>NC_136361.1:750000-1950000 GCF_037039965.1 Doryrhamphus excisus
TTTGCATCTTTTAGGAATGTTTATGCTTGAACATGAGAATACGTACAATGTGCTTATGACTGGGCCATGCTGGGACATGAAACAGGAACATGTATGACCTATTTGAAGAAGCGTGAGAAGGAGGCGGCGAGGCGGCGAGACCCGACTGCGCTGCATCGGCTTCATGGATGTATCTGGCGCTCTGACGGCTTTGGTCCACATGACAATTGAGGCGCTTGTTATGGGAATTCAGGATGATGTCAATCACCGCGGAAACATGCTTCCTTCTTTCCGGAGTTATTTTTAGTCTGCTTATCCTGGGCAGCACCCAGCACAAGTTCAGAGGGTTCAAGCAGACGGTAAACAATGTGCTGTTATGCAGCCGCCGTGTTGGAATCAAACCCGTCCACCCCCCAGCCTGCTTTTCCGGCTCATAATTCACAGCCACCCCCTCCACCTGCTTCCACGCCCCCCGCAACACTTCCCCTTGCATGGCGGCATGGCGGCATGGCGGCATGGCGGCATGGCGACGCCACGTCCTTGACTTGGGATGTTACGTTTGAAGGTGGATGTGCTGAAGGAAGAGCATCGTTGGTGATCATCATCATATGATGATACCCGTTAAGACCACGCGTGATGTTCTTTCACTTGTTTGCAAACTGGGATCGTTGGAATGGAACCGCCAGTCAGTTCAATGTTGTACACTTTACAACCCGGGGAAACTTTTGGCATCAAACTTTGCAATTTGAAGCAGTGCGACATGACGTCATGCAAGAAGAGCTCCTGGCATTAAAGGATTAACTGCGGCTCTTTGTTTCGCCTCTCCTTTGGCTTTGGTGGCATTTCTGCAACACTCATCCCAAACCAAAGATGATTTGTTTGCACCTTTGCATGAAGTTGGTGTTGCGACGCAAAGAATTCAGTGGGATTATCTGCTTAGCACTCAGAAGTTATCCCTTCCTCTTGGGAGGAAACAAACTATCAACAACACACAGCACAGCACAGCACAGCACAGCACAGCACAGTAAAGTCTTCCTCCACCACGCAGTACAAACATACGGCAGCCCAGCTCCTCCTTCGTGGAGGGCTGAAGCTGAACATCTACACCTTCTCACGCTACGGGATTTGCCCAGTCCGCAGCAGCTCAGATTGTGGCCGTCCACCTCCCACATCCACCGACAGCCACCAGCCATGCCCACCATCTACCTCCACGTTCCACGGCCACCTCCACTTCCCATGCCCAACAGCTACCTCCACGTTCCACGCCAGCTTCCGTGGGAGGTTGGCGTGACAGCAGGTGGAAGTCCTTCCATCTCAGCCAAAAGGGTGAACGTTAGCAACTGTGCTTCCTCTTTGATCTCGTACAATCTTACATTTTTCTTGCCACATTTGGACTTTGGACAGAAATTGGAATCAGAGTGAAAAAAAACTGGGGAACGTGATCTTAAAACTTCTTTCCTTGATTGATTTTAATGAGACTGTGACCCCCCCACCCCCATAGGTGGGACGGCTCATTTAAAGAGAATCCATATCAAAAGAAGCCTGGGGTTGCTGAGCCCAGGAAGATGAGGTACTCATTATTCTGTGATTCAGTGACTTCCTCTGTCAGACGGGCTGAAGCTGCAAGATGTTGGGGGGGTTGGGGGTTGGGGGCTGTTGGGGAATATGCAGCGTACATGAAAGATTTCAAGTCATCAGCATTCCAGTCACCAAATATTAGGTCTTATGTTCTGTCTCTTACTTGGACGACAAGCGGCTGCCAAGTACGTTCCTCGATAAAAACATTCCAACCTCGGAGGGGGAACAGCAGGACGCATCCCAGACGCCGCTTCTGTCTCCACCCCCTGCTGCTTTTTCACACAACACCCTCCTCACCATGCCAAAGCACAGCACGGGTCAGTGTGGCACGACCTCCGCCGTTAATGAGCCCTTCTGATTGGCCAATGGAGGATGGGGCAGGAACCTGACACCAGGAATTACATCTATCGAATCCCTGGAAAGTCTTTGACTCACAACCATGCTCCTACGTTCTCCATCAATACAATCGATCCGTCCGTGCTCCTGCATCCTAGATCAATACAATCGATCCGCCCGTGCTCCTACATCCTAGATCAATACACACCATCCCTCCATGCTCCTACATCCTAGATCAATACAATCGATCAGTCCGTGCTCCTACATCCTAGATCAATACACACCATCCGTCCATGCTCCTACGTCCTTCGATCAATACAATCGATCCGTCCGTGCTCCTGCATCCTAGATCAATACACACGATCCGTCCATGCTCCTACGTCCTTCGATCAATACAATCGATCCGTCCGTGCTCCTACATCCTAGATCAATACACACCATCCGTCCATGCTCCTACGTCCTTCGATCAATACAATCGATCCGTCCATGCTCCTACATCCTAGATCAATACACACCATCCGTCCATGCTCCTACATCCTAGATCAATACAATCGATCCGTCCGTGCTCCTACGTCCTAGATCAATACAATCGATCCGTCCGTGCTCCTACATCCTAGATCAATACACACCATCCGTCCATGCTCCTACATCCTAGATCAATACACACCATCCGTCCATGCTCCTACGTCCTTCGATCAATACAATCGATCCGTCCATGCTCCTACATCCTAGATCAATACACACCATCCGTCCATGCTCCTACATCCTAGATCAATACAATCGATCCGTCCGTGCTCCTACGTCCTAGATCAATACACACCATCCGTCCATGCTCCTACATCCTAGATCAATACAATCGATCCGTCCATGCTCCTACATCCTAGATCAATACACACCATCCGTCCATGCTCCTACGTCCTTCGATCAATACAATCGATCCGTCCATTTATTTTATATTAATTTATTATTATTATTATGATGTAAAGTGTGTTATAAATGTATAATAAGAAGAATACATTTAGTATTATATTATTTATTATTATTATTTTATATTATTATTATTTGTTATTATTATTATTATTATTATTATGTGCCTGTGTCCCTTTTTTCAGGAGCACTTTGTAAACAACAGACCGCATCAAATAACGAAATTATTGTATCTGTTAAAGTGTTATGCAATCTGCTATATGTATCATTTATTTGATGTAAAGTGCGTTATAAATTTATAATAATAAGAATACATTTATTATTTAATATTATTATTATTATTGTTATGTGCTTGTGTCCCTTTTTTCACTTTGTAAACAACAGACCGCATGAAATAACGAAATTGATAAAACCGCCAAACCATGAAAATGTCGGCTCAAGCCATGATGCCAGCTTGTATGTTGACTTTAAATGAAATACTTTGGAAAGAACGGGCGGGCCGTATTCAAACACTTGGCGGGCCGGATGTGGCCCCCGGGCCGTAGTTTGCCCACCCCTGTCCTAGATCAATACAATCGATCCGTCCAGGATTGGGAAGAAGCTATTCAAAATAATGCACCCCAGCTTTCATTTGGCTTGGGTGTCCCGGCTGCTCAGTAAAAGCTGACGTTCTCCTGCAGTGCAGCAAGAGACGCATTCACCTAAATATTCCCATTCTGGCTCCAACGGCCTTCCAGTCCTGTCGCAATTCTATGCATTGTCTTCCTCCTGCAAGCCGACGCTCAGGTGTTTAGGAATCAAACATTTGGAAGAACCCCGGTGCCAAGTGGCATCCACACAACGGAAAGGTCACGGCTGGCCCGGGAACTGCTCCTGCTGCTGGTAGCATGGGGGCTACCAAGCGGGATGAAAGGGGAAACGGATGGAGATATGAGAGGAAAGAGTAAGACATGGGGGGGGGGGGGGGTGCAAAGCTGTCGGCAGGACATATTGTGCTTTGATGGGTTGCCTTTCATTTTTACTGCCGTTTTTCTTTGCTGCGGAGGAGCAGTATTAAAGTGTTCAATCTTTAGCTGATATTACAGGACGGCTGCAGATGGTGATAAACAGCAGCGGGCCTTCCCGCCACTTCCTCTCCAGCATCTGCTGGAAGATCAGATGGTGACAGAAGCCACGTAATTAGAACGCAGCACCTCCTAAACCTCCACAGCACACGTGACTAGCTTGGTAAAGCTAGCTGCCGTTCAGCACGGACACAGCTTGCGGCATTCCCGCCAAGCAACTCAAGCAGGAATGTTTATTTGACGGACAATTGAAAGTTTTCCGTGCAGGAAGCCGACAGCTGAACGTTTCACATCTTGGCCTAAGTCGACTAGTCATGCCTGGAGATGGGGCGCAGCAATGACGTCACCATTGAGTAAATGGAGCAGACACGCCCTCCCCAAAAAACACACGTTTGAGTTCCTGACTCCGACATCCTTCCCCCCGGACGCTACACTATGGATGCCGAGTCGGAAGGCTTTCCTGATGAGCAAAACACTTCATCAGGATTTGGGCCAAAAGCCTTGTTAGACTTGAGAAAGCCTCGAGACTTGGTTGTCATGGTTACAGTAAGACCTGAAAAGCAGAGGTCTTTACTTGTGGGACGGTTAGACGCCTGTCAAAGTAAAACTAAGTCCAAATTTCCCAGCAAAAATAAACTCCTGATTTCCCTTCCATGACACAAAGCAAACGACTCGGCCCAAACGTTTCTCTGCCAATTGGCCTCTCAACCGGACTTCAACCCCTTCCATGTGCCGCCACTGGGAACCGTCACCCAGGTTCGTTTGAAAACGCCAGTAAAGCAGAGCTTTGGGCCGTGAGGAAACAGCAACGCCCCGTGGACGCCAGAGCTGATCATGTGGGCCTGCATCGCACTTGCAGACAGGAAGTGGGAGTGGGCGCATTTTGAGTGCAGGTGTGCCACGTCCACTCCCAGGCCACACATTCACTTTACAACCTACTGGGTTCAAAGGTCAAAAGATAAATGTTGACTGCCATCTCCAAGCAAACGGACTCCACCCTGCATGTGCATCCATCTTGGTAAATATGACCAAATTAATCATCAGATTAATCATCCACAAGATGACGGATTTTCAGACACATGAACACGCTACATCTGTCCGAGGGCAAGACTTTAGTAGAGCAAAGAACTAATGCTTACAGATTTATAAATATATTGCATCTTCTCATAAGTCAGAAGAAGAAACGCTGAGCAGTCCTAGCTTGGATAACAGTCAGCCCCCCATGGGACAGGTCCAGAGTGTTTTTTCATCCCATCTTTATTCCAAGTACAAATGCTCATGAAATCTCTGACTTCCTAGTTGAAGAGAAGAGGAAAAGGAAGGTTTCAAGGTGGTGATGCAAGCAAAGGGAAAAAACCGTCCCTCCCGAGGTCCCACAGAACCAAAACCACAAAGCTTTACGTTACCTTGTGTGGCCATTGGCTCAGCAGGCTGGAATTGATTGAGCCCTGCTGGGGCTGCCATTCGATCAAACAGCTGATCAATCGCATACGATCAGGCTTACTATGCAACGTTTCCTTCAGCCAATTCCACAATCAATCCATACCTGACCAAGAAACTCACTCAGTCTCAGACACTTTGCTTTCTAAAGAACAACAAGCCGTGAGGAACATGCAAGACTGAGCTCCATCCATCCATCCATCCAGCCATCCATCCATCCACCCAGCCAGCCAGCCACGCATCCACCCTTCCATCCATCCACCCAGCCAGCCACCCATACACCCTTCCATCCATCCACCCAGCCAGCCAGCCATCGAATCCATCCATCCATCCATCCATCCAGCCATCGAATCCATCCATCCATCCATCCAGCCATCTAATCCATCCATCCATCCACCCAGCCAGCCACCCATCCACCCTTCCATCCATCCACCCAGCCAGCCAGCCATCGAATCCATCCATCCATCCATCCAGCCATCGAATCCATCCATCCATCCATCCATCCATCCACCCAGCCATCTAATCCACCCATCCATCCATCCATCCATCCATCCACCCAGCCATCTAATCCACCCATCCACCCTTCCATCCATCCACCCAGCCAGCCAGCCACCCAGCCATCTAAAGAACAACAAGCTGTGAGGAACATGCAAGACTGAGCTCCATCCATCCATCCAGCCATCCATCCATCCACCCAGCCAGCCACGCATCCACCCTTCCATCCATCCATCCAGCCATCTATCCACCCTTCCATCCATCCATCCAGCCATCAATCCATCCATCCACCCAGCCAGCCACCCATACACCCTTCCATCCATCCACCCAGCCAGCCAGCCATCGAATCCATCCATCCATCCATCCAGCCATCGAATCCATCCATCCATCCACCCAGCCATCAAATCCATCCATCCATCCATCCAGCCATCTAATCCATCCATCCACCCAGCCAGCCATCCATCCACCCAGCCAGCCACCCATCCACCCTTCCATCCATCCACCCTTCCATCCATCCACCCAGCCATCTAATCCATCCATCCACCCTTCCATCCATCCACCCTTCCATCCATCCACCCAGCCATCTAATCCATCCATCCACCCAGCCAGCCACCCATCCATCCATCCACACAGCCACCCAGCCATCTAATCCATCCATCCATCCACCCACCCATCTAATCCATCCATCCACCCAGCCAGCCACCCATCCATCCATCCACACAGCCACCCAGCCATCTAATCCATCCATCCATCCACCCACCCATCTAATCCATCCATCCATCCACCCAGCCATCTAATCCATCCATCCACCCACCCATCCATCCATCCATCCATCCATGCACCCACCCATATCATGACTCTCGGCAGTCAAGATTATAAAACATAAGACATAATAATACAGAATAAGAAATGAGACATTTTGGAGGTGTAATTTTAACAGGGTGATATTTTCATGCGGTCGGGTGGTCTAGTTATTCTGCTAAAGACCCTCTCATGAAAAGGCTACTTGCAAACATGCGTGCCAACATGCGGGGGGGGGGGGGGGGGGGAGCTGATTGAGTAAGAGTGACTGGTATGAAGAAGCGCAGCGTAACATTGCGTAAAAGAGGCTTACGTGTGTTGAAGTGTTCTGCCACCGGCTATTGCTAGGCAGCGTGCGGAAGGGAAAAAGCCACCATGAATTCATTGAGACGTTCTGCTACTCGCTTGTTGGTCCAGTCAAGGCCCGCAGAGGGAGGCACACTGGTCCGGCAGACCAGGAAAAGACATCCGACCCCCGCAGTGAAGGAGACTGCCGACTTATCAGCTTCCAGCGTGATATGCAAACAGGCGCCTTTCAGGCCTGCCAGGCACACAAAGGCTTTGTTTGCTCTGCAATAGAAACCACTTGTTCACTGCTGAGTCAATATTTACTGCCTAATGGAATGTGGGGCTACCAGCCCTGCTCCACAGCCCCGTCATGCTGCGCCCCTCCCTCCTTGTTCAGCCTCCTGACAATGTTCTCCACCAATACTCGCTTCACTCGCCATGCCCCCCCAGGAGGATGAACCTCTGGCAGGGAAGACCAGCAGCAAACAGATTGGAGAGCGGAAGAGCAGCCGAGGCCAAACACGGAAACCGTCGGATGACTGATGACCAAGACCGACAAGCACCGACAGAATGATCCCTTTGTGCTCCGTCTGATGGCAGACAGTGAATGCATCACAGGTGGTATTTACACCGTGGCTACGGACACTCTGCTAATCACCTTTCATTTCCTCAAACACCTCAGCCGGCCCGAGCCTCTTCTTGACATTCCTTCTTCCCAGACGTGGATGTTAGCTGTTGGCAGGACACGCTTGGACCTTTCAAAGCTCTTCCAACCCATTCCTTCCACTCATGCTTCAATATCCTGTCCTTCCAGCCTGGAGGATCACTGAGGGGGTGTGGCAGTGATGCTGTGCAGCGTTGCCATAGCGACACCAAGGTCACCAAAAGATTGGGCTACAGGACTGTGTCTTGGGTGCCAGTGTGCGTGTGCATGTGTGCATGTGTGTGTGTTGTCCAGCTTGAGACAGTGGAAGAACCATGATCTACCGACCGTCGTATACGATCTACCGACCGTCGTATATGATCTACCTACCGTCGTATATGATCTACCTACCGTCGTATATGATCTACCTACCGTCGTATATGATCTACCTACCGTCGTATATGATCTACCTACCGTCGTATATGATCTACCGACCGTCGTATATGATCTACCGACCGTCGTATATGATCTACCGACCGTCGTATATGATCTACCTACCGTCGTATATGATCTACCTACCGTCGTATATGATCTACCGACCGTCGTATATGATCTACCTACCGTCGTATATGATCTACCTACCGTCGTATATGATCTACCTACCGTCGTATATGATCTACCGACCGTCGTATATGATCTACCTACCGTCGTATATGATCTACCTACCGTCGTATATGATCTACCTACCGTCGTATATGATCTACCGACCGTCGTATATGATCTACCGACCGTCGTATATGATCTACCGACCGTCGTATATGATCTACCTACCGTCGTATATGATCTACCTACCGTCGTATATGATCTACCGACCGTCGTATATGATCTACCGACCGTCGTATATGATCTACCTACCGTCGTATATGATCTACCTACCGTCGTATATGATCTACCTACCGTCGTATATGATCTACCGACCGTCGTATATGATCTACCGACCGTCGTATATGATCTACCGACCGTCGTATATGATCTACCGACCGTCGTATATGATCTATCGACCGTCGTATATGATCTACCGACCGTCGTATATGATCTACCGACCGTCGTATATGAGCTACCGACCGTCGTATATGAGCTACTGACCGTCGTATATGATCTACCGACCGTCGTATATGATCTACCGACCGTCGTATATGATCTACCGACCGTCGTATATGATCTACCGACCGTCGTATATGATCTACCGTCGTATATGATCTACCGTTGTATGATCTACCATTTGTTTCCCCTCATAGTCCATGAAGCAAATGTAGTCAAATATTATCTCAATGACATCCCATAATCCCATTCTTACAAACTATACACTAGTACCATACAATAGTACCACACACCAGTACCATGCACTAGTACACACCATACACCAGTACCATACACTAGTACACACCCTACACGAGTACCATACACCAGTACACACCCTACACGAGTACCATACACCACACACAAGTTTTATATATACTATATAATATAATATGTATACAAGTTTTCCAATAAGAGCTGAAAAGTCCTTGGACTAGAATGTCCATAACACAATAGTCCAAGGAATGGCATGTTCCGTAAGAATATCCTCGTGGCCGAGACCCCTTGATTTGCATTTCCAATGTTGTCAACGCTAATATGGAATTAGGCTGGCAGATTCCGTCTCTTCTTTCCGAAGGTCCTGCACAGTTGAACTGATAATTAAGTCGGGAAATGAAACGATGTGCTATCAGATGTCTGCATTAGCTCAGCAGGAGTTATTCTTGCTTGCGGGATGGAACTCTCCAAACGGGAATCCAAGCCGCCTGGAAGAATTGAATTACGGCTGTGATTTATTAGCGTGACACTTTATGCTAATGGAGCTAGCAAGTTTGTTCTTTATCAGAGATCAGGAGGTCTGTCTGCATGCCATCATGTCCCTCCAGCAGTGGGGCTTGGGGGGGGGGGGCACCAGACGTCACTTGGATATAAACTGAGCACCTAACCGGTCCTGGTGCCACTCCGCCAACATGGCGACATACGCACCTTCCCGGAACTCCGGCAGCCATTTTCTTCTTCCAGGTTTGCTTTAATACGGACAACATGAGATCAGGTCACTTTAGGGTCCATCATGTCCGACCCTGACACTAAGACCACCTCCCCCTGCCCGTTTCCTGTGGCAAAGAACTTCCTTTATGCAAATCAGGGACAGAGCCTTTGGAGGTGATTGACATGGGGGGGGGCACGCCACAGAAAAAGGCCACTGTGTAGCAGACGGTAGGATGACAGCCGTGTCTTTCAACCAAGACCTGGCGGGTGCTACTGTATGTGGACAGAACGAGAGGCGGTGGGGGTGGGGGTGTTTCAGCAGAGCAGGTTACATGGGGTGGGGGTGCTTCAGCAGGGTTACATGGGGCGGGGGGGCAAGGGGCCATTCTCTAGCACTAGTACACACGATTGAACATGTACCCGATGGGGGGCCAACAGGCTGGAATAAAACAGCAGTGGATGCGACAGGTCGCCATGGAAACTTGATAAGGAAGGGTGGGGGTGGGGGGGGGTGACGACAGTCAAGCGTGCCTGTGAAGGAAGGGGAAGGACGGAGGGAGAAGGGGGGCAAGAGGGACTGTGTTATTGTCACGTAACCTTTCATGTCGGAATTAAATATTTTGTCAGGCGTGTGTGGCGCAGCGTGGCGCAGCGTAACGCCCCCCCCCGGCCCCCCCATGCCTTGAAGAGAGACTGGAGGTTAAACGGCTGTCTGCGTTGTGACGAGGGCCTTCTGCTGGGTGTCAAACGGCGACCAGGAGATGCGTGGCTGCTTTTCCTCTTCCCCCTTAACCTTCCCTCCGCCTGTCACCGCTTTGACTGTCAGGCCATTACCTTCCCTCGTCCTGGGGGCGGGTTGATGGTCCAACGCCGATCAAAGCTGCCCAGCATCCTTTAGTATGCCAGCTAAATCTTTCATTAACCAGCAATCTATCATTAATTATTGGCTGCAGGCATTTATGGAGAGCTCGGTAGATTGATGACACCAGGGGGAGGGGGGCGCAGGGTGGGGGGGGCGTGTACCGTTGAGGGAGGCAATCCATAATGACTGAGAACAAGGAGGATCCATCTTAACTTTTATTTATAAAGGCCTGACTACTCACCAGGGGTGCCGTGTTGTTTATCTGCGCCATTAGCGCTCACGGCTGCTGGAGAACAGCTTCATCTTCATCTTCATCTTCATCTTCATCGCTCGTGTCTCTCAGGGTCCATCTCCATATGTTGGACAGCTCAATGATGGTCTCCATTTAACGCCACAGGCTCCCCTTGCTGTCTCGCCCCGTAAGAGAAACTCATTCATTCCCTCTCAGGCAAAAGCCTGTTGCGGCCGATACGTGCACGCCTCTGTGTGTGTGTGTGTGTGTGTGTGTGTGTGTGTGTGTCCTTGTCAAGTGGAAAGTGAAGTAATGTACTTTGATTGAGGGGCAGCCAGTCTTTAGTCATGGCCTGCAGTAAACGGCTAATTATCAGCTGTCTTCCATCATAAAACTACTGATATTTATTTATTTACACACACTAAACGACACTAAACTAACCCCCCCCCCCCCCCTCCCATTTGTGTGGAGTGTCTGGTGAGTGGATACGGGCCGCAGTTGCAGCAGGAAGCATCTTTGCTTGTCAAAAAGCCAGCATGTTTGCGTTGTTTGACTTTGTCATTGTTTATCCCTGCGTGCTGGATTCCTGGATTCTGGAAGCGCGGGGCTGATGAGCGTTTGGCGCCTGGTGTATTGCTTTTTGACTTTCTGTCAAAGGAGGGGAAGATGTGACGAGAGAGAGCAGGGATCAGACGTTGGCCAACACCACTGGGGGAGGAGAGAGAGCTAAAAGGCGAGACGAGACGTGGAATGAACGCCCCCCGAAACGCTTTCCCCCGCGTTGTCACGCTTTGTTATCCCAGCAGTCGACTTGATATTTAGCGACAAAGACAAGATCTTAGCTGCCTTCCGTTAAGGATGCACCCCCGTGGATACCAGCCGCCCCGCCACCCCCCTCCCAAGCCCCGTCAAGCCTGTGACATGCAGGCAGTCAAACAGGAACCTTGGCTGCCAGGCTGATGAAAGTCAGGTGAAATTTGTGCTGCTGGAGGTTTCAAAGTGGTGCCGGGGTCAAAGTCAGGACGGCAGAAAGGGGAATGGTTTGGGCATCAATAGGTCTCCTTTCGGGGGGAACTGGCCAGGTTTCATTAAAAAGCTCAGAACGGGACAGTTGACTGCACACTTGGTCATGTGACGAGCTCGTCCGTGGAGTCTGGGAAGCTCAGCTGAACAGCAGGCGATTGCAGTTGCTGACAGCCAAAGACCTGGGAGTTTTTATTATAGGCTGTTGCTCCAAGCGCTCACTGAAGGACACCCTGGACTGCAGAATGAGCTGCCCCTTTATTCGGAACCAGGCTGATGCAACCCGCCATCAAGAAGCGGAGGACATATTTAAGACCATGCTTCAGCGTTTGGATAGAAATCCTTTTCATAGCACAACGCCACTCTCATTTGGATCAGCTGATTTGTTGATGACGTGAAGGTGATTGTTGGTGCCATCGCTGCCCAAAGCTGCAGCCTTCACCTCCTCCATATGCCTGAAGTCTGCCATTTCAGATTCACCCCCGTTATGGCGGTTCATTGGTTCCAGACTGGAATATCTATGGCGTGGGCTTCCATACCGATCGATACATTGAATATTTTCATAGTTATGGCGTAGAAAACCTGTTTACAATCTTCAAAATACAGTTCAGCATTAGAGCCCTCAAGACATGAAATAGCACCCCTATAGTTATACTCAATGTAGTAGATAGCAGACTCATGTTAGCAGTTCCCTGTTTATGCTGTCCAGCGTACTTCCTTTAGATGTCTTACCCTCCTAAAGAGTCAATCAGCCATTTAAGACGGAAAGAAAACTCCTGCTGCAGCATATTTCATGTTAATAATTGGTATATTGGAGTAATAATGGCCCATTGTCAACCACAAAACGTTTGTCATCATTTATTTCATCATTTTTGAAAAATGGAGCCCAATGAATCACCATGTAGTGATGGACGCTTCAAAATTGCCAAGGACGTGAGGGTTGCGGATTAGAGCCGGGAGGAATCAGACTTTACTGTACCGTCCTGGCATGGGTGGGGCAGCACCGTCATCCACCAGGAAACGTGATGGCACTTTCCGCTGTGGTGGCGGTTGCTACAGCCTGCAGGGAAACATAGGTGCCAAACATGGGCGGCGGATGTATATCGGGAATAACGCCCCCCCCCCCCCCCCACGCCATATGTTGCACATGCATCCCCCCAAGCTCAAAGACCAGTTGGGTCCCAATTAACCCACGGATGCCCCATCCAACCAGAAAGCAGCAATCAAACACCATCCAATCAAAGATGAATGACAACTCCACGCCTTTCATCACAGCAGGGATCCAGAAGGCTCCTTAAAGCCCACCTGCCCCGAGCAGCGTCTCAGAGATGGACTGGAACGCCCAATTAGAATATTCATTCCACACCAGTACAGTAAGAATTCTACTTGATCTTCCTGGTGAAGCCGTGGCGTTCCCAATGCCGAAGCATTCTTTGCTCCAGACAGAAGGAGAAGAAACAGCAGTTGCTGGTGTCTGCTGTGTACATTGCACTTCCTGCTTCTCAATTCCACTTCCTGCTTCTCAACTCCACTTCCTTCCAGGAGACCATTTCTGTGTTTTTTTTATACAACGGGTGCGCTCACCTGCCCTCGTCTCAGCGCATCTGAAAGCGCCGTCAGATGAGCGCCAACAACTCAGTGGAGAAGGTTTCAAAGCCGACGTCTGGACTTCAAAGCTCCACTGTTCCAATTTTATTGAAAAGAAATCCATTAATAGTTATTATTCCATCTTTTCTCTTCATGCTAGAATGACACGGCATAGTGGAAGTGCAAGGTCATGCTTTTAGCTCCAGGAGCAGCGCGTCCATCACACGTGGATGATTGATAAGAGACGATTAGTGAACAAGTGGCAGGTGTCTGCATGGAGACCATCTGATGCAGGAATGGAAGCATGTCGACAGGCAGTCGTCCATCAAGGCTGAAAGTGAGGAGCTCATCGGTCCCGACACGACGTTAGCGTTGAGGGAGCATGACAAACAGACAGGCGCTCGACCTCCCTGTGATTTGTGTGCATATGGAAGCCAGCAATAAGAGAAGATCTTTAAGGTGACTACGTCTTCACGGACCGCCAAGCTGCAACGTCAAGTTGATGTGCAAACCTTGGCAGCGTTGAGGGAGGGGGCGTGGGGAGAGGCGGCCAGCACATTTATCTCCATGAGAGAGAGAGACGGAAAGGAAGCAGACAGACGGAAGAGAGACATGCCGGGCTCATGTGATCATCTCCCATCAGGCCTTGCTGCCGTTGACACAGCCTGATGAGCATCATTCACACCAGCCGCCATGTTGACCGAGCGCTGCAAGGTGACCGCCAGCAGACGTGCTTCACTTTACATGGAGGCTTCTTGTGGCGTCAGCTCCATCAGGTCAGGACTAACGGCGAATATTTGCTCTGGTGTTTGCCCTTTGCTGGCCACACGCAGCGGAATAATAACCAGGCAGAACCTGGGGCTACCTTGACCGCCATTCATCAGAACGCTCGTCCTTGGAGAAACAACACTCAACCTAGAATGGAATATGGAACTTTTGAAACAACATGGAACGTTTGAAAAGGAGGGAATATTGTGCCACTGGGAACCGGACATCTTTAACATTTGGCTAACGTTGGATTAGAAATCCTTACACATCCTTTTTACCATGGTGGGGGTTTGGAATTCCCACCCCATTCCGGGAGGAACATCTGGCACCGTGGGAATATGGCTTCCAATGGTGTGGATGATGTCAGTGTGTTGCGTAATGCCATTCATTATTAGCTGTGCTTTGTGGAAGCTGCATCCATGCAGTGCAAGTCCAACTGGCACAACTGGAAGTACTGGTCACCATGCGTGGTTCCATGCTAGCCTAGCTAACATCTTATTTAGTCCATCAGGCCTTATTGGTGCTCGTATCGAATGGATCACGACCAACACAAACCCCAGCTTTCCTAGGATTGGCTGTCTCAGCAAAGCTTGCTTTACCAACTGGACCTGTACCAGGGCGTCACTGCCCCACAGAACTGTTGCCCCTCTGACATCATCAGCGGATGAGTTTTTTGCTAACTAACAGGAAGTGTAGTACTTTTGATGGTTCCAAAATAAGCCGCCATGGGGCCAAAGAAAGGAGGAGGCTGACAAAGACGATTCATTCATAAAATAACTCTGATTCTGTCATTGGTGTTCATGTTTTGGGATTGGGATGGATTGATGGGATTTCCACGTTTGTTCAGTTTGACTGACACGTTGGAACAGACTGATGACAAACAGCAAGGGGCCGCTGCAGTTGACAGGACGCCACTGCATGGGTTGCTTTTCAAAGACCTAAAGCCACACAGGAAGTTCACTGGTTACCACGGCGAGCACACGAGTTTGGGATCAGCGTGACCGAACGTGATCCATAACCTCGCCAGTGACTGGCTAATGCTAAATGTGGTGACCTTTAGCTAATGGCACCCACGCCCTGAGCAAAGGTCATTTTTTATACTTCAACCTATGGCGATCATTGTGCTAAGTGTGCATGCCCCCCCCCCCCGCTTACTAACCTTCAGGGGCAACTCCAATGCATGAATACTAATGTGATGGAAATCTAGCGAGCCATCCATCCACCGTCCCATCTACCCATCTACCCGTCTGCCCGTCTACATTTGAACATCAGTCATCTGATGTCTGAGAGACCAGTCTAGAGTACTAGAGTACTACTGTCATCACTAGGCGTCAGTACTACCCCAACACGGCACACAGAGTCCCACTATCACACTCTGATAGACGCTGCATGTCGTCAGCCATGGTGTGTCCAACATGACGGAGTGACAAAAAAATCCACTCATTTGGTGCGGAAGTGGTAACATTTTGGCTTCTTTCTTTGTGGTTCTTCCCACTCTTTAAAAGCCTGAACTTTAGACTAAATAAATTGGAGGCTAAGGAGTACGTTTGGTAGATATAGCTATATAGCTATAAGCTAGGAGCAGCGGCCGTGTGGGTTCCCTGCGGTGATGCCATAGCCTACACATCACAGTTGAGCAAACAAAGTACAGTAAGAGTGTAAAGGTAATTATAGGGGTGTTATTTCATGTCCACAGGGCTCTAATAATGGTCAAGGATATTTAATATGCCGTACCTAGCAGAAGATTCCATTTATCAGTCTGGAATCCGACCGGGTGTGGAACCAATCAAGCGCCATAAAAGAGGGACGACTGGAATGGTTTTGGGAATTGATCCGACTGGCTGGCGTGCATCAACGGCTGGGAGGCGTGTTTGGTTTACGTTGATGATTTCCACGTGACGAGCCGGTCCTTGTCGTCCACGGGAACTTGCTGACACATCAATGAGTTCCTATTCAGGGAATAGGGATGGATGGCAGTCCTCCGGCTGGTGGATCTTGGTCTTGGTGGGATATTAAGTAGTTATTAGTAGTTATTATACTGGACATAAGTAGTTATTCATTCCGTCCTGGTGTTGTCGTTTGGGGGATTTGGACAGCGTCACATATCGGTAGTCATGATTTCCACATTCATCTTAGCTATATTCCAAAGCGTCATGATTAGTCCAATTAGCATGAGCTGCATAATTGAGCGTGATTATGTGTAATTATTCACATGACTGACAGCCACACGCACAAAGTAAAGGACAGGGATTATCTCATTCCCTTTTAGGAACCCAACTAGCCTGACCTGGGCCTCCCAGGACTTTATAGTCACAGCAACTACCTGCTACCACATGACAGAAGTATTGGGACAGCCAAGTCGCCTTCTCCAGGTCTGAAGCCTTATTGATCCTTATTGATCCTTATTGATCATTCAAGCTCATTGCAGCAAAGCAGACCTTCTGGTCTGGAGCTTTCATTGGTTCTGATCAGGCAAAACACTGCATGCAAGAATCCATGCTGAGCACCAGTGAGGGGGGGGTAGGAGGGGGTGGACTGCAGGTTATGGGATGTTGAGGAAATAGGAGTTTTAGGGTGGGGGGGGTGAGAGATGGCAAGGGAGTATTATTTTAGAAACTACTAGCTGTAGTCCGTCAGCATCAGCATCAGCATCAGCATCAGCATCAGCATCAGCATCAGCATGAGCATGAGCATGAGCATGAGCATCAGCATGAGCATGAGCATCAGCATCAGCATCAGCATCAGCATCAGCATGAGCATCAAGTGAGGTTTGTCCCTCAGGAACACGAGGAGGACTTCATGAATCATGAACCTCCCTACTAAGCTGCAACCTTTCTAATGGGGCGGTAAAGCAGAAGAAGACAAAGGAAGCAGCTGTTCACCCCATGCTGGCCGTTGTGGAGGACAAGGGTGGAGGGTGGGGGGGGGGGGGTATTATGTATTCTACACGTCTGCAGAAGGTGATTACGCGTCATAATGGCGTCCCGTGCAGCCGGCTAATTCGTGCTAATGCCATTCACATCTCGACATGCTGCAAAAGTTAAGGAGGACTTAGAGGCATCGAGTGTCAACGGATGAAGGAACAACGAAGATCCAAGATGCTGCTGCCAGTGGGGGTCAGGCTGCCATCGGGGGACACCTGCAGACGTGATGAGTAGTACTCGTGATGCGAGTAGTACTCGTGATGCGAGTAGTAGTAGTGAGTGCTACGTGTCGTCAGCCCCCATGTTTGTGATTACCATGGCGTGAGCGGCGAGGGCAGCGTCTGATTGGCGGTGTTATTTCCATGGCGATTAGCACCATTGTGATGATGTCAATCACTTCCTGATGTTCCATCCTGCCTGGCGTCTTCTCGCTTTTACAGTACAACTACTTTTTAAAAATTCATGCTCTCCTCGCCTCTAGTGCTATTACCTTAGCCGTGGCTGGCTCATTCCAAATGACTGAGGGCGTGTACACACCCCCATCATCATCATTTTGGTGGGGGGCAGTAATAATAGAATCATATAATCATATAATAATAGTTAGGTTAGCTCAGGGCTTCTGCTTTCATCTAACTACTTCCTGGATTATTCATGTCATCTCCTGGCTTTGACTTTTCTCACACAAGCCTGCATTTATAGCCAATTACTACAATTGCCCCCCCCCCCCATTTTCTTCATTATCATCACCACCGCCATCATCATCATCATCTATTTACCCCTTGATTCAATTAGTGAGCCATCAGATAAAAGGTCACGCTTGTAATCAGCCCACTGAGGGCATGTTTTCCTAGCTTAGCCACCTTGCTAACCAATCAAACTCCCGTCATGGTATCCATCACAACATCCAACATGCCGCTGGCAAGTACGTTTCATACATACATAAATACAGTATATCTCATACATTCATATCTGCACTCAGCATTCAACTCCATCATGGAAGAGCGTTACAGTGGAAAGTTACAGGCCCACTTGGAGGCTCTCACTTGGCAGAAGTACAAGCAAAATAGTGCAATCATTCGTCCATACATATACAACATACTATGCAGTGGGACAAGGGCTGACAGGACGGGATGATTGGGCAATGAAGGGGGCAAGAAGGGGGCAACACTAGGACAGGGGAGGGGAAAAAACAACAACTCCAAACCAGACTCTTCAATGAAGGAGCACATTGTGGGACCTCGGCATATAATTGGCATCCAAGTAAATACATTGTTCACACGCATGGACACAAGACCAGCACCACCAAGGGAAAAATAGCCCAGACGAGCAGCAGCCAGGCTACCTGCAGCCACTTCATGCAGGTGGTTGCTTGCTACTTCTACTTCCCGCTGTACACGCGCCCTCATACTTCTACTTCCCGCTGTACACGCTCCAGTACAGCAGCAGCAACACGGATATGAATATGAATAGCAAAATGCTAAATACAGATTGTACTCACCAAAAGTGCTTATGATTGACAGGCCAGTCTGCACTTCTTTGTTGCTTCTTACCTTTTATTATTGGACTGTCCTGCTGGGATAGGCTCCAGCATTCCCCGCCACCCCAGGGAGGATAAGTCACTCAGAAGATGGACGCTGGATGTCGGCCCGTCCACCAGGCCGGCATGCTAGCATGGCTGCACTGCTAGCATGGCTGCACTGCTAGCATGGCTGCACTGCTAGCATGGCTGCACTGCTAGCATGGCTGCACTGCTAGCTGCAGGTGAGGTTTCCCTGGTTAGAGCAGGAAGAAAGAAAATGTGTTAATAATCACTCATCTTATTACTGGCTTTGGTCAATGATGATGAAGGTGAAGGTGATGACGATGGTGAAGGCGATGACGATGGCGAAGGCGAAGGATTGTCTTCGTCGTCCTGCTTGCTGCAGTCCTGAGGCTCCCCTGTCAGCACACCTGCATGCAATCAACCAGGGACCATGGATACGGATATCGATTCCATTGATACCAGCCCTTCATGCCTGCTGTCAAATCCAAATGTCGATACCTCTGATACTTCCTTCACTCAAGCTCAAGTTTGTCTGTCCAAAGAAGGAGGGATCACAAACGCCGCCATGTGTGAATTGTCAATAAAGTTATGAATCAACCATCATGTCTTTCTGTGTTTTTATTGTTTCATATTTCATATCGTGTTCGCATCATTGATATATGATATGATATGATATGATATACGTATATTGTACATCTGGACACCCAGTTGGTTTCCAATCAATCAATACATGACTTCCATTCATGATTGACGGGTGTCATTATGAAACATTCTTGATTCTGTGATATTTAATAACTACCATATCAAATTGAAAATTGAATACCAGTATCACCGATACCAGTATCACCGATACCAGTATCAGTATCAGCTCAGAAAGGAAAAGGGTGGTATTGCACATCCCAAACGTGCACAGCGATACGGAGATGCCGATACCACGTCAGGGCGGGAAAGTACGTTATCAGTCTGGAGAGCATCTTAGTTCATCTGACATCATCACAGCATTTCATTGGTTCAATCATCTCCATGGCAACGTCTACATCCCTTCATCAAACACAACCCATGCCACATCTACAAAGTGTGTGTGTGTGTGCGTGTGAGTGTGTGTGTGTGTGTGTGCGTGTGCGTGTGCGTGTGTGTTTTGTGGTGGTGAAGAAGGCAGGGTGAGGATGACGATGGTGGTTCAATGCTCTGAGAGGCTAATTCCATGCTAACGAGTCCCACCCGCCCTTGCCTACAGCCCAAATGGGCCAATTATACTGTATACAGTATACAGTATACAGCATACAGCATACAGTATACAGTATACAGTATACAGTATACAGCATACAGCATACAGTATACAGTATACAGTATACAGCATACAGCATACAGTATACAGTATACAGTATCCTGGAGACTGTATAGTTGAGGATACTTCAGGTGCAGTCGTGGAAAAGACAACCACAGGTAGATTTGGCGGCAGCAAGAAAGCCGAGAAGGGAAGCACACAGCTGCAAATCAATAGCATTCTTGCTCGGTCCCAAGTCACTAATCCCTGGTGGACGGAAGGAAGCACTTGTGGCGTAGTCTTTTGACCTTTGACCCCAGCTGCCGCCAGCATAGAAGATCAATAGCGTTCTTACTGCGACATGGAGGAATTACCACAAGCGTTTGAACACCACTTGGGAAGTACCCGCTGGAGTGCTGACAAGAGACCTCTTTGGATGGGGGCCAAATCCTACATAATCCTGGGGGGGGCATTCAACGTCTCACGTCTTCACTTATTCACGGATCCTTATTGGCCCTGCTGGCGGGCCCCTCCTTCACAAGATGGCCGTGCTCGCTACCTGGGCGGGGGTGCCATGCCCACACGTGCCAACACACCCCCCCACCATTACTACCCGTGGGTGCGTCCATGGGTGCACCCGTGGGTACACCCGTGGATAAACCCGTGGGTGCGTCCATGGGTGCACCCGTGGGTACACCCATGGATAAACCCGTGGATAAACCCGTGGGTGCAACCATATATAAACCCGTGGATAAACCCGTGGGTGCACCCATATATAAACCCGTGGATAAACCCGTGGGTGCACCCATATATAAACCCGTGGATAAACCCGTGGGTGCACCCATGGATAAACCCGTGGATAAACCCGTGGGTGCGTCCATGGGTGCACCCGTGGGTACACCCGTGGATAAACCCGTGGGTACACTCATGGATAAACCCATGGGTACACTCATGGATAAACCCATGGATACACCCGTGGATAAACCCATGGATAAACCCGTGGGAACACTCATGGATAAACCCGTGGATAAACCCGTGGGTACACCCGTGGATAAACCCATGGATAAACCCGTGGGTACACCCGTGGATAAACCCATGGATAAACCCGTGGGTACACCCGTGGATAAACCCATGGATAAACCCGTGGGTACACCCGTGGATAAACCCGTGGATAAACCCATGGATAAACCCGTGGGTACACTCATGGATAAACCCGTGGATAAACCCGTGGGTACACCCGTGGATAAACCCATGGATAAACCCGTGGGTACACTCATGGATAAACCCGTGGATAAACCCGTGGGTACACCCGTGGATAAACCCGTGGATAAACCCGTGGATAAACCCGTGGGTACACTCATGGATAAACCCGTGGATAAACCCATGGATAAACCCGTGGGTGCATGCAAGTGAACATCCAGCAGGTGCGGAGAGCAGCGCCCGAGCGCGTGTTCCCTTGAAATTGTTGACATGAATTTGACAAGCTGCAGACGGAGGAGTGCGAGCGCGAGTGCGAGCGCGAGCGTGGGTTTTACGGCGGCGTCACACGAGCGAGTCGAGCGAAGACGCCGCGTGCTTTTCATGTGCTGATTGTGTGATGTTTACTCACTGAAAGGTGACGGAGGTGGGTGTTGGCAACAGAGAGCCCCGTGGGACGGCGTCCACGGGGCTTGTCACTTACTGTCACTCATGTGTCAGCCTGCCCCCCCCCCACATGAATCCCAGCCTCCCCTGCTCCTGTCACTCCAGCACTTCCAAAGGAAAGCGTGTGCAGGCCCAGCAGCTGATCCGTCATTCCTCCAGTATTTAACCTCTGTTAGCACTTCCCTTTGCCCCCCCCCCCCTTTTCCCCCCTTCTATTTTCTTTCCCGCCTCGACTGAGACTTACCGTCCATGACAAGAATCATGCTCCTTTATTTCCTGGCGGCAGCGCGGCCCGGTTCCGCCAGCACGTCGGGCTGGTATTACACTCTGATATTCAAGCGCTCTGTATTAAATATGCATGAACCCTGGAGATGAAAATTAATTTTGGGAATGTTTTATCCCCTCCCCCTTCTCTTTTTCCTCCCTGTGCTCGCTCTTTGAATTTTCAAATACGCCTTCATGTGCCTTTGTGCCAGGCGGGGAATTCATGATGCGCATCGGCGGTGATGCTGGCATCCCAGACAATGTGCAAAATAATAGACGCCATATTCCCAGCTCCTCTTCTCCGGCAGCGGGAAAACAAGCTGGCCAAGGAAGAACTTCCCAGCAAGTCCGCCTTGAGCTTTTCTCATTCATGAATATTTACTTCCAAATCTTATATGAAATGGAATTATGCATGGATGGAACCGTGCTACGGCACTTTTCCTGCAACTCATCACTAATTCCACTCCTGATCTTGGAATGGAACCTTCAACCTCCACGTTCCAGCCGCTCGCATCCCACGGCACATGGCACCATGAAGATGATAACCCACCCTCTCATGAAGGCAGCATGACCCGTACGGTGCGGGTGAGCAGATCAAGCGCTCCTTTTTCCTCCGGCCTGTGTGGTGATTTCCCTGAGCTCCCTCGGAATCAAACATCTACTCTAAGAGGAGGACGTTTGTTGGACCAAATGCTGGGGTTGAACTGCAGCGTTTGGAAAAGGTCAAAGGTCACGCCGGCTGCTGGGAGCATGTGCCCGAGTACAGCGCACATCGCTGGACCGCAGCAGTCCTTCTGACCTCCGGGGGGTCATCTCCATTTCAAAAGGGGAACCGCATGGCATGGGTCTTGAGAAGTAGGAAGTGGGTGGGGGGTGGGTGGGGGGGCGTGAATAAAGATATGGCGAAGATGAGGAGATTCCTCCTCGGGTCAAAGCATGAAAACACTGCAGACAAAAACATGAAGGCCAGTTAGACAACAATCCTTTCAGGAAAAACTGCACAGCACTAAGAAATACACTTCACACCCACGCAAGCTTTCTCCTCCAGCCGTCTTCATCTTGGCTTTCATTTGCAGATGAAAGCCTCCTCAGGTATTTATTCCATGGAGGACATCTTACACCTCCTCCTGCTTTCTACGCACCTTTTCTTCTACCTGGTCTATGCTTACAGGCCAGAACCAGTCCAGCTTTTCCAGAGATCATTAAGTGTGTGTGTGTGTGTGTGTGTGCGTATATGTGTGTGTGTATGTATGTGTGTGTGTGTGAAGAGGAGCCATTGGCTTACTGGTGATCATCTACCAACCTTTGCCTACCTATGGAACGGAGGTGCTGGTGGGGTGGGGGGGTGGGGGGGGTCCACTTGAGGGTTCCATGGAAACGGCAGGAAGCGTTTGGGAGGAGGAGGCGTGGCCAAAGCGCTCCATGGGCTCCACCTCAGCTGGAAATGAGAAGACATGGAAATAAATGTCAGCATGGAGACAACCATCCTGGCAGGTTAGCCCGTTAGCATTAGCATTAGCATTGCTGCAGCATGTAAACATTGTCAACAATTGATGGGATTCATCTTTCTTCCACCAGATTGTTGCAACGTCAGCGTCGTGACGCTGTGTGTTGAATAAAGTTATTTCAAGGTGCGGGTACGTGGAGGAGTAATGGGAGGAGTGGGGGGGCAGAAAGAAAAGGGAGGTTGGGCCGGCATCTCCCATCCCTCCCTCACCTATGTGCCCCCCCCTCCCTGGGGGATCTGTGTCAGCAAGGAGAGAATGTGCCACTGGTCGGCGTTAGATGACCCCCCCCCCCCCCCCCCCCCCGCTGCTGTTATCAGTGAAGGAGGTTTTGATTGGTGTTAATGGCTGCCACTAAATAACCAGCAGCCATTGGCTCCTCCTGAGGTGTGTGTGTGTGTATGTGTGTGTGTGTGTGTATGTGCATGTGTGTGTGCGTGCGTTCAAGGGCATGCTAGCCATCCGTCCTGCTGGGAAAGCCACACACGCTTAGCAGCGATGAACACGCTACGTGTGTCAGCAGCAGTCGTCCTTTGCGGCCAGAAGAGGAATGAAGATGAAAAGTCAAAATGGTGGAAATGTTGTTTGCATCCATCCATGAACATCACCTCATGGCCCCATGATGCAAGGATCCGTACACCATTCTTGTCATCCATGGAGCATGTTTGGGATGTGCTTGATTGGCGTATACGACAGCGTGTACCAGTTCCCACGGTTGGTTATCCAGCAACTTTGCACAGCCATTGAAGAGGAGTGGACCAACATTCCACAGGCCACAGCTGACAATCTGATCGACTGGATGCCAAGAAGATACGACAAATGCACCGACTGGTTCTGAGTGAAGGTGTGTGAGCTAGCCAGTAGCGCTAGCTGTGTTAGCAATGTACCAGTGATATTTGTGGCTGAGTGAAGGTGTGTGAGCTAGCCAGTAGCGCTAGCTGTGTTAGCAATGTACCAGTGATATTTGTGGCTGAGTGAAGGTGTGTGAGCTAGCCAGTAGCGCTAGCTGTGTTAGCAATGTACCAGTGATATTTGTGGCTGAGTGAAGGTATGTGAGCTAGCCAGTAGCGCTAGCTGTGTTAGCAATGTACCAGTGATATTTGTGGCTGAGTGAAGGTATGTGAGCTAGCCAGTAGCGCTAGCTGTGTTAGCAATGTACCAGTGATATTTGTGAAGGTGTGTGAGCTAGCCAGTAGCGCTAGCTGTGTTAGCAATGTACCAGTGATATTTGTGGCTGAGTGAAGGTGTGTGAGCTAGCCAGTAGCGCTAGCTGTGTTAGCAATGTACCAGTGATATTTGTGGCTGAGTGAAGGTGTGTGAGCTAGCCAGTAGCGCTAGCTGTGTTAGCAATGTACCAGTGATATTTGTGAAGGTGTGTGAGCTAGCCAGTAGCGCTAGCTGTGTTAGCAATGTACCAGTGATATTTGTGGCTGAGTGAAGGTGTGTGAGCTAGCCAGTAGCGCTAGCTGTGTTAGCAATGTACCAGTGATATTTGTGGCTGAGTGAAGGTATGTGAGCTAGCCAGTAGCGCTAGCTGTGTTAGCAATGTACCAGTGATATTTGTGGCTGAGTGAAGGTATGTGAGCTAGCCAGTAGCGCTAGCTGTGTTAGCAATGTACCAGTGATATTTGTGAAGGTGTGTGAGCTAGCCAGTAGCGCTAGCTGTGTTAGCAATGTACCAGTGATATTTGTGGCTGAGTGAAGGTGTGTGAGCTAGCCAGTAGCGCTAGCTGTGTTAGCAATGTACCAGTGATATTTGTGGCTGAGTGAAGGTGTGTGAGCTAGCCAGTAGCGCTAGCTGTGTTAGCAATGTACCAGTGATATTTGTGAAGGTGTGTGAGCTAGCCAGTAGCGCTAGCTGTGTTAGCAATGTACCAGTGATATTTGTGAAGGTGTGTGAGCTAGCCAGTAGCGCTAGCTGTGTTAGCAATGTACCAGTGATATTTGTGGCTGAGTGAAGGTGTGTGAGCTAGCCAGTAGCGCTAGCTGTGTTAGCAATGTACCAGTGATATTTGTGGCTGAGTGAAGGTATGTGAGCTAGCCAGTAGCGCTAGCTGTGTTAGCAATGTACCAGTGATATTTGTGGCTGAGTGAAGGTGTGTGAGCTAGCCACTAGTGCTAGCTGTGTTAGCAATGTACCAGTGATATTTGTGGCTGAGTGAAGGTGTGTGAGCTAGCCAGTAGCGCTAGCTGTGTTAGCAATGTAGCAGTGATATTTGTGGCTGAGTGAAGGTGTGTGAGCCAGCCAGTCCTAAACGTAAATAACGCTAGCAGACATGAGGAGTGAAGCTGCTCAGACTGAGCGCCATCTTTGGCTGTGATTGCCTCTCGCCGTAGAAAGACAGCTTGCGGCGGCAGCTCGCTACATCGTGTGGCATCTGGTGCGGCAGACAGCCTGGCATGCTAATGCCACTTGATATTATTCTTATGAACTGCCGGTGACTTTGCATGTTAGCGAGTGCTGTCACATGAACGTCACTGCCATGAACGCGCCGCATCCACCGCGTGCTGGCATCAGGGCGTGGCCCAGGATGAAGATGCAGGCCTGGGAAGGCCGTTTTTGCGGCACAGACGAGATGGGGGGGGGGGGTTTATCACATTGCTACAAACGTCCGGATGCGGTGAAAATGTGTGGTGAGGAGCATCAGGCAGATATGAAGTCCAATGCATCAAAGCCAACTTTGTCATTTCCCAGCAAGTGTGAGCATTCATCACCCCGGGAAAGTCAATAAACACACAGATTCCCATCTGAAGCCACGCACGGCAAATTCCACCAGCCCTTCTGCACAGTGGGGGGGGGGTTCTCGTGGACTTTCGCTCATGGCTTCCCCAACAAACGCGGCAGGCTGCTGCTAATCAGCAAGTGAAGGCTGAGTGGGCAGATAGCGAGGAACAGCGGAGACGCTAATGGAAGCTTTCATGGTGCCGTGCTCGCCTGCAATGGCAGCGCCACCCCCTCACACCCGACACTTCCTTCACGCCAAGCGCCTCTCATTTGCGTAAGCTGGACCAAATCCCTTCCTCGTCCCTTTGGCCCGTCTTTAGTCCTTCAGCAAAGTTCCTGACGCCGCCCGATGGGGGCGCACTTCATCAAACATGTCTTCCTGTCTTCCCAAACACCCTGAGGCACACCGACACAGTCACATGACACATGCACATGCCACATGCTACATGCTAAAGCTAGGCCACGTCTACAATATACTATATGTATGTACGTACATGCTAAATATAGGCCATCTACTATATACTACATGTACATGCTAAATATAGGCCATGTACTATATACTACATGTACATGCTAAATATAGGCCATCTACTATATACTACATATACATGCTAAATATAGGCCATCTACTATATACTATATGTACATGCTAAATATAGGCCATCTACTATATACTATATGTACATGCTAAATATAGGCCATCTACTATATACTATATGTACATGCTAAATATAGGCCATCTACTATATACTATATGTACATGCTAAATATAGGCCATCTACTATATACTATATGTACATGCTAAATATAGGCCATCTACTATATACTACATGTACATGCTAAATATAGGCCATGTACTATATACTATATGTACATGCTAAATATAGGCCATGTACTATATACTATATGTACATGCTAAATATAGGCCATGTACTATATACTATATGTACAAGCTAAATATAGGCCATGTACTATATACTACATGTACATGCTAAATATAGGCCATGTACTATATACTATATGTACATGCTAAATATAGGCCATGTACTATATACTATATGTACATGCTAAATATAGGCCATCTACTATATACTATATGTACATGCTAAATATAGGCCATCTACTATATACTATATGTACATGCTAAATATAGGCCATCTACTATATACTATATGTACATGCTAAATATAGGCCATCTACTATATACTATAGTATGTACATGCTAAATATAGGCCATGTACTATAAGTACTTTATATATGTACATGTATATGTTCCACCTCTCATGAACCCTTCAGACCTTGGACCAAGACCTCGCCTTGTTGTCCCTCATCCTTTTATTGTAGCCATGGCGTCAGGCAGGTGTAGAAGAAGAGGATGAAGTATGGATGGCAGCGTGATATTTGATATTCTATGAAGATGAAGCTGGGGGGGGGGTCGGGGGGGGGGCTTTAATCAGCCCAATGAGATGGCATTCATTGAGGCTGGAGAAATAAAATGCTAATTAGTATTGATTACCAATGTGCATATGACCCTTAACCCCCCCCCATCCTTAAATCAAGCCAAATGATAGGCTGTACTAATATCATGGGGGGGGGGGACCACGTGGCGAATGGACATCTTATTTCAAATAATTCCATTCATTCCTAATTGTGCCAGCACACGCACGCGTAATGGAGTAAAGTGGGGAGGGGGAGGAGCCAAAGCGGACGCGGACTGATGAAGGAGTCACGACGGACCGGATGAACCCACACACTAGGCGCGTGCGCTGGTGCTTTGGCGCCACCTGGCGTCTGCTACTGGATCTACAGACACGCCACAGGCCCCCACTCTGCTGTTTGGATAGCTGGTCTACAGGCCAAAGTACTACATGTTACTACGTGTACTTTTGGAATCATGTACTTTTGGAAATCATATCCTTGTCAACATGACAATTGCTGGATTCATACAAATTCATTCATCCATTCATCCAATACATTATCACACAATACAGACGTAGACAAGATGGACAGATACATATACATAGACTATAGATAAAGACACGATATACATAGAGAGAGAACATACAGGTAGATATACAGTAGATAGAGAATATAGAGGTAGGTAGATAGATAGATAGATAGATAGATATAAGGGAGATCGAGCGTTACGTTGCTCCCCCAGGATGCAGACAGCAGGACCACATGCAGGTAAAAAGTATGTTGATACTTTCAACAACCGGCGTGAATAAAACGAATAAAGACGACAGCCAAGGATCCATGGAGGAGAGAAGGACGCACCGGAATCCAATAGACAACAGAACATTGGAGGCACGTGCGTGAAACAACAAAGTAAAGGCAGGAACAAGAAAGGAAGTGGCTACAAAATAAGGGCATGTCCAGTAGATAGACAATATAGCGAATACAGCGTGTACATGTATACGTGTGTACATGTGTTTGTTGTGTACCTTTACACAAGTCGCTGACGAGATCCCCAATGGTGTGATGCATGAATGTACACGCCCACACGCCCACACGCCCACCCCCACGGATGCCTTCCTGCATGTTTATTCCCACAGCTGAGTGCCAGTCATCATAACATAAATATTGTGCTGTCATGTCTTCCAGCAGCCATGTTGTCTTCTTCCTAAAGATGCTAATCTGTGCTTGTGCTTGTAGTGACCTCCAGTCCAGGTCTGAGGTGGAGGTGCATCATCCTAAGAGGAGCTTTAACTGAAAGGGGATTATTCAAAACACAATCATCATCCACGGGTTCCACGTCCTTTTTAATGTGTGGGGAACATGACACGTCTAACATGATGTGCAATGTGACAACAGCAGCGCATTAATAATTCATAATCCGTCATCATACAGGTCATAATATTCATAATCAATCATCACACACGTCTTAATATTCAGTCATAATATTCATAATCCATCATCATACAGGTCATAATATTGATAATCTGTCTTTATACAGGTCACAATATTGATAATTGATCATCATACAGGCCATTATATTGACAATCCGTCTTCATACAGGTCATAATATTGATAATTGATCATCATCCAGGTTATGATATTAATAATCCATCATCATTTAGGTCATAATATTGATAATCCATCCTCATCCAGGTCATAATATTGATAATCCATCCTCATCCAGGTCATAATATTAATAATCCATCCTCATCCAGGTCATAATATTAATAATCCATCCTCATCCAGGTCATAATATTGACAATCATGATGATATCATCCACATGGAGATAGAGCATGTTAAAAAGATAAATATCAGATGTCAGTGGAAGCCTGGCTAGCAGTGGTGTTGCTTTGCAAGGTTAGCCATGTTGCAGCAGTCACGTGCACACGCACACACACGTGCACACACGTGCACACACCCAGACCGCAGTGGCAATGAATGCGTGAAGGCCTGGCCAGGCCCCTGCAGACGTGGACAAAGTGCAATGGAGAAAGGAACATGACACTAATAAACACCCGTGTGTGTGTGTGTTATTAGGAAT
Organism: Doryrhamphus excisus; assembly: GCF_037039965.1. Classification (NCBI taxonomy): domain Eukaryota; kingdom Metazoa; phylum Chordata; class Actinopteri; order Syngnathiformes; family Syngnathidae; genus Doryrhamphus; species Doryrhamphus excisus. Next base: position 779,463 of record NC_136361.1, read on the forward strand.
GCTGAGGTCAGGTCAAAGGTCAACAACGCTGTCCAACAGGGAGGTTCTACATGACCACATGGACTAGGCGGCGGCCAGACGTGTTCACATGGCGACGGAAGCGTCGGTGTCTTTGGGCCGATTGTGCACCACGTGCTCCAGCTGCCCCGAGTCCGACACGTCGTAGCTGGTCTTGTACTTGGCCAGGATCTTCATGAGAGGACGAAGTTTCAACCACCACTGCTCCTTGGGAATCCTGTGTCTGCAAACACGCAACCCGGATCACCTCATCACCAACCATTCCCTCCGACCGCGCATGGTCATCACCACTACCAACCATCTATATCATATCTATATTATCAATATCAACCCTCTATCAAGCATATGAACTATTATTATTATTTATTAACACCATGTGTTCCGTGGTGACATCACAAAAGAGCCAAAGACAAAAGAAAGCTAGTGGTAGAGCTGAAGTCCACCAGCATGTGATGTCAGCATGATGACATCATCAGTGTCTCGGTGTGTGTGTGTGTGTGTGTGTGTGTGTGTGAAGCGGCGCGTACACAAAGTCGGTGTCTTCCTTGAGTTGCAGCACGGGCTGGAAGACGAGAGCTCTGCGTCGCATCCCCAGCAAGCAGCAAGTGTCATCCGTGTTGGCGAACACTCTGCCTGCAAGGACAAGCATCACATGCTGAGGAACGGACGTAGATAGACAACATATAGAATCCTAATGTACACCAGCCCATAAAGGTCTTATTCCATATCAGCATCATCATACAATGTAAACATAGCATCCTTACATAACATACATAACACTTACTTATGTCACTATCATGTCTTATTTTATTTGCTAGAGTACTTACTTACTAGTGTACTGTGTATATGAGGAAAGATGTCGGCATACAGTATGTGGATATATGTAGTGTCTTCTTCCTGTTTGGGCTTTTCGTCTCTCTCACGTCCTCCTTCACTACATCCATGAAGCTCCTCTTTGGTGTTCCTCTACGCCTCCTACCAATATGTTCACTATCTCTCCTCTGGACATCCCAACCATCTCAGTCTGGCCCATAACTGACTTTGTCTCCAAGGCCTCGAACATGTAACGTCCCTCTGATGTACTCCTTCCTGATCCTATCCATCCTGGTCACTCCCAAAGACAACCTCAGCATCCTCATCTCTGCTACCGCCAGTTCTGTCGTATGTGTTTACAGTAGACACACTGCATATACTGTATGTATTGTATATACTGTAATACAGTGTTTACAGTATACACACTACACATACGTACAGTGTGCATGTCGTGTATAGTGTATAGTACTGCAAATAGACGAGTGTACTGCAGAACCAACGTGTGGTCCATCATATTGGCAAACGTGAGGTGACGATGTGTGTTTGGAGAGTTGGGGCGTTGCTGTGAGAGAAAGCATGAGTACTGTACATAGTAGTACTACACCAACACAGTACATGCCATAAGCATTGTGAGGTAGCGTGAGCATCAACAATGTCCTGTAGGTACAGTGGCATTCAGGTGGCTATGGTGGTTGTCATGGCAACATGGTGATGGACAGAGAGGACATGGAAACACGGAGATGGAGCCGGCGTGAAGAATAAAACACACATTTACCTTCATCTTATGTCATCCGTGTGGAAATGAAACCCATATAAGAAAACAGAAAGACATATTTGGACTTTAGTGAAAGCTTGAAACGTACGCAGTGTCCCGTGAACGGCTGTTAGGACCCTTCTGGTCCTTGAAGGAGCCAGTTGAGGGAGAACTTTCATGTGGGCACGTCACGCTGTGGAAAGCATTTCCTGTCACATGATCAAATAAAGACGCCAGACCTCACTGGTGGTGGGGGTGTGGCATGGACCAGCACGGACGGAAGGCATTGTTGGCTGACCTTGTCTGAATGTCTCCCGCAGCTTCTTGGTCACCCACTGCATGGCCTTGGCTGAGATCTTGGTTCCAAAGTTGCGGTCAAATGGAGATGGAGCTCCTCCCTTCAACACATCAAATACTTGAGGTATACTCCACAAATGTCATGCTTAAGTACTCCATAGTACTCGCGTCCAGGCAGGACATATTTCATGGCATCTGGACAGCACTCTGATAGGATGTAAAGTAGTCAGTGTACAGCTTGTGGAAGGGCCTACCTGTGGGACAGACACACCTGCTCCACTAACAATGCCAACAATGGGGTGTACTCACTTAGTCGCCAGCGGTTGAAGCACGAATGCTTATGTGGTGATGAGCTTTGAGAAGAAAGTACTATAAGCCTGCACTGCCACACAAGCTGTACATAGACTACTTTACCTTATACTAGAGTATGGACGTGTCATTTCTTCCACATGAGTTGGGACTGTTGAGAAATGGTGGATAATGAAATATCCGTCCATCTTCTGTTATGCTTATCCTCACTCGGGTGGTGGGGGTATGCTGGAGCCTATCCTAGCAATTGAGGGAAAATGGCATGCACTGCTTTGCTGCCACCAGCAGAGGCGCTGTTGTTTGCCAAGATGATGTCAGCTACTACTAGTTTAGACAACAGTGTTATTGACATATACCTTAACCTATACAATACAATAGAGTGCACGTGTGGCTGGGAATGTTACTGTAGAGGAAGGATTGCAATAGCGTGCATCTGTGGTTGTCAAATGTTACTGTAGAGGAAGGATTGCAATAGCGTGCATCTGTGGTTGTCAAATGCTACTGTAGAGGAGGGAGTGCAATAGAGTGCAATAGAGTGCATCTGAGTGTTTCATGAAAGCTCCAGAGCTGGAGGAGATGCTGATGTGATGATGACCATAGAAGAGCGTATTACCTGCTGCATGTGTCCCAGCACATTCTTCCTGCAGTCAAACACGCCTTTGCCTTCTTCCGTGTACAGCTGGTAGATGAAGTCTGTGGTGTAGTTGTCATTGCAGTTCTCATTCCTTCAAAGTAAAGGTGAGGTCAATTACGTCCTGTCATATAGAAATGTTTTAGCAGGCCCCAACTAGTACATTTATTTATCAAAAATATCAGTGTATTACCTGAGTACCAGGCCTCTTTGAATGCTGGTCTTCATTTTCTCTGTCAAGTGCTCAACGTTGGCCTGTGAAGAAGCAAACAATCAATGCTGGCAAGATGCCACCTAGTGGGTGAATGAGAAGAAACAATAATGACGTTGAAAGATTGGACATTGTTATGTCTGACAGAGCTGGCGTGATGCTGCATCTCGTATCTGTACTGTCTTGGACATATCATAAAAACACGACAAGGGAAAAGTGGATGACCTCAGACAAGAAGGTGAAGCTCACCTGCAGGTCCCTGATGTCAAAAGGCTCCTCATAGATGTAGGCGGCGTCGGCGCCAGCGGCCAGGCCAGCGACGGTAGCCAGGTAGCCACAGTAGCCCCCCATGGTCTCGATGATGAACACGCGCCTCTTGGTCCCGCTGGCTGACTGCTTGATGCGGTCGCAGGTCTGATGCATGCATGCAGAGGTGCAGTGTTAGTCAGGGAGTTCATCACCTGCTGTCGTTCAGCCTCTACGTGTCTGCACGAGTAATTGCATGCACTGTAATAGCTTTCTGCTTCTCGGCAGCCATATGATGCTAACCTGATAGAAATGCCCACAACAAGCATCTAACATGCATTTATTCATGCGGTTGGACATTGCAGACCGAGTGGAAAGTTATTCTTGGATGAAGGTTTTTCTCGGTCAGAGGGGGGGCTAGGCCCCATTTGCTACTATTGTAGTGTGTTTAAAAGGCTGGGAGTGCAGGAGGGGGCAGCGCGGTAGGCAGCCTGCTCGCCTGGAGTCTCTTTGCGACACGCAGGAATCCTGCATTAACAATGTAAAACACAAAGGAAATGCATTTAAACACGCAGGAATTGGATGAGGGAGTGTTTGATGAAGAGACAAAAGAAGGAACGCAAACTTGTTGGTATGAAATATTCTTCTCATTAGAAAACATCCACGCTGTGGTGTACGTTGTTGTTGTGCTCTGGCAGATTTGGACATTCTTGGCAAACACCACGTGGATTTTACATGCAGACAGCAATTTGTCTACCTTTATACATGACTCAATCTGTTTAGGATGTTTGTCATCTATTCTCCATGTATCTACTCCATGTTTGCCACTTTTACTTCTCCGTTGTGTCGTTTCTAGATAATACGGAAATGGCTGAAATGGCCTTGGAGTTGGGTGCTACCTCACCACCAGTGTGCCAGCCTACAGACCACGTTTCTCTTTCCGCCCACATTTGCTACAGTGGGGCAAAAAAGTATTTAGTCAGCCACCAATTGTGCAAGTTCTCCCACTTAAAAAGATGAGAGAGGCCTGTAATTTTCATCATAGGTACGCTTCAACTATGAGAGACAAAATGAGAAAAAAAAATCCAGATAATCACATTGTTTGATTTTTAAAGAATTTATTTGCAAATCATGGTGGAAAATAAGTATTTGGTCACCTACAAACAAGCAAGATTTGTGGCTCTCACAGACCTGTAAGTTCTTCTTTAAGAAGCTCCTCTGTCCTCCACTCGTTACCTGTATTGATGGCACCTGTTTGAACTGGTTATCAGTATAAAAGACACCTGTCCACAACCTCAGACAGTCACACTCCAAACTCCACTATGGCCAAGACCAAAGAGCTGTCAAAGGACATCAGAAACAAAATTGTAGACCTGCACCAGGCTGGGAAGACTGAATCTGCAATAGTTAAGCAGCTTGGTGTGAAGAAATCAACTGTGGGAGCAATTGTGAGAAAATGGAAGACCTACAAGACCACCGATAATCTCCCTCGATCTGGGGCTCCACGCAAGATCTCACCCCGTGGGGTCAAAATGATAACAAGAACGGTGAGCAAAAATCCCAGAACCACACGGGGGGACCTAGTGAAAGACCTGCAGAGAGCTGGGACCATATTAACGAAGGCTACCATAAGTAACACACTCCGCCGCCAGGGACTCAAATCCTGCAGTGCCAGACGTGTCCCCCTGCTGAAGCCAGTACATGTCCAAGCCCGTCTGAAGTTTGCTAGAGAGCATTTGGATGATCCAGAAGAGGATTGGGAGAATGTAATATGGTCAGATGAAACCAAAATAGAACTTTTTGGTATCAACTCAACTCGTCGTGTTTGGAGGAGAAAGAATGCTGAGTTGCATCCAAACAACACCACACCTACTGTGAAGCATGGGGGTGGAAACATCATGCTCTGGGGCTGTTTTTCTGCAAAGGGACCAGGACAACTGATCCGTGTAAATGGGAGAATGAATGGGGCCATGTATCGTGAGATTCTGAATGAAAACCTTCTTCCATCAGCAAGGGCACTGAAGATGAAACGTGGCTGGGTCTTTCAGCATGACAACGATCCCAAACACACCGCCCGGGCAACGAAGGAGTGGCTTCATAAGAAGCATTTCAAGGTCCTGGAGTGGCCTAGCCAGTCTCCAGATCTCAACCCCATAGAAAATCTTTGGAGGGAGTTGAAAATCCGTGTTGCCCAGCGACAGCCCCTAAACATCACTGCTCTAGAGGCGATCTGCATGGAGGAATGGGCCAAAATACCTACAACAGTGTGTGAAAATCTTGTGAAGAGTTACAGAAAACGTTTGATCTCTGTCATTGCCAGCAAAGGGTATATCACAAAGTATTGAGATGAACTTTTGTTTTTGACCAAATACTTATTTTCCACCATGATTTGCAAATAAATTCTTTAAAAATCAAACAATATGATTATCTGGATTTTTTTTTCTCATTTTGTCTCTCATAGTTGAAGCGTACCTATGATGAAAATTACAGGCCTCTCTCATCTTTTTAAGTGGGAGAACTTGCACAATTGGTGGCTGACTAAATACTTTTTTGCCCCACTGTATGTGTCAGTTAGCTGGGAATTGTATAGGCTTAGCATAATTAGCATGTCCAGCAGGATAGCACCACCTTACCTCCACGATGGCATTGAGAGCCGTGTCAGCACCGATACTGAGATCGGTGCCAGGTACATTGTTACTTATGGTGGCGGGCAGCATACACATCGGGATGCAAAACTCCTCATAGGCAGCACGCGCCTCGTACAGCTGCAGCAGACTCTCAAGCGCCTGAAGCGGCAGTGTTTGGAAAGGTGTTAGAGCCTTGCTAGAGAGGCAGGTTTTTCCCAGGTTTTTCCCATGGTATCTGCCGTTCCGGCTCTTGGGGAGTCATAGCAGCTCTGGCGTCCCTTTGGCAGAGAGTGGCAGTGAATGAGCAAAGGATGAGGAGAAGTCAAGTAGATGGACAAGAAGAGACCAGCTCAACCAGGCATGAGCTCTGAAAGAGCTTGGTGGCCATGTTGGTGTGTGAGGTCGTACTGATGGAGCCTGCATACACATGAGGAGGTGCATGTGCACGTGCGGCATATGGAGGCACAAAGACTTCCAAGATGGGAAAATGCTTGACATGAATTGAAGCAGACGTATTGCAAGCTGAAGGCAGCATCATCAGCATGCCGTCACGCCTCGAATGCAGGACATGTTGGAGAGATGGACACGCTGCAGCACGTCGCGCTGCTGCTACAGCACGCCGCGCTGCTGCTACAGCACGCCGCGCTGCTGCTACAGCACGCCTTACGCTTGGCGTGTTTTCTAAAGGAACGCGCCCTGAATGAACATGATCCCATTGGAGTGTAGAGTGTGTGTGTTTGGTACGCTTGCGTGGGGCTAAATTCAGCTCCTCCGTTAGCGGGGCCCGTGACTTACAGTCGTAATGGCATTGAGAGCCGTGTCAGCGCCAATGCTGAGGTCTGAACCCGGCACATTGTTGGACACCGTGGCAGGGACCATGATCATGGGCACACAGAACTCGTCATACTTCCCACGCGCCGTTAACAACTCCAGCAGCGACAGGAAGGCCTGCAGGCAGAGCCCAGTGCTTTAGTGTCGGCACGGGGGGGGGGGGGCTTTTGGAGGGATGGTTTGAGTGGTGCTACTTGCCACAAGGAAGGGGAACACACAGGTGGGGGGTGCCAAAGGGGGGGAGCCAAGCCTATGATGAGCAGGAAGGCAGATACCACTCGACATCCATTCCAAAAACACACCTCATCACACGGTACACTCGCTCACAACAGTCAAGAAACCCCATGAGCGACAGCGTGAAATGAAATGTCACCTCAGTTCCAAAATAAAACTTTAGATTAGATCATTACTAGCTTTACCACAAAATAAACCCACCTGAACATTTGCTCGCACTGCAGTCACAGAACATAACATAACGTCAGTCTAGTAATACTAGCCTACATCCATCTAGCATTAGCAGCAGTAGTAGTATTCCTCCATCAATCTAGTATTAAAGTAACTGACAGGGATGATGATGAAGTGGCTCATGATGGGGGAGGGGGTTGTACTGTAGTACTGTACTGAAATGACATGATGTAACGTACCTCAAAGCCCCCGATGACGAGCAGTGCGTTTATGTTGTGCATTCGCATCTGCTCAGCAATTTTGCCAACATGCTTAGCGGGGAGCGTTCTAGGGCAGAAAACATGAACACACGTTAACACACGTTGGCAGACTGGTTCCCGTCGTCATCACGCTACCTTTTAGTTCCCAACAGAGACCCCCCCTGTCCTGTCCAGCCTCCAACGTCAGCCCATTTGATCTCCTTAATCTGGGGGATTAGAAAGGAGCAGCAGGTAAAATACAGTATGTAGCAGCCTGGGAGACTTTGTCTTTCGCTGCGGGATTGCTCAGTTATAAAGCATGCCATCCTGGGGGGGGGTCACAGAGTTAACAGTAAAGGGTCTTTTTCTACCCCACAAGGGCAGCGCTGCGGTAGAAAGAGCTATTACTCCCTGCTGCTCTCATTTTCTTTGGGCCGACTGGATCGGCATGGCGCGTGAAAGGGAAGTTTAACTAAACCAGCGACGGGAATTAGCGACGGTTTGGTGAAGATGAATGGCCACATTGTTCATTATCATGCTGGCCTTTGCATCGGCTGCCACTGTGTCTGCGGAATGAAGCTAGCGGCTGGGAAAAGGCCAGAAGAGGATAAAAGAGGAGAGGTGTCCAACCAGTAAGCCCAGTAAGCACCTTTACCAGTCTGGAACACAGGACACACAACAACAACATTAGCATCCGTTCTCCTGTCCTCCATCATTCAGAATGTGTGCTCGGCGGTCTGTTATGCTCTGACGCCCTCTACAGGCTGGTTGGAACGCTACACTGGATGTGGCTCAACGGCCAAGAGGGAGATGATTACTGTCGTTGTTCATCCTGGGTATTTTCAGGGAGCTAAGAGTGACTGCCAGAGGCCATCTTTTCTCAGTTCCTTAGTGAATAAAGTGTGAATGTCACACATTAGATGGTCCCACCTTGGTGGAGACAGACATCTTAGTTAAAGGATCTTTGACATTTGACCCCAGTGGGACGCTATAGTAGGTTTTTTTACTAAAATATCTTGTGATATCTTATGTCAAGTTGCGTACAGAATAATCCGCATTCTTCTCCTCTTGGCTGACATGTTTGATTCCACCGCCTCTGCTCTGATTCAATTGGTCGGGGTGGAGGGTCCACCCCTTAAAGACATTCATTTACTTCCTGTGTTGATACAAACTACTGAACCAAACTGAAGACAAATGTGCAAAGGTGGAGGCAAGGAAGAAGCCAGTAAAGGCGTGGATGTGGAATATTCTCCAAAATGAGCGTGAATAATGGATGACTTGGACGTTGATCCCAGCTTCATTTCCATTCCAAGATCAACATCTCCTGCCAAGGCTGTGAGGAAGTCGGTACTGACCTGACCTTTGTAGAAGCCCTCGAAGCCATCACTGACAGCAAACATCTTGTGCCCCTCCGTGATGCCCACCCTGACAGCTGAACGGACAGCTGCGTTCATGCCTGCAGCGGGGGCGCCCACGTTCAACACCGCCACGTTGAAGTTACTCTAAACGACAGAAAGAAGCAAGCCTACTTTAGCTACCGTACGCCACAACCAGGCTCGTTTTACGACTGAATCAGCCGACCCATCTGGAGCGACTTTGTTCCAACTATCCGGGGACAGGCGCTACTGTCGATAAAAGAATGGATAAATACGGCATGTTCTGCCCCCAGGTACACGCTTGATGCTTATCACAGAGGGAGTGCACCCCCCTGATGGGAGCTCCGCAGCACCAGCCTGGCAGTGCTGCCTCCACACTTCACTGATTTTTGCTCCACGTTGCCGCCATGGCGAGGCACATGGCTGGCATGGCCGAGTCCTCACGCATCAGGGCTCATTGATCTACCTGCAGTTAATATGCTTTGACGTTGAAATGCCTCATGACATGAAGCTTCCAGGTTGAAATCCCGCTTGAGGACACGCGCCACAGAGGAAGGAATGAGTGACAGCAACGTCCAGGTGACGCATGCTGGGGCGACTCACCTGCGGCAGTTCAGACTCTGGCTTACGATGGGCCAGCAGCTTGTAGGTCTTCAGGTTGTTCTCAAAACTCCTGCGGTAAAAATCAACATTAACGTGACATAGACACGTTAATTCCTGCACATTAAATAACAAAGCAGTGTGCAGACTGTAATTCCCAGGGATTATATAATCCATACATGTTCAAGTGATCACAGACACCACGGTCGTTAAGATACCTGCCCCGAAGCTTCACTGCCTCCTCAAACCTTTTTTCATCCATTGCCTTCTGCACCTCCTGGGTCTGCGGATAAGAAGCACAAGTACTACTCGTAGCATACAGTACACATTGTATCATAAAAACTTCACTCCAATTTGTCCCCCAAAGCATTGGATATATAAATAAAACTGATCTGTTTTTTTCTACTTCCTAAGCCATGCAAGAATACACGTTCTGTTGATGGGAATGAGGGAAGCATGCACTGACACAGTAAAAGCACGTCTGCACACTAAGCTGGCTGTAGTACACGTTGGGATACTACTACATGTTGGGCCAAGCCTACCATCTGTACACACTCCATCAGAGGCAAGCGCACTGACTGGTTCCCACACAGAGACACCACACAGGCGGGTGTGTTGGCGGTGGTCTCCAGCAGGGCCAGGACGGCCTCCACACCCATGCGACTGGCCTGCAGACAGACACACACACACATGCGGTAAGACAACGCTGCATGACTAAGACCAGGCTCTTCTCTTCTTGGAGGTGTGCAAGTCCTGCGCTTTCTTCATAAGATGGCTCCAGGTTTAACCTAAAAGCTGGCACACTTGGATTAAGGGGATCATGCCCCGCACTGCTTGACTTTCCAGTCATCACACGGCTTCAGCATGCACACTGCAGACATACCAGAATGCGATCGAAAGCGGATGGGGTCCCTCCTCGCTGCACGTGGCCCAGGATTGTCACTCGCGTGTCGAAACCCAAGCATCTGACAACAAGCTAGAAGGATGGAATGATAATGAAGCTGTAACATACGTACTTGCTAATATACTAAAATACAGTGGAACCTTACAACACCCATCAAGCTATGCATTTACAATCATTCAGTTTTGGAGGAAATGTGTGATGATGACCATAGTACTTTCATTGACAATCCTTTTTACACTTTTTATACACTCATACATACAGTCATTAACCCTCATTTGCTTATTGATTATTTTAGGCTTTGTTTACCTGAAGGAAACTGAAATTATCAAATGTGAGCGAATGAAATATTGTATAAAATATGGTGTGAATGAAATCCTCTTTGGGGACCTCACTGTACACGTCTGAAAGAAATGAACCATACCATCGCAGCTCTTACTCTGGAATATCTGACTAGTGAGTGATGCAACATCTCATTAAGCTACCAGCCATGTTTTGGGTTTCTGTTTACTGCAGCACCGACCAAACTAGCAAAGCACAAGTGTGAAGGAAGCCGCAACAGGCAGTGCAGCCTAAAGTGAGGGACACTGAGGGTCCCGTGAGAGGTGGAGGTAGGTTGAGCGGTTCCACTGTAAGGTATGATGCAGATACAGTACAAACAGCTGAAGAGGAGGGGAAACAGCAAAGCACAAGCAAGCCATTCTCATTTTTCAGTCATGTTAGTCGTGTGAGGGGGGACTCGAATTCAACATCAAATTGCAAAAACACGTTTGGATGGTGGAGAAAAAAACATTTCGAGGAGAGAGAGTGCGGGGTCAGGATAGGATAGGAGCTTCTGCAGTGAATGAAAAGAAAATAGTCCTTGTTTTGTACAAAAGCACATGTGCTTTGTTATGGCGGGGCCTAACTGCAGCGGTCTCACTGCAGCGGTCTCACTGCAGCGGTCTCACTGCAGCGGTCTCACTGCAGCGGTCTCACTGCAGCGGTCTCACTGCAGCGGCCTAACCGCAGCGGCCTAAACGCAGCGTAAGAGTCATACCCTACAGTGTCTGACAGAGCATTCCAGAAGGACAGGGACAAATGAAAGTCACACCAGGGCAGCAGCATAGTGTAGAGGTCAGAGGTCAGGAGGGAGCGCCAGACTGTACTTACATCCTTAATGGAGTCAGTAGTAATAAGCTTGTTGTTACGATCAATGGCGCCTTCGGCTACTATTATGATATTCAGCCTTTTCATCCCTGCTCGGTTCTACAGGTGCAGCGGAGAGACAGCATGACAGAAAAAATGAGATTGTGGCTCGAATGTGGGCTTTCAGAAGCACAGGGACCAACGCTGAGTTGACATTTGCAAATGTTGGCTCTTTCTAATGATGGACGTCCTGCCCAGCATATCGCGTGCCACCAGGACACGGTGGATCGTCAGCTGCCGCGGTGATGCCTCTTTTGGCTTGCTGTGCTTCAGTCAGGCCTCTGTGCTTCTGGCTTCCCCTTTCTTTGCATTCAGATACTCACATCCTTGACATAACTAGACGTTATAGCCTTCCCGTGCCTGTCAATGGCGCCCTCTGCCACTATGATTATATTCAGCCTGGTGCCCCTGGAGCGGGTCTGAATCATACAACAGTATCATTTTGCCAAAGCACAACAAGACATGACATATTAACTCCATCCTAATTCAAATAGCAACAGTATCAGTGAAAGGTTTCCTTTTGCTCCCATGTTTTAGGACTGGACTTAAAGTGCCTTCTACTTTATACCAATTCAACTGGAAAACAACAACAATAGGAATGAAAAAGTCACATGAAAATGTTGACCATAATGCTTTGGTGTCTCAGGTTGGATTGGTGTGAGCACCCCCAGCCTTCGGTGTTGACAGATGATCTGAAAGCTTTATAGGTTCAGGTCCCAACTTGAAGATATTTGAATACAATTCAGCAAATGGGAGCAAAAACCTGCTGCTATGTGTCTCATTAGGTTTGAGGATTGGAAGCAGGGCAGAGTGGCGTTACCGCAGACAGTTTCTCACACATCTTCTCTTCCCAGCCGTCATCTGGAGGCATCTCAGGGATTAACACCCAGTCTGCACCACAAGCCAGAGCGCTAACCAGGGCCAGGTAGCTGAGGTCACATGGAGAACAACAGCTAACTAGCTAACTGGCCTTTCAGTTCTACTTGTTAGTCATCATGTTAGTCTTTCAATCTCACCCGCAGTGTCTGCCCATAACTTCCAGGACAAACGTCCTCTGGTGACTGAAAGACAACACACCATACCTTCATGCAAGCGCGAAGATGGAGACCGGAGTCAATGTCTCACCTCTGTGCGGTCGTCATAATGGCATCAACCACCTCAATGATTCGGTGCAGGGCGGAGTCTGTGCCAATCGTCATGTCCGTTCCACAGAAGTCGTTATCGATGGAGCCAACCATGCCGACAATGTGAAGGGCGGAGTAGGTCTGAACAGACTGGGGCTCAATGGAACCTGACAAGATCAAATGAAACGGCGTCGTTCTACACTTCTGCTTGTTGTCATAACAGGACAGCTGAGGCCGCCTAGCCCTGGGTCCTGCTGGGTCCTGCTGAGCTCAGGAGGAATGCATGCTGCTGTGAATATAGAGTAGATGAGCTACTACCAGCACCACGCTACCTTGCTCAACCAGTTCTGTCAACAGTCCACTCCATTCCTCCCTGAAGAGGTTGGCTCCGGTCAGGCTGCCGTCTCCGCCAATCACACACAGGTTGGTGATGCCCAGAGTCACCAAGTTGAGCGCTGCCTTCAGACGTCCCTCGTGGGTGCGGAACTCTTTGCAGCGGGCACTGCCAATGACAGTCCCACCCTGACCATCGTAAAACACAACACGTTATTGTTTACCCACATCAGCAGTTGCATTGCAGCATATCTTTTCATATTATAGACATGAAATGCCTGGAAGTCAGAGGTTTAGCTTTACTATCCAGTTACTATCCAGTGAAAATGCCAAGGTGATTAAGTCCTTGAGAGCCTGTGAGGCATCCTCAAGTGGAAGGTGGAGGAGAGCAACACTCATACACAAGCTGTGGACTGACGACTCCAAATGATGTCCAAGTGCTGTGCTTTGTGCTGGAACTCACCACTTGGAGCATGCTGGACACACTTTCCCATGTGGCTTCCTTGATGTTCTCCCCACCATCCACCATACCCTGATAGCCCTGAAAACACAACGGGATCACAAGAGGGTTGCCTCAAATATAACAATTACTCCATTTAAAATACCACAAATACGGTAAGAGCTGTTCAGCCTGAATCATAAACATCTTGCAGGACGAAACGCAGTCCTCTAGCAACTCCTCCAAAGAGTAGAAAGCATAGCTATTCTTCACTAATGAAAGAAGATTTCCACATTCCTTGGCAGTGGAGTATGAGCTAGGCAGATTTACGGGTGTTGCCAGTGATGAGAAGATGAGAAGATGAGAAGATGAGAAGATGAGAAGATGAGATGCAGTTGTCATGCCTAGCCTGCTCTGCATGCTCTGCAGCAGTGTTATCATCCGCTCCCGTTGCTCAGGTCATAATCAGCAATGGTGTGGGCCTACAACACGACCCGCTGTAACAGACCGCCCCCTCCCTTCCCAGTGCACGGCCTCCTCAGACAGGACCAGGGATGCAGTGTGGACTCACCTCCCGAATGAAATAAACTTTAGCTCCCACGTATAAACCCATTCGGACCACGGCACGTACAGCAGCATTCATCCCTGAAAGGACAAAAGCAATACAAGATCTTACCAATAAGCTTACACAACTACAGTAGCATTCATTCATACAAGTTCAGATCTTATGATGGATATTTATATTTGACAGAGGCAGTACTGCTTGGCTATTGCTATTGCTATTGCTATTGCTATTGCTATTGCTATTTACATCTAGCCTATGGGTGTCACAACATCAACTCATTACTTTCATATGGCCTCACTTATACTGTACACCCATAAGGGATTATTATTATTCCACTTCTTATTATTCCATTTTGGTGAAAAGCTTCCTTGCTCCTCCTCCAGTCTAGCAGCTCCGCCTCCTGTGCTCCTGTGGCGAGGCAAGGGAGCAGGGAGCAGTAAGGAGCTGCTGTGTGACTTGAATGGAAATGGAAGGTTAGTGTAAACGCTGTCAGAGTCAGGATGATTCCAGCAGGAACTCGGGGGGGCCAGGGGAGACACACAATGACACAGGAACTTTTCCCCAAGCAGAATTGGCTGGTGAGGTGGTTACTAAGCAACACGATGGCCATTAGAGGACAGGCAGGAGACGTTGTGGGTAAAGGTCCGTGGGAAAGGAACATGCTGACTGGAAGCGTCGGGAAGGTTGCTCATTCTGCATGAATGAGACTTTGTGGTGCAGAGTGGCTGTGAGGGCCAAGTTGCAGTGACATAACGCCCTCTGACACGACTACTGTTCATCTCCCATCAGGCATGTCTATCCTCTTCCTCTCGAGACGCAACAAAAGGAGAAGGCAGACAACACCGAAGATGGGGAGATATGTAGAAGCTGTACATAGGATACATCCTTTTATATAATATCTAGGATCCCAATACTTTACGGTACCAATAGCCATTTTGGATTTCTTTTAATGTTTAGATGGAAGTGTAGTTTGTGCACAGCTGGAGGTAGGAATGACTGGAAGGAATGAGGATGTGATCCCAGGGCACATATAGACAAACAACCATTCCCACCCACATTCATCCCTAAGGACAATATGGGGGGTCAATGAAGCTAGCATGTTTTTGGAAACATTTAGGTATTGGTACGCATTGTACTAAAGTTACTTACAGTCACATTTTGTGTGCAGCATGAGCTGAAAAGGCCGTTGAGGCAGTAAAACGCCAAAAGGAATACATGCCACATTTCTACTGTAAATGCTCTAATAAATAAACCACAAATGACAAATACCGGTTCAGTAATAATGGCTGATATTAATATCGTCGACAAGTATTTATTTGCGATTGCAGCAGTCCAATGAAAAGCTAATAATTAGCTGGTGGGATGCTGAGGGTTTCCTGTGACGTCATCAACAGAGGCGGACATCACGTACACAGGATCCACTTTTCCACAACACTCGGCCCCCCTCGGGCATTGCAAACCACGAATGGCATCCCCCACAAATGCAAATATTCAGGAGTGGAAATTCACAGTACGACCCAGCATCCCCGAAGGCGACCAAAATGCCACCAAATGACGGCACGATGCCTTGGCAGCGTACACGCACACTGGGGACGTGTTAGCTAGCTAGCCGACGGCTCAGCAGGACGAACGAGGGCGGCAAAGGCTATAAGCAAATGGCGATAGCAAAAGTATTTGAGCTCGCCTTTCACTGCTGCGCACTCGCACTGTATTTGGGTGAAATGACGTGGGAGCTTTGGTTTGAAGTCCGCAGACTACGTTGAAATGTTTGATATGAACCACGGCGTCACTGCAGTTACCTTGAGCATCACCTCCGCTCGTCAGCACGGCGATGGCTTTCCCCGCTCCAGACAGGTTCTCAAAGAATATCTTCTTCGTGTCCGGCTGCGCCATCTTCGCAGCTTATAGGTATACCTCAATTATATACAAATGCCACAAAAGTGTACAAAAGTGTGCTGAAATGACCGTGAAGGGCAGCGGTCCCGCTAAGCTCTCCTTCTCTGTGTTCCGCATCTATTCGCTGATTTGCATAGCGTGAATGACAGCGGAAGTGATAGGCCCTTGCGCCAGCCAATCACGTCTCAAATTGAATCTTCGCCACAACGTCTAAACCAATACAAATAAGGATTGCGGAGGTTGTGGGCGGTGCCTTTCGGATCTCACGCATGCTGTGACTTTGAGAATCCTTGACAGGAAGCTACTTGGCATGTTTACATTTAGTATTGTCACCATAAAGTCATATTTGGCATACATTTGTATTATATCATACATGTTACTGACTGGCAATGTATTTGAGTGAAAGAGTCAGAAACATTTCTCTTCATGGTAAAGTGCATTTCTACGTCAATGTAAGATTAGTTGTAGTAGTAGCATGTGACCACAAGGCGGCAGGCCTCACCAAGTTGAAAAGAAATGTTACTGTTTACACTCAAGTCAAGCTAACTCATTGATGACGTGGTTGCTCAAAAATTGCAAACGTCGTTGATCATAATGAGTTTTGAACAACACTTACTTGGAACAAACGCAACATATTCTATACTCATATTATTCTAGTTTTATTGACAGGAAATCTTCACCAGAACCGGAAGTGGCAACAACATCATCTTCCCTTGAAGGGGCTAAGCCCGGGTGCTGTGTAAAACCATCATTAGATCATTAGAAGAGCCAAGACAGAAACAGAATCACACCCTCCCATTTGAAGTCATGTTCCAAAGGCTTGGAATCAAATGTTGTCATTATGGAAATGTCTGGGCTGACATGCAGACATTGCGTGTGGACACAAAGAAGGGTCAAACATGGCAAGCAAGGCTAGCACCTCCTCATCCCGCCACGCCAACAGTGCTGATGAACTCCGGCTCCAGAAGAACCAGGCGCACTTCCTGCTTGGAATTGAGCAACCCAAACATGCTTTCTTGTCCATCCTGAGGGAAATCATGTCCCGTGTTCCTCTGGGATCTCGTAGACGCCTCACATTGATTGGTTGCTGAGCAGCCATGTCAGGACCGCTTTCTTATGCTCCACTGGCAGGAAGGAAGTTCATGTTGTGATAAATGCTGTAGTCATTGTGTGCTTCCTGTCCACTCTTATTTTCTCTTCACAGTGTGTACCATTTGAAGACAAATATTTCAACATGGCTACTTACTGCATGTTTCATAGTACTTGACTCTTGCATCTATCTACTATATTGTATAGTAAAAAGGAACTCGTGGCATATTTTATACACCTTTCATACGCCATCATCCTCCTAAAAATAATCCAACATTTCAGTCAAGGAATCACACAAGAGGGGCTTCCATAGTGAAGCCCACAGATGATTTATTATTGGTTGTATGAATGATATCACCATGATTAGATGATTTATTATTGGTTGTATGAATGATATCACCATGATTAGATGAATTATTATTGGTTGTATGAATGATATCACCATGATTAGATGATTTATTATTGGTTGTATGAATGATATCACCATGATTAGATGATTTATTAATGGTTGTATGAATGATATCACCATGATTAGATGATTTATTATTGGTTGTATGAATGATATCACCATGATTAGATGATTTATTAATGGTTGTATGAATGATATCACCATGATTAGATGATTTATTAATGGTTGTATGAATGATATCACCATGATTAAATGATTTATTAATGGTTGTATGAATGATATCACCATGATTAGATGATTTATTAATGGTTGTATGAATGATATCACCATGATTAGATGATTTATTATTGGTTGTATGAATGATATCACCATGATTAGATGATTTATTATTGGTTGTATGAATGATATCACCATGATTAGATGATTTATTAATGGTTGTATGAATGATATCACCATGATTAGATGATTTATTATTGGTTGTATGAATGATATCACCATGATTAGATGATTTATTATTGGTTGTATGAATGATATCACCATGATTAGATGATTTATTATTGGTTGTATGAATGATATCACCATGATTTAATACTGCTGCCAATCATGTTTACCAGTGTACATAAAGTAGGCTCCTCAACTCCTCCTCCTCTTCCTCCACCTCCTCCCTCCCCTCCTCCTCTTACTTAGCCTCCACCTCCTTCCTCTCCTTCCCCTCCTCTTCCTCCACCTCCTCCCACTCCTCCTCTTCCTGCACCTCCTCCTCCTGCTCCAACTTCTCTTCTTGCCGCTCCTCCACCTCCTCCACAAGTGCAAAGATTTACAGGCTGTTTTCCTCCCCACTAGCCACTGACTGACATTAAAATCAATAAGAACTCCGTTGCCTCCTCCTCCTACTGTGATGATGATGATGATGACGATGATGATGATGATGATGATGATGAACACAACGTGGGAGCAGACAAAGATGGACCTGCTCCTTCTGATTGGGTTAATCACCTCATTGTCCAGCAACACTGTGACACTGGACTAAAGCGAGGGAAGTAAACCTGAGACCCCCCCCCCCCACCCCATGCACCATTACCCCCATGCCTCCATGTGTCATCCATCAACTGGCTTTAATGGCAGCTCATAATTATTTCCATCATTATGTGTTGCAAGCCATTTAGCATGCTCAATGACATATGCTTCATTGGTTTGCTACTGCTACAACACGCTATAGTACATGCTGTATACAACGTACTATATAGGACATACTGGATAGAACGTACTATATAGGACATACTGTATAGAACGTACTATATAGGACATACTGGATAGAACGTACTATATAGGACATACTGGATAGAACATACTGGATAGAACATACTGGATAGAACGTACTATATAGAACATACTGTATAGAACGTACTATATAGGACATACTGGATAGAATGTACTATATAGAACATACTGTATAGAACGTACTATATAGGACATACTGGATAGAACATACTGGATAGAACATACTGTATAGAACGTACTATATAGGACATACTGGATAGAACATACTGGATAGAACATACTGGATAGAACGTACTATATAGAACATACTGTATAGAACGTACTATATAGGACATACTGGATAGAACATACTGGATAGAACATACTGTATAGAACGTACTATATAGGACATACTGGATAGAATGTACTATATAGAACATACTGTATAGAACGTACTATATAGGACATACTGGATAGAACATACTGGATAGAACATACTGTATAGAACGTACTATATAGGACATACTGGATAGAACGTACTATATAGAACATACTGTATAGAACGTACTATATAGGACATACTGGATAGAACATACTGGATAGAACGTACTATATAGAACATACTGTATAGAACGTACTATATAGGACATACTGGATAGAACATACTGGATAGAACATACTATATAGAACATACTATATAGAACATACTGTATAGAACGTACTATATAGGACATACTGGATAGAACATACTGGATAGAACATACTGGATAGAGCGTACTATATAGGACATACTGGATAGAACATACTGGATAGAACGTACTATATAGAACATACTGTATAGAACGTACTATATAGACGTACTGTATACAACGTACTATATAGGACATACTGGATAGAACATACTGGATAGAACGTACTATATAGAACGTACTGTATAGAACGTATTGTATAGAACGTACTGTATAGAACATACTGTATAGGACATACTGTATAGACCATACTGTATAGACCATACTGTATAGGACATACTGTATAGACCATACTGTATAGAACATACTGTATAGACCATACTGTATAGAACATACTATATAGACCATACTGTATAGAACATACTATATAGACCATACTATATAGACCATACTGTATAGATATAGTATGATCTATATAGTATGTCTATAAGAAGAAATGAAGGAAGGAAGGAAGGAAGGAAGGAAGGAATGTTTCTTGGCCTAATGGAAGGTGTCTCGTTGAGCGCTGAGCCCAGGTAGGAGAAGGTGTCATCGGCCAAGCCATCAGGATGTCATCCTGCACACAAACACGCATGCTCTATTTAGCATCAGGACCAGTCCAGTCACATCTGGTGGGAATGGTCTTCACACCTCATCAAATACTGTTTGCCCGATCCTAAACGTCCATACAGTACAGCGGGGTGATCAGCAGGTGCAATATACTCTATCACCACAAGAGGGAAGTATTACATCGCTCATAGCAGCTCTCCTTTCCTGGCTCCAAAAACTACATTACTGTCATTACTACAAGATCTACATTCACTCCTTATTTTGTATATTTGGGTATACTGTATACTGTATACTGTATACTGTTACCCCTATGAAAAATGAAAATTCCATATTTTACTGCTTGGATTGAAGTATTGTATCCTGCATGCATCCCGTCCACGCTGCAGCGTTTCCTCATCACGAGCATCCTTAATATACTTCCTTTTCTTACACGATACACACGCACACGCACACGCACACAACTTCTCATGTACGTATCTGTACGTAAAAAAAAAGAGTACATATTTGAAGTAGTATAGAAGAATAGAATAGAATAGTCCATATAGTCTATAGTCTATATGCTTTTCATAACAATAATAAAATAGCACAGCTGTGGTGAACTGCTGGCCAAATTCCTCCAGCGTACATGAATACATCTCTCCATCTCTCCATCTCTCCATCTCTCCATCTTTCCATCTCTCCATCTCTCCATCTCTCCATCTCTCCATCTCTCCATCAACATTTGAGGGAAGCCAACAGGTCCCTTGGCAACATCTCAAACTGAAGGATTCAGGCTTCATAGCAAAGAAAATATAGCACATGTCGTATGTATTCATATGCAGTCATACTTTAGCCTTGTTGGTCCCCAAAATATGAAAGGAAAAGGAAAATGCTCCCTTGATACTTGATACTTTTGGATCATTATTGGAAAGGAGGTCAGGAAAGGAGGTTGCCGCCACGGCTTTTCCTGCAGGTCAATGATATTCACACTACAGCAGGTTATGTAAACGCCATACATACATACATACGTACATACGTACATACGTACATGCGCTATATAGTATCTATGAAACATCACCTAATGTGTTCATCCCTTGGAGCATCCCGCCAAGCCACACCCCTTTTATGACTGCACGCCATCCTGTGGCGCCTTTGTCTTTATTCTGACCTGAACTCAACAGCAGCACAATTCCAACACCATGTCTGTACTACAGTATGCAGCATACATGTACAGTACATACTAGCACATACTAGTACATACAGTATATACTAGCATAGTATGGCTCATCCTGTATGTACTTTGTATGTACTTTGTATGTACTTTATGTTTCTGGAGTTGTGGTATATTCAGGCTGAAGAGATTTCTAATTACAAACAGTAAGGCGGCACCAAGTGAGTCAGAGCTTTTTTCCTATCACTCACACCCAGCATGACCCGCTGAGACGTGCGGGATGAGGAAGAGGTCATTCAAGGTCATTGTCATTTGACTTCCTAAAAGGATTTCAGTCAAAGGCTGATTACCTGCCAAAGCAAGGAGAGCACGGCCAGCATAAGTGGGGGGGGGGGGGGGGGGGGGGCAGGGCGAGGTGTAGGTGGTGGCGTTGGAGGGGGTTTTGGGGGGGGGGTTAAGTTGAGTGCAGTATTGCTGATGAACAGGATGATTTCTATTAACCTGTCGTCTTCGCATGAAACAGACTTCCCATTCGGATGCTGAGCAGGAGGGGTGGGGGGGTCACGGGTGGGAGGGAGGGGGGGGGGGCTGATTTTTCCAGCAAACTTTATGAGACAGAAAGTGTGCATAATGGAGCGGGAGATTCTTTCATTCCACTCAGTGCGGGAATAATATGAACCTGCTCAGTGTTGAGGAAAAATGGCTTCTCCCACTTTGGTCCCTCGGAGGATTGGAAATTAGGAAATGATTAGCAGAGTGATCAATCATGGACGAGTACGTGCCAAGGCATGAACCTTCCCATTTCCTCCCAGATGGCTTTGGGAGCATGGAGAGAAACTTCACCTGAGCAATTATCCAATCATCTGCCTCGTGACCTCCGGCTTCTTGCATGGACCCCTGGACTTCAGGAACCATGGACCCCAGGAACCATGGACCCCTGGATCCATGAACCGATGGACCCGTGGGCCCGTGGACTTGTGGACCCATGGGGGATTCAGACTTGGGAATGCATGATACCACATTCTTGGATGGGTTTGGTTATGGTTGGGGTTGAGATTAGGATGGATGGATGTTTGGTGGATGTATGTATGTATGGATGTATGTATGTATGTATGTATGTATGTATGTATGTATGTATGTATGTATGTATGTATGTATGTATGTATGTATGTATGTATGTATGTATGTATGTATGTATGTATGTATGTATGTATGTATGTATGTATGTATGGAGGAGGGATACACGATGCTGTTTAAAATTGGAATGACAAAAGGATTTTGTTTTCCCCTTCTTTTCCTTAGACAAGGTGTGTATGTGTACGTGTGTATGTACGTGTACGTGTGTATGTATGTGTACGTGTGTATGTACGTGTACGTGTGTATGTACGTGTACGTATGCTAAAGGTGTTTATGAGCAGAGTAAGTAGTCAGGCAGGGATGAAAGTCGGCCTTGTGATGAAAGATGTTGCTTTGTATAAATACTCCGTATGGAGCCAGGATGAGAGGTGAGGAGACTCAGTGCGAGTAATGGCTGGAGAGCTGCATGTGTGTGCGTGCGTGTGTGCGTGTGTGTGCGTGCGGGCGTGTGCATGCATGTGTGACAGTGCACTGATCATTCATGATGGCACCTTAGAGGCCGTCCTGTAAGGAAGAAAAATGAAAACTATTACAGGCTGGCCGGGTTGTGTTGGCTTTGATGTGTCAGCAGTTATTAGCTGGGGACGCCAGGCTTTACGTCCTCTCACACGGCCAAGAGGCGAAGAGGCGGCGTGCAGCAGAGCAAGGAAGGATACGGGAACATGGTTTATATTGTGAAACCTTCACACTGTGGGGTTACTGAAGGTAAATCACAGTCAAACTGATTTTTATAGAACATTTTTATAAAAAGTGGGCTTGGGGATTATTGGGCCGATAAAAAAAGTACTTTACAACATGGTGGCCTGTGATTGGCTGGTGGTCTACCCCAGCTCTCGCTAGGAATGAATGAATGAGCAAACGAATGAACAAACGAACGAACAAACGACTCCCTGATTGGCTGGTGGGCTTGTGGGGCCTGGCCCTTTCGGAGGGCAAACGGCTGTGAAGGAGTCTTGGGGTCTCCAGGACAGTTTACAATTCAACTCAAATGCACCAATTGCAGTTTCTGCTGTTTTTAATAGCTTACAATAAATTGTGATGGTGGGTCATGTTTCTGCATGTGTTAGCATGTTCAGCGACACGGATGGAAGCGTGACCATGAACGTACGGCCTGCCGCTCATATTCATACGCCGCATATTAAATGTCAACTCGGTATCCTTGGATCCTGGCAGATCCCGAGTGGACAGACCTCCACCACTTTGGGTCATGTGCACGTTTCCTCAGGCTGTGGGGGAGGCGGGCCTTAAAGGGGCACCGCCCCCTCACGCAGAGCGCTCCAGCTTTTTATTGCTAACGTTCTTCGCCGTGTGGTCTGCAGGGCTGGTGGTTTCGCTGGGAGAGAGACAGAGTTAGCGAGAGTAAATAAAGCATGTTTAGCAGGAAGGTGATGCACGAGGTCAGCGATGGTAAACGTTGTTTCCTGGGACGCGGTTAATCCCTCAGGCAGCGCATCCCAGCATGCATCAATCACAGTGGTGTGTGCGCTAAGGTGAGCCAACACGCATTAACCTTCAAGCACAAGTCACAGCCTGCCTGTTCCACACCCTCACCCCCCAGCCATGACACACGGTCCACACGGCCCACACGGCCCACACGGCCCACACGGCCCACACCGCCACACGCAATATGATGAGTGGTCATGTCACATGATCATACTGCATGCTTGTCACCTTTAGCGTTATGCCCATCCATAGTCAAATATTCATACTCTTCACGCTCTGACCTCTGTTCTCCTATCAAATACTAATATCCATACTTGGATACTTGGGTACTCGTCATTTCAGGTGATGTTGGTATCAAACAATGACTGATCATGTGTACGTGTACGTGTACGTGTACGTGTACGTGTATGTGTATGTGTATGTGTATGTGTATGTGTACGTGTACGTGTACGTGTGTACAGTATGTGTGTGTTATTGGCATGCATAGTGTTTTATTGCATGGAAGCAAGATGAAGAACGAAGGTAAAATCAAAAAGTAAAGAAGGTAAAATCAATAAGTACGAGCGTGATCTTCAAGGTCTGATGTTAGAGTTTTTCCTGTTTTTTCTACTGTAAGAATTGTTTGGCCTGAGGTGATTTCATCAAAAGTACTTTATTGCTGAGACGTAATCGTGTTTCCTCCAGCATCTTATCAGCACGGGCAGGCGGAGGAATCATTCCCAGCATCTCCGATCATGGGAAGGAAGGGGGGATACACAGCTGGAATTGCAACCGGGTACGGAAGTGTGACGGCATCAACCATTTCAGAAGCTTTAACTTCCTACAGCGTTTGAAGAACAAACACTTGATGGAGGATGGGGACTTTTGGGGTCAAAGGGCAGCGATGGCGGCCAAAACACAGGTCAACACCCGTGCGAGGGTGAAGGTCAGAATGCTAATACGCTAATAAGCCAATCAGTCCCAATCAGACGAGAGCAGACCTTGTCACCAGTGGAAGACAGCGAGCTCACCAACCGCTTGGACGTGCTACCAGGAAGTCCTGCTGGAGCTCCACCACCCTATTCTACCATGCTTCCTCTTCTCGTATCCTACAGCCAATAGCAGGGCTGCAGCTTGGAATTTTGGGCGCCATGAAAAGGACCCCCCCCCTTTCATTTATAACAATTAGCTACCTTGGAATTGGAATTGTCCACATCATGCCGCACCCGTGGACGATATCAGTGGTCAGGAATAGTGAAGAAGATGTACAGTTCGTCCACGTGCTTGGGATCGGGACTCATGGAGGATCCATGTCACAATTGGCAGCATAACACCAGGATTGGAGCATCCCTGCACAATAGCTGCTGACCTGGCTTGACTTCCTTCCTTCAAACTCTTAAACGTGGTGTGCAGTACCATGTACTATACACAGTACATGCAGTATTCATACTGTATGTACATCACAATATTGCAATCACCCGATGACATAAGATTGGATCATAGATTGGTGACGGACTGGCACTACACACCCACACACACGTGCACTACACACACACACACACACGTGCACTACACACGCACTACACACACACGCACACGTGCACTACACACACACACGCGTGCACTACACACACACACACACGTGCACTACACACACACACACACGTGCACTACACACACACACACACGTGCACTACACGCACACACACACACGTGCACTACACACACACACACGTGCACTACACACACACAGACACACACACACACGTGCACTACACACACACACACGTGCACTACACACACACAGACACACACACATGCACTACACACCCACACACGTGCACTACACACACACAGACACACACACATGCACTACACACCCACACACGTGCACTACACACACACACCCACACACACATGCACTACACACACACACACCCACACACACATGCACTACACACACACACACCCACACACACGTGCACTACACACCCACACACACGTGCACTACACACACACACACCCACACACATGTGCACTACACACACCCACACACACGTGCACTACACACACACACGGACACACACACATGCACTACACACCCACACACACGTGCACTACACACACATACACGTGCACTACACACCCACACACACGTGCACTACACACACACACATGTGCACTACACACACACAGACACACACACATGCACTACACCCACACGTGCACTACACACCCACACATACACACAGACACACACACACGTGCACTACACACACACACACCCACACACACGTGCACTACACACACACGGACACACACACATGCACTACACACCCACACACACGTGCACTACACACACACAGACACACACACATGCACTACACACCCACACACACGTGCACTACACACACACACGTGCACTACACACACACAGACACACACACATGCACTACACACCCACACACACGTGCACTACACACACACACGTGCACTACACACAGACACACACACATGCACTACACACACACGTGCACTACACACCCACACACACGTGCACGACACACATGTGCACTACACACACACACACGTGCACTACACACACACAGACACACACACATGCACTACACACCCACACACACGTGCACTACACACACACAGACACACACACATGCACTACACACCCACACACACACACACACAGACACACAGACACAGACACATGCACTACACACCCCCACACACACACAGACACAGACACACAGACCCAGACTGGTGCAGACATTCATTGAGTGGTATTGATGTCAACCTTTTGCACGGACTTATCACGTGCACGCAGGCATGCTTCATATGGAATCAGGAGGACGTGTGGAATAAAAGTGGAAGCCTTTCACTTTTAATCCCATCCAGCCTCCAACTTGCACGCCTGCGCCAAAGATGGAGGAGATAAGAAAGGCTTTGCTTCTGTGCTTACGTCTTTTAGGACGTTTCCTCCACTCCCCTCCAACATTTTCACATCATTTTCTTACCTCTCAGCTGTCCAGCAGCCATCTCCTGAAGCTGCGCCTCGCAACGAGTCATGTGACACGTCCAAGCCTTTCCAGCGAGGGCTGCATAAGACAGAAGACAGACAAGCTGAAGAAAACCTGCTGGCGGAGTTGGAGAGGAAAAGGCTCATGATAGCCTGGTAAAAGCATCGGGAATGATGCTCTGTATTGATTAATAACCGCTCAATGGATTGCATTTGCCCCCCCCCCCACCCCCCGGGGACAAATGTGTTTCACTTGGGCGAATCCAATCCTGCACTATTGTGCTGGTGTTTAGTGTTCCCTCGGCGCCACTGACTGCCTGCCTGTTTAGACGCCAATAAACGTACATCACACCTGTTGGCGTCCATCCAAAAAGTACCACTTCCACACGTACCCAATACCACACCAGACGCCGTGACGGGGTCCCGGCAGTGCAGACACACACACCATGTACACAAGCACATATACACAATATATACACAACAACTTTCATTTCAATACACACATGAGCAACACATTTTGTCCACTGTTAGAACCAAGGCCGGACCTTGGAGAACCTTAGTCAGAGTCCAAACGCTGGAAGGGAACTTACTTTGTGTGCTGTGATTCCCGTGTTGGAAGAAAGGAAACCGGACTACTACTTCCGGGTCAGTTAAATACTTCCTGTTCACGCTGATTGAATAATAGTAGGTGGAACGCTGAAGCCCGGTGGGAGGGGCCTGGCATTTATGGGAGGAGCTTGTTCAGTCAGTTAGAGGTCGACCAGAAGTTGACATTAAATCCTGTATACTGCAGCCTATATCCTATATACTGTATCCTGTATCCTATATACTGCACCTTATATCCTATACTGTATACTGTATCCTATATACTGTATCCTGTACCTGTACCTGTACCTGTGTGGTGTATCCTGTAAAAGAAAGAAAGCGTATTTGTTAGTCATCATTAGTGTCTATTTTTCCTCTCGATGGTCTCTCGGCTCCAAGATGTGACCTTTGCAGTCTACCAGCAGCGAATCGATGTCACCTCTGGTGCTCCCATTTGTCCCCTCGCTGCACTCGAGTGCGAAAGATAATTACGCCTCAAATGACGCTTTGCACTTTGTGTGTTTAAAGCTCCCTGTCGCTCCTTCCCTCCGCCTTTGTGTCTCGCTCACAGTCAATGGATGCTCCTCTTATTTACAACATGCGTCTTTATCTAATGCGGAACATAATCAATAGCTTAGCGGCTGGGAGGAGTTAGGGCTGGACTCGCCATCCTTGGGAACGACTCGACGCCGCATCTGCTGGTGCTTTAGTGGGCGTGAAGGCAAGCGACACGCGTTCTCATTCTTCTCAGTCCAACTAGGAACCTTCAACTCCTGGCGTCTGGCAGCTGTCGGCTGGAGAAGCGGCTCTTTTTGGGGGTTACTGCTCTTTTGGTGGAGTTGCCATGGCAAGGCGTGGAAAGTATTTCAAATATCGCAATAGAAAATCTCACCGACTTATATTTGTTTAGCTTTGCTTAGCTTTGTTTATTTTGAGGAAAATAAGGAGAAAAACAGAAAGACGCCATTCATGCTTTTTATTTTCCAGGACCTTTGCTTTCTCCACTCAACCTGCCGTTTCAAGACTAAAATGCAGTGGACGTCACAAAATAAGCCCAACACCAGCAAATCTTCCTCCATTTTGGCTTTTTTCTGGTTCTTTGCCATTTGGGCCATTTTGTTAGCCTTTCATGATGACCTGATGATGAAGCCCAGGGAACAGAAGCAGCAATCATTCTAGCTTTTTGCTTCTGCATGTTGGTTCATTGACATGCTAAGAGTACAACTGCTCTCATTAGCACTGTTAGCTGGGTGGGAGGACCCCATGTTTATTGGAGGCGGCTGATAATTGGACGCTTATGGCAGAAATATTCAATGCCATAATGCATAACAACTTCATTCAGTCACACCAAGAACAGCTGGCCACGCATGGGAAGGTCGACTTGGAGACTGGAGTACACACAACACCTCTATGTACTACACTTGCATGTAGTACATTTGCATATACTGCACTTGCATGTAGTGCACTTGCATATAGTACACTTGCATGTAGTGCACTCGCATGTAGTACACTTGCATGTAGTACATTTGCATATACTGCACTTGCATGTAGTGCACTTGCATATAGTACACTTGCATGTAGTGCACTCGCATGTAGTACACTTGCATGTAGTACATTTGCATATACTGCACTTGCATGTAGTGCACTTGCATGTAGTGCACTTGCATGTAGTACACTTGCATGTAGTACACTTGCATATAGTACACTTGCATATAGTACACTTGCATGTAGTGCACTCACATATAGTACACTTGCATGTAGTGCACTCGCATATAGTACACTTGCATGTAGTGCACTCGCATATAGTACACTTGAATGTAGTGCACTCACATATAGTACACTTGCATGTAGTGCACTCGCATATAGTACACTTGCATGTAGTGCACTCACATATAGTACACTTGCATGTAGTGCACTCGCATATAGTACACTTGCATGTAGTGCACTCACATATAGTACACTTGCATGTAGTGCACTCGCATATAGTACACTTGCATGTAGTGCACTCACATATAGTACACTTGCATGTAGTGCACTCACATATAGTACACTTGCATGTAGTACATTTGCATATACTGCACTTGCATGTAGTGCACTTGCATGTAGTACACTTGCATGTAGTACATTTGCATATACTGCACTTGCATGTAGTGCACTTGCATGTAGTACACTTGCATGTAGTACACTTGCATGTAGTGCACTTGCATATACTACACTTGCATGTAGTGCACTTGCATATAGTACACTTGCATGTAGTATACTTGCATGTAGTACACTTGCATGTAGTGCACTTGCATATAGTACATTTGCATATACTACACTCACATATAGTACACTTGCATGTAGTGCACTCGCATATAGTACACTTGCATGTAGTGCACTCACATATAGTACACTTGCATGTAGTGCACTCGCATATAGTACACTTGCATGTAGTGCACTCACATATAGTACACTTGCATGTAGTGCACTCGCATATAGTACACTTGCATGTAGTGCACTCACATATAGTACACTTGCATGTAGTGCACTCGCATATAGTACACTTGCATGTAGTGCACTCCAATGATGAAGGAAGAAGAGTCGAAGATGGAGTTGTTGTTGACGGTTGCAGGCCCATAAAAGCGTGCGGTGGGCCAGCAAGGCTTTGAGGACGTAATGGAGCAAGTGTGATGAAATTCAATGACATCTCTTCATCATGCGCTCCTCTCCCTTGACAAGGCGGGTTAATATCCTCCCCTCTACCTTATTTCCTGGTTCCTTGCACTTTGAATAGATCAGCACTTAGGAATGGGCCTCAGCTGCTGTGCTCACGGTGTGTATCATTTAGGTCCAAAATTCACTTTTCCCCCCCAGTAAGCACTATCTGCCTCCGCCCTTTGGTGAACCGGGACAAAGACCTTGCCATCTGTCTGTGTCGTTTGGCGCAAAGTAGCCGGGATTAATTGAAAAACAATGACAGGGCCGTGCGGGAGGGTCAAAGCAATCAGCGCCGCGGCCTCGCCCGGTCACCCCCCCCATTTCCTCACGGTCACAACGCCTCGTCCTGGCATTAGCGGGGAAGCCGCAGCGTCACTTTGCTTTAGCATCATCCCTTCTCAGCCTGCCTGAGGATTATCAGGTGAACGCATCCGCCGCGGCCTGCGTTCCCATCGCCGCATCCAACGTCCTCATCGATGCCACGGGGGCTGCGAGCGGCCCCCCACAGAGCTGCTCGGCGTGAGTGACAGAGGTCAGACCGGGTGACTAAAGAATGGGAGCACCTCCAGATGTTATTTTCAATCCTCCATGAATCTCAAACACCTCGGCCGGCCGACTTTCCCTTTCCCCGCCTCCACGTGATGGCCTTTCCATCCCGGCACATCCCGATCGTCCTCCATCACGTCAGGCATGAGCGCCCGGCCTCGTATAATATACCGTATATACTGTATACCTTCTATATCTATACACTATCTACATAGTCTACTGTATAATATACCTTCTATATCTATACACTATCTAGTCTACTGTATAATATACCTTCTATATCTATATACTATCTAGTCTACTGTATAATATACCTTCTATATCTATATACTATCTAGTCTACTGTATAATATACCTTCTATGTCTATACACTATCTAGTCTACTGTATAATATACCTTCTATATGTATACACTATCTAGTCTACTGTATAATATACCTTCTATGTCTATACACTATCTAGTCTACTGTATAATATACCTTCTATATGTATACACTATCTAGTCTACTGTATAATATACCTTCTATGTCTATACACTATCTAGTCTACTGTATAATATACCTTCTATGTCTATACACTATCTAGTCTACTGTATAATATACCTTCTATATGTATACACTATCTAGTCTACTGTATAATATACCTTCTATGTCTATACACTATCTAGTCTACTGTATAATATACCTTCTATGTCTATACACTATCTAGTCTACTGTATAATATACCTTCTATATGTATACACTATCTAGTCTACTGTATAATATACCTTCTATATCTATACACTATCTAGTCTACTGTATAATATACCTTCTATATGTATACACTATCTAGTCTACTGTATAATATACCTTCTATATCTATACACTATCTAGTCTACTGTATAATATACCTTCTATATCTATACACTATATAGTCTACTGTATAGTATACCTTCTATATCTATATACTATCTAGTCTACTGTATAATGTACCTTCTATATCTATACACTATCTAGTCTACTGTATAATGTACCTTCTATATCTATACACTATCTAGTCTACTGTATAATATACCTTCTATATCTATACACTATCTAGTCTACTGTATAATATACCTTCTATATCTATACACTATCTAGTCTACTGTATAATATACCTTCTATATCTATACACTATCTAGTCTACTGTATAGTATACCTTCTATATCTATATACTATCTAGTCTACTGTATAGTATACCTTCTATATCTATACACTATCTAGTCTACTGTATAGTATACCTTCTATATCTATACACTATCTAGTCTACTGTATAGTATACCTTCTATATCTATACACTATCTAGTCTACTGTATAGTATACCTTCTATATCTATACACTATCTAGTCTACTGTATAATATACCTTCTATATCTATACACTATCTAGTCTACTGTATAATGTACCTTCTATATGTATACACTATCTTGTCCACAGTACTTAGGTACTTATGTACTTCGGTACTTAGGTACTCAGGTACTTATGTACTCAGGTACTTGGGTACTTATGTACTTCCATACTTGTGTACTTAGCATGAGGGGGTGCGGTGTGCTGGTCCAGGACCAGTGTGGAGGCCCATCAGGGGAGGAGGTGAGGAGGTGAGGAGGTGAGGAGGTGAGGAGGTGAGGAGGACCTCAGGTGAGCATCAGATTTGTCAGAGAGAAGAAGCTCACGGCCGAGGGTCAAAGGTCAACGGTGGTGGTGATTCCGGCCAGCAGACATGAAGGTTTTCCTTTCAGATCGGGGCTATGCATGAGGACCGGCGTTCCGACGTCAAGATGGCCGCAGCGCACTTTCATCCATCACCGCTTTCAGGGCGGGGGTGCGCCTGAGAAAGCAGCTGGGTGGAACTTCCACGCAGGCCAGGGATAAACCACGCTGCTCACGCTGCCATCCCAGCCATCCCAGCCATTGTTTTTCTCCCGTATGGATCGCCATCTGTCAACCTTACAGCCAGAAAGAGCCAATGATTTTTTGCTCGCTTGAGTGAACATCCAGCAAAGCAATATTTCACACGGGGGCTCGGAAAAAAGTCCCATCTTGGGGGATTTTGCTTACTGGAGTGATGTGTAAAAATCAAGAGTGATAGTGGTGCCCGTGGGATGGGCAGGAGCTCCATCATGTCTGCTTAGGCGGCGGGGGCCAGCCCGCCAAGCGGGGCTTTATGACTGTGTAGGCGTGGCTTCAGTGCCGTCTTCAAGCGGCCAACCAGTACAACATTCCCAAATGCGTCAACCTGCCAGTCAATGCAATACATCGCATGTACCGTGAGTAGTGTGGAAGTGGTTTGATGGCACAGACGCAGTACCATGGGAAGTTGGAATATGTATGTAGCGTCGTGAATGTGAGATCCGTCTCTTCTAAATCCTAAATCCTAAACCTCATCCAGTGCTCATCAAAACCAAAGACGCGGTGCCTGGAGAACTCACAGAATTCCTCACGGAATACAGCCCAGTGCCTTCTCCAAGTCCCCAAACGTCCACAGAAGACGGGCGGCCAAAGACCCTGCCAAGGAAGAGCGCAGCGTCGTTCCTCTGGTCAGTTTCCCCCATGAGCGAACTTTGAACCGTGCCAATGTGAGGTGTTCTTTGGCGGGAACGCTCTCATGCCCCGCCCATTGGCGGCGCTCTAAGAGGGTCTTTCTACGGCTGTAGGCGCAGGCTTGGATTTATGTACTTCTAGAGCGTACACCCTCAAAGTGACCCCCCAAAACAATATGTCACGCTGTCTGGCAAGTTGCGTTGGAGGTGGCGGCCCCGCATGAGGCCAAGGTTCGAGCATCACGTCATTAAGGAGGCCAATGATCATTTGGAAGGAGTAATGAAGTATAGAAAATGCCTACATTACAACTTCCACGTGTCAGGAAGGACACTTGGCAAATTGATGAGCCATTAGCTAACGGGACACAAATAGACCGAGGACCACATGGCTTCTCAGAAGAGCAGAATGTACTACCTTATTGTGTTTTTACAGTACACGTAGCAATGTATGTAGCATACTGTGTACTTGTAGTTCTACCGTGTGGATGTACTGCTGACTCAGTGCTGGGGCAGCTGACATAATGACGACTTGTCATGTTGTCACGTGTTGTTCTATGCACGTGGGCACAAGTGGAGCAAACACACATTGCGCAATACTCAGTGGGTGTCTGCATCATGCGTGGATTGGTTTTGGAGGCCTGCAAAAAAGGTCAGCGTTGTTAGTCCAGCGAATGGCATCATACCACGTCCATCACGTCAACGTCTAGTTAATGTACATATGTACTATATGTTCCCATTTCGTAGACCAGGCGCCAACGGGGGCCACCCTGCACCACCCTGGGCCACGCTCCGCCACCCTGCGCTGCTCCATGAAATTCGAGCCCATCATCTCAATTTCAATCCAGTGGTCACAAAGGGAAAGTTGATTCTCGCCACCTTCATAGCCTGCTGTGGTGTTCTCATGACCTTACGACCAGCAGATCGAGAGCGAAGGAAATCAAAAGCATTTGAACGTATCACCTTGGACCTGCGTGTCTAGGTCTAGCCCACGTAGACGATGCCACGGTATGCTCCCTTCTGGCTGGACTTTGCACGGGGAGGTCTTATCTAAATGATGGAAGTACAGGTGTACCTTTCTTGGTGCCAGGCTAATGGCATTCATTAACCTTTGAAAATGTTTCATTGGAATTTGCCATTTCTTCCTCAAAGGCGCCTTTCATTCCCAAAGCTATTCATCTACTTCAAATACCAAATGCTACGGCTTCCAAAGTCTACTTTATGGATGTGTATCACCTTACCTCATTACACCTAACATCTGGATACGCACGCACACACGCACACGCACACGCACACGCCAGGGGAATGGCGTGACAAAGAGTGTTTTCCTGTTTGGTCCAACAAGAGCAGCCTGGGCCCCATCGTGGAAAGGAAAGGATGCGACCTTGATATTTTGTAAAGAACATTATATTTTTTGTACTCGTACTTGTATTGGTACGTACACTTATTTCAAGAATAAAGTAGGTTATTCATAAAGGTTATTGTGAATATCAAGTTCAGTCTTTGCTCCTTTCCAAATATGTCAGCCTTCTCCTTCAATAACTTTGCTAAATGTTCTTTTCACAATATTGTGACTTTACTGTGAGACATAATCTCATTCTAACGTTGGGATGATCTCCGTCTAATTGTGCTGAGTAACTAATGAGCTGCAATTATGCCAGCAATGAAGTCAAACTATCAAGCTGGGTTTGATTTCAATGATCTGACTTTGTCAAGCTAAACTTCCACTCCACAGTACGTGTACCGCATACAAGAGTCTGGTGCCTGAGGCAGCAGAAAACGGGTAGAATAACATCAAGTACGCGTGGGGTGTGTACATACACATAGATACAGTATACTGTACATAGCTAGGGATGCTACCCCCCCCATGTATTACAGTGGGAAAGACTTGGCGAAATAAAAGTCTGAATCCAGACCTTCTTGTCCTTTGCTGACCATGCGTGCATACGCGATAGCGCTAGAAGGCTAATGCTGTAGGAGCTGAGAGCCAAATGGAATAGAAGACGAGCGAGTCGGAGCCCAGGGTGCAAAGACAATTAGCGTCATGTGTCCCATAAAGGTGAACTCTCCGAAGGCTTTCATTCATTTAGCTTGGCTGATTTGGCAAAACGCTGTCACATCCTCGTCATTGTCAGCCACTAATTGCGTTTGTCAGCGACGGCGGCTAACGAGATGCTGATTAGATCTTCATAAATTCACTCAGAAGTGATTTGCTGTTATTTTACCACAAACATTTGGGATGATTTGATGGCATGAGTTGCTTAGTAATTATCCATAACTGCTTCATGAGGGTGCTGCCGCCATGCCTGCATAATCATATCAGCATCACACACATCTTCGCCCGCCACAGAAGCAATTGGTCCAACTGGTATCACAGAGAAATACATCATATGCAGTACACTCTACATGGACGTGTACGCATTCTGTACTGTACAACGTGTTCATATACCAGGTATGGCTTCATCTTCATGGCCATCATACCAGGTATGGCTTCATCTTCACAGCCATCATACCCGGTATGGCCTCATCTTCACGGCCATCATACCCGGTATGGCCTCATCTTCACGGCCATCATACCAGGTATGGCTTCATCTTCATGGCCATCATACCAGATATGGCTTCATCTTCATGGCCATCATACCAGGTATGGCCTCATCTTCACGGCCATCATACCAGGTATGGCCTCATCTTCATGGCCATCATACCAGGTATGGCCTCATCTTCACGGCCATCATACCAGGTATGGCCTCATCTTCATGGCCATCATACCAGGTATGGCCTCATCTTCACGGCCATCATACCAGGTATGGCTTCATCTTCACGGCCATCATACCTGGTATGGCCTCATCTTCACGGCCATCATACCCGGTATGGCCTCATCTTCATGGCCATCAGAAACATGGCCGCCATGGCATCTGCAATATGATGTGCTATTTCTAATATAAGTCCTGTCCACCGTGTCGGCCCACAGTCCTTGACAATAGACAATGGATTTCAACGAATCTCCGTGAAAGGACACGGAGCTCCACAACTGCGAGAACTGAGCAGATGCAGTAAAAATGGTCGCAACTTGTCGTTCAAGCAGCCATGCAGCGGGAATCAATGGAAAGGAAAAGCAGAGTCCCCACTGTGGGGCTTAGCGGTGGAATGTCGGAGGCTGTTTAGCAAACACCGTCCCCCTGCGGAAGATTCCACGCGGCCCGGTGGGCCTGAACGCAGCAGCAGCAGAACACGGGCTACACGATGTGGGTGTCTGTGAATGACGTGTGTCACGGTGACAGCCGATGAACGGCGACGATGACCCGTTTATGTCATCTCGGAGCGTCCCTTTCCCAAGCCGGGCCTGAATGCTCGGACCATCCTGTCCAGCCAACGGGTGCCGACACTAACAGTAACGCGGACGGAAGCGCTGGCGAAGGGGCCGCCCTGCGCCCTGGGACACATCCAGCCTAGTTTCACCAGAGCAAACCTTGTCTGTCATCGCGTATTAGAGCGGACGACGCCCTGTCTGATTTTACGGCCAGAAAAGTGGCCGGCTATTCAGGAAGCCTGTTTTTCATTTGACTTGCAGCAATCTATGCTCCTTTATGCGGGCCATACGATAAATACCCCAAACTGCCCCGTAATGGGCTCATTTACAGCCACCCTGCCACGGCTATTGACAGCGCTCTGTTCTGTGGCAAATGTCTGGCATTTAGCAAATCAATGGCATGAATTATGAGGCGCCTCTCGCTGCTCTCCATTCTCCTCCATGACAAAGAGGAAGTGCATTAAATACAAACATTGATGGGCTGCTGGGACGCGCAGTCGATGACTTTCACATGAAAAGCCTCTTCTGGTGAAAATTGTTTTCTCCGCTCGTCTGTCACCTGCTGAAGGATGATTAACGAGGCGCTAAAAGGCTAAGGAGTAAAAGATGCCACTGAAAACTTTCTTCCTGATGAATGAACGGCGGTCCGTGTATTTATCCCGGCCGGCCGGGAGGTAATGGCGGCACTTGGGCCTTGACCAAGCGTTATGGCTGCGGTCCATAATTTCATCTGGAGAATAAGCATGCGGTGGATCTTCCTTATAGTAATTGAGTATTGATTAGAAAATAAACAGCGGCAAGAGTCCGGCTGGACTGACAGGCCCATCTCTGGGATGAAATGGACAATAAATGGTTGCCATGGTTTGAGAGAGCGTTTATAGATCAGGATGATGCAGGGTCCATATCGGATTCACATCAGCCCTTTATGGCCCCCATGCGGAAAAGCAGACGCGGGGCCGGACTTGGCCGAGGCAGCTGGACGCATCAGGCCACAGGCACGGCGCGTGCTGGGGTTTGAACACGATTCCGCATTATTACTCATAGACTGTATTAACTCGGAGAAGAGTACGAGATAAATGTCACTGGACAAAGACTGATTGAAAGCTAAACACTCGGAGTGTCAGCATTTCTAGAGACGGAATATACCAAATATACGAATATTAAATGTAGACTAAATAACAATAACATACCATAATGATGCATACTTCATCATCTTTGACATTATTGTTATTATTGTCATCTTTCACTTAGACTTTGTCCATTTTCTCACCTGCAATTTCTACTGTTTAACATTTGCAGCATTTCTTGAAATGCTGACTTTGAGCATTTCTGATGACTGAATGGTGTGATCCCGTCCTTCACCTCAGTTCTTCTGTCCGGGGTAGGCTCCAACTCCCTCATGCCATTTACGTTACATCTCAGGTTTCTGCTCCGGACTTCATCGAGAAATTGGGAAATGCAGACAAAGTTCGAAGTGATCGGAATGGTGGGGAGGTGATGGTCCAACGCCTGAACATCTAATGTGGAGCCCGGACGTTAACCTCAGCATAATGGCTGCTGAACTACGCTCACACGCTTGGCCCCTCCCCCACATGACCCCCGACTAACGACATGAAAAGGCGCTATTTGCTTTCATTAACCACAACGTAATTTTTCATTGTGGGGGAGAGTGGGTCACCCTGGGGGGGGGGGGGGGGGGGGGTCACGGTGGAGGAGGAGCAACCTGGAGGTGGCGGCTGCTGGTGTGGTTTCCGCCATCTCCACCTGCCTCATTAACAGCCTGATTGGCATGGCAAAGCTTCCTGCCAGGCCGCCGCCATGGCCGCCGCACGATCAGCCCGTCTATATTTATCTTGTCCATTATTGATGGCGTTTCCCACCGAGCATTATTATGAATTTGACGAGCGTGTGTCAAGCCGGCTGTTAGTCATATTTAAACAGATAGCACAAGATAAAATCAATTCCCCATTATCCTTGAGGTTTGCCGTATCCGCCGAGTGCACTTGAGAAACGGCGTACGCGCGACTGAGCGGATCCTGAGCAGCGCAGGGAAATAATCATCTCATTTACGCTTAATAAGGAAGCGGGAGAAAGACGGAAGCCATGGCTGTCATTTGTTGCTTTCTAACCTCTCAAAAGTCATTTCCACTTGTTGCGGCCACAGACCATCCCGAGTGTCATCAACACTCCAACGCTCCGACACTCCAAGATCTGTGGAATGACTGACGCCTTTCTTTTGGCTTCCACGCTAAGCATCTCTTCCCAGGAACAAAGCAGGCCGCTAAGGAGCTCCGGGAAGCTAATGATGCGCTAGCAGCCCCTGAGAGGATCCAAATAGCTGGACTTGAATAACGGGGTTGGAGGTTGCTAGCGCGGTGAGATTCATGTTCAGACAAGCCGCCTTTGGTGCACGGACATCGGAAAGCCCATAAAAGCTAGAGAATAAAATACTCCGCCATTGCTTGCAGCTAATAGGATCTCAGGGCTTCTGGAAGGCACATTTAGCATCCGGCTCACGGCAGCGGTCTCCACTTCACACCCGACAAACTTCACAAGTTCAGGACTTTTGCAGGACAGGAAGCGGCCGTTTGCTTTGGAGCCTGCCGATTGATTGCGCAATCCTGCGGAGGCCGGCCTGGATGGCTGGTGGAGCCGGGGAGAACATGCAAACTCCGCACACAGATGGCCGAGGGGGGAATTGAACTCGGGTCTCCTAGCTGTGTGGCCACAATGTGAACTAGAAAGCAGCCTGTGTGACATCATCATTCCATAAACGTACCAGAATGCACTGGGGGGTGAGGGGGGACACCTTGTACCCAATTCCCTTTGGAGGGGAAGCCAGGGAAGAGATGTGAGGACAAGGCTGACCCTGCCAGTGGCGTTGGGTCCATGGAGGTCTCGGTGCCCTTGTCAGGGAACCAGCTTCCCTGCATCCGCCAGGCTGAGGGATGAGGGATGTTCCTCGGGTGGTTGAAGAAGGTCTTACACGGATATTTCATCTTGGAATACAACTTGTGTTCATAAAGGAAAGTAAAAATGGGAGGAAGACTCATAATAAATAGGAAGAAGTTAAGGATGGTTAAAAAGACGTAAATCAGGAAAAAATAGCATTAAAAAATATTCACAAATATTGCTAACAAATGAATATGTTCATATTGTTGGATTTAAATAGGTGAAAATGGCTTTAGGAGGAAATGAATGCTAAACTTTATCCAGTAGCGCTTTCCGTGTATATTTCTATATGTACTTGTATATTTCTATATGTACTATATGTACTTATATTTTCTGCAACGAAGAGAAGGATGGCTTCATCTGACCTGCAGGAACGTCTCCAACTTTTAAATCAATCTTTGGATTCTGCTCATGAATGTCACTGTCCATAAACACACACACACACAGACACACACACACGCACATGCACACGCACACGCCATTGTGTAGGAATGGAGCCATCCAGCACAAGTGTGTTTGTGATGCCCCAAGTGTGAGGTTAGCGTGTCCTCCCCACGTGGGCATCAACATTCCATTTGTTATCTCCTCAGCAGGCGGCCGCCTCGGGCAAACGCGGCTGAAATGGGAAATTAACGACACGGAGGGGAGCGCGCTCGTTGCTCTGCCGGCCCACGGGGCTTTACGTAAATAGCTTTAACAGGGGGATCGATAACGCTAACTTGTGATTAAATAGATTATTACATTGAAATGAGCCCCCCCCGGGGGCCGCCGCGTGTTTATGGCGCCAAAGGAGAGCAGACACGCTTTCTTAGTCTTTAAACGACAGCTAGTCAGTGCTGTGATGGGAAAGTAATATTATGTCATCACGAGTGTTTCCCTTTGACCCCCCCCCCACATGCATCAACATCGGCTTGTCTCAGCGTCCTCGCATTGTTAGCATCTTTCGCTAACCATTCGGGGTGGACGTTATGGCAGGCTAGCGTAACGCGGCCCATACGAATACAAAAGCTTCTTCTGCCGTCCAAACATCAGACCTTGTGTTGAGGTCAGTGCGGTCCCGGCATGGGGGGGCGGGGGGGGCCCGAGGCCTGGCTTTGCCTTGAGAGACGCCCCCGTTCCTCCGTGCAGCACAGGGAGAGCTTCACTCTCATCCTGGCAGAAAATGGAGAGTTGCTGTGGCGTAATAGCGAGCTTTTTTCTGGGGTGCTGATAAGTGGAAGATAGAAGTTTTACACTTGGCCGGAGCGTATCAGTAATAGCTCTGGGAGCAGCCGTGGACTCACTCCACTCCAGGACTTGCAGGGAGACCAGGAGCTGCCTGTCTAGTTCAATGCTTCGAGATGGCCAATGGGGCTCGTGCCCGTACCATGCCATACCATACCATACCAGACTATACCATACCATACTATACATACCATACTATACATACTATACCATACCAGACTATACTATACATACCATACCAGACTATACCATACATACTATGCCATACTATACCATACCCTACCATACCGTACCATACCATGCAAGTTAAACCCTTTTCCCAAATGTAGCATCCACCCAGACATCTGTTACACAACTAGTTGCTAATTTCAGTCTTTTATCAAGAACAAAGCATCATTAAGATGTTAATTGTGTACATATACATACAGTATATGCATACATTCATTTACATAGATACATTTCTTCCATAAGGTCTTTGCCTTTGATGGCACATTATTTGGCATGAACTGGCGCCATGTTTATGACAGTGAAATGAAATAAACTCTGCTTCTTCCTGCTCCTTTTCCCTCAGGTTGGACTGAGCAGTAGAGCATGTCATCTTCCTTTATTATCCACCTTTACTTCCACCAAGAAACATGATAGATTCTTTTAGTGCAGGAAAGATATTGAATTAAAACAAATAAAATGAGAAGCTCCACCCCCCCCCCCCCGTCATGACAATAAAAGGGAAAAGATGTGAAATGCATACATGAATGACTTTCCAGCTAAACTGCAAATATTAAAGTCAGCATTTCATCCCGTCATCCTTAAGCACGCTGTCCAGAAGTGCAGCCATTTGCACTTTTTATAAGCTTTATCCCCACCTCGTTATTCCAAGATCTGCTGCTAAATTTGTCCCTCAGTCGCTCAGCCTAAGCTTTAAGCCGTCAGCCTGCTAATGCACATCTCCTGCCAACTTATTTATTTCTACGCGGGGCGCGGCGTCAAGTGCTGCTGCTACTTCAGCACCATGGCCAGCGTTACCTGTGGAGCATAGACTTGCTTGATGCCAAAGACATGAATACTCTCCTAATATTGATGTATTATTGACAGAGGAAGGGCGTGGCCTGCATTCTCCACGCTGTGCTATGAAAGACACGTTGTCATATCGTATCGGTATCATATCTGCATAACCGATACCATACCCGATACCTGAATATGACCCAGTATGGCTTGGCTGACCATACCTTCTGGCCACGCCTGCTCGGGTGCGACCAGAAGATTCAGATCTTCTGATTCAATGTGTGCTGTGTGCACGTTCCTCTCATTGTTCTTCTCAACGAAGCACTTCCTGTGTCGCCCTTCCCTTCCCCGACACGTGTGATGGCAACATGGCCGCTGTGCGTGTGGCTTCCGCCGTCACGTCTCATGCTGTTCGTCTTGCCTCAAAGCACGGAGGTAATATTTTGGTAGCTGCGAGGCGGGGAGGTACAGCACCAGGAAACACCACAGCGCCCCCGGGGGGGCGTCAGCGAGCATCACGTCAGGTCTGGCTTCCAGTGAGGCAAAGATCTCCAAACCAATCAGCTCTGGACTCTGCACACTTGGACACAATGAGGTCTGAGGAGGAAGACTTCCTCTTCGCCTGAGCCAACCACGGGACTAGCCAATCACGGCCCAGGCCTGCCTCCAAAAGCCTCACGGGAAGCTGACAACTATCTTCTGTGGTCCACAGTCTTCTGGGCCACGTGACGCCCACTGCACTCTCACTGCATCACTCACACAACCACGACACACAAACACACACAACTAACATGGCCGACACCCCTAATACACTTATACAGTACATGTACATACTGTGTGTTGACATATGCAGTACATGTACATACTGTGTGTTGACATACAGTACGTACAGTATACAGACATATGCAGTACATGTACATACAGTACGTACAGTATACAGACATATCCAGTCCATATAGAGAAAGTGAAAGTGAAAGTAGCTGAACCAGGCCAGGCTTTGTGTTCCCACTGAAGGATAAAAGGGGGCGTTTGAGGTCATCCAATCGTGGACGTGAAAAGTTATCCGTGTAGTCAGGAGGTGTATGAGCATGTTGCACGGCCATGATGTAACATGCTAATGCAATAATGACTGGACTCGGCTAACGTTCAAGTGATGGGGGGTGGGGGGTGAGGCTGCGGTTCCTCGCCAAGGCAGGTGGCCACGATGAAGTCATTAGTGACTGATTACTAATCACTCCGCAGCATGTTGTAGCACATTTTAATCAACAACTCAAAGGAGGAGCATCACATTTGGATTGTAATTAATATCTAGGTTCATATTCATATTCATCATTGGCAGAATACATTACCATCATTCCTATTTTAATAAAGCACATTGGAATAAAGGTGGAATTGTTCCCTGATATTTCATGTGATCATGTGACATCCCTGATGGCGGTTCACTGCTTCCACGGCCCACTACGGTCAAATTATTTCATATCATATTTCATATTAATTCATGGAACATGTTCACAGAAAACGTGTTTACAATCTTTATATATATATATACAAATACATACATACAGTATAGATACATGCACATACAGTATACACAGACATTATCAAGTAGTACCATGGACAGTGATCATTTGTCCAACATCCAGTGAATGAAAAAAGTCAATTCTAGTCAATGATGGACTTTAAAAAGCCCCCCCCCCGGCCCCCCCGGGCCCCCCCGGTATGTTGTTTACTCATTTCCAAAATGGGCAATAAATCTGACATTGCTGATCATTTCTTGCGATGATGCGGAGGCGCAGTAATGGCGATACTTTAGTGTGTTGTAAATAA
Organism: Doryrhamphus excisus; assembly: GCF_037039965.1. Classification (NCBI taxonomy): domain Eukaryota; kingdom Metazoa; phylum Chordata; class Actinopteri; order Syngnathiformes; family Syngnathidae; genus Doryrhamphus; species Doryrhamphus excisus. Next base: position 822,760 of record NC_136361.1, read on the forward strand.
ATAGTTGGTCATCTGTCAGCCCTGCTCTCCAAGATGGGACACTCCCTCTAGGAAAATAATTCAGCGTCTGGATCTCCAGCCACCGATTATCCATGCAGCCCTAGAAAAGATGATTTAGCGCGTTCATAATTAAATGTGTGATTCTGGTAGTGGGGGGGAGGGGTCCCAGGCCATTTAATCAAGTCCAAAGGGGCGGTGGTGGGAGGGGGCGGAGCTGGGGAGCTCCTGCTGCCTTTTGGTGGACGAAGCCTACTGAGATACCAGGAATGCTGGCCATGTCAGCATGTTGAATAACGGCTGAATGAAAGATTCTCCTTCGTCCAGGACCAGCGGATCAGTCAGCTGACCTCCATCCAGAGCACACAATGATGTCACAAGGAGACAGGCTCCAGCTTGGTGCTCCTCACAGTGCTGTCTTCTACGCCACTTATCTCCAGAAAGCAGCTTTGTAGAGCGTAATTACGTTTGGTCAGTTCCAGTGTCGAACACGTCCTGTACGTGTCCCATCACTGCCAGCACATTTTGAAAGGGCAAGAAGCCAAGCAAAGGGAACCTCCTGCCTTTTGGAAGCAGAAGAAATGAAGCCCGGCGTCGAGGGGCTCGGCCACCACCTTCGTGTCAGCGTGGCGCTTGAAGCCGCCAGTCTCCATGTTGTCCTGCAGTGGCAGGAAGTCAATACCCATGTTCAACACGCTGGTTCATCCAATGTCCACTCAAGCTCGTCCTCTGCAGTTTGGGAGAAGGTACGTACGTAGAGTCGGCGTCTAGGGTACGCCGACTAGGGTACCTCCTCGCAGCTTCTTTGTCACGTATGGAAACCTTGGTCTGATCCGCTTCTCTACGCTCAGGATGATCGCTGTGAAGATGGAAAGATGGGATTGGCAGGAAAAACGGGCCAAACTCGATTCCTCAGTCAAGTCATGAACGGATAGTTTATGCTAATCAACGAGCTGAGCAATTTACTTCTGGCTCGTACGTCTTTAGTCAAACGCTCCTGATAATGAGATGCGGCTCATTAGCATGATTCATCAGCACAAACTACCGCTAGTCTGATCTTCAATTCATCAACATCTCATTTCTTCTCGCTCTTTCAAGTCCTCTTTGCAGCCGTACCCTCACATAGCAAGGGTACCCTAGGGTACCGTGGTAGAACTTGGATCACTTGATACCATACCATAAGGAACTATACCCTATGATACCATACCCTATGATACCATACCCTATGATACCATACCCCATGATACCATACCCCATGATACCATACCCTATGATACCGTGGTATGACTTTAGAGGACAATTTTTTCCATCAAATATTGCATACATTCCAAAACGTAAGAAGCACTTGAGCTTGGGTTCCTGTGTGGTTCCTTTGTGTCTCTGCCTCTAGATCTCCGCTTGGGGGTCATCAAACTATGCACACCCAAGCCACGAGTGGGGTCCGTGAAGTTCGTGAAGTCCCAAGCATGTCCCGAGGCAGCGTGCATGTTGTTGGTGTTTTCACTCAGCTGGTTGCCAGCCTCAGATGGTTAATTATCTTTGGTCTGAGCCGTGATGGCATCCCTTGGGGCTCAGCAGCACGGCTCCGTATCACAGCCGGCCGATCCGGCATCGTCTCGGCAGCACGCCGGGGTGTCCAACTGCCGGGCTAATAACGATTCATGCAGCTGCCAATCTGGCTGGACCGTGCCATGGATGTTCTTGTCTGAAGAACACCATCAATTAGCAGGCAGGGAGGTGAGCATTAGCACGCTGGACAAACATCATCGGCTGCGTTGGAAATGGCAAGAGACCACGGAGGTAATATTGAAGCCTAGCGTGCCAAGGATGCCAACGCTCCGCTTCGGTTTGCAAGTGGTGGCATGGAAAAGAAAGCGGTCTTGATGAAGCGGTCTGCCACCATCAAGTAGTTTTGGTGTCACATGACAAACACGAAGGAAAGACACTTGGGATGAAAGTCAGGTAAATGAGACAAAGGAGTCGGAATCAGCGGCCATCTTAATCATGCCGAACAGCGGGAAATGCCTCGGAGCCCCGCTAAGTTAATGACAGCAACAGTGGGGGCAAGAATGTGACAGAAGCGACCGGCAGGGACCCCCAGGCCCTGCGACGCGGGCCGGGGTTATTATATGCAATTACCCTGATTACTGAGCCCTTCATTTCAAAGACTAAGGTGAAACTCATTTGTTGCTCTTTACCAATCAGCACATTCGGCCCTGATTGAATTTATTGTGAAAGGGAACAGGATGTGCTACTTTCCAGAAAGTACTACTGTACTGACTGAGCCTTGCTTCCTTTGGCTTGGTACATTTATTCCAAACATTGACCTACTTATGGCCTTCCTCAAAGTCACATCCTAAAATAGTTCTTGCTAATTCTCCGTGCTTGCTCAGACGAATGTTGCCGCACGGGAACGCCGCACGCAGTGATCGATCAAATCACCTCTCTGGGCCGCCAAGCAACTTTTGAAAGTGCTGAACAAAAGGAGCGAGGATACATTAAGTCCAGAAATGTGATAGGAGCCAACCTGACATGGTATCAAGCTAGCTGTTGTGCGTACATCGACGTCACAGGCCCCTCAGCCAGTGACGGACATCTCGTTCCTTTGTGTCATCAGACTCTGATTTGGTCTTGACTAATTAGTCTTTACCATGAAGATGACCCTCGTGTCTCGGAATGACTTCTGTGTGGGGACACGAGGGACCGTACTATGCTCCTTCTTATCATTGGATTTTCATAGAATTATGGAATTCATGTTCCATCATTAGCATGCGCTCGGCCTCAGGCATTATTTGCCTGTTTTCCTTCCGAGCCAGTTGAAGAAAGAACAGCAAGCAATAAAGCCCATGTAGAACCGTCACTGTGCTCTTTGGCTGCAGTGGCGACGTACAAGACTATTGATCCCACGTCACGTCTCTTTCCATTCCTAGCAAAATGCCAAAAATGTACGAGCAAAGGACATTGAATAGTCGCCATACTTATGAAAGTGATCATGGGAAATCAATGCCACCACCAAATATACTTACTCATATCTGCCACACGACCTTTACAAATACAATTTGACATTAAGCTAATGTGTGCTTCATCAATATGTATTTCCCAATGTAAACACAGCATTGATTGGGGGAGTACACTAGCAGCGCAGGACGTGGCAGGGATTCTATTTGGAGACCAGGAGGTTCATAAAACGACATTATTTCATGGTCTTTCTTTCTGGTGTCATCCGACCGCTTCCTGCTCTTCAAAATATGATTTTGTCTCTCCTGCAAAAGTCAATTTGTTGAAAACAAGATGGAGCAAAAATCAATATTTGATTAAAAAATGTGTATTTCTTATCTATGTTGTGACAAAATTGCGTTATCTTGAAAAGCTCAACCTTGGCAAGGTTATGACGGATTTACTGATGGGGTGAGCTTGTGTTCTGCTTGTTTAAATCCAAGGATGAATGCTGGACCGGGGAGACTATGGAGCAAGGACGGAGCCGAGGATAAAGTCTTGGAGCCTAAGCACCATGGCTACCAAGCATTTGAATCTACCAACTGTACACAGGTACAGCATCCGCTCACTTGGTGGACCGTATGGGGGAGGGACTCGCCGCCACTTCATGTTCGTCTGTCACATTTCAGCTCCTGGTTTCCTACTTTTGTTTTCAGTGGCACCCATCACCTTCCTCCTCCCACGACATCGCCGTACTTCCAGTCATATCAGGATTCCTCACCTCCAAAAATGAACAATTTCATGACAGCGGCACAAAAGCAAAGGCGGCGTCTGATGGAAGCAAGACGCCAGGAGGCCAAAGGCAGCATTTGTAAAAGCAATCAGTCAGCCACACTTTATGAATTTCAAAGATAAAGGAAGGCTTTGCTCGTCTCCTGTGGCGCACAGGAAGTCATGCAGCCACATTTCAAACGCTTTGCCCATTTCCGGGCGGCGTCTGTGTGCCAAAGATACCGAGAAGTTCACGAGCGGGTGGTATCATCGGCGCAAGGCCGGCATTTAAGTAGAAAGAACCTTGTGATCCACGTCTGCCGGGGAAGGAAATGCTGATGAGCCGCCATGCAAACTCCATCTACCAATTTCCTCTTCCGTCTTTGGTGTCTGAGATCGGTCGCCCAGTTCAGAGCAAAGCTTGACTGTCGTACGTTGGCATTGATGGAGGCACCTCAAAAAGCTGCCAGGACCAAAGAACCCATTCATCAGCATGCTGATGTTCCAAAGGCACGGACAGTCGGCATCCTGGGGAGTTGGATGCTGCAACAACAAACCAGGAATATCCAGGATATGAAATAGCGGTAATACGTATGTTTGGGTGCCATAAAGTGTGGCTTAGTATTGGCTGGAGAAATTCTCCTTAGCGAGAACAGAGGTCAGACATTTATTGTAGTTGGGGGGGGTGGGGGGTCACATCCTGAAAAATGAAAGGATTTGGTGACCATTTTGATCATCAGGCTAACAAAGCCCTTCTAGGAACGCTGAGTATGCTTAAAGCCGGCATGTCAGCAGAAGGATATAGTAGCGTGCATTTACGCTCATGAGCATGGCATCTTTATGGCTAGCATGAACCCAATTAAGGTAATCTCCTCCATCCTTTGGTTTGACGACAAGCTGACGAGACCTTCCCGTTGCAGAAAGGACAAGCTTGCCTCATCGGGAATGTTTGGGAGACCTGAAGTGGTCCTTGGGGGCACCATTAGGACGACAAACTGATTCAGGGATGAGTAGTCGTCAGTGTCCTAAAGACGCGTCAGTAGCTTGAATGTTCTTTTTTACTGCCACCAGCCAGGTCCTTCAGCCAGCTTCCATGATGGCCATCGCTTGGAAAACAACAGTTAGAAGATTGAGAGCCTGAAGCTGGTCCTGCCCAAACCTGACACGCTGTCAAACGCTGTGGCTCAACCGGAGCTAAAAATCCACGTTAATCCCCGTTTTAAGCCCTTCATTTTGCACGGGTTCTTTCGCTGACAGGTGAGGAAAAAGATAAGGTTCTTTTGAGAGACACGGCTACATATCATGCGTTTATGTTGAAGAACGTCCTGCCACTGTCAGAGGACACCTTGTGCAAGGCAGGCCATAAAACTGACCAGAAGGGTCCAAGTAGAGTCCAAGTAGAGTCCAAGTGTGTCTAGTGTGGCAAATGGTTACAAGTTGTCATAAATGATGTATTGCGTGTACATTTATGTCATTTATGACAACACGCGAGTCTAAGGACAAAGAGCAACGACTAAGATGATGCTGTCAGGAGAAGGTGGACTCCAGGTCTTGACTGGAGTCGCTGCCATGCTGCCACCTGGCTCAGTGTGCCACCAAAATACCAAAGACACTCGGTCTTGAACACCACTCCTGTCTGGCCCGTCAGACCAGAGCGCTAAGACGACACAGAACCTAATTAAAATATTCCTGTCCCACGTGTCAACTGGAGAGGAGTCCCTGCTCTCTGGGCACCTTTTGGACGTTTTCCTTGCGGGCTGCTTGCCAGGAGCAGAATGGGGACGGCAGCATATGACCTTGGTGGGGGCTGCTACAAGGTTATCCCGAGGCCAGCCCTCCTTGCTATTACTTTATTTTGATGTCTAAAATATTCTCACCGTTTGGGACAAAAGTGTGAAGAGCGCGAAGGTGCGTTGGAGAGGTCGACCTGACGCTGACGTACATGCACGCTACAACTGTGACGTTTTCCAGGACCTCCGACACGGATGGGGCATGTGTGGGTATTTTAGGTTTCGTCCTAGTTGTGCTGATGTTGAGGCTGTCAGCCTTTCCAGACCGCAGCGTGCTGATATTTGCACGGCTCCCTCGCCCGCTCTCACCTAGCAAAGGAACGAGTGCTGCTAATGTGTAAAAACCAAGCTGGCTAAGAAGGCACTCGTATTCTACATCATCCAAGTTAGCTGGTCCATCAAGAATATTCAGTGGGCCGTGTTGAGAATAAAATGTGTTTCCAGGCAGTGTGAGATTAGGGTGAGGATCTCACACGTCTGGAAGGAAATGAGAGTTTGTCAAGAGAAGGAGCCAAGGTGGTCATGGAGTGTGATTAGGATGCCTCCTGGTGCTCCGCTGTTCCATGCATGTTCAACGAGCAGGGCAGACTGAGGACATGCTGGGGCGGATTATGCAGCTCACAGGGCATGAGAATGCTTCAGGCTTTCCTGGAGAGCGATATTGGGAACAGGGTGCCTAAATCACCCCATGGAGGTTTCAAAAATGTTGAAGAACTCGATACATTTAATCCATCTTGTGACAAGCCATTCTTCCTGCCGACGACGTGTTTACAACAAAGAGCAGCCGAGAAGGTAGCTTTTGCATCCTGATGAAGACACGGCTTAGCGTCAGCTTTCCCAATGCAAATCCGGAGCTATCAAGCTACTAACTGCAGACAAGAACTCTCATGCTAGGAGGGTGCGAGGACCTCCAGGAAAAGCAGCCGTAATCGGGGTGGATTTTCATTTCAAACAGCACAGAGCTCATCTGCAACAGTATTGGGAAGCCTGCAAGAACACATCCGTTCATTCATTCATTCATTCATTCATTCATTCTACGTATTACTCCCTTCAATCAGTCATGCATTCATCCATGCATTCTATTTGTTCATATTACTGGAATTAAGCCTGTGACAATAACACCAACTGTCCTAAATTATTTCTGATGAATCATATTATGAAGAAAAAATCCCACAATGATAAAAAATGAGGGCAAATGTGTGAAAATGTTCAAGAATAAAAAAGCTAGTCCATGAGTCCATAAAAGCATTGCAATAAAATATGAATCTTAGGAACTACTATAAGAATGAAAAGATGGCTGCCGTAACCATCCCCTTTCCCACAAATATCACCTCCACGGACCGATGTGATTTTAGAGTACTGCTCAGTGAGAACACGAACTGGACAACCATTGGCTGTCTCCACATGCTCAAGTCTCAGACTGCAGAAAAAGTCACTGGATTGCTCTCTAGTTGCTTGGCAAATTTACACAACACAAAATACAATCCATAAAAGAAAAACATATACTATATTTACATAGTCTCCATTTATTTTTATAGGGATGTTGTCGCTGCCTAAACGTCCCTAGAAGGTGGATGTGTGGTCACCTTGCCTTCTTTGACAGGAAGATCTCGACAACATCTGTATAGCCCAGCTGACATGACACGTGACAGGACCATCACATGACCACTCTGATGAAGACCGCGAGCAAGCATTCGCAACTGTCAGTTAAACTGTCTGTTAAAGGGGACCAATGATGCTATTTCCACTTTTCTGACCTGAAATGTAGTTAGAATGTTGCATTCAGGTGTTAAAGGATTCCAAAGTGTCAGATCATTAGGTTTGTGCATTTGAAAGTGCCCCTTCCATCTGTCACGGGGGGGCGGACTTCCTTCTATGGTTAATAGTTAGGAAGCACTTTGGGCACGTGACCAGTCACAGCAGAGTGGGAGGGGGGGGGGGGGTGGAGGCGGGCCGTGGGTGGAAAGAAAATACAGCTGGAATAGGCGCAGACTCTGCTACATCTAAAACGTTTTCTGTGTGGGTTATTGTGTGGAGCCGCTATAGAGCAGCAACACACCTCCAGCATTGAGACCACAACTCAATACAAAGGGTGGAAAATGAGCATCATAGGTCCCCTTTAAAAAGAATGGCTAGGAATCGATGTAACATATATTTGAGGCGGCGTGGCTAGTGGAGGTCCCAATGTGTCAATCAGGCCCAACATGGCAACAGCCAATGGAAAGCTGTCCAGCTCTTGAAAGACCACCTGGCCTTCAATCACGATGCCCATGTCATCCGGTTTTGAGTTGCAGACTGCTTTTAGGATGTAAATGCCAACATGGATGTTTGCTTTGGTCTGAACTCTAAATGTATCCGTTTTAAAAATAAGACGAGCTAAATTTGGGTGATGAATATGCAACACATTCCATGTTTTAAATGTGCTTAAATGTGCACACTAAATACGTACATGGATAACGGCTGGTATGTCCAAGGTGTGGATACTTGCGTTTAGAGTGGTTCCGTAATGCCAGTCTCCTACCACTGGGCCCAGTTTACGCTGCCACATACACTGGTGAAAGAAAAAATGACATCTAAGCGGGAGAAAATGAATGAATGAATCAGAAAATTATCAAAGTGATGTAATGAACTGAAGATAAACAATAATTCCTGGAGACATACTCACCACAGCAGATCTTGATGTCATGTGCCAGTACTGCTGAGAAGAGGAATCATAAAACCTGATTATGCTTTAGCAAATAAAACTTACTCATCACATATGGATTCAGCAAAATCCTATCTTTATGTGCACAAGAAAGATACTTAATGTGTTTATGTATCTCATTTGGCAACACCTGAAGCCTTTTGGTGTTATTTTACCCCTAAATGCCGTAACGTACCAGAAAAATAGTACTAGTAGATCTGAGACAGTCAATTACTCTGTTGACTAAAAACAAAGTAAGACCTGCTGTTTATCTGTTTCCCGATACAAATCCAGTGTTTCGATATATAAAATTACATCAACAATAATTAAAAAATAAAGACATAACGCAAGTCTCGACCACAGTCTCCCTGAGTCGCTATCTTTATTACAGCTTGTTCTCCAAACAACATCGATTCAGAGTTATCACCTGGCAACTCCGTTGACGTCAATACGACCTAAATGCAGTCTACAAAAGTACGCAAAATGGCATAATTTGCGAATATATGAATTAGACAAATCGAGGTAGTATTTCACAACTGTTTGACAATAGCGAACGGTAATTAGCGATTAGCTCGTGGTATCACAGCTAGCTAGCTGGCTAGCTGGCTGGCTAGTCAAACTGAGGAAAAATATAAATGGAAATAACACAGAACCAACCACACGAGATTAAGTGTGCCATTCTCTCCAATACAAGTTAATAACAGTTGAGAGACACTTGCCTTTTTTACAGTAGCCTGGAGATTTACACTTGAAACGCAGGATGGATGCAAAATGGCCAAAAATGGACTTCCTGTTGTTCTCCAGGGGGCGTGGTTTGTGGGAGAGAGCATGACTGTTTCACAATGACATTTTCCTAAAGGGTGAACATCCTCCAAAAATGTGTACAAGTCGAATGCCAAAATGATATTTACTATTCCAACATAAAACAATCATGTCAAATGGGAAGGCTACATTCATCTAAAGCCCCCACCAGACCTTTTTCAGTGTACATATATGACATGTTGAATAGTGAATTCTTGGTGAAATGAAGACATTGGTTTCACTCACCTGTCCGCCTGCCTGCTGAGATAGGCTCCAGCTTCCTGATCAGCCAGCCTGGGGGGCGGGGACAGACATGATGCTACATGAAACTGCATGATACCACATGATACCGCACAATACTGCATAGGATGATATCAGTCGCCCGGATAAAATGACTCCCATGAAGCGGAAGGTGCAAGGCAAAGCTCAAGGACACATGTGGGCCACGCATGAAAGATTCTTTGCTGCAACATGCAGCAGTGAGATCATCATTTCAACTAATTGACTTTTTCTCTCCTGGAGATGAATGGGATGCTGGTATTGTGTAATGTTGTGTGTGTGCCGCCCAGCTGTTTATGCAGTCCACAAGCATTACTTTGCTGCAAGAGTGGGAGACAAATGTGGAAAGACACCACACCAGAGGGTGATTTGTTTAACTTTGAAAGGTTCTTTGCTTTGTGTTCCACTTGCTGGGAGCCAAACAGCAGTGGATCATCTCGCGTGTTCTCCCATGTGGGCAGCAGCCAATGGGGCCTGGGCGGCAGGCGTGGGTACACCCCACCAGGGACCGCATGGCAATCCTCATTTACACTCTCACTTGCTTATTGCATATCCATATTTTTAAAATAAATGACGAGGTTGAACTCTCTCAGGAGGGGAGATGTTCCCTCAGCAGCAGAATGAAAGACTTCCAAGTAGCTCATGAATCACATTAGTCGTCCTTTAACCCTCTCCAGTTCAGCTCTCGGGAAAGTGAGGAACAAAAACAAACTAAAGGGGTGTTAGGTTAAAAAAAACAGCAAAATAAAGGCCGGGGATCCAATGTTCAACCAAGTGGAGCAAGACCTCCTCAGTACTCTCCTGCTAAAGTTGTCCAATTACTCTTACTTGGTTGAAAAATAATGTATGTACAGTCACCACTCATTGATCACACTTAATTGGTTCGTCTCAGCAGTGGAACGCTCATCTCAGCCACGGCGTGTCCGTCTCAGCCACGGCGTGTCCGTCTCAGCCACGGCGTGTCCGTCTCAGCCACGGCGTGTCCGTCTCAGCCACGGCGTGTCCGTCTCAGCCATGGCGTGTGGACTGGATCTGCTGGCTCAGCAGCCAGCCTCCATGTTATGTTAAAGGTAATGCCATCTGGCGTCATGTCTCATAACAACCCTGATGCCTGCTTCTGGTGTAAAATATGTGCCTTGGCTAAATAGAGCTTGGGAAAGATGGAGGCACAGGCAGGCACGCGGAGGTGTGTGGTGTCAGGCTGCACAGCTGGATTGAACCTTTTCCCGATGGGGTGACTGCTAAGGAGCTTCCTCAACCATGCCTCCTAATCCCATCTAGGCGGCCAACCGAAGAGGGGCGGTGGAGATCTGTGGGCGATGAAAGCCATTTCAAGTCTTAAGAGGGGAAAGCTGATGTAACAAATAGAGGTAGATTAGCGGTAAAGACCTGACAGATGCTAATGGATGCAATCAGAGCAGGCATGCTTGTACAAAGTGCTGCTGCTGGAGGGGGGGGGCAGTGAGGATACGCGCTCCACAACAGGGTGGGCGCTGCCTTAATCTCGCAGGCCCGATGTGAAATGTAGCATAGGAGCGTATCATCGCTGCTCATCCCAAGCAGCCATCTTTCAAAGCACACGTTGGAGATGGACTTTGACAAGTCAATTGCTTGCCTCTTTGCTGGCGGCCCCCGACTAAAATAAAGAATTGTTGGTAATAGCTACACAAATAACACACAGCACGGTGACAAGCTGGAAAGACTTACGACTGCCGTGGACACTTTTAGGGATCCATCCTGAAACAAAATCAATCAGCGGACGCACTAAAAGCATCGCAGGTGAAACAAGGACAACCTTTGGATTTATTCGTCAGAGCGCAGCTGGATTATTGGGAGGACGAGGGGGCATTTTCGCCCTCAGAGCCCTCTGGGATATTTCCCAATAAGATAAGAGTCTCTCAACAACCTCCACGATCCCAAACACGCTGCCAACATGTACACACGTTCCTAGGTATTTCACACCTTGGATGCACTTTGCTGCTCTCCAGGTCCGTCGTTGCACGTCCCTGCTTTCACTCCAGTCCACCCCAGGGAAGCTCATGTCTCTGTGACGTGCTCCTGCAAGCAAAAGCTGAAGTCTGTGATCGGTCGCCTTGTAGTACATTATTTCCTGTGAAGGCATACAGCCCACCCTTCTCCACAGATTTCAGATCAACATTAGTAATAAAAATGAAACTCCATCCAAAACCCCCCTTCTCTCTTTAAACACCATTGCTTATTGGCTAAGGACGATAGCAAGCTAAACAGTTGCTCTGACAGAGAGCTCTAAAATCATACAGTAGAAATATGAATATATCAGGCCTGGGGGTCCGTGTGGCCTCTGGCTCCAAGGACCAGTCCCATATGGTCAGATAGAAATCTATACTCTTGTTTCATGTGCGACAAACATTGGAAGGACTGCATCTGCTGCAATAGCAGTATCTTTAAAGAATATTCAACTCATCAAGATTGCTTATGAGAAATAAATGACCAGTCATTTGCAATTAAATTTAGGTTATGGGATTTAAAACCATCAATGATCTCCAGTTACCACAATGAGGTATTATCTCTGGATGGGCGATATGAAAATAATCCACATTAAATCCATTAACCTTTGCATTCCAGATCTAATTTGATGTCATTCAAGTTAGACTGCATGCGATACAACGTCTTAACGACTTTATCATTATTACGACATCAAAGTATCTGTCGTAAGGTAATGTCCGTGTTTTCTGGACTACCGAAATAGAACCCATCTAATTGGTTTTTATGGTGGCGGCATCCTGGGTGAGTGCTTGGCAGGTCTGCCTCACAGTCAGGAGATGCTGGTTGAATTCTCCCTGGCGACTGGTTCAAAGACAGCTAGGATCGGCTCCGGGGTCACCTCTGCTCGTTGACCTTTCTTTTCACGAATGGGAAATAAAAGACAAGAATGATTGGTTTATTTGAATGTCATTTTGAAATACAGAAAATAAAACTGGAATTCAACTTAAGTTAACTGAGCTAACTTCACTTAAACCTTAAATAACCTAACCTAAGTTTTGCTCTTTATTTGACATTTCATATAACAAAACCTTTTAGAGTAGAAAAAAAAGCTACAAATCCATGCCTGTGTTAGGAGATAATGGTCCCAAGCTGGACTGGAGTGTCCGAATGCTGGGTGGTCTACGTACTTTGAAGATGGAGGCTTCTGACACAGCATCAAAGACTTCCCAAAGAGACCCTGAAAGAAGAGTTGGAAAATAGCTGGAATTAGCCAACATGAAACAAAGGACCCATCCTGCATCTCGCTACCAGCAGCCCCCTCTGACTCCCAACGCTCTCATTCTGACATGAAGTGGATGATGACACTATTTTGCTGGGCCCCAGAGCCACCAAAAACCTCTCGAATATATTTGTCTTTTACTTTGATTTCCTTCTACGGCAGTATGTGGTGGGGGGCTCGCATCATTATGTTAAAAGATACCAACATGCAACAGTCAGATTGTATGGCCCAAATGAGCTAAATGTTGATGTATTGCATACTTAAATAGGATGAGTACTTCAATTAAAGGAGCAATTACATACACGTATGTGCTCCTACATGCAATTTTGGGTGGATGGCGAGCAGCACGCACGTGAGTGTCCATGAGTATGTCACGCTTGCAACCTTCTTCCTTTATGTGCTGGCTACCGCCAACCCATTTCTACGTCTTATTCGGGAATAGCTGATAGGAATGCTGCTTAAAGCCATCCTTCACACTTGATACTCTTTTTCATTTTCATGTACGACATGAAAAACAACCACCCGTATTTACTTTTCCCCTCTTGTTGGTCTCGGAAACGGCTTGTGGCTCCTTCTTTGTCTGTTGTCTCTTTCTCCAAAGAAGACATCGACTTAGCGGCGCGGTTTGTACAAATACTCGGTGTCGCACATCCCAGGGGGGAGGTGTGGGTAAAAAGAAAGAAAGTTGAGTTTTATTGCTTGAAAGAGAACCGACCTGCAAAACACCAGCTTCCGTCCGGAGATCACACACAGGCAGTGTCACAAACACTTCAAACAAGCGCCGCGTTCCCTGCAACGCTTCACACAGGCGACGGAAGTAGTTAGGGAAAGGACTAGAAAAGGTTAGAAATAGGACTAAAGAGGGAAATATGCGTCAGAAGTGGAAGTATTGGCTTCTGGTGTTACACAACCTGCTTGGCTTCAGCGTCTAACAAGGAGCCGACTCTCCTGCACGGCTTTGCACTTTGATTAAAGCGACGTGAGCGCACGCTGTAATCCTTGAATCCCTTTTAGTCTCGCTGGGATTTAAGTGAGAACGATTTGCTCTCAGCAGTGAGACTTGCAGCTCGCTCGCTCTCGCTTTGGGATAACATTTCAATGTTTATTCCCACTCTTCTTTGGCTGCATGGCCGTCTAGTCGAGCGGAGTTAAATATCAAGGCTGATGGGACTTTACAAACGTGCAGCACCGGGGTGGCGATGCAGCGCAGTGTCTTTGAATGATACGTCATGCTAATTACTCCGCAGCGCTAACATGACAGAGGGGCTATTTGGAAGGTTCAAACACGGCCAAGCGGGGCTGCTCATTGGCTCCCAAGTGTGATTGATGGCGCCTCACTGCAGGACAGCGTATCTGCGTGTCTGTTTGCAAATGCTTGCTGGGAATAAATAAGCTTGACTCCTTGACACGACTCCAAACATTTCATCGTGATTAATTGGAGCATGTTGAGCGTACATTTCCCAACAGATATGTCGTGTCTATCATCATGTCTCTCAGAGGCAGACCTCGCAACGTCTCGGTACGTCTGTTGAAGAACACGTCGACTGTGAGAGGAACATCATCAGATGGGAATTCTACAGCAACAAAGAGATGGCACATAACCATTGACACATTCCCACCCCTGGTTGGGCCGCCCATACAGAAATCCCACAGTACTTTCTACAGGGGCTACTGTCTCCCCAATGTCACGATACTGACTCCTGGGGACCAGTGGAGAGTACTGCATATCATCATCTGAATGCCTTAAATTTCTATTTCATTTTGTCATTAGTATGCTTTAAAAGGCTTCATTCAGGCCACAAATACACATCAAATGTGCTGAGCCGCATACATTTTGTCCCAATAATACACCACACAAGATAAAGGAGCTGGAATAGAAGGTAGAGTAACGCCAGGGAATAGTGTGAGACCAGACCAGAGGGGCCTGCGAGTCCAGCCTGGTCTTCGACGGACTTGTTGACTACAAGTGTGAAAAGGCCACCTGTAGTCCCACCAATCCAGTAATGGTATTGTCCAGGCTGGTCATTCATACAGCGATGTGTGTTAGTGGAAGAGTGCTGTACTGTGGATTAGTACTGACGGGCGATACTGCATGGGTATACAGTACATCAGCATGTAGAGTACAAAGCGTATGTGGGGGGAGTTTAGTCAGGCTTTGCCTGCGGAGCCTCGTCATTTTAATGGAGAAACATTTTTCTTGGTGAAATTGTGGACTTCCATTAGGACTTCCTAAAAAGCAGGATGAATAATTGAAGGTGCCGTGATGAATCCGCTGGCAGAAAGCCTTGCTGAGATATAAGGTCTCTGAAGGTAATGTTAGCCCCAAGAAAGATGAATGAGAAGGTTTGGCACAAAGAAACCTCATCTCACCACCGCCGTAAATCTTCCTGGCAGGGGAGAAGTTCATCTTTGGAGCAGACTTTTACGTACAGCAGAGTAGAGTAGAGTAGGGTAGATTAGAGTAAAGTAGAGTAGGGTAGAGCAGGGAAGGGTGGAGACGCTGCGTGGTGTCCAGTGTGTAATGCTGCTGCGTCTACTTGGTGGATGAGCCTGCCGGGCCTGCAGTGCCTTAAAGACTAGCGTGCTGTCACTTTCTTGTAAAGCTTAGTATTGGAAAAGTTTCTCAAGGTTTGGACAAGTTGGGGGATTAGAGCGCTAAGCGCAGAGAATTCCTTCCTGTGAAGGTTGGAGTTGGAAGAGGGTGCACGTTTTCCCCCAATAAATACAGATGGCACCCAGGGAATCGGTCTATTGGTTTACAGCATGCAAAACACAGCCACAATCAATTTCACAATTAGCTACTTCAGTGTTTTAATTAAAAAACAAGTGGCCTTTGAAGAAATCAATTCCAGCTAAAGAGGCAAAACAGACAATTCCCTCGACACGTCAACGTCCCTCGGCTCCATCAGACACGTCGCTGTTGGGCCTCCGTTATTCATCTCCAGCTCGATCTCAGCACCACCGTTTCATTTCATAACAAGTATTTTCCAGCAGACATAATGTCACGATACTAACCTTCATACACGGTAAAGACCCCCCTTTACTTGGTTTATTCCACCTGTCCACTACCTTTTACTGAGGCATACCAGGGCTGACTCGGTGATCTATCCATCATCTGTTCCATGTCGCATGATGAAGGCACGCATGTCTTGGCAAGCCACTGTTATGATGGCGGGGGTAGCGTCCACGCAATCTAACTCGCTTGTCACCTGAACACATCTCCAGCTGTGTCCACCAAGACACAGAAAGCCATATATGTGCATATTCCCATCTCTCACTCAGGAAAACTGGGATGCAGTCAGTCTGTGTTTCATGGAGCGGTGTCTGCCATGAAGTCCTAAGACCTGATGAAGCTCACGATGAGATGTAAGTGACTCATTCACTGATTGCACAGATAGAATTTTCCAATGTATTGTCTCTGACACAGACGTGCTTGCTCATTTATTGATCTGCCAGCTTTAATATCCATCTGCCTCCTGCGTGCCACATGTACAATGTTGACTACCACCATCTACTGTTCACTCTGAGAACTTGTCCTGTCCCCGCTAGGAGCCTGTCTCCTCATCTCCACATGAATTCAATCACGGAACATGATGATGCTGCAGTGTTGTAATATTATATTGCATACGTCCCAATCAAGGATGCACCCCATCTTCATTGACATCACATAAAAAGGTGCTGATCCTCCTGCAGCTTTGTGTTTCTCATGAATTAACATAGCATCATCTCTGTGATGTTTGGAACTTTTATATTGTATCACAAGTTTTCACCTCGGGAAGTTTCATTAAAACTAGTCTGGCGTTGTGAAATCTGCATTCTTCTCCTCTTGGCCCGAGGCCCCACCCCCCACAACCACTCTCTTACGATTGGTCAGGGGTTGTGACGGGAGAAATTCAGACATCTCATATATGAACGTGAGCGCTCACCATATTTAGGAGTGGCATCAAATGAGTAACAAGAAAGGAAGAAGCCGGCATGTTCATCTTCCCACACCCCCACGTCCTGAGGGACAGCGGAGGGAAATGGAGGCTGGCCTTCCTGGGTGTTCCACAGCATGGCTGTCCCGCCGCCTCTGTTAATCCAGCTAGCTTGGACGGGTTTTACGCCTTTGGAAAGCATATTGGGCTGGAAATGGCAAATATGAAAAGTTATCATCCATAAAGTCATGCCCTCTACAAAAGTGTCACATTGGGAGGGGGTTAATACCTCTTTAACCACATGGCAGAGTCCAAATTAGATGATGTTGCAGTGGCGTCCTGTTGACGAACATCCCATACGGTACAAGATAGTACATACGGTATATAACACTACTGTTACATGTTCGTTCATTCATTTTCTACCGCTTATCCTCAGGAGGGTCGCGGGGGATGCTGGAGCCTATCCCAGCTGTCTTCGGACGAGAGGCAGCGTACACCCTACACTGGTGGCCAGCCAATCCCAGGGTATATGGTCCAGTATATAACACTATTGTTGTTCTGTACAGGAAGGAAAGGATAAAATGGCAGAAGGTCAAATAGAGGCTGCGTGGAAGTCACCTTCTCGGATGAATTTGGTTATTTTGTGGTGAAGCAGGAAATATGTCCACTCCTCACGCTTCCCAACCACACCCTGCTCCTTACCAGCCTTTTTGCTCCCCCTCATCAGAGTCCCACAGAGACCTCGCTGTCAATCAAACACACTCCCACCCCTGATTGGATTAAACACTGATCACACACCATTTACTCCGTGTCGTCATGGGGGGGCAAGCCGATCAGGGCCGGGCAATGGGGGCTTGTAATCAGTGCCAACGCCTGCCAGGAAAACCAGGAAAATCACACACAACTGATGCATCATATCCTGTATAATGCAAGGTAGATTTCTTACAGTCAATACATTTGTAACATAGAAGCTGTACAGTCATTCCTCCCTATATAGGATCACGGCTACAATATTGCTTCTTCATCGCGTTTTTTAAAAAAATAATTCATAAATATTCACTGTCTGGTGGTAGACCGTGGCCTATTGTTAGTCCCAAAACATTCAAAGACCAGCTCTATGTTATATGCCATGCACTGAAAAAAATGTGGAGGGCCATTTACTTGAAAAAAGCTAGGTAACAATTTGCACGCACAATTCCCAAGTAGCTGTTACCTGGGAAATATTCAAGTAAAATGTACTTGTCAGCAAGGATTATTTGTTTAATTAAAAATACTCTTTAATATTACTTGAGATGTACCTAACAATCCATATAAATATACTCACCTTTCAGGATTGTTTAACTAGGTTTCCCTTACTTCATTTGGAGCAATTTATAAGTAATATTTACATGAGATTTAAGCTACCACCTACACCACTTTTCTAATATGATTGTGTTGTGAGATGACCTTCTTTGAATTAAATGAAATTATCTTAACACATATTTTACAAAACATTCTTTCAAACCAGAACACCTTTACTACATTTGTAGTTGTTGTATTTGCCAGCCACATTGAATGAAAACATTTGGCAGAGGGGCTGTTTATATATGTGGTCACCAAAAGGAAGGACATACTTGATCACGGTGCACAAAAATACAACACATCCACAGGTTGAGGAACCTGTAAAATAAATTAAACATTCCATAACTAAACCAAAGACCTGGCTTCGATTCTGCGTTGCATCTCTGTGTGGAGTTTGCCTGTTCTCCCCGTGCATGTGTGAGTTTTGTGATTGGCTGGCCACCGGTCCAGGGTGTGCACCGCCTCTTGCCCAAAGTCAACTGGGATAGGCTCCAGTATACACACACCCTAGTGAGGAAAAGCGACATAGAAAATGAATGAATGAATAACTAAACCATATTGGTGTTATTCAACTGCTGTACTGTAATCTTACCTCGACCAAATTCTTGAGCGTCAACATCCTTCAATATTCTGTGAAATGGATCAAGAAATTATTTTAATTATGACAACAATACAAAATCTAAAATCATCACAATGGTTTCAGATTGCGTGCACATTAGTCTAAACTACAAAGCTGCTTGACAATATTTGTTGTTGTTGTTTTTTTAAACAAAACACTCAAAATCAACTTAGTTTTTAATACAAATATTTATTCATCTGTGTCTTGAAACCTAACCTAAACAAAACTACAACTTTCAAAATAACAACTTATGGGTAAATCTTTTTTCCTCACTGTTTAGGGGATATTGTTGAGGAACTCCATTATCCAACTCTTTCAAATCAAACTAAAACTTAACAAAAGGCTAAACTGCCATTTACAGATTCAAATAACCATATACGTATTATTGTAATGTTACCTTCTCAGTCAGGCGCCTTTGTTGGTGCAAGCGGCTGCTTTCCTAATATGTCAAATTAAAACAAACGTTTATTTGGTTATACTTGGATCATTGGTCGAACACTGATGACACATTGTTCCCGTAAAATATTTTTGACATTAAAATGACCACAGATGCGGGAAACTAACCTGGTTCCAAAATGTCTAATCCTTCCAGGCAGGTTTAAGTCATTATTGATGTCAGGGCCTGAAATTTTGCAATGTTTCCACTTTTTGGTCAATGGAATACTTGTCACAAACCAAAACTCCCGCTCCCCCACGGTTTCCACAAGACTCAGGTCGATAGCATACTTCAACAAATGTTTAAGCTACACGCCGTCCCCATGGCTTAGAGGACACTGCTGCTGCGCGACCGCCAAAATAATCAAATAACATATATGACGAATTCATCCTTACAGATTTAATAAACATAGAAATCTCCTGTTCTGCAACCGAAAACACCTCCACAAAGCTCGCAGTCCATAGCTAGCTAGCTGGCAGGCTAAAGGTAAGCTAATGCTAACGTCGAGTATTTCATATTACAACACTAACTTAAACAGATGAAGAAAGGTGACAGAAAAAAAGTCAGGAAAGCATATGACATACCCATATGGCTCCACATCGATGAATTTCCTTGTTCAACGACCGTCCATGTCGTCTTCCACCGTCTTCCCGTGAAAACATGGCGCCCTCAAACTTTGCCTCGGGAAGTCTGAGTGCAAACGATCCTCTGACGCATGCGCACAATGACCACAAGGTGGCCAGGTTCACTGCAATTACCCAAGTACATTTTACTATCTGGTGTCAGTGATCAAATTTACATATAAATGTGAGGATACAAAGTTACACACAATCATCAAGTAAGGCATTAAATAAAGAGTGAGATTTTAGAATAAAAGAAGTGAAATAATAAATCCTTGTAAAATTAAAATTAATATTTGAGGTAATAATTACAGGGCCAAAAAAATCATTTTTTTCAGTGTGGCTGAGACGGAAATGCCATGGCTGAGACGGACCTGCCATTTGTAAAATTAAAATTCATATTTGAGGTAATAATTTCAGGGCCAAAAAAAAACATTTTTTTCAGTGTGGCTGAGACGGAAATGCCATGGCTGAGACGGACCTGCCATGGCTGAGACGGACCTGCCATGGCCTAATATTAACTCCAACATTGTGAGAATTCACTGATTGCAGTTGGGTGTGGAACCAATGAAAAGGGACGACTGTGACGCAAGCCATGGGACGTGATGGCTTCTTGCTGTCTCCACCCAGCATAGGCCGTGACGCCCCAGTTGAAGACACAACCTTTTCCAGTAGCGGCGCCCATCATAACCATCAAAGCCTCATCTGTCACATTCATAAATCCACAGCAGTGGTTTCTGGAGGATTTGCAAAGCAGAGCAGCGCCATATGCTGCCATTCTGTACGTGCACGCTCCCGTGAACAAAGACAGGGGAAATTAATTAAAATGGTGCCTTGCAAATATCACACTGGGACAACTGCAGCTCCGCTCTGATCTCTGTGCTTATTCCAAGAGGTATTAGATGGCTCACAAGCAGCAATCCACAAGGGCCTAACCCCCCCCCCCCAAAAAAAAAAACAGCAAATCAGTGCACATGGTGAGATTAACCAAGTCTTTTCCATGAGAAGCAACATTGTTGATCCGGGTGCTTCCTGCCATTCACACAACGGCGACTGTGTTGTACATCAAACGAGGCTCGGGTAATTCAGGAAAGCTTTAAAGTGCTAATGAGCTGGATGTTATGTCGTAAAGTCGGGAGGGCCGGCTTGACTTGACGTGCAAGCTTTAGCGGCGTGTGAGAGATGAATGGAGGCTCCCTGAGACTGCCGAGCACCAAATAGAGGCACTTCCAGAGATGAATGTGTGCCGGGAAAAGAAGCCATTCATCTGCGTCGCCTCCAGGAGATACAGCAGAGGTTCAAGGCCTTCAGGATGAAATGATGAGATTGTGTTTACTAATATGTCTGCTGATGCGGGGAGGGGGGTCTTTTACTGTCTCACCTGATCACCTTCATCAGTCATGCATCGGGTTGCCAAATGTCCTTGGAAAACAAAATAAAAGTAAGCGTCCGTATCGGGTTGACAAGGGACGCACTTTGCCTCTAATCGCCCTGAGAATGGCAAATATCAAATGTCCAACGCAATGATGGACAGCCAATCAACGACCTTTGGGTCTCATTCCGTTCCACTCTTTGTTGACACGCGTTGCCTGGCTGTCCCGTCTGTAGCTGGCGACTTACTGACCCTCCTGGTCCCTGCGCTCGCTTTCATACTGTCCTCTGTCATCGTATGACGTAGAATAATTCTTCTTTGGTTCTGTCAATTGTCTTTTTCGAAGTCACTATCTGTGTATGATTGAAGAAACCATTTGCCGTGTATTGCATTCTTCTAAAACAGGCATCACATCCAGTCAGATACGTGTCAGATGACCGGCCAGGCTCAGCGTGGACAGCCGAGTCAGCAAGGTGTCCTTATTCATTCCAGAGAAAGTTGCCGACCTGAGTCAGGCATGGCGGCTTTTGTTTGCTTTCATTGTTATATATTTGTTATATATATCTCATATACGGCCGGTTCCTGGGAGCAGGATCAGATTGAGCAGGATGTTTGTTCAGAACTAAACCGTCCTGCTCTCGTCCCCCTCTGTGGGGTCTCATGTGCACGCACCACAGATACCGGCACTGAATTATGCCCACAGCATCATAGCGGCGGCGCACGGGATTTGAATTTCATAAGCTGGACGTGGGTGACGTTTGCTATCCCAGAGGTCAGGAGTGCACCCGTCTGACACCCCCACCCCTCCATGCACGATTCAGCTTGATCACAGTTGGCACCGCCAGCCGCTGCACCTTCAGGCTCTAGCCACCTGAACGCATCGCTAAAAACAACAAGAAAGTACTTCATAGCTCTGTGTACTCATCCCTCGTTCACGCCAGCTGATTGGTAAGTGAGTAGGATTCCTTCTTTAGGAACGGAACATGTTGGTAATTACAGCACGGAAAATCTGTTTACCCAATACTCTTTGTAACATCATTATCCATAATCCATAACTCTACCGGTCCATGCCACCCGATTCATCAATCAATTGTAAAAACACTTTTCAATGGCTCATATTGGTCATTTTTAGACTTGAATTAGGTAAAAAAAAACTATGTATAGTTTGGTTTTCTTTCTTTTGCTATTGTTTGTCGCATTCACACATGAAGCAGCATCCATCCATCCATCCATCCATCTTTTATGCTGCTCGGCCCT
Source organism: Doryrhamphus excisus (assembly GCF_037039965.1). Taxonomy (NCBI): domain Eukaryota; kingdom Metazoa; phylum Chordata; class Actinopteri; order Syngnathiformes; family Syngnathidae; genus Doryrhamphus; species Doryrhamphus excisus. The sequence continues at coordinate 844,824 of NC_136361.1, forward strand.
GCTAGGTTTTTGAGTGCAAGTCAATGCTGAGGTTTTTAACGCCGTTGCGTTGGATGCCTAAAATTCCGTTGAATTCCTAAAACATTGTGTTAGGAATGGAATATTTACAGTCTGTCTGAGGAGCGATTAGCTGAGAAGTGTGGCGCCTGGCATCCTAACCGCATCATGAATGAAGTTGATAGCCATCCTACCGCCTCTCGGACAGAGGCACCACAGCGTTCCTCTTGGAAGATCGGTCGGCCGGCCGCTATCGTGCAATCACTCGTAGCCACTCCTGTTTGCATTCAATTGTAAACTGTCCTTGAGACTCATTTCAGAGCTGTTAGCATCCAATGTTTTCAAAGTTTGTGTGGTGAAAAGCACAAATATGCAGCAACTGCTTTGACTTGCAAAAACGCCCTTGGTGATTTCATCATCCCAAGTTTGGGAGTTCATCGGTACCAGACTAGGGTTTCTGAAGAATACTATTTGGAGAAATCTCTTTTCAAAACAGAGATGGAATTGACTTTTATTCTATTCATTTCTCCTTTCCTGTCTTTCACTGATAAGCCCCCCCGTCCCACTCAGCACAATGGCTCTATTGTACTAAAGCACACACATTAAGGCCAATATGTTAGCTTCTATTCACACAGACATTTTGATTGGAATACAAAGAGCACATAGATTGGGAAATGAAAAAGTCCCACATACAGCAGTATCACCACAGATCTAAACAATTAAAAGGGATTGTATTCATGCTAATACAGCTGTAATATTAAGATGATCTCCAAATACAATTGTGGAAAGACTTGTGCTCCTAATGTGTTCATTTGAAACCTAGCCTGCCAATTTAGCCACACAAAGGTTACAAAAAGCTCTGACATTCAGCCATCCTCAAAGAACTCATTTGTTTTCCCTCTTTATTGGATAATGATATTCATATTCATATTCTCCCTAAATGCTGACCCAAGAAAAAAAGAGCTATTTCAGAGCTGTCAGAGCATCATCTTTATCTTCACTCTCCAAACGTTGGGGTCAGCCAAGACGGGCGCCGGGCGCGCCATTCTCCCAAAGACTTCCTGTGATTAATGGGTGTCAATTAGGGAGGGTGGGGGGCGGTTGCAGGGAGAAAACAAGCCATCCAAAGAAGATTGGAGCTGAAGAAAGGCTGGCCCAAGAATGTCTACTTCCCCGACTGCAGTGACAGTCTCTCAAAATGAAGTTTTCAATGTCACGTTCCCAGTTTTCCTTTGGAACCAACTATGACTTGTTTGAGCACAATCGCCTTTACAAGCTGCTGAGGAGTCCAACAGGCTGCTGGGGGGGGGGGGTACCTAACACACGTAGCGGCCTTACAGTCAAGTCAACCTAAAAGGTGCACCGTGGTTAGCTTCACTGATTAGGAAGAGTACATTTAGCCAGTAAGCGCTCATGGTGGAGGCTGGCTGGTTTGGTTGGGTTTTGACTTCTTCCTTTGGAACTTGACTGTTTCTTTGTAGTATTTGTTGTACTCCACAAAGCTGCTGTAATGAAGGATATGAAGGTATATTCCAGTATAGAATGATTACTTTGGGGCGGAGTGTGTTGGGGAGATGAAGGTACGCGTTTCTCCCAGTTGGCCGTTGGGGAGATGAAGGTACGCGTTTCTCCCGGTTGGCCGTCTGAACACATGATAAGACCACAGCCAACTAATCCCCCCCCCCCCCCCCACCATCACCACCACCGCCAAAGCCCCACCTTGGAAAAAGCAAAGCAAAGCTTCCAGTCAATATACTCCCAAAGACTAATGGGGATGGGGGGGCTCTCAGGCTTCCATCTCTGCAACTTGGCTGCAAGGTTTGATAAGCAGACACCCCCCCCCCACACAACAAATAGAATATGTTGGCATTCTGCTGTTTGTGGGATTTAGAAGAACCTTTGGAGCAACGGCATCTTCTCTTTGGTTTGCCGATGGAAATGTTAGAAATTGGTGACATTTATTGTTAAGCGCTGAACTGTGCCTGTATGATGTACGACTTGATGGGGGGGCGGGGGGGGGGGGGGGGGGGGGGGTACATCAGCCAGCATATAAACAGTATGCCCACCATCTATTTCACTTGGCCTAAATAAATGAAAGAGGGCTATATTTTCATTGGAACGTTCCTTGGAAATCAAATGGGCTGTAGATGTGTGAGCGGAGCACTGATTGGCCCCCTTATCTTAGATGGCAGGGGGCTGATTTGACGATGCAAAAAAGCCAGCGTTTCCACCATGCGTTGACTTTAATCTCACTTTAACATCTCTCTAATCCACAGATATGGCATCAAACCAATGGCTCAACACAAACACGACTTCACAGCAACAAATATGGGCTTCCTCGTGTACTCCATCACGCTGGCGAGCAGAAACAGAGTGTGCAAGCACTCCTCATCCAAACGGTCAGATCACCTGACCGGATCTTGAGGAGCTTCTAAGCAGAGCCTCAAAATGCAGAAAGAAGAAATGGGAGCCATTTATTGCAACCAGGCAGTCAGGTCAAATAGGCTGGTCATTAGCTTAAGACCACAGGGCGAACCCCCCCCCCCCCGAGCCCCTAAAACAGAAATGAAATGTACATGAGGAGTAATGAGTAACTTCCTGGTCATGACGTAAGAATGTCTTTGGGCATGCTTGATGCCGGTGGGAATGTTGCTCCAGGTGCTGACAATGGAACTCATGTCCATGCCAAATGTTCTCCACTGGATTTAGATCCAAACCAGTCTGGAAGAAGTCCTTTGTGAAGTGTTGAAGAAGCCACTTCCATTTGACACACCTGCACAACCTGCAGCTCCATTGCGGCATTGAAGGATCATGATGATGCCCATCCTACTTTGCGGCATGGAAAACATCTCCTCATCCTGCCAGTAATGCTGGAAGCCATCAGGACCACCATTGCTCCATACCTTCTCATCAAGGAGTAAAACTTTGTCCCAGGTTGGGTGGGCTCCTGCAAATTCCAAAAGGCCAGTTTTTCCAGACACTGACGGACACGTGTAAGGAGACGTCCGGGTATTTCTGCTACCTTGCTTGGCGTTGATGGAAGAACCAGTCACCTTGTTGTGTTGTGTTGTGTGTGCATGTGTGTGTAACCTGCCCCACCCAGCCTGTTTGCCGTTATCTATGTGCACTTCAGGCCCCCCGCCAGCACACCTTCATTACTGTCCCAGATAGCGGCATTGGCAACTTGTCACTCGTATTGATTTCTCTTAAACTGCAATTTACATGGATATTTGTGGGTGTCCTGGGGGCAGGCGGCAGGCAGGCGCACGGCCCGACACCCCCCCTCTTTTTGCTCTCCTGCCCGAAGGCCCGGGTGGGAATGTTCCCATCCAATAACGGCTCCACAAAGTGACTTTTTAGTCTGACATCAGCAAACGTCCTGCTGTTATTTCTGCACAGTGGATTGACTCTTCACGTGATGAGTGTGCGATGCCTTCCAGGAAACTTGAAACTTTTTGGTTTCCCGGCCAATACGAAAGCATAGAACGTGTACGTGATGTTTTATTGAGGACAGGACAAAAACAAAGCCATTTACGGCCACGGCCGAGGGCATGTCCGGCAGTGCCTCCTCCTCCCCGCACCCACCACCTGACCTTCTGCATTAGAGGAAATAAAACAATAACCTCCAGCGAGGCGAGCTGCAAATGCTTTGTGATAGCTCTGACACGCCGCTTTCACACAACAATGCCAACATGTCAGGAAATTGCAAGTTTGCAGCTGCAACGCACTGTCCACGCTGTCAGGGGAGTTCGGGCCGCACATTGAACGTCACATGCAAACACGAGCAAAGCCGCGGATGATGGCCATACGTACGCTAGCCGGGCTTCCGCTCCAATCAGACGCCGCCGTGATGAAGCTGAATTTGACTACATTTGATTTCTGGAGAATATCAAACATCCATTTGATGTAACCCGTTTGTTGCCGGGGGAAATGCTCCATTGAACATCATTTCAAGCTTCCTTTGTGGATGGAAACCCCGTGGGCCTTCACAAAAGACGCTGATTTATTTCAAATCCATAATCTCACAGGACAAAAGCTGAACAAGGCGAGAAAAGCCTCCATTGCTGATTGTGCTCACAACTGTCCACCGCATCCTTTCCTCCTCCGGCTTACGTCTCGGTAGGGATGGCCGAGACCTTTCCTTCCGTAATCATCGCAAAAATAAAGGCCATCGATGACCGTGAAAATGGGCCGCAGCGGCAACCGCAGCGACGATGCAACAAAGCAACTTCCGCTCAAACGGAAAGGAGTGGCACAGACCCAGGCTTAATGGTAACCATCGACCATCCATCCGACCATCCATCCAACCATTCATCCATGCGTCCATCCATTCATCCAACCATGCGTCCAACCGTCCATCCATCCATCCAACCGTCCATCCATCCATCCATCCAACCATTCATTCAGCCATCCATCCATCCATCCATTCATCCAACCATGCGTCCAACCGTCCATCCATCCATCCATCCATTCATCCAATGTGTCCATCCATCCACTTCACCCCAAGGGACCGATGCAGAGTCCGCATCACTGCAGGCGTAGCGCCAAAGTAGCGTTAACCCAACTAGTAGAAACCTACTCCAGCTTGCTGATTCCACTTGGGAAATAGGATCTTGTCCACGTGCTCGGAGATGAGACGAGAGCGCAGCCTAGCGGCGAGCAGTCCAGCAGCTAAAACAGCTGACACGACACTGGATGCGATCAATATGTACATTCTCTCTCGTCCAACGGTGCTGTCAATGGTAGACTGAGGCGCTCAGCTAAGCTCTTTAGCTCTCACACGCTAGCTTACCCATGCAATTCCAGACGAGCTGTTGAATGCAAAAATACAAGAAATGCTGAAGCATTTCTATTTACATTAGTAGAGCCAAACCTAAGAGCCAAAAATGCACCACTTCCACACGGGATGAGTGGATGACCTTTTTCCCTAACCCTAACCCACTGACCAACTAACCAGTGTGCCACTAACCAGTGTGCCACTAACCAACTAACCAGTGTGCCACTAACCAGTGTGCCACTAACCAGTGTGCCACTAACCAACTAGCCAATGTGCCACTAACCAACTAACCAGTGTGCCACTAACCAACTAACCAATGTGCCACTAACCAACTAACCAGTGTGCCACTAACCAACGAACCAACTAACCAGTCTGCCACTAACCAGTGTGCCACTAACCAACTAACCAACTAACCAGTGTGCCACTAACCAACTAACCAGTGTGCCACTAACCAACTAACCAGTGTGCCACTAACCAACTAACCAGTGTGCCGCCCCCCCTCTGACCTTGCAGGGATGAAAGTGCGGGGAAGGTAAAAAGGGGGTGTCGGTAAGTAAGTGGGTGTGCTGGTGACGTCACAGCTCCCAGGCAGGAGCCTAATTAGGAAGCCGGCAGAGGACGAGATAGGCGTCACAAGTCGCGCTCGATCGAGTCCAAAGTAGCTGACGCCGAATGCGCGGAGAGGCGAGCGGAGGACTGCGAGTGAGAGCTGCCGAGCACACGCGGACGTCCGGGGGGGGGAGGGTTGCGGCGATACCGACGACTCCGACGGCACCCCGGCTCGTCTTCTCCCGAGGCGGGGGCAGACGCCGCAAGTCGAACGTCGCTGAAGAAGAGTCCGACCACAAAGTTCCTCCGACGAGTCGCTCCGACCGAAGGCGGATGGCGTCCGTACTTGGAAACAGCAGCCGCGCGTCGGGGGCTCAGGGCGGCCAGGTGAAATGCAAGCTGAAAAGGAGACGGAGGAGGAGATCCAAGCGAAAGGGTAAAGCATCCAACTTTTCTTCGTCCTTCCGACCGTGCTTTCTGGAACCGGAAGAGACGCGGAGGTCGTGCGCACCTTGACGGCGCAGCTGAGCGAAGCGGCCGGCGACCGTCCGCGTCTCTTTTATTGTCTCCTGCAAAGTTACGAAGAAAGAAAAACCTCCGATGAAAAGGAACGTTTCAGGGAATAAAGTTGAGAGTAGCTGGTCCGTGAATGCCGCATGTGGTTGGTTGGCCAAAAACAAACCTTCTCCATCCGGCAGATAAATGTGCTTTTAAGTTGACCAAATCTCAGCTTCGTCAGCAAATGAAGCCAATTCAAGTCCCAAATGAAGTCGCTTGACTAAAATGAGCTCTTAAAAGGAAAAAAGGCCGCCGTTGTTGTATTTTAAATGCCAAACAAGCAATATCCTTTTTAATTAGCAATGTGTCATAATTACAGAAAACAACTGCGCTTAGCCCATTAAAGCCTCCCGCACTGAAATCCAGTCCGAAGGCCTTCAAAGAGACGGGGACAATATTCTAGTTGACACCGGAGCCTTTACCGGGACCCGGTAATTCCACACCTCATCTGCTCTATTATATACTATATTATACCTCATTATCTATATGTCTATATGTCCTGGTATCACCCGCCCGGCACTCCAGCTTTTGGGTGGATATATGATGTACATGTACTGTAATATATGATGTGTAGATATACTGTATATATGATGTGTATATATATATACTGTATATATACCGTATGATGGTGTTTATCATCCCACATGTCCCTAAATATTTCATCCACCTTTTGGATGTATATATATATATATATATATATGATATGATGTTATGTATGAATATTTGATATCATACATATCACCCCACATGTCCCTAATTATTTCATCCATCTTTCGGACGAATGCATGATGATTTTATGAAATATCCTGTGGGACATATCCCATGTCGCGGTGTGTTCAGGGCATCGCTTTTCACACACTTTTCTTCGTTTCCTCCCAGTAAGAAAGTGATATCAATATCAGAGAGTAAAATGTATTTTGGTCATATTTCCATGCCCTCCCCCTTCCCCCCGAAAAAATTCTAGTGTAAATTAAATCCACTCTTGTGTCCCAGCCAAATGAAATGACATCACCTTTACCCCCCCCTTCCCCCCAGATCATACACGAGTGCTAAATAACCCCCCAGGCCATCCTCGCAGGCGCCGGGCGTGTTGACATGTTCCGATGCAACAGAATGTGTAACGAGCTTTCATAAACACTTAGTAGATGTCGTCAAACTGCAGCTCATTTCCATAACCTCTCGCTTTTTAATAGCCCAAATAATTGAGACAAGGGAGACAATACATTAAAATATAGCACTGAGGCAAATGTATTTACATAATGGAAATGACAGAATCGGTTCCACGACATTAAGCATTGCATATGAATATCAGACAATCACGCACATTAGCTGGCAGGCCTTCACAGCGTCTTTCCCCACCGCTCATTTATCAGCGCTGCTGATTCATTCTGATAACACGGAACATTAGGGGCCGTTCAGGCACCCCGTTGGAAATGAAGTGTGTCTACGGGAAGTGGCCGCCGCCACGCCGCCACGCCGCCGCCGCTGAAACGGACGCCGGTACATACACGGCGTGGCTCGTTCCAGTCAAGGTTTTGGGAAGGATGAAAGCACAGCTCATGATTTGTTCTGTTTGAAGGCCACCAAAAATAAGACAAAGCTGGACCCCCCCCCCCCCATCTTTATCTTACTGGCCGTGGACGGACAAAACACCAAATCATCTTCATCTGCACATTATTACAATCATTTTCACGGACCCAGAAAAGTCCTGGAGGATTAGCACGTGGGGTTTAATCCCGTGAAACGCTGCGGATGATTTAGTCGATGGCTTCCCGGGACGCGGCGCTCCGCGTGGATCCCGGAGCCGGTTTCCAACTCCTGCTGCTCTGCTCATTTCTTGGCTTCTCCTTTCTCTGGGAGGTTGCAGGTTAGGGAGCGGCGCTGCGTTCCCGCGGTCTTGGTTCAGGATGACAATGTTCTTGCTGTTCTTGGCGCGGACGCACGTCACACGCCGGCTGACCCCGGAGCGGCACACGCGCGTCCTAAACAGACGTGCTGCATACCTGCCGGTAATTGGCGGCAGGCAGGGACTGATGCTCACGTCCCCACGGAGAGCTGCCGCCGTATTGCTGTCACAAATGTCCAATATGTGACAGTCTGGTGACGCACGGGAACATCTGGGGGAAAAGTGGCGCAAAGCCTGCCGGCGCAACGCAGGGCGCAAGGCAGGGCGATGTCTGCCACATCCTGTCCGTCAACCCCGTCCATCAGTGACCTTTTTTCCTTCCCTTGCCTGTTATCGCATGTTCTCATACGGCATATGGAGCACATATTCATGGCTTTTATAAGGGAGCGGACGCACAGCCCAGATTTATAGACTCACATTATTCTTTTACAAGCAGACTTAGCACCCTGCCCCCCCCCCCCCCCCCCACGGTGTACAGTACAGTAAATCAGCGTATCATCAGCAGCGGCGCCGGTGGGGGGTGGGGGGGGGGGAACACAGGAGAATATAATTCATGTTGCAATTATTGTTTACACTCTTCCTCCGAGCGAGGGGCGGCGGGGGGGTCGAGTGTAAGAAGGCAGGTGTGGGGCAGGGCGAGAGGACGGGGGTCATTGCTCTCTCAAGAGGGGTCACAGCCACAACCATTAGTGGGGAGGGGCCCGCGTTCCCGTTCACGCACGAGCGAGGATGTCCATAAGCAAAGAGGGTGTACACGCCGATGTGGGAACGCCGGCCACGGCAACCAAGACCATCTGATCCGTGCTGGTCTTCCGAGAACGGCCATCCATCAAATATTGGATGATCACTGATGGCTGATCAATGTTTTGGCTCCACCGTCAGCCTATGAATACGGCATGGCTGCATTCATAAAGGCTGGATGAACATGAATATTTATTATTATTATTAATGCAGATAGTAATATTTATTATGAATAAAATACTGCAGATAAGAATGCATAAATAACATTTATTATTATTAATAGTAATAATATAGATAGTAGTAGATATTTATTATGACTAATAATCCAGATAGTAATACAGATACTAATAATTAAAAAAATATATAATTATTATTATTAATACAGATAGCAATACAGATAGTAATGCGTATTATTATTAATAATAGTAGTAATCCAGATAACAATATTCATTATTATTAATAATAATAAAGATAAAAATACCACGCTCACAACTCATTGACAAATGTGGCTCCTCAACTTGCGGAGGTGGAACTAGCCTAGGTGCTGAAATGATGACTTCATTGTGCCGCTCTGATAATTACCGGGGGTGGGGGGGGGGGCATGTGTGTGTGATGATGCTGCCGCACAACAAGATTATTTTTATCCAAATACTCCAAGCGTTTTCTTTACTGGCTTCAACTGGTTCCTTCCAAACATTTTAACCACGCCCTTTGTGGGCGGGATCACGCTGTCTGCGTAAACCACCAGCATTCAGTCCCTGTGAGGAGAACAAAGCTTTACCAACGTTGGTAAAAAGGCAACTGAAAGCTAAAATGCTGCCTTGCCGCGACGTGTCGCCACGTGTCGCCACACCCAGGATGCCGACTTCCTGCCCTTTGGTCTTGTTCCCCAGGCCACGGCGCCATCTTTGAAATGGAGAGGCGGTGCCGTGCAGTCAAATTAGAACAACATTGGCGTCTTTGTGGAAATATTTGGGGAGTGTGTGATGAAGTCGGCAGCTTTTGGGAAACGTATGCTGTGTAGGAATAGCGTTGGAATAAATCAGACTCCGAACTTTTGGATCAGGGATCAGATCTCATCCTGATGCTCCATTTGTTTTTCTTAGGGTCCTAATTGAAAGGACAACTTGGCGGCTTACACAAACACAGCAGGTCGGAGTTGTCACCAGGACGGTCCAATGTCAGACGGCCTGTGTGTTGTGGGGGGGTTGGGTTGGGGGGGGGGGTGCTCTCATAGACGTAAATCTCTGCTTTCTGCCCTGAAACTCTTTAGTCACATGTTTGTTTGTTTGTGCTGATAAAGGCATTAAGGCAGAACGACTGGCAGCATTTATGAGGTTAATGAAGGTCAGCGCCAATGGAAAGTGCACGCCGCTCTTCCTGCGTGCGTGTGTGCGTGTGTGTGTGCATATGTGTGTGTGTGTGTGTACAGCATCCTGATGAACGGGACCGGTGCTAGAATAATGCAGCTCAGGACAACGTGTCCTCCAAGTGACGGAGTGTTTGGCTGAGGGGGAAACGCTTCCGACTGACTGTGGTCTCTCGAGGACGGATGATTAAATGACCAAGGAGAAGAAATAGCAAACACATTAGCATAATTAGTAATTATCTTGTAATAGTCCCTCTTGGCTTTTTACAGCACAGTCGTCAGAAATGTACGTTTGAAGTCAGCCAAAAAGGAAATGTTGAGGTGCTGCAGTCACGTGCATGCCCCCCCCCCCCCCTTTAAAAGGTGCAGAAGGTGACACTTGCGTTAATTAGTCTGTTGTTTGATGACTCTCAGACTTGGAGAGATAAGGCTATGACTCGCATCTCCTGTTGCACGTGTTGCCATGACGACAAGACAGAATGCTGTGCGACTTCATCAGTCCAACCTGACTCCATCAGGAAACATGGCTGGACTCCCAAGAGCGCGCACGTGACGCGTGATGCTTGCCTCCGCCGGCGTTGGTACGGTGCGTGCCGCCGTGTTGGACTTCACAGTGAGCTGTCAGTCTTCATAAGGACAGACGTAACACAGCCAGTCAGCGCCATTATTGCCTTCCGTCAGTGTGTGCGTGCGCGTGCGTTCGTGTGCATGCGTGTGCGTGCGTGCACTCCGCCAGACACAACACTGAGGAAGAGAACGGAGCCGCCCGGAGCGACTGTCAAAAGCTTTGGGAGGTGCTGCTGGCTGCAGGGAAACGTGGTCGTGTCAAACGCCAGCTGCTTCCTGCTCTTTGACTCACACTTCAACTCATTTGTTCAACTCGGGTCTTTTGCTTTGCTTTCTATCTGTTCTATTTCTATGGCGTCTTTTCCCTTCTGCGCCGGCGGCATGGCTTCCACTTCCACTGGCCTACACCAGTGGACTTGGACATGGCCGTCTCAGCAGCGGTGTGCTCTAAACCGGTTCAGAAATGTCTTTCCTGTGTAAACACGGCCAATGCGAGCGGTACACTCGGCTACCCGCGGCGACCAATAAAAAGCTTGTGTTGTCTTTGAACGCTTGCCGTCTAGCCTGAGTGGCCAAACGCTCCTCCCGTTTATGATCCTAATTAGCTGTAACTGCGCCATCATCCCGAGTCATCGGGCCTGGAGACCGGCCAGATGCTTTGACGGGCCGCAGCCCGACTCTTTTATTGCCACCTTCGCTCTGCCTTTCCTCACTCGCGCCCTTCTTCTCGGCAGGAGGTCTGCCACTGTGCTAAAGAGCATATTTCAAAGGCAGGAGATGGCACAGGGATGGGATTAAATATGAAATATGTACTCTGCAATATTTAAAAACACCAAAAGAAAATCAATATACGCTAATTCCTCATTGATCAATTGTAAGAAATGGAATATTTCTTTGGAATACTGCTGGTTCCTGTACGGTACTTCCTGTGCTGGCTGACATAATGCCACCTAGTGACCAGGGTGGAGTACTACATCCCCTAGTGACCAGGGTGGAGTACTACATCACCTAGTGACCAGGGTGGAGTACGACATCCCCTAGTGACCAGGGTGGAGTACTACATCCCCTAGTGACCAGGGTGGAGTACTACATCCCCTAGTGACCAGGGTGGAGTACTACATCCCCTAGTGACCAGGGTGGAGTACTACATCCCCTAGTGACCAGGGTGGAGTACTACATCCCCTAGTGACCAGGGTGGAGTACTACATCCCCTAGTGACCAGGGTGGAGTAGTACATCCCCTAGTGACCAGGGTGGAGTACTACATCCCCTAGTGACCAGGGTGGAGTACTACATCCCCTAGTGACCAGGGTGGAGTAGTACATCCCCTAGTGACCAGGGTGGAGTACTGCATCCCCTAGTGACCAGGGTGGAGTACTGCATCCCCTAGTGACCAGGGTGGAGTACTGCATCCCCTAGTGACCAGGGTGGAGTACTGCATCCCCTAGTGACCAGGGTGGAGTACTGCATCACCTAGTGACCAGGGTGGAGTACTGCATCCCCTAGTGACCAGGGTGGAGTACTACATCCCCTAGTGACCAGGGTGGAGTACTACATCCCCTAGTGACCAGGGTGGAGTACTACATCCCCTAGTGACCAGGGTGGAGTACTACATCCCCTCGTGACCAGGGTGGAGTACTGCATCCCCTAGTGACCAGGGTGGAGTACTACATCCCTCAGATCGGCAGAGGGATGCCGTTTGTTTCTTTACTGCGTCTAGATATTTAGGAAATACGTAATTTGGGCTAAAACATAACATTTGCTGAGATCTTTGAAAGCATCGCTTTATGAATGAATTTACGGTCCCGCAGGGCGAAGCAAAGTGGCGAGGGATGAGCGTACGCACGTTGATCAGCAGTGATGTCGTGTCTCGCCACACGGCAGCGCGGCCGCCCGCCGGGGTCTGCTGACACGGCAAAGACAGCGGATACCTCACCTCGTGGCAATCATCCAGTCGGATGAAGCGCTTAACCGCCCCTTCCCTCGCCGTGGCGCGGGGCGCCTGTTGGAGATAACGTTAATGAAGGGGGCTTCAGCCAAGAATAGACGCGTCTTGCTGGGAGGGGCGGGTGCCGAGGGCGTGGGGCTCTATTTCCACGCTTTATTATTTGGCTGAAGAGCATCCCTGAGGAGGCCAACAAGCCAACACTTAGCCTACACTTCTCCACCGGGACGGCCTGCAGAGCCAACCGCACCAGGTCCCCGTGGGGGCGTTGCACCGTCACACATCTTCCATTTGATTGGCGGCCTTAGGCTCCACCAACGCCAACAGGTCCGGGTCAAAGCTCCGGGAATGCTTTGCTTCCGTCCATCCCTCCATTAGTCATCCTGTCGGGGTCGCTGGGAAGCTGGAGCCTATCCCAGGGGACTTTGGGACACTGCCATGCTTTCACCTGATTGCGCCCTTCAGGCTGTCGATGAGTCGGTGTTGGATTTCCAGGTGAGTGTGGTTGATGGATGGCAGATGAGCCCGTTATTGATTATTATGATTATTAGTAACTAATAATCTAACCAACTAATAATAAACGATTCTCTGTGGACTCCAGCATCCTTGGAGGCTCCTCCTAAGGGAGGCTGACGGGCTTATCTTCCAAGTCCTAGAAAAAGGTCCACACCCTGGTCCGGGGAAGGGACCGGAAGCCGACTTGGGAGTTTTCATGACCTCCAGGCCGTTCCGTGTGATGCACACAATCCTTTCCCAGTTGGTTAACAGTCACACGGAATGCTGTTTATTTTCCCTCCTTTCCGCCCTGCTTTGATTTGTACAGCTTGAAGTGCTGGAGCGGAGTGGATGTGTTTACCTTTGCTGGAAAACGCAGAGTTCCAATCACCCGGCCATTGCCTTTGATAGCTCAGAGTGGATTTGGTTTGGCCAGATAAGACCCGAGTCCACATCAGTTGAGATTCAGCTGAATTGTTTGTACGTACGGTCCATGCTTGGATGGATTTGGCATGAAGGTTAGGGCTTTTTTCCTCCTCTGTGGGGCGGCAACCTTCGCTGATGGGGGGGGGCGGCAGGACTCTGGGCGATGAATGCTTCCTTGTAAAAAGGACAAAGACAGGAGAGTCTTCATGTGCGAGTCCATAGTCGGCCTCTGGATCCCTTTGGCAGCTTCAAACCTAGTAGGCGTATCTGCAGGCCAACTGCTCCAGACTGGGGAACCAGACTGGGGAACCAGACTGGGGAACCAGACTGGGGAACCAGACTGGGGAACCAGACTGGGGAACCAGACCTGGGAACCACTTCTACCGATCAGTGGCGTTAGTCTGTCAGAAATGATTGCCAATAAACGCTATTATTGCCAACATAGTTTAACATAGACATTTTATGTAATGATAATATTTACCCTAATAATGCGAGTACGCCACAGATGAAGGGAAATTCCACGTGCGTCACTCTGTGTGCTCACTCGCCAGCGGCCCCGCCTCCACCCACTGGGACAAAGAGATGTTTGGTAGAGAGAGGAGGAATGTCCATTCACTTCCTTTTCCATTGGCGTGCGGTTAATTGATTTATTGATTATCAGTAGGCCTGACGCATACAATATATTGATCATTGATCAAGTGTTTGTTTCTCTTTGATTGGCTTGAGTGCCCCCCCAGCCCCCCCTTGATCAGACTGATTGATCACATGTGGACAAAGCATAACCCTTAATACACGCAGGATCAATACCCCGGCATCAAACAGCAATTGATGACGGTATTATGGCCATGCCTGTCTGATAGCTAAGTGATTTTTACATAAAAAGCCAAATGAAGCTCATTACACGGTCTGGGTCTCCTATATGAATAAATGCTCTTCCTTTGAAAGATGCTGCTTTGTGGAAGTCAGAAGCGATCATCTGTGGATGATTTCTCCAAGCAATAAAGTGCGTGTGTTTGCAGTGGAAAGCGAGAGTGGCAATTGGCTTTAATGATAATAGCCCTGACGAAAGCCATGATAATCCCGCTGCTTTTCCTGCAGAACGCACAGAGCCGGCGCTTTGTTCTCCACTCCTATTAGCGCCAGCCATGACGCTAATTTGACGCTTTAATTTGAAAGGAGCATCGGTTGGAGCGGTGAAGTCGCGCGTGGCGCTGAGGAATACACCAGGCTACGTGCGTGCTGCTTCTGCGAAATTCCAAAACAAGGCAAGAATAGGCCGACGCCCACCGGTCAACGTGTTGACCTCCGTGGTCTGTGTGGCCTTCACGCGCTTGGCCGCGGCAGAAAAGACTAGAAAAAACCTGCAATTATTCTCTCATGGTTTTTCAATTTGTGGTTGTCTGAAACAAACAAGTTGGATTTCCAGGATTTGAAACTGCTTTGGTTTGTCTTCGTGTGGTTGGACTAAACGGGCGGTACCGCTGCATCCGCAGCAGGAAGTCAAAAGAACGCAGGCATGGATGTATCCCTTCACACCCAAAGCATCGAGTCCGTGGCTCAGCGACGCCGTCCTGCGGCGGGCGGATGCCGAGCGTATAAACAAGACCCGGTCCCCGTGTGGCTCGTTTGTCATGGCTGTGACTTCAGGGCTATCTAAATAGCAGCACGGGGGCGTGTTCATCATCGCGCTCATCCTCGTCAGGGCGAGAGATGGATGACCTCGCGGCCCACCGGGTCATGAGTTATCACACACCGGGGGCGGGTGGGTCATTCAAAGGTCAAGGGACTATTTGTCTTCAGGCAACGCGCGCACACTCGCTCCTCATCCCATCTTTTTACGATCTACGTGTCCCTGGAGCGCATCTAGCGTCAGTAGAAAGTCAGTGGTGTTATGGAGTCAGTCAGGTGTGTTTGTGTACGTAGCATGGAAGCTAATGAATAATTCCCTCAGCTATTAGCTCCAGACTATAACGTTTAACAAATACTTCATTCCATGGCATGAAATGACCACGAGCAAGTAAAGAGCGTTTCATTTGACTAGCCTGGGTGTTTGCAGCTGTAATAGGTGACGCCGTATTGCAAGCGTTGCAGCGAGCACAATGACCAAACGCTTACCGTAATGAAGCGCATGCAAGCAGCAATGAAAACAAGAAGGCCATCAGACATGAAGACAGCATAAGCACACAAAGCCATCTCCTGCTGAGGCACTTGGCCGTGCTGGCTAACGAGCGTGAGGCCGTTGCGTCGACCGACTCGACTGACTCTTTGTTAAAAGACGGAATGCATTATCATTAGCGACGTGGCAGCCATCCCCGAATGGCCAACAGATCCATTGTCTTTCAGTCTCACTCATTAGACTCCCGTAACCAAGACCGCTTGATTCCCGCCGCAAATGTTCCTCTTTGACAAGAGCCACCAACATCACCTGTTCCACAAAGATCACATCACATGAAAGCTTAATTATGCCTGCGGGGGGAATGAGAGCGTTACGCTGCATGAGAATCAAGAATGGAAGCCCCGGGAAAGTGGGACCAATGAAATGAGCCCAATCTTAACATTATCGTTCAATACCTCATTGCTGAAATATTCCCTATTCATACCTCGTACATCTGTACGTGCTCGTGTACGGCGACATTGCACCTGCTAGATTGCTCCCACCATGACGCATGTTCTTCATGACAAACCTGTGAGCATCCCGGCGGTGACCAAAGGATTTCCAATCCAGGGGAACCTTGGTTAGCATCCTTTGCTGGTGTTAGAGGGATGCTAACCCAAAGGGATGCTAACCCAAAGGGATGCTAACCCAAAGGGATGCTAACCCTGAGGGATGCTAACCCAAAGGGATGCTAACCCAAAGGGATGCTAACCCAAAGGGATGCTAACCCAGACTGATGCTAACCCTGAGGGATGCTAACCCAAAGGGATGCTAACCCTGAGGGATGCTAACCCTGAGGGATGCTAACCCTGAGGGATGCTAACCCAGACTGATGCTAACCCAAAGGGATGCTAACCCTGAGGGATGCTAACCCTGAGGGATGCTAACCCAAAGGGATGCTAACCCAAAGGGATGCTAACCCAAAGGGATGCTAACCCAGACTGATGCTAACCCTGAGGGATGCTAACCCAAAGGGATGCTAACCCAAAGGGATGCTAACCCAGACTGATGCTAACCCTGAGGGATGCTAACCCAGACTGATGCTAACCCAAAGGGATGCTAACCCAAAGGGATGCTAACCCAGACTGATGCTAACCCTGAGGGATGCTAACCCAGACTGATGCTAACCTAAAGGGACACAAACCCTGAGGGATGCTAACCCAAAGGGATGCTAACCCAAGGGGATGCTAACCCAAAGGGATGCTAACCCAGACTGATGCTAACCCTGAGGGATGCTAACCCAAAGGGATGCTAACCCTGAGGGATGCTAACCCTGAGGGATGCTAACCCAGACTGATGCTAACCCAAAGGGATGCTAACCCTGAGGGATGCTAACCCTGAGGATGCTAACCCAAAGGGATGCTAACCCAGACTGATGCTAACCCTGAGGGATGCTAACCCAGACTGATGCTAACCCAAAGGGATGCTAACCCTGAGGGATGCTAACCCTGAGGGATGCTAACCCAGACTGATGCTAACCCAAAGGGACACAAACCCTGAGGGACGCTAACCCAAAGGGACGCTAACTCAAAGGGATGCTAACCCTGAGGGACTTAAGTCCATGAAGAGAAGTACTCTGTTGTAGTAGTACCCAGAGTAGTGCCGTTCGCAGCGGTAGCGGGTGCTTGGCACGGAATGAGCAAGGCTTTCCAGTCTCGGCTGCCCAAGCCTTTCCCACAGGAACCGAGTGGAGCGGCGGCCATGACGGCGAGTTAAACAGGTGTTGGGACTTAGCGCCGCTTCATCACAACGCACATCTTTTTTTTTTCTTTTTTGCGGAGTGGCGCATCAAGCAATCCATTTTTCAATTTGGTCTCCTGCCTGGGATAAATGAGCAGATGTCCATTGATCTTCCTTCCTGCGCGAGCGTGAGCCTTGTTTAGCGCTGACAGACGAGCTGTTCTACCTGAGCAGTCCTTAAGAACCAACAGCAGCCTTTTAATTAGCCTGCAATTGCCAGGCCAGCGAGTGGCTTCACGTTGCTGACGGCCAAGCAACTGGTTGGTTGGGGAAAGATGGACGCCAGGGCGTACCTGCACACGAGCAAGCGCCAGAATGAAACACGACGCTCCTCTTTGGGCGGATGCCGCAGCTTCGACCCCCCCGGGCTTTGACACTCAACTTGATGCAATTGTGAGGCCCCCCCGGTGCTTTCACAGCTACCCGTGTTCACCAGCTGGTTATTACTGCTAAAAATATGCGTGTAAAAGCGCCGTAGCCTGGCACCATGGCGCCTAATGATTGGAGTCAAGTGGTGCGCGGCAGATATGCCCTCGCCCTCGCATGTGCGCTGTCACAAGCCATTGGAGCCGAGTTGAGAAATGGGGGCCGGCATTGATTTGCTCTGCGACCCCGCCTCTCGCTCACATGCGGTTTCTTCACTGCCGTCTTCTGATCTCCGTGGTCGCCGTGATGCCGCGTTGGCAAGTGTCAAGACCTGCTTGTCTTTTCTTTGGGGCTTTCACTTGGAATGGCGCGCCAAAGTAGGGCTGAGGGCGATACTGCAGGCCACGGCAAAAACTTGGAGCGCATCCTTGAAAATGTTCAAGGATCCTTCAACATCTGACTAATGAAATTATGGGATGGTGTTTGTAACCACGAATCGCCATCAGCCGTAACGCCGCAAACAGAGTCCCACGCGTATCAACTGAAAAACAATGATGTCATCAATGTGATACTGGTACTGATACTTGGTATCAGTACTGTGGATATTTGCATGGATCTGCCCCCCCCCCTATTTTAATTGTTGATTGGGAATGTAAAAATGACATGATGGATTGGGAAGCCTTCCATATTAGCCACAGCACAGCAAACGGGGGGGGGGGGGGGGGGGGGGGTAAACAATGTCAACACATATTTTGAAATGCAATTCCTACAAGAAATTGAATGCGGGTGGTCCTCCCTTTAAGACCCTCCGTGGGTGCGAAGGCAGTGCCATGAACTCATCCCAAAGGTAATGATTGGTGGGGAACATTTACAGCGCCGCAGTGGGAGCGACACCAGGAAGGATAACTTATTACTTATTGCTTATTACTTCGCCTATTGACACCCCCCCCCACCCCCCAGCGAAAGGCAGGCGCTTCTATGTGCAAAGCTGGAGGGGGGGTAACGTGTACGGTTAGCGTGAGGTGTGGCTTATGTTCTGGGAAAAGTCCATCATCCACAATCCTTTGGCCAGACAAGAACACGCCTTTCTTGTCTGTGCATTCTAAAGATATAAAAAGCGGTAAAAGAGGCAGCTGATGATTGCAGGTAATGAGACGCACCTGCTCTGCCTCCAAGGGCGGCTATTCGAAGAGCTCCACCAAGGTCTTCCATGTGGAAGTGGAGTCTTGTTGCCGCTTTATGGAGGTTTTTTCCAGAAGGCTGCAGAGGCGGGATGGATGTCTCATCACGTGCATTCTTAGCAGCCGCTTTTTAGCCGTTTTTACATCTGGAGGAAGACGTGTGTTGGTGCCTCATGAAGTTTGGGATGTTGGGCCTTTAAGGTTGAAGGTCAAGCTGCAGGTTGGTCCGATCGAGCGTCACATGAGTGAGTTTGGTCACTGACATTCCGGTGCAGGTTTTCCACAGCCAGGATGGCTTTAGCAGCATTCCCCGGTCACCGAGGGGACTTCCAACTACGTCCCAGGCTGCACTGAGCGGCATTCCACAGAAGACGGGAGGCGGCGTGCTAGCTGGCCCCCTCCCCGACACCAGAGGAGGCGGAGAGGCTGAGCCAGATCAAGATGGGAAGTCTCCCAGCTCCTTTGTTCTTCCCTGTTGTTCCTTGCACAAGTCGGCGCCGTGGCCAGGAAAACAAGGATGTCGGGATTAGCTTTGGCTGATTTGAGGCCAATTGCCAGTTTTGCGGCACGTCAGATGAGAAGGGGGCGGGATGAAAGTGTCAGTGATGATTAGAGGGTTTGGAGGACGAGTGAAGAAGAAGACTAAAGGGTGTTCTTGCCGGGGCTCAGCGTGAACATGACAGACGCCGCCCCCCCCCATGCGCGCTGCCTGGCTGCCGGTGGGCCTCGGAGCGGGTGTTCTGGATCAGTGCCCGCGGTCGCCTTTTAAGAGTCTGCCGCCGCCGCCGCTGCTGTCACTGCGGCGTATTTAACACTCGGCCCCAAAAGCGGGCGCACAGCCGGCTGGTACCGGCTGGTACCGGCAGACACGGCGCTCCTGCCCTCCTTTCTGCTGCTCCCAAATAATAAGGTCAGCGTTGTTGTGTCGGATCCAAGCGGCATGTAAACCAGGTTTAATCCCTGCTGCCAGGTGCTTCCTGTTAGATGCTGACCTCTGACCCCTCATTAGCATTAGAAGAAGAACAAAGTCCTTCCCTGCGTGTCGAGGCTGCTTCTACGCTGCCTGATCAGCCACACGAGCAGGACGTGTGAAAGAGGACGCCACGCCGTCAGCGGCTCCCGGTGACGCTTTAAGTCGACGATACGCTTCGGGAAGCTGGCGGCATGGCGGACCCTCCCCCGACGCTCAAAGAGAAATCAAACGTAAAAATGGAGCACTAGAGCGAGCGAGCGACAAATACAGAGCAGATGTTCACAGAGATGTCAACTATTTGTTTGGCCTCATCAAACCTCCTGGAAAGCCACTGGGGGAGGGGGAGGGGGAGGAGGAGAGAACAGGGAGGAGCGGGTGAGTTAAAGCAGAAAAGGGAGATGGGTGCTGTCGCTGGAAGTCAGTGAAGGGGGCGTCGGATGGCAGGAAGTGGGACAGCCGCACAGCTGTGTTTTGGCGTCCAGGGACCCGAGATTGGTGTCGCTGTATTCCGTTGTCAGACAAGAGGAAGTGGGGGGGCGGGGGGGCACTTAAGGCACGGAAAGGAGATGAAGCAGAAAAATGAAGTTGAAGAGTCGGACCTTCTTCCTCATTGATGGTTGGCAGAACCTCTAAAGGTGAACGCTGGCCATGTTTGTGTATCAGAACTGGCATCAGAACTGGTATCAGAACTGGCATCAGAACTGGTATCAGAACTGGTATCAGAACTGGCATCAGAACTGGTATCAGAACTGGCATCAGAACTGGCATCAGAACTGGCATCAGAACTGTATCAGAACTGGCATCAGAACTGGCATCAGAACTGGCATCAGAACTGGTATCAGAAGTGGTATCAGAACTGGCATCAGAACTGGCATCAGAACTGGTATCAGAACTGGTATCAGAAGTATGGACGTGCACCTTAGGAGTGATCCCCACGTTCTCCTGGCCCGATGACATCCACCTGACAGTTTTGCTTCCCACCAAACAACAAACGGGCCGTTTGACTTATACGCCATCCTCGCTGATCCGCCCCAATTTATGATCCGCCATTATTTCTCCGGCGTGCTGCCGACCAGCGTGATATATTCCCGTGGCAGCAGTCGCCGTGGGAGCCATGCTCCTCTTCCTGTTGCTATTTCATGTTTATTCACGCTTATCTGGGGGGGGGGGTCGCTGTGTGAGTAATGCCCCTGAAGGAGAGCAAGCGGGGCTGCCACAGCGCAGGTCAGCGCCTCCCCAAAACTCTTTGCAGCCATAACAGGAAGACCCTCCCGTGGCTTGCAAAGACCCCCTCCACCCAAAATCATCATCGCTGTCCTCAAACGTGCGCTGCAAATGCAGGAGCAGGGGGCGGGGGGGGCAGTAAATGTGGTGTCATGATTGCTTGCTGGCACTCAGGGGGTTCTTAAGCGTGAATGATGGCATCCATGATGTCCTTGGTCGGATATATGGGACAGCTAAGGTGACCAACGTTACAGCAGACCCTGAACGCCTCGTCTTAAATCAACCCTGATTGAGACCTGCCGGCCGTGTTGCAGCACGCCGCTTCCTGTTGAGCCGAGGGGTGACGCCTCCAGAAATGTAGTCAAAAGTACAAAGGTATACTATCTAGGTATACTATACTATAACATACTCAGGTATACTATCAAAGGTACATGATCTCCCCGGAAGATTCCTGTTGTTTGGATTTTGGATTCTTTCCCCACATCATACATTTTACATGATACAGAATTATACATGATACAATATTATACATGATACAATATTATACATGATACAATATTATACATGATACAATATTATACATGGTGACATGAGAACTGCTATGTTGTCATAAAATGATGCATAGCAACTTTGGCTATTCTCTTTTCCGTGGAGCAACTTTTAGCTCTAATTGAGATGTTTCCATCAGCGTAATGATGATCTACTGCAGTATAGTCATCAAAGAAATAATAATAATAATAATAACCATACATCCGGAAATGTGAGAGAAGAAAGGTGAAAGTGAAAGTGAAAGTACAGCCAGAGGTAAAAGGTGCAGGATCAAGCAGGCTGCAGGGTTTATTCCCACCGTTTATTTAAGCCCCAAATGGGTCCTGATGGAGTCTTCAGCCCCCCCTTGCTGTCTAATGCTTTAATGAGGTCCATCTGGAGGAGGCCGGGGGGGGGGGGGGGGGGTGCGCTAGCATTGCTCTCCAGTCGTTCTTCTGCTCATTTTTCTTGTGGCGTGCCACAGACTGGCACGTTGATGGTGCGAAGATGCAACCAAGCGTTCTTATGGAGATTCATGCCACCGTCTGTCTGGCGCACAAACCTCGCCCCTTCCATACCGGAACGCCGCTTAGCTCCGCCCTCATCACGGGATGGGAAGCTCCACCAAGATGACGGTCCTATCTCACCCAAGGGGGGCTTTCAGTCTGCCGCTAATCCTGGATTTGTTGTCGTTTGTGTTTGCTCTACTGCAGAGTGTATCACTGTGTGTGTGGGGGGGGGGGGTGACCAAATTGGAATTGGACTGATTGATAACGAGGTGTACGGACGATAACGAGGTGTACGGACGATAACGAGGTGTACGGACGATAACGAGGTGTACGGACGATAACGAGGTGTACGGACGATAACGAGGTGTACGGAAGATAACGAGGTGTACGGATGATAACGAGGTGTACGGACGGTAACGAGGTGTACGGACAATAACGAGGTGTACGGATGATAACGAGGTGTACGGACGATAACGAGGTGTACGGATGATAACGAGGTGTACGGACGATAACGAAGTGTACGGATGATAACGAGGTGTACGGATGATAACGAGGTGTACGAACGGTAACGAGGTGTACGGACGATAACGAGGTGTACGGATGATAACGAGGTGTACGGATGATAACGAGTTGTACGGACGATAATGAGGTGTACGGATGATAACGAGGTGTACGGACAATAACGAGGTGTACGGACGATAACGAGGTGTACGGACGATAACGAGGTGTACGGACGATAACGAGGTGTACGGGCGATAATGAGGTGTACGGATGATAACGAGGTGTACGGACGATAATGAGGTGTACGGACGATAACGAGGTGTACGGACGATAACGAGGTGTACGGGCGATAACGAGGTGTACGGACGGTAACGAGGTGTACAGACGTACAGCATCCTCGTTAAATGTGGCCCATCGCTTCGTTGGTGCAACACCATGATGGGCGGGGCTTCGGCGTCTGAGGGCCAACATCATTGTGTCTTGGCTGGGCCAAGGAGAATGTTTTTGTGCAGTGATACGGCCCGTGGAGGAAGACGGGGTGGGATGAGGCGGGGGCGGGGGGCGCTCCAAGATGGCAGCCATCGGGGAACGCTATCGGCCTCAATTATGATGGGCAGTGGAGCGGCGCTGAGGGGGCAGATGAGCTGCGAGCCGGCCACGGCGGGAAGTCGGTAACTGATAGGCGATAATCCCCAGAATGAAGCCGGCCGAGCGGTCCCAGATGGAGCCGTCCCGTGGTCAGGTGTGACGCTGCCTCATGAGCGTCGTATTCCAAGGAATGTCCAGGCATCCACATGGATGCTTTTTCCCTGGTGGTGATGTCTTTCTCCGGGCTGTTGTGTTTTTCCCAAATTCCGGCGTATGAAATGAAGTCAGTGGAGCGCAGCTTGAGATGTCGCAGACAGTCCATCCATTTGTATTTGCAGCTGCTGTCATTCCACCGCACACTTCCAACCTCCAAAGGTTTTTCCATGTACGCCACCTCTTCTTCCTGGGCCGTGCTGGGACAGAAGGTTCCCCAGATGGATCGATAGAATGTATCGTGTGTATTCTGATGGCAGTACGTGCATTAAGCGCCTGTCTTTTTTTACCTGTTTTTATATCTTTAAATCATGCAGTAAACAGAAATTCCCCAAAATTGATCCAGACTTTGAGATAAGCGTGCAAAGCATCAGTCCAAATAAGCATACGCACAAAACGATGAAAAGGCAGCCCCTCTCCTAAGATGATTTGGGCTTTTCCTTGCCCGGATTGGCTGACATCAGCGGCTTCTCCCGCCTTTCCGAACCCTTCCAGCTGCCGTACGTAGTCAGCCCCTTCCGAGCGTCCTCACTCGTCGGTGGAACACCCGTCTCACAGAAGCAGGCCTTCGATTGGCTGGGAGGGTTCTCTTCCTGTAAGTCTTCTTTAACGAGCCGGCCAGCACAATGAGACCTGCACACTGTACCGGCGTGGCTAATGCAAAGCTAGGCGTGCGTGTGCGTGCGTGCGTGCACGTGCGCGTATGAGATGGCTCATCATGGCCAGATGCGTCCTGATTAAGGGCGAGCAGAGCAGTGACAGAAGTGCATTAGCGTGATGTATGTGTTGTTAGCCAGCAAGCAGCTAATTCCAAATTTAACACCTGATTCATACAACACAGTCGCACCTGAGTGCAAGCCAAGATTTAGTGGCCTTGTCAGGACACCGATGGCTTTTAGAAGTATTTTTTCCTTCTTCCGATTCATTTCCTCCGACACGCGGCTGATAATGAATTATGATTCTGGGTCAGGTTTGGGCTTAAAAGCCGAGTGGTTTAGAAAGTGGGTTGGCATCAGAGAGTGCCTTCGCTGGAGGGAAGCCCCGCTCCCCAGCCGCCCCCCCCCGAGGAACCTAGAAAGGAAGCCGCCACTGTTTTCACTCTCAAAAGTGGCATCAGACAGCCAGCATCAACACGCGGCACAAATAGCCGGCGTTGCCGAGCTAACAGGCATCACAAAGCCGGCCCTGTTTAGCGCTCATTTCCAGTGATTCACTGTGACAGCGTGCACGCTCCTCGTGATGGAAAACAAGGGTGCCATTCATGTCAGCCACTGCGGGCTTTTGTCTGCTGACAGGTTGTGTTATTCCGAACAGGTGTATGTGCTGCCTCGGCCCATCTGGCTTTGGTATATTTCCCAGCCTCCCATTTCTCCTGCTTGACGCCGCTCACAGTCAAAGAGGCGTGCGTGTGTTTGGATGCAGTAGCTTGTGGTGGTGTTCCAGGTCCGGAATAGTCAAGGTCACCCTGACAATGACCCGGACAATTTTCCAATGTCTCCGTTCACTTGATTTTCACGTTCCCTTTCCTCGTCTTTGCCCTGCAGCGTCGTAGCCGGCGACGCCGCGAGGAGGAAATAAGCAGCATTGGTCAGAGGACGGCCTCATGAATGTGACACCAGCTGCTATTAAAACGCTGCTGATGAACTTGCTATCTAGTTAGCGTACACTTAGCCCATCGGGCTAATGAAATGTTTGTTAATGTGTGTGTGTGCTTGTTGTGTTGCCGTGCATGTGTGACTGTGTGTGTCGTGGGTTCCAATCTCATCCAATCAGAGCGAGCGCAGCTGCATACCACTCCAACACTCCTCCGATGCACACGCACACACACGCACACACGCGTGTGTCCTTTTGTGTAGGAAGTTTTTGTGCAAGTGAGCGGGTTTGCATATGTGCAAGTGCGTGTTTGCCTGAGGACAACATCCATGCTCCATTAATTAGCACAGCAACCTTCTGACTTTCAAGAGGCTGGCAAAATTAGAGCCGCGTGTCTGATACCAGCCAGCAAAGGCTCCGTTATTCCAGCCTTGATTACCACTCTTATTACTTGATTATGTTGACGTGGGTGCAAGCGTGCGCCAGCGCCGTGCACGTATGCATGCGCGTGCACGTGGGCGTGACGTGCCAATATCATCTCCCAGCTGGAGGTCCCCTGCTGAGTGACTGAAAGCATAAAAAACAACCTCAGACTGACTTTCCTTTCGTTAACAATCCCATCAGATTGGAAAATGTAATCATAACAAAGTGGCTGCTAAATTGTATTTTTTCCGGGGGGGTGGGGGGGGGTGTTTGGGAGAGCACTGGATATGAAATAAACAATTCTGATGCATGCAGCCACGGGAGAAAATGAAATACTTATTCATGAACATTTCAAACACATGACTGTCTTCCCACCATGATGGTACCGATGCATGCATCCATCCAGCCATCATCCATCCATCCATCCATCAATCATCCATCTATCCATCCATCCATCCATCCATCCATCCATCCATCCATCCATCAAACCAACCATCCAACCATCCATCCATCCATCCATCCATCAAACCAACCATCCATCCATCCATCCATCCATCCATCCGTCCATCCATCAAACCAACCATCCAACCATCCAACCATCCATCCATCCATCCATCCATCAAACCAACCATCCATCCATCCATCCATCCATCCATCCATCAAACCAACCATCCATCCATCCATCCATCCATCAAACCAACCAAGACGTTGTTTTCATGGCATGTGTTGTTATCGTGTCCGCCATTGTTTTGGCACATGAAGGGAAGTAGCAGGAGGATGCTAACTAGCCCAACTTGGTGTTTGGACTCTGGGAGGAGACCCGGGGGGGGGGGCAGGACTCATCCCCCATCCTCCTCAAGGTACTGGAGGTACTCTAAGAACTATGGCTGAAAGGTGCAGTTCAGCTGCGGAGCCACAGAGTTTTTGTGCGATGAGACACTGCTCACAACACCCCCCCCACCCACCAACTTCCCACTCCGCCAGCCATTGGTTAAGCCGAGTAGGGGTTGGCTTTCCTCAAGCATCATCTGACCGTCGGGATGCGTGTTGGCCTCACACTGCAGAGCAGCAGTACCCGCCCGCTAGCCCCCCAGCACCGCGGTGGCTGTGGTGGGTGGCGTGGCCGCACTGACCCCCATGGCCGTCTGGCAAGGCACATGTGGGGGTGGTGGGAGGATGGAGAGTGCTGATGGCAGCAAAGGTGGAATGGAAGGGAAAGGCCTCACATGAAATTGCTTCTGTCAGAGAGCTATGATTTGGCTTTCTTGTTTATGTTCTCGGGGGAATAATGTTGGGGGGGCGAAGGGACGGGGGCTCCCAGGGGGTCCAGGGCGCCTACATTACTTGTGAGTCATGGAGGAAATGTGTTTGGTATTATTTGCCTTGAGTCTTCCACCTTTGAACAGCCTGGTCTTTGTGGTGCTGAGCAGCCATGACGTGCTCACGTTTATTGGCACTGTCCATGATGATTAGAACCCAGCCTGTGGCTAGCCGAGACAACGGGGTGGTTACAAAGTGGGCGGGGCACCGAGGCTTGAAAAGCCTTCTGGCGCCGCTTGAATAAACGCGCGCCGTTCTCGTCCCTCAATTGACGCCATCTTGCCATTGGGTAAACACTGTGGGCGAAGTCCAGGGAAGAGAGTGGCCTTACGTCACGGGGTGACGTGTTTGGGAGGAGACGTGAAATATGAGGTGTGAACGTGGCGGGGAAGCTGACAGGAAGCGAAGGCGCGGGGAGGCGGGGCTGTAAAAATGGAAGCCAGAGTGGACTTGAGAGCGCCGGACTCCTTTGCTGTTTGGATGCCGTCTGCTGTCATCAGCGGGATCCCGGCTGAGTGGCAGTGACAGTGGAGCTGGCCCGGTCGCTGTCACATGTCCTTGTCACTTGCCTCCGAGTATGAGGACGCACCTCGCCGTTGTCAGCTTCCATTACCTCCTCCCACCAACGCTGGAGTGCGCGTTACGACGGGACCTCGTGACCTTCCTTGTCCCGCGCTTCCTGCCCCAGTTCATGTTAAGTGTCAGCTCCTGCTTCCTGCCTTCGGCTGCTTCTGCCTTCGGGATCAGGACGGCCACGCCGGACCGAGTCCTGGCTCAGTCGGGGGGGGGGTTGGGGCGTTCCATCGGAAAGCGGCTGCAATGGCCTTTCAAGTAAATTGTCTTTATTGTCCGACAGCAAGAAGGAAGAGGCCCCGGGGGGGCGGGGACGGTGCCCGGAACGCTGATTGAAACAAGAAGGGCTTGGTTTGCATGAGCCCGAGCTCCTTCCCGGGATGTTTTGCATCCCGGTCCTAGCCCGTCCCCGGTGGAAGAGAAAGCGCCGCCCCGTCTCACACTGACAGCGGCGTTGTCACATGCAGTCTCGGGGGGGTCAATAAGGCTGTCAGGCGTTTCACGGGCCCCGTCACTCATCACATGTGACCATGGACATTTAGCATCATCATTTTTACGTGTTGGGACTGTGGAGGTCAGCACGTCTGGCTGCACTTCTGGACCCCCCCCACCAGCTCAAACGACTTGCTGCAAAGGATTTCACTCCGACAGAGAACCGTAGTCAGCAACAGCAAAACACTCCAACAGGCCGTCTGGGGGGGGGGGGGCGCTCGGATGTCCCACTCTTACCTGATGTAGAGAATGACCTTCTTGCTGACGTTTGGAGGAAGCCACCAGAGGCCAGAGGTGTGCTTCCCAAATAATATACAGCATATTTTTGCCCCCAAGTAATATACAGCATATTTTTGCCCCCAAATAATATACAGCATATTTTTGCCCCCAAATAATATACAGCATATTTTTGCCCCCAAGTAATATACAGCATATTTTTGCCCCCAAATAATATACAGCATATTTTTGCCCCCAAGTAATATATAGCATATTTTTGCCCCCAAATAATATACAGCATATTTTTGCCCCCAAGTAATATACAGCATATTTTTGCCCCCAAATAATATACAGCATATTTTTGCCCCCAAATAATATACAGCATATTTTTGCCCCCAAGTAATATACAGCATATTTTTGCCCCCAAATAATATACAGCATATTTTTACCCCCAAGTAATATATAGCATATTTTTACCCCCAAGTAATATACAGCATATTTTTGCCCCCAAGTAATATATAGCATATTTTTGCCCCCAAGTAATATACAGCATATTTTTGCCCCCAAGTAATATACAGCATATTTTTGCCCCCAAGTAATATTTAGCTATATATAAAGTCAAGTCAAGTCATCATATTAGTTAAAATCCCGTCTGGTTTTATGGATATGTTCATGGAAGGCGTCTCGGTCTTTAGATTGTAGATCTCAGCAACGGTATCAGCGCTAAGGAGAGACAAGCCAGTGTCAAATAAGAGGGGAAAAAACACCCCCCAAAGCGACATCCCAATAATTAGCATAGCGGGAGCGTGAGAGGCCCGGTGCGGGGGGGGGGGGGGGGGGATAATCATAGGGCCTTAATGTCTGCTGAATGCTATTAATCAGCAGCATTACGTATCGTGCCCTGGCTTTATCTCACAATGCCGGCCAATGAGGAGCCTCCCCTGTTGGTCCGGGGCCATGTCAGACACAGCGTGTGTGTGTGTGTGTGTGTGTGTGTGTGTGTGTGTGTGTACGAGTACATAGACAACGAAAGGGAAGAGAACACGACTCAACCAGTGTGAAGTGGAGTGGACTGCAGGGCTGTGATCCCAAAGACAAAGTAGAAACCTTGAACATATGTGGCACACAAAACTTTGCTGTCCTAGACGTGAATGGCACGTGAACGCACCGCAACCAAAGCCATCCTCGGTGTGTCCGTTTCTCTATAGCGTCTCGGACCTCCCTCGTCGATAGCGTACGATCGTGGTGCCCGAGACGTAACCATTCCTTCATCTTGTGCCGATGCTTTTCAAGCTCTTCACGGGTGCCTTGTGGACAACATGGAGGCATCGGAGTCGGCCTCTCAGGAAACTGAAAGTGTTCCATTCCAGCGATCTGTCAGTTTGCAGCATCGCCATCTCAACTCTACCAAGATGTCAAAGCTTCTCTTGCATCTTCCTTCCTTCCAAACACAACCTGTTGGGGGCCGAGTCCAGGGGGGCCACTTGTCACTCTCCCATTGTTTTCTTTCATCTTAACATCTTAACTTCCTGTCTGATGTCTTGCTGATGTTTCCCCATCAACGCCGTGGGGGGGTGTAATCCAGTGGTGTCAAACTCCTGCCATGGAGGAGAACCTACAGGCTTTCTTCCCAGGTCGCTAAAGCAGCTAATTTGAATGATGAACCTCCTTTGGTTTGAGGAGGAGATGGCAATGACGTCACCTGCTGGGGTCAGTTCCAGCGAAGCCCTTCAGGGGCGGGTTCAAAGACGTCCGTCTGCTCATACATTATATGAAACCATCTCTTCCGTCACGGTCGGGGGGGCCTCGGTGTCCATAATTGCAGAGGAGATTGAAAATAAGCCACTAAAGATTTTGACCTTTCCTTTTAGTCGTGCCACAATGTCCTTTGGAGGCGGGTTCCTCCGGAATGATTCCCAGGCAAAGACAAATCCTTGTCCACTCGGCATGTCTGCGTTTCATCACACCTTTAGCTGGGGGGGGGGCACGTTAGCCACAAGTGAGCTAAATACTTCCCCACGTGAAGGTTCCGTCTCCTCATGATGACATCATTTCATGGACATGACATCATTCCCATCGGCGGCGTCTTCCTGTTGCTGGGACATGGCCGAGTGTGGAAACGGAAGGTTTTTAAAAAGTGTCTAAATCCTGTCGGATTGCTTCCCAGTCTCAGGTAGACTCCAGCACGATGGGATGGATAGGATGATGCATGCATTTTACTTTCTAGCGGAAGTAGCATCTGATTTCACGGTGCGGTATGGGGGAAGCCATTAGCATGCTAACCTTGTCTACAAATGTCATTTTTTTATTGGAAGAAAATGCCACCATGTAGCGCAATGCGAGGAAGGCTTATCGGGATTACCGCCTCATGTCCTCCGGAAGTTCATATTTGATGTGGGACAAGTTTAGAACATGTATTTAAGAAAGGGTGAACTCAAACAGGCCCCCCCGCCCCCATCCTTCTCAGCACCGTGGGGTGGCGGCGTCCATCATTCTTCACCATGAACATTGCTCGTTGCTCCCGGTGCAAATATGCTCATTGTGGCCGCCCCCCCCAGGCCAAGCACTGAATGGCTTCCCTCCCGTTGTCGGCAGCGAGCGTATTGTGAGCCAATCAAAGCTATTTCAAGATAATGGACTGATGGAGGAGAGAAAAACATCTCCCAACATCTCCAAGGTACAAACATAATAGGAAGTCAAACAGAATGCCTTCTCGCCCCAGCTGTTGTAAATTCCCCTTTTGTCAATCTCGCCTCGGCCATGGCGGCCATTGTTCCGCTTTTTGGAGAAGGAATTGGATTTTTTTTCCCTTCCTTGTTGCTGACTTCCCTCGCTCACCGATGGCCGGATTTAATTAGGACGTTTGTGAGTGATTTATTCACGCTAGCTGTTCCTCTGACCAATTCATCTTGACGAAGAAAGTACAATGGCCTCCGAGCATCGCTAATAACGCCCCCCCCCCCCTGGAAAA
This sequence comes from Doryrhamphus excisus, assembly GCF_037039965.1. Taxonomy (NCBI): domain Eukaryota; kingdom Metazoa; phylum Chordata; class Actinopteri; order Syngnathiformes; family Syngnathidae; genus Doryrhamphus; species Doryrhamphus excisus. Next base: position 875,719 of record NC_136361.1, read on the forward strand.
TAAGCAATCAAGCCGCTTGCCGATGAAGCAGAAAGACTTTTAGTTGTTGCATCATGGATGGAATCTGATGTGACGGGTCAAAGGATCAGCGTTCAAGGGAAGTCTACTCTTTTTGGATGTGAGACCTGAACACACAGCGTTTTTTTTTCCATGCCTTCTAAAGATATAGAAACAGATAAAAGGAGGCTGCTAAGAATGCTTGTCATGGGACACACCTATTCCGCCTAAAAACATGGTGTGTTCCACGACAAGCATTCATGAGCTGCCTCTTTTACCTCTTTTTATATCTTTACAACACTCATGACGTGTGCTCATGTCTCATATAAGACATATTGAAACAAGTCAGCTGGGGTAGGCTCCAGCCTGTCTGTGCTCGGCAGGTAATGGAAGAAGGAAAGAGTTGGGACTACGGTCAATTGAGTTAGTGTACATTTTCAAAGTCCCCAAGTGACATATTGGCCTTTCCGTCACCATCACACGCTAGAAAAACCCAATCATGCAAGTTAATGCAAGTTATTTGCTCCTTTTTCCCAACACCCCCCCCCCCCCACCAAGGGAAAAGGTCAGAATTTTAATGGCTTTGCCCACTGTGGTAATCGCCTTTTTGTGTTAGCCTTTCACAAACTAAATGAAACGGTTAACCTATGCCGCTCCATTTTAATAAGTGATGTGCCATTAAATAGCCCCCCCCCCACCCCCCACACTGACTCGTTCCGCTGCCCTGCTGGTGGCCGCACATTCTTCTATTCCCATTTCGCCGTCTTGTAGCAGTGACTACAGACGTGGAGACGCACACCAGGCGGCCTTCCGTGGGTCCTGGTAGCGTAGAGTGGCTGGGGGGGGGGGGGGCACGTCTCCCACGGTGCAAAAACTACATCATCATACCACAGACCTCTGTGGGGGGTGCTGGCACAGGAAGTCGCATACTTCGCTCCGCCTTTGATTTGACTTCTGTGTGTTGGTGCTTTGTGATTGGCCGTGTGATCCGTGATTTAGCACGGCTTGGTGGAGCGCTACGTAGCGCTCATTCCGCTACGTAGCGCTCATTCCGCTACGTAGCGCTCATTCCGCTACGTAGCGCTCATTCCGCTACGTAGCGCTCATTCCGCTGCGTAGCGCTCATTCCGCTATGTAGCGGAATGAGCGGAATGAGCGCTACCGAGCGGAATGAGCGCTATGTCACGGAATGAGCGCTATGTAGCGGAATGAGCGCTACGTAGCGGAATGAGCGCTACGTAGCGGAATGAGAGCTATGTCGCGGAATGAGCGCTACGTAGCGGAATGAGAGCTACGTAGCGGAATGAGCGCTATGTCGCGGAATGAGCGCTACGTAGCGGAATGAGCGCTACGTAGCGGAATGAGCGCTATGTAGCGGAATGAGCGCTACGTAGCGGAATGAGCGCTACGTAGCGGAATGAGCGCTACGTCGCGGAATGAGCGCTACGTAGCGGAATGAGCGCTACGTAGCGGAATGAGCGCTACGTAGCGGAATGAGCGCTACGTCGCGGAATGAGCGCTACGTCGCGGAATGAGCGCTACGTAGCGGAATGAGCGCTACGTAGCGGAATGAGCGCTACGTAGCGGAATGAGCGCTACGTAGCGGAATGAGCGCTACGTCGCGGAATGAGCGCTACGTCGCGGAATGAGCGCTACGTAGCGGAATGAGCGCTATGTCGCGGAATGAGCGCTACGTAGCGGAATGAGAGCTACGTAGCGGAATGAGCGCTACGTCGCGGAATGAACGCTACGTCGCGGAATGAGCGCTACGTAGCGGAATGAGCGCTACGTCGCGGAATGAGCGCTACGTAGCGGAATGAGCGCTACGTAGCGGAATGAGCGCTACGTCGCGGAATGAGAGCTACGTAGCGGAATGAGCGCTACGTAGCGGAATGAGCGCTATGCCGCGGAATGAGCGCTACGTAGCGGAATGAGCGCTACGTAGCGGAATGAGCGCTACGTCGCGGAATGAGCGCTACGTAGCGGAATGAGCGCTACGTCGCGGAATGAGCGCTACGTCGCGGAATGAGCGCTATGTAGCGGAATGAGCGCTACGTAGCGGAATGAGCGCTACGTAGCGGAATGAGCGCTATGTCACGGAATGAGCGCTACGTTGCGGAATGAGCGCTACGTAGCGGAATGAGAGCTATGTCGCGGAATGAGCGCTACGTAGCGGAATGAGAGCTACGTAGCGGAATGAGCGCTACGTAGCGGAATGAGCGCTACGTAGCGGAATGAGCGCTACGTCGCGGAATGAGCGCTACGTCGCGGAATGAGCGCTACGTAGCGGAATGAGCGCTACGTAGCGGAATGAGCGCTACGTAGCGGAATGAGAGCTATAGCGCGGAATGAGCGCTATGTAGCGGAATGAGAGCTATGTCGCGGAATGAGCGCTACGTAGCGGAATGAGAGCTACGTAGCGGAATGAGCGCTACGTAGCGGAATGAGCGCTACGTCGCGGAATGAGCGCTACGTAGCGGAATGAGCGCTACGTAGCGGAATGAGCGCTACGTAGCGGAATGAGCGCTACGTAGCGGAATGAGCGCTACGTCGCGGAATGAGCGCTACGTCACGGAATGAGCGCTATGTAGCGGAATGAGCGCTACGTAGCGGAATGAGCGCTACGTCGCGGAATGAGCGCTACGTCGCGGAATGAGCGCTACGTAGCGGAATGAGCGCTACGTAGCGGAATGAGCGCTACGTAGCGGAATGAGCGCTACGTAGCGGAATGAGCGCTACGCCGCGGAATGAGCGCTACGCAGCGGAATGAGCGCTACGTAGCGGAATGAGCGCTACGTAGCGGAATGAGCGCTACGTAGCGGATTGAGCGCTACGTAGCGGAATGAGCGCTACCGAGCGGAATGAGCGCTATGTCACGGAATGAGCGCTATGTCACGGAATGAGCGCTACGTAGCGGAATGAGCGCTACGTAGCGGAATGAGCGCTACGTCGCGGAATGAGCGCTACGTCGCGGAATGAGCGCTACGTAGCGGAATGAGCGCTACGTAGCGGAATGAGCGCTACCGAGCGGAATGAGCGCTACCGAGCGGAATGAGCGCTACGTCGCGGAATGAGCGCTACGTAGCGGAATGAGCGCTACGTCGCGGAATGAGCGCTACGTAGCGGAATGAGTGCTACGTAGCGGAATGAGCGCTACGTCGCGGAATGAGCGCTACGTAGCGGAATGAGCGCTACGTAGCGGAATGAGCGCTACGTAGCGGAATGAGCGCTACGTCGCGGAATGAGCGCTACGTAGCGGAATGAGCGCTACGTAGCGGAATGAGCGCTACTGAGCGGAATGAGCGCTACCGAGCGGAATGAGCGCTATGTCACGGAATGAGCGCTACGTCGCGGAATGAGCGCTACGTCGCGGAATGAGCGCTACGTAGCGCTCATTCCGCTACGTAGCGGAATGAGCGCTAGCAGGCCTCCATTAGCCATTCGTTCGGCTATTAGCGGACCTTTGAAAGTCTCCCAGCTTCAAGTGTCAACACGATACTCGGCTCATTTGTGTCCCGGTCCATACGTTTGTTGAACGTTCTCATCGGGGGGGCTAATGTTGGCTCGCTCTTCCATGCCGCCAGAGTCGGCGTTTCCGTCTTCCTCTTTCACGAAGGAGTCCGGCGGCTTCCAGACAAACAAGTCAAGATTGCTTCCCAAATCAGCATCCAAGTTTCAGGGGAGGCAAAAGAGGAGTTAATAGGAGTAAATAGACCAACTGGGTTGAAGAGAGCGCAGCTGCTCCCCCCCCCCCGCTGCGCCCCCTGATTGCTTTAAGAATGCACGCTTCCACCAATCATCAGCATAAATTCACCAGCGAAAAACATTCACACCACAAGTGTGTCCTTGAGGGAGGAGAGAGGAGTGACGACGTCGTCAATGTTGTCGCCACTCTTCTCTCCGGCCTAATCCTTCCCCCTGGAACGCGGGCGGCGCTAAACTGCCAGCAATGAGCGGCGTGCGGGGAGTAAATGGAGGGAGACCAGCGACCACAATGGCCCCGGAAAGTGGCTGCTCTTGTAAAAGGGAGGATTAGAGGAAGAGGGATGCTCTGGTGTAGGCGTGCCCACCGAGACAAAGTCCGCCTGAGCACTCCTGAAGTTGGACGCTGGGGCTTCCTGGGGGCTTGTTGGCTATCCATGCCATGCCACGAGTGGCTCGTGTTGATGTTTATGTTTGTGTTGTTTATGTTTGTGTATGGAGTGGCATGCTTTGTGTGGCGGGGGCATGCCCACCAACACAGCAGTCATTGGGTCTCGGTGCCTCTCGGCGGCAGAAAGGCTGTCTGTACATTTGTAGAGGAAGATGCCCTGACGCTGGTGCTCCTTTTATGACTTCCCTTGCAAGCTTCCGGTTTGCTCTTCCGGTGCGTCGGCATGGAATGGAAGCTGGGAAGTGTTGACTGCCTTCCAAATCGGAGCAGACCTTTTGTAGAGCGGCTTGTCGTCTCTCACGCTGCAAACATTGACGCTAAGATACAATGTTGATTTATTTGCGAGTGCGGCGGTAAAAGGGGGGTGGCCACGTCGTGTGTGTTTAGGTGTGCATGGGGGGGCATTTATGGGTGATGGGGCTCCCAGGTAATTATAAGAGACAGCTGCCATGACTTCATGCATCAGTCCCGCGTCGGCGCCACACAAACACACACACGCCCCCCCCCCCCACATCAACATGGTGTCGTTATTAGCGGGCTGATGCACATAAATGTGGTTTTACGCAGCAGCTAAAATAAGCCCGGACACGGAAAGATGCGCTTCACCTGGACAGAAGCGGGAGAACGGCACCCTGCATCACTTCCTGGCAGGGTGGTACCCGCGTTGACTAGATGATGGACAAAAATAGGTCTCGCTGGTTATCATCCACCAAGCTGGCCTGGTCCCCACAATGCCGCCCCAAACACAGCATCCGTGTGCCGGCGTTCCCACTGCAGGCTGTCGTGTCCAATTTGGATTTGTTTCCAAATTCCCTTCTTCCTGCGGTCGTTGCGTTGCGTGTTTTGCTGAGTGTTTAGGGAAGTAAAGACGGCTGCGGCTCTCCTTTCATTTCAAGCATTTAGTTGCTATTTTCTCAAGCAAATGATTCCGTGTCGGAGATCAAGACGCTTCACTGACACACAAAGGTCCTTTATGGATGACAAGGAGAACCTTTCTCCACGTGCGGCACGGTCAACGCCGCCCTTCCATGACGTGGAATTGGGACGCGTGGTCAGATACATATCAGCTGGTATCTCCATATGAACCTGATATGGGATGGAATTGCACTGACATTAAACATCTCATTCAGTCGGCCTGCGGTGTGAACCTACCCTCGGAGTTGGGACACTATCAACAGATACCAGCAGCGGAATCCTTTCATCGTTTTTCATCAAGTTTGTGTGCTTTGTCCGTCCAACTCACACAGAAGGATGGATAATTCCCTGGAGCACCTCTGCTGGGGTCCACACCAGGAGATGGGGGTGTAGTTTGTTCCTGATCCGTGGGCGCCTAGTGTGTGTCGTCTGGCTCCTGTGTTCTGTCTCCGTGTGGTGTCATGGCTGCATGCATCACGGACCCGCTAACAAATTAGGTGGAGTAGCCACTCCGCTCCCCCTCTCACTCAGCTGTCAAGTGGAAGCAGCCAAGCGTTCCCCTTCCTCTCCACTCCACTGTCATCTCGCCATCTCGCCAGCTCGCCTTCCTCTTCTTGGCACGCCCGCCATCCCCCATCATTTCCCATACCTGTCCATCGGGGATGCAGGAGTGACCCCCCCTCCATCATTCTCCTTCATTAATCCATCCGTCCCCGTCCCTCCACACACAGAAGATATCAAACATGAGTACAGCCGTACCGTGGAGTACAGTAGTATTATGATACTTGCAGTCCTTTGGGGAAATGTATGAGTAACACTTCTTAGTCTTATTCTGTAGTGGGAACATCTTAAGGATTTTAAAAAGGTGGCAAACATTAAAATAGTCTCAAGCTCCAAAGAGAGGAAGGGACACACACACACAATACCACACACACACACACAGTACCACAAATACCACACACACACAGTACCACACAAATATCCTTAAATCCAAGAATGAATGAAGCTTGGCGGCGTGCCAAGGATGGACGCTCCGCCCGTCATGGAAGCTAGCGTCAGCTAGCAAGTACATTTCAGTGTGACCGTGACCCCTGAAGGTCGTCAGGTTTTTATCTGTTTGACGAGTCACATGAGCGCACACATCGCTAAGCGTACACAAGGACGCACACATAAGCACCGAAACGCACCGCTGCCTCCGCTCCGGGCGGGCAGGGCCGAGGTTGTGTGTTGTTATGCTAGCTCTCGGAATGCTTGGAATATCAACTCTACCGCGAGCCGAGCCTGAGTGACGGCAGGCCAGCCATCATGAAGACGACGCAGACACGGATAATAGCCTGGATCAGGCGGGGCTGCGTCCGCCAGTCACGGCAGCGGATCCATCACACCTCAGAAGCCGGCCTGCCGACAGGAAGTACCGATCCAGACTGGAGTTTTGTCTCTGCATAACGTTCCCATGACATCCAAAGCCCACGGTGTGACAAGCAGCAGGTGTATGCTGGAGCCCACACTGGACACTAGGTGTCAGTAATGTCACATGGATGACATCATAGCCACCACAGGAAGTACTGCATCCAACAAAAATAGTCTTATGTTGACTAATAGGAGTGTAAAGATGACTATAGGGCTGTTATGTCATGTCGGGAGGGTTATATTATTATTTATATAACTTTATTTTCCATCTTAAATTCATATTTATATTATTATTTATATAACTTTATTTTCCATCTTAAATTAATATTTATATTATTATTTATATAACTTTATTTTCCATCTTAAATTCATATTTATATTTTTATTTATATAACTTTATTTTCCATCTTAAATTCATATTTATATTATTATTTATATAACTTTATTTTCCATCTTAAATTCATATTTATATTATTATTTATATAACTTTATTTTCCATCTTAAATTCATATTTATATTATTATTTATATAACTTTATTTTCCATCTTAAATTCATATTTATATTATTATTTATATAACTTTATTTTCCATCTTAAATTCAGATTTATATTATTATTTATATAACCTTATTTTCCATCTTAAATTCATATTTATATTATTATTTATATAACTTTATTTTCCATCTTAAATTCATATTTATATTATTATTTATATAACTTTATTTTCCATCTTAAATTAATATTTATATTATTATTTATATAACTTTATTTTCCATCTTAAATTCATATTTATATTATTATTTATATAACTTTATTTTCCATCTTAAATTAATATTTATATTATTATTTATATAACTTTATTTTCCATCTTAAATTCATATTTATATTTTATTTATATAACTTTATTTTCCATCTTAAATTCATATTTATATTTTTATTTATATAACTTTATTTTCCATCTTAAATTCATATTTATATTATTATTTGTATAACTTTATTTTCCATCTTAAATTCATATTTATATTATTATTTATATAACTTTATTTTCCATCTTAAATTAATATTTATATTATTATTTATATAACTTTATTTTCCATCTGGGTTACACTGGTCCTGAATTGAAGAACAATAGCCTTTGACTGATGGATCAGCTTTATGGGGGGGGGGGGGGCTTTGGTACAATTTTTAGTTGGTGCGTGAGCGCTGCTAACCCTGATGAAGGACAGCCAGGCGGAGACGGCTTGAAGACGGGGTCCTGCCCTCTTGGAGGTGTTGCAATGTTTGGTCTTCATGCCTACCGTTGGAGGAACCGAGCCAGCGAGCAGGAGATGTGCCGCCTGCGCCAGCTAGCATGTGGCGTCCAGTCACGGGCAGCCATTTGTGTCATTTGCATGAATTCAGAAAGCCGGGCTCCTTCTAATGGCGTCCTAGCATAGCAATCAAAGCGGTGGCACACATGGCAGCTAAATGGTAGCTTTCAAACTTCTCAAGATGATTTGGAGCGTTAGCCCCTCCAAACCTTCTGTGTCTGAAGCTTTAATTGCAGCGGAATGATGACTTAACGAGGCCTCGTGAATCACCCCAAAACCACGCCAGCGGCCATAATCCTGGTACGCCACGTGGAAGGTGTGAAAATGAGACTTGTTGACCGTCCTGGTGACTAAGCCGAGAGCAGCGCCACGTGAGGCCAGGACGCTCACATGGGCGAGCGTGCGGCGTGCGGCGTGCGGCGTGTGGCGTGCGGCCGCAGGTAGCGATGACTGATTAGGCTGCTGGAAAGCGGGGACAAATGCACATCATCAGCGAGCCCATTCACGAGGGAGCGTCTGACAATGGCTCCTAATTAAGCAGATAATTGCTGGAGATGGCAAAGATTCCTGCACTTCTTTCTTATTTGCATGTCTTCTTGTACACTTTAGCTCCTCCCTCTTTGCCTCGGCAGCGGAACAGTCACCAATCATAACACGGGGGGGGGGTGCACGGGGTCAATGGCGATATTTGGGTTGACTGTCTGAACGTCGTTGCCCTGTCTTGATGTTTGCTCAAAGTTGGGTTGCAGCCGAGTGCTCGCTGAGTAACGTTCGATTCCTTTCATTGTCACCAGGTGACTCTGGTGATGCCGTTTGGCTTTTGATGCTTTAGAAGAAGATGATCTTGCCTCGTTTGTGTTTATTCTTCCATGGAGTCCACTAATGGGGCCTCCACAGCTCATTTGGCATGTGTAGTCCATCTACACAAGAAAGATGTTTATCTCTCCTTCCTCCAATTATATTTCTCAGGATTAAAGCGTTACACCGGCACCTGTTTCCTAGGCAACGCCAGCATTATTACGCTTTTACCAAAGCATATCAGTACATGGAGGAAGCCAACCTATGCTGACGGAGAGCATGGTTGTTGGGCTCATGGCTGATTATGGCTGGTTATGGCTGGTTATGGCTGCTTATGGCTGGTTATGGCTGGTTATGGCTGGTTGTGGCTGGTTGTGGCTGGTTATGGCTAGTTATGGCTGGTTATTGCTGGTTATTGCTGGTTATGGCTGGTTATGGCTGGTTATGGCTGATTATTGCTGGTTATTGCTGGTTATGGCTGATTATTGCTGGTTATGGCTGGTTATGGCTGGTTATTACTGGTTATTGCTGGTTATGGCTGGTTATTGCTGGTTATTGCTGGTTATGGCTGGTTATGACTGGTTATGGCTAGTTATGGCTGGTTATTGCTGGTTATGGCTGATTATTGCTGGTTATTGCTGGTTATGGCTGATTATTGCTGGTTATGGCTGGTTATGGCTGGTTATTGCTGGTTATGGCTGGTTATTGCTGGTTATTGCTGGTTATTGCTGGTTATGGCTGGTTATGACTGGTTATGGCTGGTTATTGCTGGTTATGGCTGGTTATTGCTGCTTATTGCTGGTTATGGCTGGTTATTGCTGGTTATTGCTGCTTATGGCTGGTTATTGCTGGTTATGGCTGGTTATTGCTGGTTATGACTGGTTATGGCTGGTTATGGCTGGTTATTGCTGGTTATTGCTGGTTATTGCTGGTTATGGCTGGTTATGGCTGGTTATTGCTGGTTATGGCTGGTTATGGCTGGTTATTGCTGGTTATTGCTGCTTATGGCTGGTTATTGCTGGTTATGGCTGCTTATGGCTGGTTATGGCTGGTCATTGCTGCTTATGGCGGGTTATTGCTGCTTATGGCTGGTTATGACTGGTTATGGCTGGTTATTGCTGGTTATGGCTGCTTATGGCGGGTTATTGCTGGTTATGGCTGGTTATGACTGGTTATTGCTGGTTATGGCTGGTTATTGCTGGTTATGGCTGGTTATTGCTGGTTATGGCTGCTTATGGCGGGTTATTGCTGGTTATGGCTGGTTATGACTGGTTATTGCTGGTTATGGCTGGTTATTGCTGGTTATGGCTGCTTATGGCTGGTTATTGCTGGTTATGGCTGGTTATGGCTGGTTATTGCTGGTTATGGCTGCTTGTGGCTGCTTATGGCTGGTTATGGCTGGTTATGGCTGCTTATGGCTGGTTATGGCTGGTTATGGCTGCTTATGGCTGGTTATTGCTGCTTATGGCTGCTTATGGCTGCTTATGGCTGGTTATGGCTGGTTATGGCTGGTTATTGCTGCTTATTGCTGGTTATGGCTGCTTATGGCTGGTTATGGCTGGTTATGGCTGGTTGTGGCTGGTTGTGGCTGGTTATGGCTAGTTATGGCTGGTTATTGCTGGTTATTGCTGGTTATGGCTGGTTATGGCTGGTTATGGCTGATTATTGCTGGTTATTGCTGGTTATGGCTGATTATTGCTGGTTATGGCTGGTTATGGCTGGTTATTACTGGTTATTGCTGGTTATGGCTGGTTATTGCTGGTTATTGCTGGTTATGGCTGGTTATGACTGGTTATGGCTAGTTATGGCTGGTTATTGCTGGTTATGGCTGATTATTGCTGGTTATTGCTGGTTATGGCTGATTATTGCTGGTTATGGCTGGTTATGGCTGGTTATTGCTGGTTATGGCTGGTTATTGCTGGTTATTGCTGGTTATTGCTGGTTATGGCTGGTTATGACTGGTTATGGCTGGTTATTGCTGGTTATGGCTGGTTATTGCTGCTTATTGCTGGTTATGGCTGGTTATTGCTGGTTATTGCTGCTTATGGCTGGTTATTGCTGGTTATGGCTGGTTATTGCTGGTTATGACTGGTTATGGCTGGTTATGGCTGGTTATTGCTGGTTATTGCTGGTTATTGCTGGTTATGGCTGGTTATGGCTGGTTATTGCTGGTTATGGCTGGTTATGGCTGGTTATTGCTGGTTATTGCTGCTTATGGCTGGTTATTGCTGGTTATGGCTGCTTATGGCTGGTTATGGCTGGTCATTGCTGCTTATGGCGGGTTATTGCTGCTTATGGCTGGTTATGACTGGTTATGGCTGGTTATTGCTGGTTATGGCTGCTTATGGCGGGTTATTGCTGGTTATGGCTGGTTATGACTGGTTATTGCTGGTTATGGCTGGTTATTGCTGGTTATGGCTGGTTATTGCTGGTTATGGCTGCTTATGGCGGGTTATTGCTGGTTATGGCTGGTTATGACTGGTTATTGCTGGTTATGGCTGGTTATTGCTGGTTATGGCTGCTTATGGCTGGTTATTGCTGGTTATGGCTGGTTATGGCTGGTTATTGCTGGTTATGGCTGCTTGTGGCTGCTTATGGCTGGTTATGGCTGGTTATGGCTGCTTATGGCTGGTTATGGCTGGTTATGGCTGCTTATGGCTGGTTATTGCTGCTTATGGCTGCTTATGGCTGCTTATGGCTGGTTATGGCTGGTTATGGCTGGTTATTGCTGCTTATTGCTGGTTATGGCTGCTTATGGCTGGTTATGGCTGGTTATGGCTGGTTATTGCTGCTTATGGCTGCCCATCCTTGCCATGGAGTAGAGTAGAGTTTCCTTTAATGGCCCAAGCAAACACGGTGCGTTTGTAGAGGAGGGATGGGGGGGGGGGTGGGGGTGGGGGGGCTACCTCTAAACTGATGAAGCATGAAGGCTGTTAATAATGTAGAAGGTTTTCAAAATTCAATCTTGAAAAGGTGCACCGTTAAAGAAGGAAAAAAAGAGTCGGACACGGAGCCGAGTGTATATTTGACAGGTGACATGATTCTTTTTCATGTAATTGATTTGCTCTGCCATTTGTTTTCCCCTTTTTCCGTGTTTTGTGGAGCATAGGAGGCAGCCGCTGTGATAGATGAACCTGATGGAGTTCATTTTTTCCTCTCCACACGGCCGAGTAGCCTCCAGTGCAATGAACGTGCTGCTTTCCTGGGCAGGTTATGGCGGAATAATAATGTCCCCGCTTACTAAACATGTTGCTGCTCCACGCTTTCCAGGCCTTCCGCGGCCAAACGGGAAGCAGGGCGACGGGCAAGGCCGTTATTCCTCCACAAGCCCCGGCTCCCAATAACGGATTTCCTCATGACTTTGGAAGCCGGGCTGAAAGAAGACCTGGCCAGATGAAAACCTGACAAGTCTTCTCGTGCTGCTTTCACTGCTTTCAGCACCTCGCTGCTTTGTTCCATAGAACAACAGCATGAACGGAGTGAGCCCTTTTGACAGGCATGCGGTCTGGGCGGGTGGAGGCGGGGCCGCTAGCGTACACACAGAGTGCAACCTGGTAGAAATGATGGCAGTACGTTGGCATTTATTTGTTGCATATTTTCATCAAAAGTCTCTTAGTGTGCGTGTGTGTGTAGCTGTGTGTAACACTTAGTGTGTGTGTAACACTTAGTGTGTGTGTAGCTGTGTGTAACACTTAGTGTGTGTGTAGCTGTGTGTAACACTTTGTGTGTGTGTAGCTGTGTGTAACACTTAGTGTGTGTGTAGCTGTGTGTAACACTTAGTGTGTGTGTAGCTGTGTGTAACACTTAGTGTGTGTAGCTGTGTGTAACACTTAGTGTGTGTAGCTGTGTGTAACACTTAGTGTGTGTGTAGCTGTGTGTAACACTTAGTGTGTGTGTAGCTGTGTGTAACACTTAGTGTGTGTGTAGCTGTGTGTAACACTTAGTGTGTGTGTAGCTGTGTGTAACACTTAGTGTGTGTGTAACACTTAGTGTGTGTGTAACACTTAGTGTGTGTGTAGCTGTGTGTAACACTTAGTGTGTGTGTAACACTTAGTGTGTGTGTAACACTTAGTGTGTGTGTAGCTGTGTGTAACACTTAGTGTGTGTGTAACACTTAGTGTGTGTGTAACACTTAGTGTGTGTGTAGCTGTGTGTAACACTTAGTGTGTGTGTAGCTGTGTGTAACACTTAGTGTGTGTGTAACACTTAGTGTGTGTGTAACACTTAGTGTGTGTGTAGCTGTGTGTAACACTTAGTGTGTGTGTAGCTGTGTGTAACACTTAGTGTGTGTAACACTTAGTGTGTGTAGCTGTGTGTAACACTTAGTGTGTGTGTAGCTGTGTGTAACACTTAGTGTGTGTGTAACACTTAGTGTGTGTGTAGCTGTGTGTAACACTTAGTGTGTGTGTAACACTTAGTGTGTGTGTAACACTTAGTGTGTGTGTAACACTTAGTGTGTGTGTAGCTGTGTGTAACACTTTGTGTGTGTGTAACACTTAGTGTGTGTGTAGCTGTGTGTAACACTTAGTGTGTGTGTAGCTGTGTGTAACACTTAGTGTGTGTGTAACACTTAGTGTGTGTGTAGCTGTGTGTAACACTTTGTGTGTGTGTAACACTTAGTGTGTGTGTAGCTGTGTGTAACACTTAGTGTGTGTGTAACACTTAGTGTGTGTGTAGCTGTGTGTAACACTTAGTGTGTGTGTAGCTGTGTGTAACACTTAGTGTGTGTGTAACACTTAGTGTGTGTGTAGCTGTGTGTAACACTTAGTGTGTGTGTAACACTTAGTGTGTGTGTAGCTGTGTGTAACACTTAGTGTGTGTGTAGCTGTGTGTAACACTTAGTGTGTGTGTAGCTGGGTGTAATATTTAGTGTGTGTAACACTTAGTGCGTGTGTAGCTGTGTGTAACACTTAGTGTGTGTAACACTTAGTGTGTGTGTAGCTGTGTGTAATATTTAGTGTGTGTGTAGCTGTGTGTAACACTTAGTGTGTGTGTAGCTGTGTGTAACACTTAGTGTGTGTGTGTAACACTTAGTGTGTGTGTAGCTGTGTGTAATATTTAGTGTGTGTAACACTTAGTGTGTGTGTAGCTGTGTGTAACACTTAGTGTGTGTGTAGCTGTGTGTAACACTTAGTGTGTGTGTAGCTGTGTGTAATATTTAGTGTGTGTAACACTTAGTGTGTGTGTAGCTGTGTGTAACACTTAGTGCGTGTGTAGCTGTGTGTAATATTTAGTGTGTGTAACACTTAGTGTGTGTGTAGCTGTGTGTAATATTTAGTGTGTGTAACACTTAGTGTGTGTGGCTGTGTGTAATATTTAGTGTGTGTAACACTTAGTGTGTGTGTAGCTGTGTGTAATATTTAGTGTGTGTAACACTTAGTGTGTGTGGCTGTGTGTAATATTTAGTGTGTGTAACACTTAGTGTGCGTGTGCGTGCGTGCGTGTGTAATATTCATTGACTCTTGACCGCGGTGTGAAAGCGAGCAGCTTGGCGGGCGGAGTGCAGTAATTACCACGGTTATGTGAGGCGGCGTTGAGGAACATTGCCTGGGGAGGGAAAAGGCGGCTGTGTAGTGATGCCCCCCTGAAATGAATGGAGAAATGAAATGAATCAATAACTAATGAAAATGTGTGTTCCGTCTATTACCGCCTTCGTGACGGCGCTAGCCTCGGGGCCAGGACGCCGTGTCCACGGGCGACACGGCGAGTGGCGGCGCCCGGCTACGTTTCTCCCGTTCTCCCTCTCATCATCTCCGTGTCTCCCATTTTCCTCATCATTTTCTATTCCGGCGAGTCGCGTCCCGGTTTTCTTCTCTTCTGCTAACTGGTTTTGGTGCAAAACTGCACAACTCATCATTTGGTTCAACTTCAGGCTTGAACCAAATGCCGCACTGGCGTCAGGAAGTACCTTCCTGCTGCCCACTGATGCCCCCCCATGATACTTCTTCCACTCCCCAGTGCTGTGTCTACCTTGCAGGGCTGTGGGCTGCCAAAGTAAACAAAGCTGACGGCTACGATGAAAACCAAATGTGGTCCAGATTAGAAAACTGATGTTCGAGTCATGCTCACCTGGAGGTCAGGAGGCCAGGAAGAGATGAGGATGTGAGTAAGGGTACCGGAGTACTAATGAAATACTACGGCATGACGACTACAGGAGAAGCGGAGCCACCAGCAAGGTGCGCTGTATTCAGGCACATGCTCCGAGCAGCAGGGCGACTATTGGAGAAAAAAGAAATAAAATTAAAGAAATAGTCTCCCCTTAATCTCCCTTGGCTGCATCACCAAGGTACCGCCCCTTTGTCTGCCATCTTGAACCAGGAAGTAGCTTGCTGTTAACTCATGAAGACATCTCCCTATGCGTTGGAACATGCTAGCATTTAGGAAGAAGATAAAAACGTGTTTTTTTGAGGAAAGAGGACTCGGTGTTTGGGCGCCATAGTGGAGTTGTGGACGTGGGCGTACTCCACTGTACTTTCCGTCCACGTCTCCAGTGGAGGGACACAAAGCTCAGTGCACATTAGTGGACCGCTCCCTCAGGATTCACAGATCATTTCTCTTTCCTGACACGGAACATGCGGTTCTACCCCGGGGGATCTGACACACTGTGACATCACCTGTGTGTGTGTGTGTGTGGAGAGGAGAGGGGGGAACGTCGGTCCGTTGAAAGCCGAGTCAAGTCTGCTCCTTGTCCGACTTGTCTTGTCTGTGCTTTGGTGGTTGCATCATCTTCCACGCCTAAGAAGAAGACGACAAAGGATGTCAGCGGGAATGACCATGGGATCTCATTCGGCATCCTCTCATCTTCATCAAGGCCCGTTTCCAAGTGACGTTTATTCGATTACAAGTGTGCCGCACGCGTTGAACAAAAGCCGGAATTGGCAGAACTCCCGTGGGAATATGTTTTTCTAATCCATCCATAATGAGTGAAAGTTAAGGAAATGGGAAGCGCTTAGCGGGAATAAGTCATTGGACATGCTGAAGCAGGCCGGGGGGGCCGGGGGGGCCGGGCTCCTAAATGAAAGTGACGTGACAGCGTTAATGAGACGCCTCACAGTACGCCCGCTCCCGCCAGGGGGGCGCATTAGAAGTGACTCCGCGAGGGGCCGTATCGTACTCATCCGCGTACGAGGCGGGGAAGGAGGGCGCCGCCGGCTTTGCTTGCGAGGTACGCGGCACGGCGGCGTGGGAGTGCTTTGTTCCCGCCGCTGACAGGATGGCGACGTCCAATGATCAATGCTGAGAGCGAGTCATGTGACTCCTACTGTACTTGCCAAACGACACTCGGGTTCACATGAGTCAGTGGAAGTGGAAGTGGAAGTGATAGGCTCCAGCTCGGCGCCACTTTAGCGTCCCTGCAAGGCTTTCCGACCGCAACGCTAGCTGGCTGAGAACAATACTCTCCAGTCGGCCTTGAACGCATCGCAGCAACACACCTACCCCAATTAGCCTGTGCTATCTCTCGGGCTGACGCCTTCTCTGGAGGCGGGGCTAAAATCAGGAAAGGAAGTGGAGGAGCTGGAGCAACGTGATGGAAGATGCATGTCCTCCTGCCACATACAGGAACCGGCAGCAGACATGGACGCCCGGCCCGAGACGCCCGGCCCTTCCTGTCCTGACACATGTGGCCGGTACATTTGAAAAGGGAGACAGCCACATCGGCTGCTCGGAGCGTGTGCCCGAATACAGTGCACCTTGCTGGGCCACAGTAGGCGGCTCCTTCTATACTCTTCTACTTCTACTTTTCCTGGTAGTAGTCTTGTAGTACTAGTACTTATTTCATGGCCTCTATACTCTGCTTCTCCTGATAGTACTCTTGTGGTAGTAGTACTCACTTCATGACCTCTATACTCTCCTTCTCCTGGTAGTAGTCATGTAGTACTAGTACTCATGCCACGGTATTTCACATGGGTGTGGTATCAGTCTGTAAAAGAAGCTTGAATATGTATTTGACATATATTATAGGTACAAATACACATACATATAGTCCATATACACATACGTGTACATCCACATATAAAGTGCGGTGTGTATAAAAAGAAGGAGCGTGTGATTCGGCAGCCGCGTGCTTTCACGCCACAGTAAACATTTCACGGCCACCCCAAGCAGGTGTTTGCTCCCCATGCAGGCGTGGCAGACAGCAAATACTGTAGTAATATTGGGTATATCTGAGCAAGGATGAGCAGAGCGAGTGCTAATGTATGCATCGCTACTTCAACTTGTCGCCGCTCTTCAGCGGCAAGGATTTAACTTCCAGTGTGAAGAGGATGGAGGGGGGGGGGGGGGCAGGAGAACGGGGGGACTTAAAAAAAAAAAAGCAGGAGAATGTGAGCGTGATGCAGCTCGCAAGTGCAAGCGTGGATTTTCCACTTGCTCTCTGACCAAATCCCACCATTTCAGGAGATTAACCTCGGCATGCGATAAATGTTGGACTTCGTCTTCCCCTCCAATTTCCTTGAAGCAAGAACCTCCAGAAGCCAGCGTGGCATGTAAGATAAAAAATGATCACCTAATTCACTCAAGCACAAAATACAATTTTGGAAGGAAGAGGAAAAAGGCAGCAGAAGTCTGTGCCCCCCCCCCATGCCCCCCCTTCACAATACTCCTCATCCAATTCTTATTAAACAAAGTACTTATTCAAACATGGCAAATGGGTCACTCTGATGGTCTGTGGCGTTTCTTCCTTTTCTCTTATCCTGTGGGATTAATGGCATTGTTCCGTGCTCGCCACTACCCATAATGCACCTCACACGTGGCAGCCGGCGCTGTTGATTGCTGAAGGTGCCCTCTGCAGATTGCCGGGATCCGCTAAGCCACTTAAAATGAGCTGCTAAAATGTTGCAATGATTGCCTTCCACTTCCTCCCCGTCTCCGCTTTGACAGGGAAAATAGGAATTTTCTAAATGTCAAAATTCCACTTTGTGAAATGCAGCGTTTGAGCGAAGGTCCCCCCCCCCACGGATGCTTCAGCATGAAATAACAGTTATGCTACCCAAAATAAGAAAACAGCAGGTTGCTTTCGCCGAGGACGCTTGGAGCAAAGTCACATGGTGATGTCAGGCCCCGCCCCTTTTTCTCTGCCGTCACTTCATCCTGGTTTTTTGTGTCGCGGTTGAATGCGGCCTGGGATCATCCAGAGAAGCAGTTGTGATGACATGTACTGTAGTACTGTAGTATTGTAGTACTGTAGTATTGTACACCGGCCACTAGGTGTCAGTAATGGCGGCTGAGACACACAAGCACCAGACTTAGAATGATCCCAACACAGGCTGCTCTTGCATCTGTAGCCCACTCCAAGCTAAAACACAGCTCTCACGCCCCTGACTTCACTTCCTGCCCCCCAACCCACTCAGCTCCCCCAGCACCCAAACACATTCACAGCAACACGTCTTATATTTTATATTTTATATTATACTGATGTCTCATATTTTCTCATGATGTCTCCTACACTGAGTGTCAAGGTGACTGTAGGGGTGTTATTTCATGTCTAGAGGGCTCTAATAATATTTCACATTGCATTTCGATGGTGGTGAACGGTTTTCTATTGCTTTTAGAAATAATCCTACTTGATGGAAATTGACTTATGGTGGTTTGGCCTGGAACCAATTAACGGAGATAAACGAGGGATTTGTGTATTGATAAAGTGATCAATGTGTCAATCTTTACAGCGTTCCCAATTGACTCAAGAAACTGCATGTAAAGCATTAGCGCGTCACACCAGGGTTTGTTTGCTAGTGCGGAAGGACCTAATCCACTCATGGCCGCTCATTCTTACTTTGGGTGTCCAACTGTCAGACTGGCAGTTTGTTGAGTGATGGCATCAATTCTTAACGGCCTCTTCATATTCTGGCCTAATCTGCATGCAGCAGCAGCCAATGGCGACTGGCATCGGGCCTCCGCACTCCATCTGAAAGCTCACTGGGGATGCTAGCTACATGCACACGTCGTCCAAGACGCTGGGATCTGCCAAGCGTGGCCTTGAGTGATCCATTAGCGCTCCACCATCTCCTGTATTTATCCCTGCATGGCATTTGTTTACCTGAGGGATCCTGCTAGCGTACGCATTGTGGATAGCCTTCCCGCATGAACTTCCCGCCTGCAAGACGGCCACGGGACTTTCTCTTGGGTACTTTTGACCCGACTGCAGGTTTTCCTGAACAAAACACGCTAATGAGCCCATCGCTCAGTCGGCCGGTGTGGAGGAGGTGAGTTATGATAGCGAGTGGGTGGGTTATGATTATGATGACAACCTTTGGGTCACCAGGGCTCATTGAATTGTCATCAGTGCCCACGAGCTAGCGGCCCGCCGTAGTGCCAGTGGGCAGAGGCTTTTCAATGTTGCCGCTGATGAGAGCAGCACAGAAACGCTCCATCTTGTTGGCAGGAAGTGTTTGTCTGTCCCTGCGGAGCGCCGCCGTATGCCGCCGCGGTGCCGGCCTGCATCCTGCTGATAAAAGCAGGGAAAAATGACAGGCTCTTCCCGGCCGGACCTCAACATATTCATTAACCGGGAATACGCCGCTACCTCTTCCCGGCCGGACCACAACATATTCATTAGCCGGGAATACGCCGCCACCTCGTCCTTCACGCTAATGACCTTGGAGCGTGTGCTCCATGGTGGTGGGAGATGTAGGAGATGCTGGGACTGAGACTGATTCATGGAGTCCATCAAGCTGGAGCCTATCCCAGGCCTTGCCTTTTTGTCCTGGTTTCACCCGTCACTCAAGGCGGCCATTGCTCTCCATCCCATCCGGCCCTTTCTCCCGCCGCTTCCTCTCTTCTCCGTCTTGATTTATTCACCGGGCTCAGGGTTCATTTGCCGAGCCCTCTTTGTAGATTTAAGATGGCAAACAGTGCTGCAAATCCACCAGAACAGCGTTAGACCAAAAGACATCCTGCTCCGCCGCCTGGTTAATCGGAAAGACAACAGTGGCGGATCACAGCTAAAGACGCGCGTCTTTAGGCGCGTATCGTGCGGCGGCTCTCTCAAGTGTTTGCTGGATGTCACATGACTTCAGAGGAACACTCCCCTCTCTCCGTTATTATTTATGGAGACCCGCACAACACCGCCGGATAACTCTTAGGGATGGGATCCTAGACCTAGAACATGAGAACACGCATACATAGAACCCTGGTGCTGGTTCCAGGTGGCTGATGGGGTTTTTGTGCTCCATGTTTCGCCATCCTGGAGCATTCGGGACATCCAGCACGTGAAGAGAATGTTTACAGGTGAGCTCAGGGGACGTTGACAGGAGAAACAAGGAGTGCTTGATCTTGCCTCCTTTTAGTAATGATGGCTTATGGGAAATATCAGGTTCATCGCTACGATGTCATAATCCTGATGATGATCTGCGGCCATATCATATTTTGAGGTGCCCTGGGGGGTCTCCCTTTGATAGGAGCTGATATTCCCACCACTCTTATCTCCTTAGCTACCAGTCGCCTCCATCCAGCGTCGCGTCCATGTGGCCATGCAGTCCCACGCATGGACATCTGGAGGAGCTGCAATTCCAGTCCAAAGTTTGTGGGATGAACGCACATCGGAAGAGAAGACGAGCTGCTGAGCCCAACGCAGGAACGCGCTGGAGGCAGGAGACGGGCTATTAAAAGATGAGACGGAAGACGACAATGAGCCGAGGATGGAAGTGTGGGTTGGCCTGGCGCAGACTCAAGAGCACAGATTTAGAACGGCGCTTTGCTCCAAGAAACGATATTAAAAATGCTTTGTTATGGTCAGCCAATTAGCTCTCATGTCTTGAGTCAGATATGAATGAGTGCCATGCGCCTACTCGCGCTTGTATATTTAGCTGGAAAAACAGATTGTGCGCCACGCTACAAGTATTCAGTGGAAGCCTCCTCGTGCCAACGTGATATGGAGCTGGCAGCCATCGGCGGCTGTCATCATCTTCACTAAATACATCTTAAGGTATCTGGCCCAGCGGCTCCCGTATTAATACCCCAGTGATGGCCCCCGAGGAATAAAGCAGCTATGTTAGGGTGACGGGACTTGGCAGGTGGCGGCTCAACTTCTCCAAAGTGTGAGCCTCCGCATGAAGTTACAGCAGGTCCGTCTCCGCCGTGTCGGCTCATGGACAGACACAAGCCCCCCCCACCCAAACTTAGCAGCATGACAGTAGTCACGCTTGGCGGAAGGTGGATGTTGCTGTCAAGAACCAGATGTTTGCGTGGGTGGCGTCCATTACCTTCGTGTTCGGATGGTCGCATTTTAAATATCTGACAAGCTTGGGTGTCGCCATCCGTCCATCGCATCGTCCACCCATGCGTCCCTCATTCATGCATCCTGTCATCTCCGTGACCTCACGGATTCGTCACCTTGTCATCTGCTCACGCGTACCTCCAAGTCAGCCGTGCGTACGCTGTCTCCCATCCGGCACGCACACAAGCATCCACCCATCCCGGCTGGAGCACGAGCAGTGACCCAAGCCGGAACCCACGCCGTCTATTTGCTACCTTCCTCAACTCGCAGCAGGAAGAAGCCTAAAGAACATTTAGTGAGGATCTGGATACCTGATTTTAGTGACTATGACATCATTGGAAGTGTCCACCCCCACAGTCAGAATGGTACGAGCCGTGTGGGTCATCCTTCCTCCAACAGGAAGTAGGTCCACTTTTTACCCTTTCACTCATAAATTGGAGTCCTGGTGGAGGTCTTAGCCGTACTGGCTCAGCGTTAAGTTGGCGGAGATAAAGATCCATGCGTTCCCACGCCAATCCCGGCTGGTGTCCACTCATCTGTGCTGGTATTTAACGAGGTGACATCGCTTGTCAGGTTTCATTGGCTGAGTGCATACAAACAGATTTAATTAGGCTCCATGCTCGCCCTCACAAAATAATTGACACGTTTACACGGAAGCATCTCGCCGACTGTAATTAGTCAGGCTTTCTTGTGTTTTGGTGGTTTTTCATCGTTTTACAGCAGAAAGTCGAGCAATATGACAAAAAGCAGATGTAATGGCGGTCGTCGGAACCAGTCCTGATTGCCTTGTTTGTTTTCATCCATCTTCTCTTTGGACCCCTAATTTGTCGGAGCGAGCCGGCGTAAGTGAGCGCAGCGTTGGCAGCGCCTGAATGCGACTCCTTGTGGCTGGCTTGGCTCGGCCGCCGCTCCTCCAGGCAAGCCAGGTTCTGTGTGGAGCAGATGGCGGAAGAATGGGCCTTCCTCTTGGTGCCGTGCTCGGACACATACAAATGGCCGCCTCTCATCATGGCTCATATCATATCCTGAGACCACGGCTTCGGACCGCCAGGCCGCCGTCCCATGTGGAACGTGTCGCTGACGTATTGATCCCGTGTCTGGTCTCCTCATCCTCTGCGGGAGCTCTGCTGTGATGTCATGAAGACTGATTGACTTCCATGTGCAGTCCTGGCCATCGATACGTAGTTGGTCAGCCTGGCGGTTTATGGCGTTGGACGGAGTTGCTGGGGTGGACTCTGGCGTCATTCCATGCTGGGATGAGCGTTCCTGTTGTCATCTTGGAGTCTTCTCGGCACATCGGCACACGGTGAGAAGCCGAGCCGATGCAGAAGCTGATGTCTGCACGTGGTCGCTAGCGTGTGCGTGGAGAGCAACATGTGGCAGGCCGGGGAGGAGCAGGAAGGAAAAAAGGCGAGTGACAAAGGCTGGCGTCTTTGAGCGTCTCCCTGCCAAAAGAGGAGGGAACATGAATGGCGGCATGATTGAATAATGTTAGCACAGCTCTTCGGGTGTTGTTTTGTCTTGGAGATGAATGGAGCAGCTCAGCGCCGCCGAGATATCTGTGTCGCCTCGGCTATGTGTTGTGCACACAACCTCACCGACGGTAATTAGAGCGCCGTGTCGGCGTCTGGCTCGGCCTGCCAATCAAATCATGAGAGAGTTGTGCGTAACTAACAGCGCCGAAACGCCTCTGCTGAAATGCTCTCAAACGCTTTTGATTCAAAGTCAAAAACTCCACAGGCTCCCGTTTCAGCTCAGAGGCCATCTTGCCAATGTTCCTGCTGAAATGAGGCCCAACGCATGAAATATGGCCGCCATGTCAACACCACCTCATTCTCACACAATTGGCTGAAGGACAAGGCTTGGCTTTGGACCGGACACGGGGAACAGGGGGCACCCTGGGGTGCTCCTCCCAGGAAGGGAGGAAGCAAAGAAGGAAGGAAGGAAACTTGTGTCACCTGGTGGGGTCTTCAGGAAAGCAAGGCACATGTTTGTACAGATGTGATCCACATCTGGTGGGGGGCGGGGGGGGGGGTGTTTGACAGACAAGTGTGAAGGCTGACGGCAAACTGCTGTTCATCTTGACAGCTCGCACCCGTTTTTCCATTCCGTGTGTCGACGCGGAATGGCGTTCCTGCCGTTCCTTCGCTGTTTTGCACGTGTGGCGCCATCCTCGTGTGACTTGCCCCCACTCGCTGCTTTCACAGCGCTATTTAGCTAGCTGGCGGAGTAAACGATAACATCGCTGTGGGCGGTGCCGACAGCAAGAAGCAAGAAGCTAACGTTCAAAGCGGATGGTTGAAGCCCCTCCGTGTCCAAGACCTGGTCAGACCGTGACAACGTAGTCACCCCCCCCTTCCTGCTTCGACTCCCGCAGAGACAACTGCAGTGGTCGAAGGAACGGGGCTTTCCAAAGATGGCGTGCCGTGGCCGAGTGGCACCTGAAGGAGCTTCCACCTGATAAAGGCCATTATTTTGAAGAGCAGCATTGTTTACCATGCAGGGACACGCCGCCCCCCCACCCCCCCCACCCCCACCCCAAGCAGAAGAATGGGCTTTTGCTGCTGTGCGGTGTTATCAATGTGCTAAACGCTGATAAGGAAAACTTGCTTCAGGACACCCGCGGTAACGATAACCTATGCCAATCGTGCCAGATTGTCACAAATCATGATTGAAATCTCCGGCTTGTAAAAAGCCAATCAGCATATCAAGGTTTTCCTGACGTCTGCCGCTCCCTCATTCCATGATGGAAACGTTTGTTTTGCGGCATGCCGGATGTGGAGGAGCTTTGCAAAGGCGGCTGCAGGCGGGATGGAAGGCCAGATTGTTGCCAAGGTTAGAAATTCCCAGGAGCAAATTGTATTGATGGATGGATCTATGAAGAATTCAGGTCTGACCAACGGCAGCTGGCTTGCGGTCTGCAGGATCTTTGGCTTGCGGTCTGCAGGATCTTTGGCTTGCGGTCTGCAGGATCTTTGGCTTGCGGTCTGCAGGATCTTTGGCCAAGATGACGGTAGTCAGCATTCGAGCCATAAAAGGCAACATGTTCTTCTTCTCTGCTTTTCTCTTGGCCTTTTTCACACAATGACCTCATCCACCCTTAGTGGCCAATCACGGGGAAGAAGAGGTTCATGTGAGCGAGCAGGAGTGCAGCCTCAGTCCTCATAAGTATCAGTCAATCAATCAATCGATCGATCATTTGTGGCTGAGATAAAGATCCTCATCATCTCAGCCATGCTTTCATTTGTGGACATGAATCCTAAGATTCACTCTTTCATCACACAACGCTCACATGGCCTTCATGAGCCAACTTGTGCTTATATTAACCCCCCCACGTCACCCAGGACCCTTCCACTCCCCAACCCCCCCCCCCCCCCCCCAACCCGGGCTGCCACTTCTTCTTTTTTCATTCTCTCCTGTCTCCATGCTGACTCTGTCAGGCAGGTACCACTATTATTAACTCTCCTCTTCGCTGCCTGTGTGTGTGTGTGTGTGCGTGTGCGCGTGTGCGTATGTGTGTGTGTGTGTGTGCGTGCATGTGTGTGTGTGTGCGTACAGGGTTTAGCAGGAGGAGTAAAGCCGGGTCGCACGGCGTCTGCAGCTGATATTGGTGCGGCCGGGGGGGGGGTCATGCCGGGCTTACAGGGGGCGCTGCTGAAAGTAAATGAATGATGACACATGCTCACACGGCCCCCCCCCCAGCCCATTTTGTCAGCATGTAAAACTATCAGATGAAATGCTCATGTTTTGGGAGCGTGGAAGGGATGAATGGGATTGCAGGCGTTATTCCTCCCTGTGGGAAGAATCCTCTTTGTTTCCGAGGTTTTGGAGGAAATGACTCCTGAAAGCCGAGGTAGCAGGGTGTCCCGCTGGTACGTCCTCATGCTGATACGTATGATATGTCATACATATGTACATCATGATATGGACATGCTGTAGTACAGATTCCACCAAACGGGTCTATATTGGACGTACGTGTAGGAAGTTTGCAGTGTAATGTAGTACTATGTGGTACTCCATGTACTACTACGCGTGGCCAGGACAAGTAGTTGGCTAAAATGAGATAAGATAAAATGGTGTGATTGAGCGGGAAGGGAGGGGGGCTGGCCTTAGCTCGCTATTAGCTTCTAATTGGTAAAGAAATGATGCAATTAGCTCCGGCGTGAGGATGTGGGCCATGAGAGAGGACGGTGTAACCTTCGTTTCATCTGTTCCGCAGCAAGGCAGGCGACAGGGCGACCCGTTTAATGAGAGAATTTCTTAGCCCGAGTGTCTGAAAGTGGCACTTTAGCTTCCCTTTGAGTGCTTTATTTTTCCTATTTATTTCTCTAATACAGTGAAGAAAATAAGTATTTGAACACCCTGCTATTTTGCTATTTCTCCCACTTAGAAATCATGGAGGGGTCTGAAATTTTCATCGTAGGTGCATGTCCACTGTGAGAGAGATAAACTAAAAAGAAAAATCCAGAAATCACAATGCATGATTTTTTAACAATTTATTTGTGTGATACAGCTGCTAATAAGTATTTGAACACCTGAGAAAATGAATGTTAATATTTGGTACAGTAGCCTTTGTTTGCTATTACAGAGGTCAAACGTTTCCTGTAGTTTTTCACCAGGTTTGCACACACTGCAGGAGGGATCTTGGCCCACTCCTCCACACAGATCTTCTCTAGATCAGTCAGGTTTCTGGGCTGTCGCTGAGAAACACGGAGTTTGAGCTCCCTCCAAAGATTTTCGATTGGGTTCAGGTCTGGAGACTGGCTGGGCCATGCTAGAACCTTGATATGCTTCTTACGGAGCCACTCCTTGGTTTTCCTGGCTGTGTGCTTCGGGTCGTTGTCGTGTTGGAAGACCCAGCCACGACCCATCTTCAATGCTCTGACAGAGGGAAGGAGGTTGTTCCCCAAAATCTCACAATACACGGCCCCAGTCATCCTCTCTTTAATGCAGTGCACTCGTCCTGTCCCATGTGCAGAAAAACACCCCCAAAGCATGATGCTACCACCCCCATGCTTCACAGTAGGGATGGTGTTCTTCGGATTGTACTCTTCATTCTTCTTCCTCCAAACACGCTTATTGGAATTATGACCAAAAAGTTCTATTTTGGTCTCATCTGACCATAAAACTTTCTCCCATGACTCCTCTGTATCATCCAAATGGTCATATGCAAACTTAAGACGGGCCTTGACATGTGCTGGTTTAAGCAGGGGAACCTTTCGTGCCATGCATGATTTCACATCATGACGTCTTAGTGTATTACCTACAGTAACCTTGGAAACGGTGGTCCCAGCTCTTTTCAGGTCATTGACCAAGTCCTGTCGTGTAGTTCTGGGCTGATTCCTCACCTTTCTTAGAATCATTGAGACCCCACGAGGTGATATCTTGCATGGGGCTCCACTCCGATTGAGATTGACCGTCATGTTTAGCTTCTTCCATTTTCTAATGATAGCTCCAACAGTGGACCTTTTTTCACCAAGCTGCTTGGTAATTGCTCCGTAGCCCTTTCCAGCCTTGTGGAGGTGTACAATTTTGTCTCTGGTGTCTTTGGACAGCTCTTTGGTCTTCGCCATGTTACAAGTTAAAGTCTTACTGATTGTATGGGGTGGACAGGTGTCTTTATGCAGCTAACGACCTCAAACAGGTGCATCTGATTCAGGATGATACATGGAGTGCAGGTGGACTTCTAATGGGCAGACTAACAGGTCTTTCAGGGTCAGAATTCTAGATGATACACAGGTGTTCAAATACTTATTTGCAGCTGTATCACACAAATAAATTGTTAAAAAATCATGCATTGTGATTTCTGGATTTTTCTTTTTAGTTTATCTCTCTCACAGTGGACATGCACCTACGATGAAAATTTCAGACCCCTCCATGATTTCTAAGTGGGAGAAATAGCAAAATAGCAGGGTGTTCAAATACTTATTTTCTTCACTGTATGTGTGTGTGTTTCTCTTTTGGAAAATACTCATGTCCTTAAAACAAAGAGGTAATTTGTCTGTGCATATGAGATAATATTGTCTGGGGAACAGAGCGCTTGCCCCCCCCCCCACTTGTGAAAGTGAGGGGAGGTGATGATTTCAAGGTGTGTGTGCATATTGTGTATATTATTCCATGAAAACACTGGCATGGAGGACGTGTCATGAAATAGATATTCGCTCCAGTTGCATGCCATCATGTCGTGAGATCCAGTGCGGGTAAAGATCCAAGATGGCAGCCGAGGCCGAGCCGCTTCACCAAGGCAAGAAAATCTATTTGCTCCAATTTTAAGCTTTTTTCCCCACATTGGACACGCTGGACAAATACGCATATTGACTGGACAGCCAGTGTTGTTGTGTTGGATTGTGACGGAAGTACACCACATACTCATATACTGTACTGCTTATACAAAAACAAAAAGCTCCAATTAGTCTCTAGGTCACTACGCCAGTAAGGTAGTTCTTGGGCATAATAATACTACCAACTATGTACTTGATATGCAGCTCACGTGATGGATGTGGAGCCTTCTTGACTCTTTTTAGCTGTTTTTATATCTTTGGAACACACGGAGAACTCGCATAAGGATTGTGAATGGTGGCCACGTTCCCTTGAAGTGATTGCAGTTACGGTGAAGAAAAGCGTGGATGGATGGTGGACGCATCTGGTCACCATGATGGTGGTCAGCTCTTATTGTTGTCAATATTAGATTTGTCCTCACAAATAGACAAGAACAAGAATCTAAACAAACGTGACTGCAGATCCTGAACAAGCAACGTGATATCAGATGATGATGATGATGATGATGCCCCCAAGATGGCATTCCTGCCATGGACAGCTCGTTCTCCGCTGCTCCGGAGAACGAGCAGGTTCATTTTTAAACGCGTTGCTGTAGAAGGTGTGTCACGTTCATCCCCTGACGCTGTGAATTGTGGCGCTTGACGGTAACTATGGCAACTGCAAACAATACAATCTTATGAGCAGCCTCTCAGACAAGCGACCCTTTGATTGCAAAAGCCGTGCTTGTGGATCGGAAGCCGGCGTGACGCGTTCACAGGGCGATCCACAATGGAGCCAAATAACGAGAGCTGACCTCCTGCAAGGCTAAACATTCGTCACCTGTGAAATCCATGCCTGAATAGACGGGGGCTGAAACTTGCTATCGCCATGGCACCCGCCCCTGCTTTGGGCAGACTCCTGCACCTGCAACAATCCGGCTAACGTCTGAATCTCCGGGACGGGATTTATACCTTCAACTCCAACCCCGCTAACGCACTTGGCCGTACGACGAGGTGGCATCATCCACAACGCTTTTTTGTCATGGCGTGGAACCCTCACAGCTTCCATGCATCCTGCGCTCCAGCGGTCCCAGTTTGAGGTGGTCTCGCCGTGTTTCCATGCTGTGGGAATATGTTATCATGGAAATCTTTCCGATGATTATCGATGTGCCACATGCTTCCACACAATGGAACGCCCAAAGACGTCTATTATGTGCCGCCGCTTAATTAGAAAGCCTCCTTTCATTGTCATGAAATCCTGGCACAAAACCCCTTTCACCATTCCGACATCACGCATAATTGTATTACGGACGACGGGACATTGTTCCCGTTTAATTCACAGCCCGCAGCTTCCAGCGTGCGGGACAAAGACGGGAGCATATGCGGGTTCCACTGCTGCTCAGCCTCACTTTGAGCGCGTGCGAAGTCGTTGACGCTTGCCTCCATTGGCTCCTCGGACATGGACCGTGGCCGTGGAGGTCGTCCGTGGGAACATTCCAACAGGGGCTTGTTTCACGTCAGTACCATGTCAACATCATCTGGCGGTCAGTCCTCGTGGTTAGCATGGCTTGTCTGAGTACTCAACATCCACGACCGTGTTCCAGGGTACAGCAGCACAGGAGACAAAGACGCCGACTCCCATGAAGACACGTTGTATTCCGAGAGGGGGGGGGGGGTAAATTGTGTAAATGTGGAATATTAACTTTGCTCTCAGCTTGTTTGCTTGTTGTTGCCCTTTGGAGGAAATGCTTTGCCAGACTTGATTGATTATTCCTCATCTTAACAGCTTTTAGGAAGTCGACTTTTAAGCTTTTATTGCTTATTTACATTTTGGAAGACAGACTTTTCATTAGTCTTTAGGAATATGAAGTGACTGGCGATGTTGCTTGGTCAGGGTCTTTCATTCACCGAGGCGTTAATGCGTGTCTCGCTGCGGGTGTTCCGCGGTTGATTGACACGACGCTCCATGCTGGGAAAGAAAAGTGATGAGGAGGGTCTGTTTGGCGAGGGCATCGACCATCCTAACCTCCGACTTCACACTCGGCCGTGCAGCCAATGTCGCCTTTTGCACTGCCAGGACAACTGGACAACTTGGACATCGCCATCCTACAAGGCCCTGCACAGCATAAAGATGGCCGCCCCCAGGTGGATGTCACCAAAGATCTCCAAAACCCAGCTTGGTAAAACCCAGCTTGGTAAAACCCAGCTTGGTAAAACCCAGCATAAAGCTGAGTCAAATCGTAAAAGAAATAAACTAAGCGTTCCGTGTCAGCGCAGACGCCATTGGCTGGACACCAGGCCCGAGTGGACCCCGCCTCTGGCCCAAAGACAGCTGGGATAGGCTCCAGCATACCCCACCCTAGTGGGGATAGGCGGTAGAGGACGGATGGATGGGATTAAAGAATTCATTCATCAAAGCAGGACTATTTTTTTATTCTGAACCAGAAATGTTTTAGTCTTGTGAGACCTTGTGACACCCGGCGTTTCCAAGGACATTTCCAAGGACATTTCCAAGGACATTTCCAAGGACGTTTCCAAGGATGTTTCCAGGATATTTGTAAAAGAGCGGCATGTCGCCTTAATGCGACAGGCGTTTTTCACCAGCTGAGGGTAAAAAGCAAAAAGCGGCCCCTCGGAAAAGGACATTACGTCTGCCAATTATCACATCCTGCGTGCAGCACGGCAGCGAGCAGCAGATCATGTAACAGCTTCGCCTCCCCGCGCATGCCGCACCACGCCAGCCGCCAGCATCCAGCGCTAAGACACATCTGGCACCTCCGCATTTGCCACTTAGCCAAATGACATTACTTCTAGCTTCTTGCCTCTAACAAGGTGCTGCGAGTGTTTGACTGGGAAAATACGAGAGGAACACGGCAAGAGACAAAGAGGCAGAGCAGCTAATACGCTGTTAACGATTGCTCATTGAGTTCCCCTGCTTCCCATTACACACACCGTGCACCCTTTAACCTTGTTAGCGGCCCACGGCTGCACGCCGCCACCGAGCGCTTGTTGCGGGATGCGCCGTGGCTCAGGTGCTCCATTCGTGGAGATTTACCGGCCTGTAATTAAAATAGAAATTTCATTCTGCTAATCTGGCAGAGGTGAGGGAAGAGGAATAATGACTGGGGGGGGGGGGGTGTTGGCTAGCCACATACTAGCATTAGCGGGAGATACTTCACACACGCTGTTCAAACATGACTTAAAACAGGCTTATCTTCACAAAGGTTAATGAGGAGACACGGACTGCGCCTGCTACAAATGCACAACACACGGCTCATCTTCCACTGCGCTGCACGTCTATCACATGCACGCACACGTGCACGCACACACACACACACACAGGATAAGCTCCAGGCGTCACACGATAGAATCCTCAATTCCAATGACATCCTCGGACGATTTAATTACTTTTTCTTTTGATACAACTCACAAGAATCAGCAGACTAGATTTTAATCTCACTTTTCTCCATCTGTGTGTCGCTGCCTCATCAGACAAGGCTGCTAATTACGCTGTGGCATTTCTGGTGACGGGGCAGGACTCCAGTGTCACCGTGCAGGTCACCGTGCAGGTCACCGTGCAGGTCTGTGCTTTTATGTCTACTAGATGGCTGCAAATACGGCCGTCCTGCGCTATATCACAGTTTCAATATCACCACCAAACTATATCGCGGCCAAGACGGACATGCCATGGCCGAGACAAACACGCCATGGCTGAGACGAACACGCCATGGCCGAAACGGACACTTGTAAATGACGCATGACGTTACCACAGATGGCAGCATCCAAAGGAGCTTAATGTGTTGCTTCTATCATCATTTATAAGCCATAGAACATATCACGGTATATGTTATGTTACACATGATCTTGAACCCGGGTATGTCTACGTAGCAATACGGTCCCACCTAAGAAGTTTTGGGTTTTCCTGTACCGTACCTCCCAGTGCCACACAGCATTGAATATGAATGTTGTTCCTCTGCTGTGCGTATGCACCCCCCCCCCCCCCGGAATGAATAATGCCGGGGCATTAAGTCATGCATATCCTGACACGCACATGCTGTAGATTTATGTTGATGCCACAGTGCTTTTATTGTAAATGCAGCACGCTGCGTGGGGCCCAGTATCTGGGCGTCCACCTTGTTTTTCACCTGCAAGCGGCTCCTCTGTGTTATCAGCAACGCAGGCTGCTGTTTAGGGCTGGGGGGGGAGAAGGGAGAGTGGGAGAGGGTGGGTTGTTCCCATGCAGAGTGGCTCGCCGATAGTGAAATACTCTGGCATATTATATGAAACGGCGCGGTTAGCACAACAAATCAACCAACAGCTTGTCCTGTTCCTTTCCAGGAGTTTTTGGATGGCCGTTCCAGTGGTCAGCACCACCCTTTGTGGCGGCCCCCGCAGATACAGATGCAGCAGGACCAACTGACCCTTCCTTTTCCCAAACCAGCCACTTGCTGGTCCACATGGAAATCAGCACCAGTCTAGAAGCCGTTTTCCAAGGAAATACAGTCCCAGGTTACCCAGAATGCCGTTTGAAGCAACCAAATACTTTCGTCTGTGACCCGAGAGCGTTTCGGTGTGGATATTCCCCCGAATGTGAAGGTGACTGGGGCCGTTTGGGGGTCCTCCCAGCATCAGGAGTGCACTCCCAGTGAGCGGCGTCTCCCGGACGGGTGGGAATGGCGTTGCTATGTGGCGGAGGTTGCCTGCCGCAGAGATGAATAGCAGCCCGCCCTCAGCCCACGAAGTAATCCAGCCAATGATAAATCACCCCCTTGGCTGACACCCAAATTACAATCATTGGGCAAAGTTGAGGGGTAAAAAATAGGGCCTTTAGCCGCGGCGTGGAGTCATCTGTTACCGTGTCGCTCAAGGGCTCCAATAAATAGGAAAGACAAAAGGCCGTTCAGGGATGTCACACGGATATCCTTCCCTGTTCAAATGGCGCCAACATGAGTTTCGTTCCCCCAAAAGCATGCTGGGATCACAAACATTCAGGTGCTTTATTAATATTTCATTAACCCCGAAGCCTAAATGCTTAATGGTGTCTGTGGAGTCTCACTTCACCTCCATTCTGGTGGGGGGGCTCCAGTCTATTTGCAGTGCATGTAAAACAAATCCCCCAACACACGGAATGACTTAATGAGGTTTTGTAATTACAGCGGGAAGTTAGCCTGTGTCAAATGGACCACTTCCTGCCGTTCTTGACGTGGATTAGCCGCCAGGCTATCACATCCAGACCCGCGTCGGCGCCGCCCAGAGACGCAAAACCTTGTCCGTCATATCGGCCGCAGTTTGTCTCTGGTGCATTCAATGACCGTCAATAAAAGTAGGATAAATCGCATTTATATTTATGTAATATAATGATGAATTTGAATGTTTTAAAAGAGAAATGAGAAATGAAATGACATGAGGTTTGTCATTTGGATGAAATGCGTTATGACTATTGGCCTATGTTAGCTATTTTGAATTGTACGTTTCATGCATTGAGGCGATTCTTTAATAATAATCCTTTCTGAATCACAAACATTTAGAATGCTTGAATGTTTTTTGAGTTTTATTTTAGGAAGTCTCATTTTACCCCAAGAACCGGTCTCCTGTCGCCGTTGTTCTTATTTGCTTGCCATGTCGCGCGTCTACGCTCTGCCTCCGTGTCTGGCGTAGTGGGGGGGATAATTAACTTTGTCATCATTAACACATGAAATGTGTGTATTTCAAAGTCATCGTTGAAGTGATATGCTTAAAGAGTAATTCATTTGAAAAACATTCCATGTGTTTGTTGTGGAAGTCAGTGCTTCCTCCGTGGCGGTCCAAATCCTTTCTGTCGCCGCAGCTCCAATTAACTGACGTGCTGCATCTCCTTGCATCCTTTGAGGATGTAATTATCTCAGCAAACAGGCTGCGGCTGTGCTGAACATACAGTAGCATTCTAGCAGGTTGCAGGCTAGCTGTTTCATTGTGACCACGGTTGGCCCGCCTCCTGGCACCGGCACAAGCACAAACAAGTCATGATGATTTAGTGGGCTTTAAAAGAGATGATGACATTTCATCAGGGGGATCCTGTCAATGACTGTGTGATTAATTTGAGGATAACGGCGCACCTTATGTTTGAGATATGTCTGCGTTCCTCTCTTGGCAAAGGTTATGTTTGTGATTGGCCATGTGGGATATGTTGCATTTCTTACGCTGGAATTGGATCTTTTACCGTGAGACACCGGTCGCTCTTGGCTCAGATGGGCGTGTCATGGCTGAGAATGGAAAAAAAGGTTGTCCTCTCATTCCATGTGGAAGTGGTTTGAGAATAGGTACATAAATTGGAGAGGCTAACTCGTTAGCTTGCTACAGTACGGTACCAAATGTGATGTAAATGTGCGCTAACTATGAAAACATTGAGTTTATTAATATGAAATTGTGCTTGGAGGGAATGCACCTATCGCGGTGGGGCCTGCAACCAATCAGCTGCCATAAATGAGACACGACGTCTCCTGGTTTGTGGCGTTTAAAAATACAGCCATCCCGTAAAGTCCACCATGATTATCAGGTGGCACCATTCCACAGCAAGGCAAGGGGGGATCTGAAGGTGTTTTGACAGACGAGGCGGCTGCAACACACACACGCACGCAAACTGATACACGCCTGTTTTGCACAAAGACAGCATGAGCTGCTGGGGGATTTTCTCGCCAGCGGAACCCCTGAAGGGAAGGGGGCTGGCATAAATCAGCTGGTGTCAGGGCGACAGACACCCACGGCTCCTTATCGCCACATGCAGGTGGCCACGCTCAGATTGATAGGTAGATAGTGGCTCTGACAGGCAGGGCGACACGCAGCCAGGTAGAGGGGC
Organism: Doryrhamphus excisus; assembly: GCF_037039965.1. NCBI lineage: Eukaryota > Metazoa > Chordata > Actinopteri > Syngnathiformes > Syngnathidae > Doryrhamphus > Doryrhamphus excisus. The sequence continues at coordinate 909,607 of NC_136361.1, forward strand.
TTAGAGGATCATGTGACCAGGATGGAGGCGATGAAACACGACAGCACACGGCCAAACATTGCCGGGTGATGGAAAGTCCCGCTTTTTCAAAGCATCCGTAGCCCAAACCTTTGTTCTTTGTCATATCATAACGTCATGGCGGCCTGCTTGGGGCTAGCATTGTGTGTAATAGTAGCTGATGCATTATGTCAGGGGTGTCCAAAGTGCAGCCCGGGGGTCATTTACGGCCTGCATCTGTTTTTTTTATTGGCTCTTATTGGCGGGGGAGTGTAGCCATTGAAAAAGCACTCGTTTTTCTCCTTCCTGTGACGTGAACGGGAAGGAGCGTCTGCCCTAACTTCCCTGAGCTTCCCATCATCAAACATTCACATGCCGAGGAAGACATTTTGCATGCTAGTTGTACCAAATGTTCCGTGATGAGGGACAAAAAACCCACGAAGAACACAAAACACCTTACCAGCCATACGGAATACCATCGGAGCGTGTGCCCGAATACAGTGCACCTTGCTGCCTCCTCCACTTCCGGCCATCTTCCTTCTACATTTGATAAAGTAGGAAGTTGTTGGTATCGTATCGCTGCTGGTTATAAACAAGTACTGGAGCTGTATGTTGTGTCCCGTGTGTTGTGTTAATATTCCATGTCAATACCAAGGGACGAGTGCCAATACAATTTAGGAAATCCTTGGCGCAACAGGGGATTGATATTTCCAAGATTATACAAAGTGTAAACACAAAGTAATGAAACAGGAAGATTCAGGCCGGGCCAATACAGCTCAGGTTCAGATAGATTGCCCCCCTCCCAAGTAGAAGAGAGGCTTAAAGGGGGCCTATTATGCTCATTTTTTACCCTTTGTGATGAGTTGGGGACTCCAACGGAGCAGCTACACACAATAACCAGCACAGAAAGCTTTCTAGATCTTCCACAATCTGCACCTATTCCGGCTGTATTTCCTTTGTGCTGCCCGCCAATTTAATTAGACCTCACTCACGCTACTCAGGTTCACTCGGGTTCTATCCGCCCCAACCCCCTTGGACCCCCCCCCCCCCCCCTCATGGAGCATCACGTTGAAATGTCTTTGAGGCCCACATGTGAATCATTTAGCATCTTTAGCTAAAAGTGGAAAGGAGCGGGAATGGCAGTCATTCCACATCAGGTGTGCGCTGCACTTCAACCTGGAAGAAAAGAAGTTGTGAATGTTGCCCAAATGAGGCCTCCGGTGGCGGCATTGAAACACGCAGGCGTGCGGATAATGACCTCTCTGCAGCGTGATTGCTCATCTTCAGCGACACCCCGCCGGGGTGGGAAGGTGGGGGTGTCGTGTGAAAGGAAGCCATTTTAAGGATTATGAGCATGACTTTCCCCTTCATGACTCATTCTTACAATAATAGTCTCTATTGTTCCAGCCACGTTTGGGCGTCTTCCATCGCCAGTAAACTTCGTAGCCTTTACGTCTGACTTCGTTTCCGTGGCTGACGTTGGATTTCTTTGCCCTTCTCCGTCTGCGCTCCATACTTTGTACTCCGCACGGTAGAACTGATCTCAGGTCTTTTTGACCACTGCTTGGCCACGCTAGGACTACTGGAAAATCCTGGCCTGCTATTGGGAACCTAAACGTTACATTTTATACTCTATTCTATTTATTCATAGAATGCTAATGGATGGATGGAAAAGTAGCATTTTTCCACCCTCTTTGGCTCCCCCAACAGTTACGGAGCGCATTGAAGTATTCCAGGCTAAATATCCATCCTGCTGTAACGTACTACATCGGTATAGTACATGACTAAAATAGCGTTTGTATTTTTGTGTGCAGTTTGCCAAAGGTTATTAAGGTCATCACGTGATGCGTTGGCTTTAGCTTTCTTTGGTGACCCAGTTTTCCAGCACCTTTTGTTGGATGATCCTGGAATCTATTGCCATAAAAATTGGTTAAAAGTACCCCAAATTCGGTGTGCATAAAAAGGCTGTGAAATAAAGTGACAAGGGAATGAAAGATTGAAGAAATAGGAGCGTTTTAGCGCGTATTAAGGTTGTCACGTAGCGCCCAACACACCTGCATCTTAGCGGCAGCAAGTCGCAGAAATACAGCAAAAACCTTTTATGACGTCTGAATGCTCCCGTTCTACCATTTCATTATTTAAGCTACTTCTCGGAAAGCGGCGACAATTTGAAAACTAAATATACTTTTTTCATTTCGGGCTTTCTCTCTCTCTCTGCTCATTGGTTCATCCCTGGCTGGTTTTTCCAGGAGTGAAAGCGTCCTTGAACGCTACTCGGAAATATCCTTTACATTTATGACGTGGTGTCCAAAGTGTGGCCTGGGGGCCATTCCTAGACAGCAGCATTTTTGTATTGGCCCCTATTGGTTAGAAGGGCCACACGGCGGATGAGTGGTTAGCATGTAGGCCACACACTCAGGAGATGGGAAGACCTGGGTTGGAATCTCCACCTGGGAATCTCTGTGTGGAGTTGGCATGTTGTGATCCAGTCCGGATTCTCCTCCACTAACCCGACCGGATCATCATTTCCAGATAGTCGGGTGTAAATGTTGCCAAAGATGACCTGAAGGCCCGAAGCATGCTTGTAACGTCGGGATGGAAATGAAGCTTAAAGTTAATCAGAGGAAATGTGGAGTGATGTAAAGTTGCTTTGCAGCCTCCATCGCCATGGCAACATCCCTCCCCTGCAATATTCATTTCTTCTTAAGTAGTCCAGCAAAGTGCTTGTCAACAGATAAGAGGTTTTTTCTTACACGTGAAAGATTGTTTTTTGTGCAAGCACCAAGTCATTAATGTTCCACGCAAAGCAAGGATTTCCACCCGCACTTTCGGTCTTCTGGGTCACATGATCACAAAGCAAGGAAAGGCCGGAATGTCATCCTGGGAATCCACATACGGATTTGAAAAATGACAATGACTTTTTCTATGCATTTGGTATTTCCCTCCATGCCTTCCACATCCATGCTGAAATACTGCATGTGGTCTACCTGTCGTGTATTCTACCTGTCACATGGTCTACCTGTCATGTAGTCTACCTGTCACATGGTCTACCTGTCATGTAGTCTACCTGTCACATGGTCTACCTGTCATGTAGTCTACCTGTCACATGGTCTACCTGCCATGTAGTCTACCTGTCACATGGTCTACCTGTCACGTAGTCCACCTGTCACGTAGGTAGACTTCAAGGTAGTAAACATTCATCAGCATCAGTACCTTGTGTACATTTATTTATATTTATATTTACTATATAAGACGGCTGGGATAGGCTCCAGCACCCCTCGCGAACCTTGTGAGGATAAGTGGTAGAAAATGAATGAATGTATTTGATATATTGGATATATTTCCCCCCACTCTTAATGCCCCCCCGTGCGGGTCCCAAGCGGTCCAAACAGCCAGCCTGCCAGGAACCTGTGACTAAGCACGTTCCTCCAGCATCATGGCGCTACCAAAGCATGGCAGGATGACAGATCGCCCCCCCGATATATAGTGACAAACAAATTAGTGAAAAGATGCTTCTCGCTGCCGACCAGATGTGTTGGGCTCCGCGATATGGAACCCCCCCATGAAAAAGTGTCCGCGTCCCATCTGTGCTTTGCCCAAGACACGGGAGCGGTGCTTTGCACAGGGGACGGGAATCTAACGTGCACACGCGTCTATCTGGTACGACAGGAGGGGGGCCACGTTGGGGAAATAAGCATGAATTCATCACGACGAGTTGGTGGGGGGGGGGGCCGAGAGATGCGTCGCTCACAGAAGACATTCTCATGCATGAGCACGTGCACAATGCAGACGTGTGGTATAATTCATGCCATCCTTCCTCCTGCCAGTTATTAATGCCAGCTGCCGACACAAGCAGCAGAAAGCTGGGGTCCTTAGTTACTATTACTATTACTGTTACTGTTACTATTACTGTTACTGTTACTGTTACTGTTACTGTTACTGTTACTGTTATTGTTACTGTTACTGTTACTACCAGTAGTTAGCTTGGAAAGTCCAAGATGTTGGAAGCGGTGAGAAGAAAGTTAGGAAAGAGTGTCAGATTTCGCTGACGGTAATAGCAAGTTAGCATTTGATGGAGTAATCAGATTACACAGCCTGAGGGCCCCCGTGTGGGGACAATCGTCCCAAAGGAGGATGAGATTCTGGGGCCTCCCTGGGGAAACAGAGCTCCATTTTATTGTCTGACTTTTGACAATTTGGTCATGTCCCACTGGGGGTACGCGCTCCCCTGGTTGGGAATCACTGGAAACGGTTGCTATGGATTTTAAAATATGTTTGGTATTATATCGGCACCATTTGACACACGATTATAGTTTTCTATTGTTATTATTTTTATTGGATGCGTCTTCTTTGGTTTTTTCCATTCTATGGACATTTATGTCTTTTTCTATTTATTGGCTTTAATTTGCTGACCCGAGGACATGCAAGCCTGCGTTTACATCAAGCAGCCGTGGTCCGCAGTCCACACGTGGCGAGGCATCGGTGTGGCGTGGCATCGGTGTGCCGAGGCGCAGACATCCCCGACCCGCTTAGTGTCGTTACGCCGCAGACTTATCTTCCTCACGCTGCCTTGTAAATACGCTGGATTGCTTGTTATCAAACGAGCGAGGCGACAAACCTCATCCAGGTTCCTGACTTCCTTCCGCCGGCTTGTAAATGAGTCGTTCTCATGGATGGCAGCCTGCATGAATATTCCCTTCAGCAGGAGACGGCGTGCATGATATCTGCCACTTATCGGGCGGAGATCATGCTTTGTGCTGAACTCGGCTCCTCGCTGCCAACGTGACTTATCTTCACACGTCATCACGCGTTCTTTCTGACGTTTCACCTGCAAGTTTCTTTATTTTTAGTTTCGCCTTCCGTCCCGCTCGCTGACACGGCAGACGGAGGTCATGTCATCCAAAAGACGCCAGAAGAAACACGCTGTGAAAATTCCAGTTCCGATGCTGTGTCCATCACCGCCCCTCCTACATCAAAAAGCCTTTAGCGGCCTTTTTTACCCGTTTGACCTGAGGTCCGTGCCAGGAGGCGGGGCTCCGTGGGCGTGTACCACGGGGATGTCCACATTCAAAATAAAAGACAAACGAACAGCACGTGACATCTCCACACGGCCAACATTTGTCTGAGGGCCTTTGTCTAACAGCCTTTTGGCGTCTGCTCTATGCTGATTGTAAACGTGCGTGGAGATGTTCTTCAATGTCTGACGGTGTTTCCATCATTAGTTCCTGTTTGACTTTTAGTTTGTAGTCCTGTTTCCTGTGTTGGCTGCAGCTCCCCTTCTGTCCTCAAGCTGGCAGCGCAGCTGATTCTTATTTGTAATTAGCAGACGAGTTGACTGCTTCTCCTCAGTTTGATGTCCTCCTGTGCCTGGCCTGACGCTCTTTGCCTCCACTAAGTAGTAGCCAGTACTACAAGTATCTGTGTCGAGCAGATTTGTGTGTATGGTCTAAGAATCGACCGATACATCGGCCAGCCGATATTTGTGTTCTTTACTTGAATCGGTATCGGCTGATACGGGCGTGGGTTCGCCGATATATTTTTCCGCTGCATGATTTACAAACAGGCATCCGCCGGGCAGCTATGTGTTGCCGGAGGACCCTGCAATACACGCAGTTGCGGCATCGCTGCAACACCATAACAAGGGTAAGTTTGAAACTTTTAATTAGCCTCTAACAGTTAGGCTTGGTTGAAATGTTGTCACCTGCTTTGAAATAGGTAACATGCATACATTATAAAAGAATAAGCTTGCTTATTTACGCCATACTAGCCTTTCACATTTCACTCGGTGATCGCTAGGCATAACAGTTTAAGTCATGTATGACAACTAGAACTCCCAAAAACATCACATACCAACGCAACAGACGAATAAAAGCACTAGTTGAATGAACAACTATGCAACTTTAACTACAAACTGACGAACTATTTACATCGACGGTGCCGCAAAGCACGCCGGGAACCAGGAAGTGCTCCCAGCGACGCTACTATATAGTTTAGTTTGGGTCTGAAAACCAGGAATGCTGCTGAATGCTTCATCTTTAAAAGTGCTTATCGTTGGAATTAGGGAGCTGTTGATGTAGTTGGCAGTTCAGTTCCATGATGTTTGGGGGCGTTTCATCCACCGAACGCCGGGCTCAGGTGAATGCGTGTCGTGTTTTGTGTGTGTGCTCGCTCCGAGCACGCATACACGCACACACACACACACGCACACACACACAGAAGTAATTGGAGCAGCCGTGTCTGCTTATGAGAGGTCTTTAGTGTGCGAAACGAAATGTTTTGCACATGGTTGAATATTTACTCCTTTTAAAGTTGATAATGCTGTTTAAATGTGTGTTTAAGAAAGCTGAATCCTACTGTGTTCAGTGTTTACATTTCAATAAATATTTGTTTAAACATGAGACCTGTAATATTTGTTATCATTGTCATTTTTTCATATAAATTTAGCTAAGGGTGATGGGAAAAAAAAAAAATATATATATATATGTCATTTTCATGTGTCCAGGAAACGTGCCTTTGGAATTATTGTTGAGAAAGTATGAAAAATTTCCCGCGCGTTCAATCATCCACAGCCTCAGAGGGTTTTGGTAACGTGATTGGTGATTGAAGGAGAAGCTCCACCTGCCCGGCCCGTGATGACGTGATTAGTGCCAATGAATATTTTCCTGTTGGGGCTGCTCCTGCATCTACGAGGCTTGTCAGGAGAGCACGTGCGCTCGATGATATGCGGCACGCTTGGGACTTCCTGTGGTGATAAATGTACACAAGAAAGATACTTAACGCCGCACGGCCTTTCCAAAGGAACCAGATTAGAGATGTGACAGAATCTGGTTTTAAGTGCTGGGGGAAAACAAAGCAGCCTCTCATTTAGTGGCTCAGTGGCTTTCGATGTGAGGCTTGCAGAAAGACATTAAGGAGAAGTGAGCGGGGGGGGGATGCGGTGGGGGGGGCAGGCAGTCAATGATTTCCCCCAGAGCCTGTTTCAATAGTGTCTGCCTTCACTCATCTGACCCATTCGTTATGCTGAGCCATGGGGAAATCTGATTGGGCTCATTACCCTCTCCTCACCACGGAAACGGGAGGGGGGTGGGGGGGGGGCAAGGAGAGGCTCACATTGTGAATGGACACACATCACGAGTGTTGTCCGTCTGCCAAGGCTGTCCTCCGCTTCCCCGACTTTGCGTGGTGGAAACAAATGAGCGTCACCTCATCCGTCTGCGCGGCGAGGGGATGGACGCAGCGAGCCGGGACGTTATTGGCATGCATTGTCTCCTTCATTCATCCACTGATGAATGAGACGGGATGGATGAGAGATAGCGTGAAGGGCACGCCAGGTAACGGCTCCACATCCGGCCCCTCATCTGCTTCCACTTTAGGAGAGGCCTTGAAGATCAATGTGGGCTCTGTCTTGGGTTAGGAGGATGGGACTGACTGAGGGACAGCAAGTATGGCTGCCCAGAATCAGGCTATGTCAACACGTTGGGGGTAGGGGGTCGGGGGGCTACAGGGCAGCCGGCCCTTGGAGCTTAAAAAGCAAGTGCTGAGTAGGGGAGGGGGGCTACAGGCCGGAAGCGCCAATAGAGCGGCCCCTCGTTGATACCTGACTGTGATGTCCAATGTAGGATTCAATCCTAATCAAGGAATCTTTCTGTAGTTTGAGCATTGAAAGCATGGACTTTCTAAATATGGTTTGTAACATCATTAGAGTCCTGCAGACATGAAATAACACCCCTATAGTTACCTTTACACGCCTGTTATTCATTGTTTACACCACATTGTAACTCTTATGCTGCAGAGACTGGAGACGGCCACAGGCTAGCACGTTAGCAAGCTAATCAGTTGACCTTATTAATGGGAGGGGAACCTATTTCACTCGACGATGTGGGACGTCCCATGGCTGGCTTCATGCAGTGTTAAGGCCATGTCAGCTACGGTCATTACTGCCACCTAGTGGCCACAACACTACTGAACAAGACGCGTGCAGCGGGGGCGCCGCAGACATGACCTGTGGGGCGGAGCTAAAATATCTTCCGATGTGTCGGACGGGGAAGAATGCGAGCAGAGCTCTCCAAGGGCTCCTTGTTCTTCTGACGTGGAAAGGGCTTTGGGGACGGTGTTCCACTGAACAATAACCTTTAGCAGATGCACTAGTTCTTCTCAACAACAAGAGGGACACGTGGCGAGGAGGTGGATGAGTCAAGGTCCTGCTGGAGTGTTTATTTACTCGGACCGAAAGATCCCTGAACAAAGAAGACCTGAAGAGGATTATCCGTGCAAACTTTTGGCCATCCGAATGCTTGGCAAATCTGGTGTGGCTTCGTTAGGTTGTGGGTTTGATTACAGTAGGGGGAATACTGAGAGCACTAAACTCTGGACTTTCAGGAGCAGATATACAAGTATTATATAACAATGATATTTTTGAAGGTATGCTTCCAAAACTCCAAGACCGCCTGAACCTTTGGCCGGCCTCCAGCCTGCCTCCCTGTTTCCTCCCCTTCCAAACGTTGCCTTCAGATCTGGTTTACCGATGATTAGCTGATGCTCCAAACAGAGGGAGTGTAATTAAGGAGCCAGACCGGTCTGTCAATGCGGCTCAGTACTCCATGAAGAACACCAGACTAAGTGTTTGCTCTAATAGGCCTTCAAACTGCAAACAACACGCATACCTGGAAAGCACGAGTCCCTGGGGGGGAACAGGCGAGAGCAGCTGTCTGCAAGTTAGCTCTAATAAGAAGCAAAGTTTATCAGCAAAAGTGAAGGCTGGCTGTTGGTGTTTGGCAAAGCCTGGCCTTCCCTTGCTCGTCTGTGACCAAAAGCCGTCATCTTTGTTTCCTCTCCTTCATGGCCGCTCATCGATTCCGCTATCAGGCCGTCGCTGGTGTTGACTCTGCGTGTCTCCTGTCTCCTCCAGAGAAAGTCAGCATGCTGTCGGCATTGATCGCTCCCTTCAAGTACATCAGCCCCGGGACCAGCGGCACCGAGGACGAGGACAGTTTAAGTAGGTAACATCCTGTCTCTTTTCGCTCCTTCTATCAGTCGGCACCGGGGGGGGGGGGGGGCGGGGCGACACCGTACATTTTGGGGACATGTTCCTGTTCATGTGTCCGTAATCAAGTCAATCAATTAACTGCACAAAAAAATAGAAAAACCCGCTGATGTTGCCACCCGCAGTCAAGCATGTTGACACGTGTTTGATTTCCTCCTCTGTCTACCAAACAGGCTGGAAGACAGGAGGGTTCACTCTGTGCATGCGTCTCACCATCGGCCATCTTGCTCTATGGCGGAATGAACCCTCCTATCGGCCATTCAGTTCCTTTGTCCCACAGGGGAGGGGTGCTGTCCATGGTAGCTTGGCTGCTAGCTGTGTGCCTGTTGTGTATATGTGTGTATAAAGCCCCATCTGATGTCAATCTGTGCATCCTCGTTTTGTGACACATCCAAAGCAACGTCCCACAAGGCCTTCCACCTCATTAGAGGCACACGGCGTATCGCACACACTACGTGGTGAAAAGTCAATCAAGGCGGCGGCTATGCAAATGAGCTGCATCGACACACAACGTCGCCGTCAGTATTTCTGCTTGTTGTGGTTTTGTCAATATCGGACAATAACGAAAGTGAGACTGATTCAAAAGCAGGAATTATCCTGCAGCCAAATTTGTTCTGGTGACCGACCGAACGCGCGATGAAATAAAGTCAATGGTGTAAAATAAGTAAGCAAAAGACTCGGAGCGGCGGAAATGATTGCTCTCATTTGGGCCAAAGCATGTGTACGAGCCTATGAAAGCAGGCCGTTCCAAATGAAATGTGAAGGAGGACAAATGATGATGAATGAGCCGTGAGACAGGTGTGTGCAAGGCCGCATACGCAACCGTGCAAACCATGGAAGCCTTCCAGAAACATCCTTGTTGGGAGCTTTCCTAACGCAATCCGCCACCGCTCGCACGACTCGGTCGGCGGTGTATGGCAGCCGCTCAGCCTCTGCTTTCACGGGTGGAAGTGTGAAATAAAGCGGGCCGCAGACATTCCTCTCATCCTTTCTCACTGGCGGAATCCCCACCCCGTTACAAATAGGATTTCTGCTGCGCGTTGGCCACAGGGACCCATGTTTCTCACTTACAGCACAGATTCCCAAGCAATTTAGAGGCAGATTACAACATGATTTGGCAGATAGCGTCCCTTTTAGGGGATTTGTATTTTAAAACACTTACATATCATCAAGCCCTGCGGTATGAAGTGGGCTCAGCCAACAGAGATTTGTTCATTATGGTTTCATTGTGTACCAAGTGCTTCAATCTGCCTGGGGAGATTTCCCTTCATTCCTTTTGTTCAGCAGAGATGAGAAGAATATCACACACATCATTTCCTCATCGGGCGTCCCATTAACCACGTGGGTTTGTGTTTTGGGGGTGTCTTCTCAGGTACCAGCAGTGCCGAGGTGAAGGAAAACCGCAATATTGACAACCTGGAGGAGTGTCACTCACGGTTTTGCTCCGACTCTACGAGGAGCGGCGGCTCTGGTCTGAAAAGGAAACGCCCCCTGGAGGAAGACAACAACGGCCACCTGAGCCGCCTGCGTCTGATCTGTCAGAAGGTGTCCTGGTCGGAGGCGCCCAAGAACGCTTTGGTTCAGCTCAACGAGCTGCGGCCGGGCCTCCAGTACCGCGTGGTGTCCCAGACGGGGCCGGTCCACGCTCCGGTCTTTTCCATCGCGGTGGAGGTCAACGGGCTGACGTTTGAGGGAACGGGTCCGACCAAAAAGAAGGCCAAGATGAGGGCGGCAGAGCTGGCCCTGAAGTCATTCATCCAGTTTCCCAATGCTCCTCAGGCCCACCTCGCCATGGGAAACATCTCCAACCCTTCAGCCGACTTCACTTCAGACCAAGCTGACTTCCCTGAGACGCTGTTCAAGGAGTTTGAGTCCTCGCCTTGCTCTGACGGCCTGGCCTTCTGCAACTCGGGAGCAGAAAGTCACCTGTTATCCAGTGAGCTCCTCAGACACGGACGCCTGCTTCGCCACACCCTGGACCTGATGGTCCAGGCTCAGCAGAGGCTGGGAGGCCTCGTTCCGGAGCCGAATGCAGCCAAGAGTCCCGTGGTGCTGCTCAATGAGCTCCGGCCGGGCCTGCGCTACGCTTGTCTTTCTGAGCGAGCCGAGGGCCGACGGCTACGGAGCTTTGTGATGGCGGTGCGCGTGGACGGACGGATTTTCGAGGGCTGCGGTCGCAGCAAGAAGGTGGCGAAGACCCAGGCGGCCCAGTGTGCTCTGGAGGCCCTCTTGAACATCGGGGCGGGCCCTGAAGGGAGGCCAGGTGTCAAAGGCAGCGGGAAGAGATGTCCTCATTTACCCCAGGTGAGTGTTTAGCTTCTTTGGCAGACGCGCTACTTCCTGCTGGGGCCTGGAATGACCGGCAAAGTCAGCATGCCGCTAAAAGCAAAACAGTGCTAACAAAGACCCCGAATGTGAGACAAAGTATGTTTTGGAAGAATAGTTAACACCGTAAGTCACTTTTAAAATGTCTTTTACAAACTGTGACCAGTCAAAGTGCTGAAAAGCTTTACTGGGTGGGAGTGGAAATTCTGGAACATACTGGACTTCTTCCTCTAGTCTCAATCAGGATTATCAAGGATTTGCAGTTAAAAAAACATCAGTTTACTTCCCATTTCCAACCTTAGAGGCTTTCAGCTTCGACGGCTCCATTGTCGAGGCAAAATGAGGAAATTCATCACATGACCATCTGCAGGTCTACTGTGGAAACACTGCAACATGGAATTAGCGTTGAATACAGTCGTCCTTGGTGTACCGCGGTTACGTGGTTGATTGGCATGACAGAGGCTAACCGTGGACCATTGATGGTACATTGATGGTCTAAGATGGTACATTGTTAAACACCATATCATTTCAGATATGAAATGGATTGCAACCTACGCTATATTTGAACCCAGCCCATGAGCGTGTTGGCCATTTTCCACAGCAGATGCATTAGAATGGAAGGCCGGAGAAGATGAATGTTTGTTTCCTGCTGCAGCGTCACATTGACGACTAACAGAAATTCAATCGGTTGCCCAAAGCTGAAAGAAAAGCAAAGAGAAAGGAGGTAAACAAAACACTGGGCCCATCTCGTGCTCATTTACCCAAATGCCCAAAATTGCAATCAGAGCTGGGAAATAGTTTTTGAGGAACTTGGAAATTGGATGCCTAAAGTAACAGTTGCGAGATTGTTTGGCACCTGTGGACGCTCTCGCCAGCTTCATTTCGTCTGAAGAAAGCTTCCCTAATGACATAGTTGGGCTGATTTACTCGCTTCTGTGGGCAAACTTATGGGCGCTGGAAGAACTGAACGCTGCCTGCCCGCATCCTGCCGGACTGAGCGGACTGATGGAGGTGTCGTTGTTAAATCCTGTTGTTGGAGCTAACTTTGTTGTCGTGACACGCTTGTTATCCGAGCTGCTGCTGGATGATTTCTTGGACGCATCCACAGCCTTGGGGGAACTTTTTATTGACACGCGCTTGTGTCGGACTCACGTGCTGCGGTATTAACATCCTTTTCCAGCCCGGCGAGTGTCCTTCCCCGGAGCATGACATCAACCCAGCAAACCTGTACGTTTGCCTGGGAGAAACCTTTCCTTTTCTCCCTGCTGCCACGGTGTCTAAAGGGATTTGAAGAGGATTTGCTGCACCAGTTTAGTTCCAGGGAGCACTCCTTTGTGGAAATTTCTTGAAAGTCAGGCATACTGTCTGCCAGACTCTCAGGGAATTCATTTCCGGTCCTGAAGGAGAAAAGTTCACCAGCATGGGTGCGTACGTGTGGCGTGCTTGGGCCTGCAAGTGCTGCTTTGCGTCCTCGGGCCGGGCACCCATTGCACAGCCAGCGGGTTGAGATGTGTCGTAGCTGGGGGGGGGGGGGGGCAGCGGTAGCTTTGGGGGAACGTTATGGAGCGTTGCCAAGTCACACCTACCCAAGGTCAGTTTGAGGACGAATTGGAGAAATCCTGGTCCTGGTAAACATCGAAGTTACCACTTGAGAAAGCTGTTGACCATATCTTCACCGACACTACTTTATTTTAGACAAGGAAACACCCTCACGGCTCCAGGACACCGCCGTGACCCTCGTGAAGATAAGCGCTCTAGAAAAGGATGGATGGAAAGCAGTCTGCCACGTACGACATGGGAATCATCCTTTTTTCCTTTCCTTTAGTGAACGTAGCAGATTACAAAGACACGTATGATATGAAGTAGGTTCATCCAGAAGAGGACCGGTGTACCCTCGGGGTACCGAGTGTTTTGAGTACTGTCTGTAATTGACTGCAAATGGCTGGGAAGTTGAACCACAGCTTCAACACCACCAGGAGTTAATATCAGGAGCACATGAGTAGAATGGAAGGGAAGAGAGGGATTATATCCTTGGCCAGGCATTAACCTCAACGAGCCTTTTCCAAATCATTTTCCTAATTGCCTCTAAAAATACCGTGACTTTTTCCAATGAATCATCCTGCACTATTTGCCCTATTAAAGCCTGCACACTGACTGAGGAAGTGTCGGAGTCATCCTGGCACTTACTTGACCAAGTGGAATGATTAGCCTCCCGTTCAGCCCATGATTGGCCACTTCATCTCCCGCCGCCGTGTCGCCTGAACCTGAGACGTGCGTGCGCAAGGACAGCGCAGAGGCGAGCGGCGGCGGGACGCTGCCCTCTTCCGCCGCGGAGGAAAGTTCATGGGATTAGGGAAACGTGCTGGGCAGCAGAGCCCAATGCCAGTTTGGGTTAACGGAGGAGAAGGTGAAGAAACACGGCAGGCCAAACGCAGACCGTATCACCCTCTGTGTAAACAAAACCCGAGCAGCCAATGTTTGTATTGGCGCTGATATCATCGGAGATGAAATGTGACAAAGTGATTTGATTCACTTGTCTCCTCTCCAGAATGGTCAAGTGGAGTCATTTGTCTGCCTCCGACACAGCAAATGAAATATGATTTCACATACGTGAAGGTGACCCCTGTCTTCTGCAGATTGCTTTCTTTGTCTAATCTCTCCCACTTCTAATCTGTCTCACTATAAACAGCTGTGACAGGCCCATCATTAATTAATATCGCCTCAGCAAATTAGAGACAGCCATCGCCCGGCCGAGCTGCCCGGCCTCTTCCTAAAAAGCCAGAAGACAGCCGCTCTCAGAGGGAGAAGGTGAGAACGACTCGTGATGGCTGGTGGTGCTCCAGCCTCGGCACGTGGACGGCCGTGGCAGCGTCAGCTGGGGTTGACACCGGCGTCTTGCACTGCAAACCGCCCGGCTGAATATGGGGGGCCCCCTCCAGGGGCAGCATCCAGCATCCTGATGATGAACATGGCGGTCACCCTTTTGCTGTCTTACCCCAGTTTGTCCTTCTCCCCCGTCCGCTTTCTTCAGCTGACAATAAGTCAATTGGAGAGGCTAACCGCTTAGCTCGCTAGCTTGCTATGCTTGTGTGATCCCGTAGCCTATGCAGTGCGATGTAAGCCAATAGGCGTGTGAAAAGTGATTATAGGGGTGTTATTTCATGTCTGCAGGGCTCTAATGTTAAAAGACATATTTAGAAAGTCTAATATTCCGCATGTTAACATTGAATCCTACTTTGTGGAAAGTCCAATTAACCGTGATAAATGAGGGATGACTCTATAGTATTTGGTTAGCCTTTTTGCCAAATCAGAAATGTACACATAAATATCAAAAGGGTCGGGCATCCATTGATTTTTTTACGTGCAGCCCTTAGTGGAAAGTTTGTAGAAGACGTGTGTGCGGTCTCGAACCTGCTGCACCCCTCCTCCTGTTCAAGGACATGTTGGCGAGCCAGGCCGGCCACAGAAAGCCGCTTGCTTCCGAAGCATCGCTCAAATCCAAAGCTCATAAAAACATAGCATGTGTTCATCTGCGTTTCAAAAAATAGGGGCGTTAAAAATGATGTCAAATGACTTCATTAAAGTTAATTAGTCATAAAGCGGTGAACTTAACAGCCCTAATCAAAGCTAATTATTATCTGTGACCTCTATGATTGAGTAAAGGGGATGAATGAGGCGGCATAGTTGACATCATCTCCTCCACCTGCGGACCGCCAGTCTGCCCTTTCGCTCCCGTTTGCTGTTTAAGAAGCAGCAGCATGAAAGAGTGCATTTGTGTGTCAAAGCGCCAAACGCAAACATTTGATCCCCGAAATAACACAGAAAGGTTAGCCACTGTCTAATACGTATGTCAAATATGAGCGATGAAAGCAGTGTAGCGCGTCAGCACGCGGCTTGGAGGGGGAGTCCTTTCACGGTGCAACCAAAATGTGGCTGGGGTCACGTCACTCGCCAAATCAAGGCAGAACGCCCCTGTAATCTTCCTGTGACTTGCCTGCACTCAGTCTTCATTGTTTGGGAGCGGCCTCCGCTCCTCCTGCCCTCCGCAGCCGCCCTGCCCTCCTGCAGCCGGTGCCCCGGCACGGCAACAATCAATTCCGAGGAAGCGCTCACACTCCATTAAAAGCATAACCAAGTTCATTACAATTTCATAGGCGCTCAGGTAGCAAATGGCCGCGGATAAATCACGGCTATTGGTCCTGCGTGGCCTCTGTGGCGGGGGTTTATCTCTGCCTCTCAGGACCCGGTGTCTGGCCTTTAAACGACCTTCCCGCCTCCGGCTACGGACGGCTATGCACCAAGGCATCACAGTCGGGAAATCAGGGGTTCATGAAGGCAACATGTAACTGTTACATGAGCGGACATGCAACAAATAGATGGAGAACACGGATGGATAGATATCGATATCATACGATGGAAATACCACGGCATTGATTTGATGGATCTGAACCTCGGAATAATAGTTTTCACTTGATTGACATGGCTGGTATCAGCGATACCGATCCAGTTCTCATACTTGGGCAAAGTCGGGCTGGTACCAGTGATACCGATCCAAAAGTGATACTGAAACGGACCTGGTGTCTGGTAAATGAAAATATTGTGTATTTCATATCACAGCATAAAGAATAGCAGACATTCAGTCAATTGATGATGAAATAGATGGTTATTATTCCCAATCAGTGAATCATTAGTTTGTTGAAGCCTGAAGGGTATTGATGGTGGTGATCCACCATAGAGTCCAGCTCATCCACGGCAACAGAAATATGTGAAAATGGTATCAAACGATAGGAGTCAAAGAACCAAAGCCCTGAAATAACCATTCACGGCAGGCTGCCTTACTATTGGTCATCCTTTCAACAGACAAAGATCACATGACTGAAGTATTGATGGTTTGACAATGGAGATAGGAGGTATGGATATCCATATGGATGTGTACATTCACGTCTGCTGCTTTGTGGGACTGGACTGTGTGGGTGATGGAGGGGGTAGGGAGAGAGGGGGGTGAAAACCTGGCTGAATGGACGGGGGTATGGACAGCATTGGGGGGGCCTCAGCGGAACAAAAGACCTTCAGGATTAATTAGGCGTCACATTGGTTGCAGGGCATGGGTGGGGGGCGCGGGGCGCTTTAGCATTCTGGAAAAAGCTCATGTCCTCAGCCTTCATCTTTCACAGCCCGCCCGCCCGCCAGTCGGCAACAGCACTCAGGTGGGACCGGTGCAGCCCCCGAGACCCCTGGCTAGTAGACCAGTCACCTGTTTCCATCTTCATTCTTCATGCATCGTTACTCCGTGGCCCTGGCTAATAAGCAAGCTTCCTTCTATGATGTATGATATGATGGACGTTACATTAGATATTACACACGATATGCATTCTGCTTCTCATACCCATACGTACCTTATTAGTTGTTAGTTGTGTGTATTCCCATGTGACATGTGTCACGTGTGTATTATTGTGTCTTTTGTATGTTGTTGCGTTTGTAGAGAAATTCATGGTGGGATGTTGTTTTGTTTTCCGTGCAGGTCAAAGGTGCCACCTTAAATATACAGGTGGCGCCACAGGTGTCTGTTAATGGCGTGTGTGTTGTTATCGTCACACAGCATCGTGTCTCTGGGGCGACCTTCAATGCGACGCATGCCGGCGACAGCTCGGCTTGCCGGCGACAGCTCGGCATAAAGTTCATTGATAATATTCCATCCCTGCTGCAGAAGCACTTAGCAGATCACATCCTGGAGGCTGGAGCGGAAACACAGGACTATTTATTGATCCATCAGTTGCCGGAGCCTATCCCAGCAGGAGCGAGAGGCGGGGTCCACCCTGGACTGGCGGATGTAGGGATGTAGGCTTTTCCCTCCTTGGAAGCTGACTGGGCCTTCAGCGTGTTGTCACTCATCTCCTTCCTTCCTGGGTCGGCCGCTTGCGGCTGCCGACGATGAGGAGGCGGAGCATGTGCAGAAAAGGAGGCCAAAAGGAGCAGAGACATTTGTTCCAGTCGATCTAGCGTACTGTGCTGACGCCACGTATAATGGATTTTTAGTAAATGTTAAAAGAGCAAGGGTCGGGTAGTTTTTTCACATATACAAAAGGCTTTCTACATCATTTCTCGTATTCTTCCTCAGGCTGCAAATTTTATATTTCAGTGTGCGTGGGTGTGCGTGTGTGCGTGCACGCTAGTGAGCGACACCATGCGGGTTTGAAGTCGCTTCTGTCAGGGGGGGTTTTGTAGACGTCGTGTTCATCAGCGAAAGAAAAGAGCAGGGCTGCTTTGTGGAAATGGCAGGTGTAAACTTCTAGCGTCTGCCTGCAAGATAAACATTGGTGTTCCTGGGAAACCCTTCCAGCTCCCAAATGTCAGCTGAGCAGCAACGCTTGCAGCTTGACGTCTTGCGTTTGCTTTGTCCTGAGGCGTTCAAGGGTTGTCAGAAAAGTCAGCTTTTTGACCTCCACAGATTCTCAGGGTCTTACACCTAGTGACCAGCAGGGGGAACCACTGGAAAAACGTACGGTCGGAAAGCAGAATCCAGTGTCGGAAGAAATGATCTGCATCCGTTCCTTCCATGTTTGACTTTCGGTATTAGTTGAGTATTTCCTGCTGGATTTTTGTTTGCTCAGGCAGCGATGAAATATTGCAGTTTCCATGCGCGACTTCTCTGCAGGGAGATCTCCAACAGTATGAGACTGATAAAAGTGTGAGAGGACACAACATGGCAATATATATGACTTTTATTAAAAAACACCCATAACAGCCGGGAGGCCCGCCTGCCTGACCACAGCAATATCGTGTGTACACTTCTTTTCTATATTCCGTATCTGGCCTCAGGTACCCTTCCTGGCTTTCAGAGAATGATCTGCCTAAAAGCCCCCAGGCCCCCACTTCAGTGTCCATCATTTTACCAAAACGTTCCATTGGTTAGAGACGATAGAACGCATGAAGCCTGGTGTTTCCCACTGGCGGACACCAGGATGTGTGTTCCCGTTGTAGGATCGTCAGAGGGGATTTATTCTCCACGAGGCAACCACTTTTCTTCCCGTCGTTTCCCGTGCCGTCCTTTGCAAGAGGCTCGGCGAGCGTGCGGAACGCAGGCCCGTATCGGGCGGCATGAATCCCAAGCGGCTTAGTTGAAGACGAACCGCAAACAAGGACGCACGGCGAGTGTTGACAGGGAGCGATGGCGGGCCCGGCATCCAAAGCATCCAATCCAAACACCATGTCACAGATGGGCCGGGTATGATAGCGACTCTTTTGTGGTAATTGGCTCTGCTTGTTTGATTAGATGAATAGAATTTAGATAATGGCTTCCATCGTCTGCCATGCTTGACGTTTGCAGTTTGTGGTCATGATTCATTGGCTGTACTTCCTGTTGGCTTCCATGTTGGGGGGCGTGCATTTCCCTGATGGATGTTTGCTGAACAGCTTAAGAGCACTCCTGGATTTGAGCAGATGTGGCCAGTCAAGCGACGTACGAAGTTAGCTGGGAACAAAGTTGGAGTGCATTTGATGGCATCCGCTGCCTCACACCACATCTGACTTCCACGACGTACGTGAATAATGTCAAGAGTCACTTGGACTGCAAAGATGGCCGTAATGATCTTTGTCAGTCAAGCATCGTCGTTGCATGTTCACTGCTGGAGGTCTGCCGAGTCCTTTGCTACAGCTCACCAGGCATTTAGGTGGGAGGACACGGCTGGAGGTCTCCACTCTGGCTGCAATGACGGCCTTGTGTGAGTCAGGTCATTAGTGAGACATCCTGGGTTCTTGGATGCTTTATTTACTGCGTGGCGTTGATCATCTTTGACTTTCATCCCAGCTCAGGTTCCAACCATGCTTAGCGGCTCGGTCTTCCAACCTTTCCAAGCTAATGAGGAATCTCTGCTTGAGTTCCGCTCGGCTTATACGGAAGCCTGCCGCGCGTCATCCAGCCTTCCTCCACGGATGGGTGGGGTGAGATCCGGCAAAGGCGGATTAGATCTCTCACCGCATCTTCATCTACCTTTTGTTCCGCTCCTGAAGATCAAGCTTAAAAGGAGGCATCGGCATGGGGCGGCCTGGGAGCTCCATGTGACTGACGGCTTCGGAGGAAACGCTGGGCGCTCGTACCGAGATGGTTATTGTCCATCACGCAGCCAAAGGTTAGTTCGTGGTCAGAGCTGTGTTGGCATGGTCCGCCTCCGCTGATTTGCGTTGGCCTCTTTTCACGCTGAGAAGACCAAAATAGCCACGTATCTGCACCTTCATCTCGTGACTGGCCGGCGTGGGAATGAAGCGGGAGCAGCGCTACACGTCATGTGGAGAACAAACACCAGGGAAATCTGTGGCACGGCGCGGAGGCTGCCTCTTTTTACATTTTCAAAAGCCCCCAAAGGCAACGCTTCCGCCAAATGAATAGATATCATTTTCTAAAGCCTCTTGCTCGCCGTCAGACGCTGAGAAGGGAAGGTGGTGTTGGTGCTGCTAGGAGTAGGAGGGGAAATATCCGAGCGGAGGGCAGACACTATTAAAACTCAGGAGAATGAATTGTTAAATACCTCCATAAAGAAATAAGACATGGCCCCGTTTTATGCTGCCTTGGCCGCTCTGCAGGCGGGTGATAAGAGGGTGTGTTGGGTTCAAAGTGTGTACGTTTGTGTGTGTGTGTGTGTGTGTGTGCGTGCGAAGGAGGTAAAATCAAGGCAGCAGTGAACATGAGCAGCAATATTCATAATGGAGTAACACACATGGTGATGAACATGATGGCTGCACACTTAATAGTAGTACCCAAAAGCAAAGCATATGCAAAATGTAAAGAGGCGTTAAACCATCACCTGTAATAAAGCACATTCCTTTTCATCATTCAATCCTTGTACCCTCGCTTGTAATGTTATCTTAGGACACGTGTACTCCTGCGTCTACTTCAAGGCCCTCCGGGGCCCCTTGAGAGTTCTATATATACATATACTACATATGTGTGTGTACATATATACAGTATGTGTATTTATACATGTGTATACATATGTGTATATTTGTTGAAGAATACTAATCTCGACCAGGCTACGTCAAGTGATGTTGAGGAGGTTGTGTGTGTTGTGGGGGGGTGGAGTTGTTTTGTTTGTCTGAAACGGCCACGAGTCATTCGTGCGGTCACGGCAGGTACGGCTTCCTCTGAGCGACTCGTAGGACGGCGCGGATGTCAAAGAAAGGGCGGTGCTGTGACAGATGGATAAGAGCTTTGAGGTGACATCCCGTCAGTCATTGTGCTTCCTGCATCTTCACCATGGTTACTTTCCAAGGCCGTGTTTCCCTCATTTACTGGCCTACTTGGACGCTCCTGTCAATCATTAAAGCCCAGTCACACAAAAATGAGATGATCTCGGATATTGCCGATTGAGGCACCACTTAATATTGTCATCTCCTGATGGCTCGGGAAGTATTTAGTACTATTTTGGCACAAGGGTACGCCGGCAGAGAAAGCTCAGCCTCTTTGCAGGACATCAGCTCTCCTTACTCGTTTTTTATTCATCGCCTTTTGGAGGAAATGTCAACGCAAACACTAACCACCCACAATATTAGCAAGTAGAAACTAATGAGAAGGTCTCCCTTACTAATGTGATATCATAAAAGCTCCTGGATTGGATGATTAGATTCTGCAGGTACTTAATGAGGTTTGTGGTGAGCGTATAAAATGTTTCACGTGCTTGGAAGAAGCCCATCTAACAGCCAATATTTCTCACTTGACAAATGGAGATTATGAGTGTACGCCTTAACGCACATGTGTTTATGGAAGCGCTCCTCCAATAAATCCTCCCGTGCCGCCATGGCGGTGACTAAATAAATCCTGCAGCTTGTTTTCTCCATCCTGAAGCGGCCCGAAGGGATTGCTTGTTAAACTGTTCAGAACTAATGCAGCAGAGACGAGAGACGGCAGGTGGGGCGAGGCACACAATGGCCGCCGTTTCTCCACTGAGCCACGCAGCTGAGACCGCATCACTTCACTGGAAACCACTTTGGAAACCAAATAGCCGCCCTTTGCCACAGGAGGGGGAGGGGGGCGAAGACGGGTGTTCAGTGGAGAGGAAGACGGCCAGGCAGCCGGGCACGCCACGCCGCTTCTCACGCTTTGCAGCAGGTTGCCGTGACGATCTTTGTGACTGTGGAGCGCGATCCTTGGCCCCATTTTTCTGCCACATTAGGCCCTCGGTGAGGTCGCACTCAACCTCCATGAAGGAGGAACGGGGGAGAAAAGAAGTCCAAATGAGACATCAACAAACGTGTTGTTTGCGTTCAGTGGTGACCCAAAAAAGCACCGTTTCCTCAATCGCACTCTTCCTCTCTAGAACCTTCTCGCAAGGCCCCCAAGGGCAGGGGCCCAAACCTTGCAACCAAGGGTCGCAAACAAGACAGCCAAAATAAATAGAAATAATTAAAAAAATTAAATGACTCTGCGAGTGAGCAAATCAAGCGCTCCTTGTCCTGCCTGGTGCCTCATAACTTCCCCTGAGCTCACAAACGTTCACTCTCCGAGGAAGTCATTCTCCATGCTCGTTGTACCAAACGCTCCAGCAGCCTTACCAGCCGCCTGAAACGCTGCTTGGAGCGTGTGCCCGAATACAGTGCACCCTGCTGGGCTGCAGCGGGTGGCTCCTCCCCCTGTATACTCTGCTTCTCCTGGTAGTGGTCATGTGATGATATTTCATTAGGACCCATCAACATTACCTCGTGTAATGTGTACTCGTTTGTATACTAGTGTACCAATATTGTGCATTCACGGCAGAGATGGAAACGTGCAGGGTGCTTGTCTGTTACTCGGGAGGCTGAAGGCGAGGAGCAGAAACGAGAAGGTGGACGGGAGAAAAGGAGAGGCGGGGGGGGGGGGGTGGAACAGCTGCTCCGTTGGCCGGGGTCTATTCCGCATTTGCTCCGCAGGCCTTTTAGGAGCCGCCACCCACCCTCACCTCCGGTCTACCATCAATGGGAGGTCATGGAGGACTTGACTCGGGGTTCAGGCTGTGACGGACAGCAGCTGATGCTGGCAAGCCAGGCGGGGTTCTGTAAGAATTAATTGCATGTCACTTTGGGGTAGAAGGAACAAAGGCTGGAAGGAGGGCTTTTTTTCTCCCGCACGGAATCTTTCCTGTGTAGAAACACAAAGAGCAAGGAACATTTCACCAACACCTTTTCATTTCACAGCCAACCATGCTAAGGAAATCTACGTTTTATCTTTGCTAAGTCAGAGCACCGCAGATCACAGCAACGCGTTTGCATTCACGTCTTCCCAGCAGCACCCTCACGCCGCCATCTTGCTTTCAGTCTTTGGCCCTATGAGTCTTTAGGTCTTTAGCCCTATGGGTCCTTGGGTCCTTGGGTCCTTGGGTCCAGCCTTCACTTGCTTAAAGTCCACACAGAGGTGGAAGATATCACTCAAGTGATAATAAAACTACTGTACTCATTCTTAGTGTCCACTCTACTGCTACTACTATGACTACAGACTACTACGACTTGTACTACTACGAGTACTTGTAGCACTACAGCACGGCCGAAATGGTCTACCCTTAAAAGAGCGCTAATGAGTAGAATGTTAAACTGTGAAATAGTACATATTATGATTAGTCCAATGTTAATAACGTCATGAAGTCGTTTCTACAAAGTTACGTCGAGTAGAAGTAAAGGTAGTGTTGGCTTTTTTTCCAGGACTTTGCTGATTGGATATTCCACTTGGTGAGGGAGAAGTACCGGTCACTGGTGGGCGGCTGCCATCCAGCGTACGTACGTCAGAAATCCCTGGCGGGCATCGTAATGACCCGAGGTATGGAACATTTCATTGACTTTTTCATATTTGGCTTTGAATTATTGAGGTGGTGCAATATAACGAGCGAGGGGAAGGAAACAGAAGACAAGGAACTAGCACCAAGTCTAGACCGGAAGATACTTTATGAACTGGGAGATTTCTGCCAGTTGTTACCCCGCCGATGAATTATTGAGTGCCAGTCGGTCTTCTCCTGCCGGCTTGGTGGACTTTCCGTTCTCCGCTCAGGCAGCGATGACACGAGTCAGCCGATGCCCCGCTGGGAATGTTAACAAGATCAGCCGAGGGCCGACTGTGGGATGCGGGGAGGCAGGGGGGGGGCGGAGGGGGGCGGAGGACACCTCTCGCTGTGATATGAAACAATGACTTCTGACTGCACATTTATCTTTTATGCTTTATTCATCTCTCATGTGCTGCTCCACATCACGTCAGGAGCTGCCACCCACACCAAGCATCATCTGCCTTCGTAGAGTAGACTTGATGCCAAATGTCACCAGGTAACGCTTAGGCTAAGGCTATTGTTAGAGTTGACAAGAATTCAACAGTAGAAGTACGCTGGACCGAAACAATGGATCAAAGCTGCTAGATGCCACTCACACTTCCCCTCCATTGGCCCAAGCTGGAGCCACAGAGACGCCGACACGCAGCCGAACACCCCCCATCTACGTAGGGGAGGGCTCGGGAACAGCACGACAGGGCAGGCACTTCCGACTCGGAGCGCTGAGCTTTGTGCCATCTTCCAGACAATGACGTCGCTACACATTGAACATTGAGAAAAGTGCGTCCAACTGATCAAACGTTCCACCATTTTTGGTTGGGTCAGCCAATCTAATGGTGGACTTAGACCGGCTCCGTGGGTCTCCAAGCAAAGTAGTTCATATAAAAAAGTGGATATCATTTCAAAACGAGGGTGTAATAATACATTCCCGCCCACCCAGAGCGTTATCTTCCTCTGGTGGCTGCAGGCGGTGGCGGGGGGGTTGCAGGGGTCACGGAGGAGGGATGGGTATCTGTGCAGCCTTTGGAGAGCAGCAGCTCATCAGTTTAGACTTCAGTAAGAGCAGCGGCGCTCATCCTGTCCTAATCCAATCCCTCTCCTCTCCTCCGCCTGCCAGTAATTGCTTGTGTTTGTTTATTAATAGCACACGCTATCTTCAAAGATCCAGACAAACTGGCTGTGCGTTTGCAGAGAGGTGGCGGCGCCGCTCGTGCAGACACACAAGTTGACAGGAACACTGGGGAGTCCTGTTCTCTGCTGCCCCCCCTCCTCCCGTCTTTTTGTCTCCTTCCATGTGTCTGATGCCTCGTCTTGCGCCTGGAGAATCTTAATCAGGGTCCATCTTTGAAGCGCAGACAGACAGCAAATCCCCCGTCCGCGTGGCGACTGAGTCCTGCTGAGGCGGTTGAGATCCAATGCGATGGAGATTAGCCCCGCCGTCTCAGGGTGAGAGTGGCGGGAAGCGAGTCCCAGTAAAGTGTGACACGGTCTGATGAAGTCCGCGCCGCATCAGATGGCTTCTTGTTGCTGATGTGTTTGTCATGTGGCCGAGCGGCGAGCGCGTGTGGCGTGCGCTAATGGGACTTAAGCAAGACGAGGAGCAAAGGGCTGGAAATAAGTTGACGACAAATGACGGTTAAGTTATGGTGTTTAGCCTGCGGATCCATTTCCAACAGGGATTTTTTTAATCTGCTTTTCAAGCTGCCTGAAATGTACAAGTCAACAAAACTCTCTCAAAGTGAAAAAGAAACAAAAAGGCAGCGATGCGCACATTGTGTCGCAGCCCAGGGAGAGATTTGGGAGCTTGAATAGCTTTTCACAAAGACGCCCTTATGTGCTCCGAGCAGTTGCCTGCTAAAGCTAATAAACAATCAACAGGGTGCCGCTTCTATTCCTGCCAGCGCTTTGCTTTTCTATCCCTGACAAAACATCAGCCGGCATGGAGGAACCCACGTGATGAGCCCACTCCGGTATGGTAAGGACGGCCGTGGTCGGACCGCGACTGAAACAACGGTTGTCCACAACGATAGCCTTTATAGTCAAAAGATATCAAATGGAGGAAGAATCACGTCAGCTGCCTGGGTCGACCTTGACCTTCAGGCCTTTGGGATTGGCCCTTATTGTGATTGGTGGGTCATGAGGAAGTGTGTGCGTGTGTGGTAGTTCCATCCCGTCCAGCGCCGTCTGTCGGACGTTTGTACGTGAAGCCTCGATGGAAGATCTCCTGCTCAGGAAGCGCAGCAGCACGGCTGAATCAGGACGCCATCTTGGACGCTGCCGTTACGGCCATTCCACCTTGGTGCTTCTCACCTGCTTTTTGTGTTTGTGTGCACGCCGCCTCTGGGTGTGCTTCATCCTTTACTTCTTTCTTTGCCCCCTCCCCGCCCTCGCGCTCTTCTGCCAACCAACAGCAACCTGGCTGCCAATTTCATGGCAGGCTAGCGAGTAGCGCTGCAGAAATTATCCACTGCAAAATTGATCTAAACAATTGCAAAGTGGAACGGCGAGGGAAAGCAGGAGAGTGAAATTGGGAGAGTCTGTTACCTTTTTGAAGTGACTTTATTGCTGTGAAGGAAGGCTAACTGGGAATGCAAATATGGAATAAAAGCATTCCATAAAAGCATTCCTGCCTGCATTCAGGTTACAAATAATGTGGGGATTTTGTGCAGGGGACCGGCCGGCTTTTTGGGATGTTTCCTAGCCTAGCCTGTGTGGGGAAGAAAGGCAGCAGACATCGGTGCCTCTTTTTGCTGTTAAATTAATATTTACCATTCATTCATCATGAACTCATAAAGTATCGTTCACTGACTGGCGGCCAATGAGGGACGCGCTAATCTCTCGGCTATGTTGCTTAATTGGTTCCAGACCCCACCATGATGAGTGACCACCTGCTAAATATGCTTGTTAACTTGATTAGAGCCCTCTAGACAGGAAATAACACCCCTATAGTAGACATCATAAGAGAAAATAAGACATAATATCGACTTATACGTGTCAGTATTGGGAGAGGTCCTTGTTGTTCTTTTTCCAACTTGATTAGAGCCCTCTAGACAGGAAATAACACCCCTATAGTAGACATCATAAGAGAAAATAAGACATAATATCGACTCATACGTGTCAGTATTGGGAGAGGTCCTTGTTGTTCTTTTTCCAACTTGATTAGAGCCCTCTAGACAGGAAATAACACCCCTATAGTAGACATCATAAGAGAAAATAAGACATAATATCGACTCATACGTGTCAGTATTGGGAGAGGTCCTTGTTGTTCTTTTTCCAACTTGATTAGAGCCCTCTAGACAGGAAATAACACCCCTATAGTAGACATCATAAGAGAAAATAAGACATAATATCGACTCATACGTGTCAGTATTGGGAGAGGTCCTTGTTGTTCTTTTTCCAACTTGATTAGAGCCCTCTAGACAGGAAATAACACCCCTATAGTAGACATCATAAGAGAAAATAAGACATAATATCGACTCATACGTGTCAGTATTGGGAGAGGTCCTTGTTGTTCTTTTTCCAACTTGATTAGAGCCCTCTAGACATGAAATAACACCCCTACAGTCACCTTTACACTCCTATGAATAAGACACAATATCGACTCATGTCCATGTCCTTATTGTTCTTTTTTCTGCCATGATTAGAGCCCTCTAGACATGAAACAGCACCCCTACATAGTAGACATCATAAGAGAAAATAGGATTATAAAATAAAATACAAATATTGACTCACATGTTCGAATTGGGAGAGATGTTATTTTTACTTTTCCTGCGGTGGCTATTGTGTCATCAGTGTAACACGACTGAGGCCTCGTGACCAGTGTAGTACATACAGTACATAAAATAATACCACATAATGACCTGCCAAAAGCAATTCTGCCATTTGCTTGAATATGTCTCATCTTTACCAACAATAGGTGGTAATCAACCACAAAAGATTTATTTGTTCCTAGATTCACCTTCATATGGTTTGATAGTGAAGCCGTGAAACAGGAAGTTAAAAGTGTGGAGAGTACTGCAGTACCTGTTAGTAGTTAGTGTAGTACCTGCAGTGGTGAGGAAGACAAGCAGGCCACAAATGGACATTTTCAATCCTCTCCTGTTTTTCCTCAAGCCGCAGCCCCCCAACCCCCCCCCCCCCCCCCGACATTCCATCCTCATCAGGGAGGTGTCAGGTCTCCTGCAGGACTCCTACCTTCCACGGTGCCGTCTGCGTCCCAGCTGATAAAAGCCGGCGTGCCGGGCCGGCGGTGCCCGCCAACACAGCCTGACTCGGGGGGGCGAGGGGAAGTGATGCCAGGCCGCTAAGTGGCGAGGTGGCGCCGTCATCTGTCAGCTCTCCCGACTTGGCGTTTTCCATTTGTCTTGTTTTAAGGGACTGCCGTGCAGCGGAACCCGCCTCCGTCCGTCAGCAAGGTGGGGTTCATACGCGGTCTCCTTATTACGACGGAGTATGCGGGGGGGGGTAGTGGAGGATAATGGAGTGAGTTGCAAGGAGTGGCGTGATGAACCAGAGAGGGAAGAGGGAAAGGTGGCTGGCAAACGAGCGGGAAAGCCGGGAGAGGCGACCCAGGAAGCAGGAACTTGATGATGAATCCCACCAGGAACAGGAAAGGCTGAATGCCGTCGCCACGGACAATCATCTGGCCCAAGCGAGGGTGGGAAGCCGGCTTGGAGGATCAGGTGGGAGGGAGGAGCCGGGCGGTATCCTGCTTCTGCTGTTGGATCATGGCAGTGTGCGGATCCACGGGAAGGGAGGATGGAAGCCTGACGGGTCCAATCAGGCAGAAGACGCCTGCTGACCTTTAAGAAGTCAGAAAGGTCTTCCGGTTTTTGTCTTGTGGTCCCGTGTGCTCCTTCTAAACCTGGTGTCTGCTTGAGGAGGAAGGCCAACGTCAGCTGCTTGTGTGTTGTGCAGGTCTGGACATGAGCTTGGCCCAGGTGGTGGCGCTGTCTACAGGCACAAAGTGCATCAGCGGCGAGAACCTGAGCGACCGAGGACTCGTGCTCAACGACTGTCATGCCGAGGTGATCGTACGCCGAGCCCTGCTACGCTTCCTCTACTCGCAGCTGGAGCTCCTCATCAGGTAAACACCGCCTCCCGTGGTGGCGCCCCGTTCAATCTCCCTTTCCTGGCCCAATCGCCATCCCGGATGTTCTTCAGAGGGGGAGCAGGTTCAGCGTCGTAGCTAGCGTAGCTAGCGTAGCTAGCGTAGCTCCGGGGTCACCTGCAGCAGTGGGCTTTTCTTCTTCAAGTGAAAGCTGATGAAAATGCTCACATGTCTGAGCCAAAGCGTGTTTACGTGGCGGTACTTTCCAGAACGCCTGCAGCAACAAGACTGTGGATTAATAGCATTTAATAGCATTAATAGCATTTAATAGCATTTAATAGCATTTAATAGCATTTAATAGCATTAAAGATGATGCTTGGCGTGACCTCCCACTGCAGATCTTTCTTCTCCAAGGAGCTCCATCACTGGTGCCTCCCCCCCCCCCCCCCCCCCCCCCCGGCTCCATGGCCAGGTTGATTGATCAGATTAGTGTAAGAAGTGTAGACAGCAGAATGTCATATTTGCATACGCAGCACTGACTTCCTGGTCTCAGCGGCGGGCTGGACGGCGGCGATAGGGACAGCACGCCACAGCAAAAAGGCGAAAGGAGGAAATAAGTCCTGATGGAAGGAGCCAAGAAAGGACGTGCAGACACATGACGCACCAGTTCAGGCTTACGTTTCGCTAGCATGCACATATTCTCTACATTTGATACTACTTTAATATTTGTAATATATCAGGCCTTCAGGAAGGCCCTGAAGGCAACGTCATCTTTCACTAATACATCTGGTATTTATTATTCATCTATCACATAACATGACTCAATAGCCCAAGGCAGTCAAATAATAATATAGATAGTGTAGAAATACTTCATGTGTTAATGATGAAGAAATACATACGTCCACATTCAGAAATACTGTAATGCAGTAAAACAATGACTACATATGTACATAAACACATGAAGTAATGACTGAAGTAATACTGCAGTTTTGCATACTCATAATATGTTTGTAATACTATGGGGGGTGATATTTAATAAGAATAAAGTAGTAATACTACAGGACAGAGTACTTTTTAAGTAGCAATAGCAGCAGTAAGTCTATAATGGAAATTAAATGTCATATTTTGCCTGTTAGGCAGCCCCCCCATAATAAAAAGTCAAATGGAATACACAGAGCAGCTGTGAATGGTGCCCCCCCCCATGACGATGTCTGTGTTTGCTGCCCCAGCAAAAGGCCGGGCGACTGGGAGGAGTCTATTTTTGAGCGCCACAAGGAGCGCAGCTACAGGCTCCGAGACGGCGTCCGCTTCCACATGTACATCAGCACCTCGCCGTGCGGCGACGCCAGGCTCAATTCCCCCTACGAAATCTCCACCGACCGTAAGTTGGCCTCATCTCATCCTGCCTGCTTTAGCGTCCAGGCTGGAGCCCATGAGTACTACTTCCTGTTTGCAGTACACAGCAGCAGACGGCTGGTGAGGAAGCACCGCTGCCACCTGCGGACCAAAATCGAGTCGGGCGAGGGAACGGTACCGGTCAGGTGTCGGGGGTCCGTGCAGACGTGGGACGCCGTTTTACAAGGGGAGCAGCTCATCACCATGTCCTGCACCGACAAGATCACCAGGTCAGCCGTCACCCGTAGGAGTCCATAGCAGGCCTTCTATGAGGTCTATCTATTAGTAGTGCCAAGGTGACTGTAGGGGTGTTAGTCCATGTCTACGTGGCTCTAATGGTGTAAAAACGTGTATTTCCGAGATGGTAAGCAGGTTTTCTGTACTGTAAATAGCAAAATATTCCATCTCTAAAGAGGAAATGGACTGATGACGCAATGAATCATCCATCATTCTCCCCCTGATATTCATCACGCAGCCTACTGAGCAGCAACAGCAGCAGGCATGGCAGCCGAGGAGATAAAGCTCCACTCTGTAATAATGGGGGCGGGGGGGCATGGGGCAGGACGTGGAGGGATGATGACATCATGCCATTCATCTCATACCAACCATTGTAAAAACATCAACATGGCTGTGCTGTACGCCCCCTTTTGCTCCGGCCTGTGGTGCTAACGGCCTGGCGGAACTTCCCTGAGCAGACATTCCCTTTGATAAGAATTGGAATACTACTACTAGTAGTACTAATAATAATAGCAAATATTAATAGTGATAGACA
Source organism: Doryrhamphus excisus (assembly GCF_037039965.1). Lineage (NCBI taxonomy): Eukaryota > Metazoa > Chordata > Actinopteri > Syngnathiformes > Syngnathidae > Doryrhamphus > Doryrhamphus excisus. The sequence goes on from NC_136361.1 coordinate 939,966, forward strand.
AAGCTGGAGAAGGTCTGGACATCCGCTCTGGAGTACTTGTCATATGTAGAGCAAGGGACATCCATGTGTCAAGTTATTGTGGTGGGGGGGGGGGTAGCCTGTGGAGGTGAAAACTCCTCCTGCGAGTCTTTGGTTCATTTCACCAATTTGATCCAGTTGGAGGAGGCTGGTGGTGAGATGCTGCCATTAAATATAGCCAAGTCACTCACACGAGTGAAAGCAATTACTGTGGGAAAGGCTGGTGTGTGTGTATATATCTATATATATATCTATATACTGTATATATATATATATATAGATATAAATATATATAGATATATAGTGGCAGGAGAAGGGCCACGCTGGTCCTTCCATCATCACCATCATCATCTCCACTCTTTGCTCTGCAGCCTCGGCTTGATATCGCCGTAAATCATCAGTGTTCATCGTTAAAGCCAGTGGGTCACCAAGGGCCACTTTATCAAGGTCAGGCTGGGGGGAGTGGGGGGGGGCACACACTTGGCTCCTGGACTGATCTTGGATGCTGTGTTTCCTCTCTAACAAGCATCCTGCACTCCTATGACTTTGTGGTCCCCTCTTGGTCCAGGACCTGAAGACTAGTGAAGACTAGTTTAGGGGCCGCCAGGGTTTTTATCAGGGTTTTCCTTCATGCTAACGATAAACATTAGCTCTCAGCATAGCGCCATGACGCAGCCGTGGATCGTCAGCTTCTTGCCTTCGGATGGTGACAATGGGAGGTGCAGGAGGTGCAGGAGGTGCAGGTCACCATGCTTGACTTTGTTGTTTGCTTTTTCTGAGCTAAGTTCTAAGGAGGGTTTAGCAATCTGGCTGTTGGCCGTTTTTACACTCCAATCTAGCTAGCTCCTTTTTAGCCATTGCAGGTCCAGTCTAATTAAAATAAGACGTGATTTAAGGTCCACGAGAGTGTGGACTCCACGGGTTCATGGACGCGCGCGTTGCTGTGCCGATGGCGGCCATCTTTTCGAAGCAAGGCGGTGACTTGATGCCCTGATTTGCCAGCTGGATCTGACCAGGGTCCTGAACGGCTCATGATGATGATGATGATGATGATGCAGTTGCATGCAGCCCATCACGTGACCTGAAGAGCAGTTCAGCGAGGGTGGGAGGAAAGGGGGGGGTGGAGGTGTCCTGGCTCCCTTGGCTCCCTTGGCTCTTTAAATTCCCAGGCCAGCAGATGGCTGCCTTTTCTTGCATGAGATTAGAAGATGTCTGTGATTCACCGTGTCGCTTTCCGCCTAAATTAATATTTCAGCCTCAACCATTTTGCTTTGGGCGGTGCTTCCCTGAGTGTGTGCGTGCGCGGACAGATTGCAGGTAACTGTGGCCGCCGCATGGTGAGCCCATTTAGCGATTCCCAGAAAGCCACTAATGTTAATTGACTGCTTAGGAAGTGAAAGGCGGCGTAATGAGTGATTATTAAGTCAGCCGGGGAAGCAAAAAAAACAGTCGTCACTGTAATTGCGCCTGTGATGAAGCCGCGTCCATGGCGCCCGTTTCATCACGCTGGAACCGTACGCCTGCTAAAACATACCTGTTAGCTTCTTTACAGACACCGCATTAGCCGGCATGTATGTATTCTGGAAGAACAATGTTGACATATTAGGAACATTACATGAGCAAAAATGGGGGGGGGGGGGGAATCGGGACGGCCAAAGGAAGCTTGGTGGGTCCATAAGGAGGAGGAGCTAATGACCAGGTTGGGCTCCTGGCTCCAAGCTCACCAACCCCGGTGATGGCAACGCTGCAGTTGCATATTCCTGCCAGCAGGCGGCGCCACTGCTCGTTTTTCTTCCCCTACTTCCTGTGGAACACCAACCCAAAGCATCTCCTCCATGCCTCCCGTGTCCTCCATGGAGCTTCCGCTACATCAAGACTTGTCTTCTGCGCAGGTGGAACGTTGTGGGCCTGCAGGGGGCGCTGCTGAGCCGCTTGATGGAACCCGTGTACCTGCACAGCGTGACCGTGGGCAGCCTGCGCCACCCGGGCCACCTGGGCAGAGTTCTCAACCAGCGGCAGGAACGTCTGGGCCCGCTGCCTGCCGCCTACAGACGCAACCAGCCGCTGCTCAGTGGTAACGTGCACACGCGCTAAGGTGGAATAACATGGGGAATATCGTGGAATAGATTGGTGATATATCATGGAATAAAGTGGGGATATATCATGGAATAGATTGGTGATATATCATGGAATAAAGTGGGGATATATCATGGAATAGATTGGTGATATATCATGGAATAAAGTGGGGATATATCGTGGAATAAAGTGTTGATGTAAATGAGTGAAGCCTTTATGTGTGTCTGCTGCAGGTTTGAGCTGGGCGGAGCCTCAGCGTTCGGGGAAGGCGTCCTGCGTCAGCATCAACTGGACGTTGGGCGACACGCAGGTGGAGGTGGTCACCACGGTAACGGGAAAGAAACGCGACTCGGGGACGCCCTCGCGCCTCTGCAAACACGCCCTGTTCACCCGCTGGAGACGACTTTACTGCAAGGTGAGGACGTGACGATGAGTCTGGCCCCGCCCCCCCCCTGCCCCGCCCACTTCTTTCCTGCTGTGAGGTCAGATGACAGCTCATCATGGCCTCATCATCCCAGGCCACAGCGTACATCCTTAGCCTCACGTCCACGCGCACCGTGAGCGCTCCGTGATGCGCAGAGGGAGCACGCGTGAGCCGTCCCGTTTCCACCACAAACTTTGACCTTCTTACGCCCCCCCCCCGCACCCACCCCCACCTTTGTCTCTCTTGCCGTCAGAGAGGAGAAAGCAGAGAGGATGTTCAATTGCTTGTGAAATTTAAATAGGGGAAATTACACAGCTGTTGAAGACCGCCCATCAGCCCCCCCCCACACACACACACACACACACACCACCCAAATGCATTGGTACCACTTCTTCCTCTCCTTTCCCTTTACCCCTTTTATTACACATATTAGTGTATTATTATATTATTATTACATCTTTTATTACACATTGTTATTCACTTATTATTATTATTACATCCTTTTACTATTACACATTGTTATTCACTTATTATTATTATTACATCCTTTTATTATTACACATTGTTATTCACTTATTATTATTATTACATCCTTTTATTACACAGTTATTCACTTATTATTATTATTACATCCTTTTATTATTACACATTGTTATTCACTTATTATTATTATTACATCCTTTTATTATTACACATTGTTATTCACTTATTATTATTATTACATCCTTTTATTACACATTGTTATTCACTTATTATTATTATTACATCCTTTTATTATTACACATTGTTATTCACTTATTATTATTATTACATCCTTTTATTACACATTATTAGTCACTTTATTGTTTTGTCCTTCTATTACACATTATTATTATTATTACATCATATTAACATATATTATTATTCAGTTCTTATTCTTATTTCATCATTTTATTACCTATTACAATCATGTATCATTACATAATACATCTTTTTATTACATATTATTATTATTACATATTATTCAATTACATCCTTTTATTACATATTACATATTATTATTATTATTACATACTAGTATTTTTTTCTTACAATGACATCCTTTTACTGCTTATTATTGTGATGACATTCTGCCACGGTGTGATGTTTTTATTGCCTATGTTCTATTCTTTTATAATATACTGCATATGATATTGTTCCCATTGCCATAAAACAACCCACAATATTTAATAACTAAATCCATGTAGTATCAATCTGATCCCAATGCTAGCCTTTGTATCAATATTTGAAAGGGACCCCCCCCCCCCGCCTCCTCCTTGTCAGAGCGCACGCTGCTGCTTGCACGAATGTTCTCCATGTCAGACACGCTTTTATTTCCCTGCATCGGCTCTCACTCCGCTCTCCTCTCCCTCTTTTTGTCCAGCTGGGGTTCCCGCCGTCCTGCTCAGACGACGGCCATCTTGTTTACTGTCAGGCCAAGATGGCGGCGCGTCCTTACCAGACCGCCAAGCACCAGTGGTTCCGCTCACTGCAGGAATCGGGCCTTGGCGCTTGGGTGAAGAAACCACCCGAGCAAGAACAGTTCCTGCTGGCGGACTAAAGAGTGTGTGTATGTGTGTGTGTGTGTGTGTGTGTGTGTGTGTGTGTGTGTGTGTGTGTGTGTGTGTGTGTGTGTGTGTGTGTGTTAACCTTTATTTTTTTATTAGGGCAAGGTAGGGCCATGATCTTTGCAAACAGCTTTATAACTGCGAGTGAAAGCTGCAAACTCACAGCTGTCACCCTCGTGTGTGTGTGTGCGTGCACGTGCACGTGCGCGTGTGTGCACGTGTTTCTGAATGGCCCACTCCCCCACTCGATAGAAAAGCCGGAAGGTCACCTGGACGTGCTGAAAGGAAGAGGAAATAAAAAGGATGGTGTGTTTTTCTTGGTCTCCTTTAAACACGCGAACACGTACACACACGTAAACACCCCCCCACCCCCCATGCCCCCGCCCCTCAGGTGTGGCGTCCGTCAAGAAAGGGTGGGGTAACCTTGAGCGAAGTGAAAGGCAGCAGCGGCTATCTTGTCATCAGCTATTTCCGGGCCCCGAGGCTCCCGTGGAGCGCCGGGAGGAGAGAGCGAGACAGAAAGGAAAGAGAGAGACGACCGCGTCCAATTACCCGTCCTGTCAGGGTGACGGGTGATGGGGGTGGGGGCGAGGTGGGGGGGGTTGTGAAGAAAAAAGCGGGACAGACGATTCAATGCCATCTCAGGCGACCCGCTTCACCTTTTTCTAGCTTTGTCCTTGTGCCCTTTTTCTAAAGATGATGGCTTTAACTCCCTCGCTACATCCCAATACTACGTGATGACGAGTATCCGCAGTACATAGAAATACTTCCTTATTTGGCATCTCACTTTTGAACCTGAAGGCCTCCTGGAGCCCACATCACGACTATTCTAAGGGAATGATGTTTGCACTCCTCAAAGATCCTCAAGATGACAGGACATATCTGCTGGTTGTAGAAATCACTCGTCAAAGATCCTCTATGACAGGAACAACTGACTTCAACAAAGCTTTTTTCTTCAATTCGTGACATTTTATGAAAGGTCGACTGGCATGTAGTTCACCTGTTTTACCACCAGGTGGCGGAACTACATTGTAATTGTCATCTCATTCCTCCACAAAAGACAATTTGGGCCTCACTGACAACACACACGGAGACGCATGCATACATACATACACATCGGCAGGTGGCGCCAAACTAAATAAATGACATAAATGCACAAATGTTTGCTTAAGGGAACCGTCAGGTCTTGAACATCCAGTCTTCATGATTTCCAAATCATCATTACTTCCCGTTTGGTGGGTTAAGGTCGGCCTGCACGTTGATTGGCACCAGCGAGCAGCCAATCAGCTTGGCTCAGCTGACAAACGTATGGAAGATGCAACAGTGACATCTAGCGGCCGTTCTGTGCTAGGACATGTTCACTGCCTCCATTAATAATCGGCTATTAATAAGCCTTACATATTAAGACTCGCTGCTCTTTAGGGTGCCAAACAAACAATATTTAATATTGATATTGATCACTTCTTGATCTGTTTTATTTTCTAAACTTAACATCCTAAGAATGGTCACACAACATTGAGTATTATTTTCATACCTGATCAAAAATGTAGCGGTTGTGTCATAAAAGTATTGTGAAGAACGTGGTGATTATTATGATTACTGCATTATCGTTTTCCATGATGATAAATATGATGATAAATATATATGATTCTACAGCCTTATCAGGAGAGTACACCCAAGCACCGCTACTGTATATGACATATTACCATATTATCATATTACCATATTACCATATTACATATTGCTGTGGTGCAGGCCAGTAAAGCCATCAAGTTGCTTTGACGTCCTCTGCACTCACCATAGTCTTTCACTGGGATTGGGTGTGTGTGTCCCATTAGACGGAGGAGTGTACATATTGTATGTAACAGAGGAGGATGGTGTACATGTAGTACACCATGTACAGCATGTACTCTGAAAGGTCAATGTCTGTACTTGCATATGTGAATAAAAGCACAGCATCCTGATTTTTATTCTGCTCTGATTTGCCAAAAGTAGCCTGAAAAGGGGGGCCACTCGTCCATGCTGCCCGACCTACCCCCCCATGGGAAAACATCGGAATCCATCGGAGGTCTCATGGCAGATGTCTTCAGCCTGGACGCCTGGGAACGTGGGGGCATGTACACACTAGCATCTGGTCTCAAATAAGCATTTGGAATAGAAATAAAAATACATGAAATAAATAAAAATAAACCTTCATCGTCTCTGTCTGTATCCTGATCATGACCGCCGTTAGAACATCATGGCAGACTTCTTATTTAGTCCTGGTCATCACCGGCTGGATGGCTCAGGTGGTAGCAGCAGTGGCGCACGGTGCATGGGACCAGAGTTCAATACCCGATGGTTATTTTGCCATTTCTTCAGATCCAGCATGGATCGTCATCATCACCTCATAATAACACCTTGCATGGCAAGCTTGGGGAATAGAAGAGGTGGGTCATGGTTCAGACTCTGAGGGTTCAATACCAAGTCAGGGTAGACTTCTTACTTTGGTGTTTTGCGATTTCTCCACCAAGTCATGGTGCAGGGGCTCAGGGTTCAAATCCTGGTTAGGACAAATATAAATGTTGGTCATTGTGTTTTTTCCAGGTCCATCATGCATCGTAGTCATCACCTCCGTTATAACATCCTCAAGGCTTGCCGGCTGGGTAGCTCGGCTGGTAGCACCACAGATTAATGGTGCAGACGATCAGGGTTCAAATCCTGGTTTGGACAATCATGGCTGGTGTAATTTTTCCAGGTCCATTATCCATCGTACTCATGACCTCCGTTATAATATAGACATGTTTGTCAGCTGGGTAGCTCGGCTGGTAACACCGCAGATTCATGGTGCAGAGGATCAGGGTTTGAATCCTGGTTTGGACATATATGGCTGATGTAATTTTTCCAGGACCATTATCCATCGTACTCATGACCTCCGTTATAACATAAACATGTTTGTCAGCCGGTTGTCTCAGCTGGTAGCACTGCAGATTCATGGTGCACTGGGTATGGGGTTCAAATCCTGGTCATGCTCACAAGAAAAAAAATAAATGCTTAATTTTATTAACATTTTTTTTTGTAATTTTTTTTTAAAAGCCAGCTGACTAAGCCTATCCAACCCGCGCGCGACCTCCCTCACGACCGCCATGCCCCACCCCCCTCCCCACCTCGCCACCCTCCACCCCTCCGGCCATCCCCCACTATACGATTTTGCGCTCACTTAACTCCACCTACTTCTCATTTTATGTTGACTTCATCCAGTTGAGGCACATATTTATTTAACAATCCCTCTGGAGGCGGGATCAATTTGGAGGCGGGATCCCGCATAATTTCAAGTCGAGGGGGGAAGTTACACACACCCCTCATTGTGCCGACTGGGAAGGCAACGCCCTAGCACTTTTGTTTTGTTTTTTGGACCGACTAGGATTTGAACACAGTACTCCAGCACCATGAATCTGCGGTGCTACCATTGGAGCTAGTCAGCTGGCAGACACTCATGATGTTATAACGGAGGTGATGACTACGACAGGTGCTGGAACTGGACAAATGGCAAAATGGCCTACACCTGCCCTGGCCGGGTATTGAACCTCACACCCCTGCACCATGAATCTGCGGTGCTACCAATGGAGCTAGTCAGCTGGCAGACATCTGTGATGTTATAACGGAGGTGATAACTACGATAGGTGCTGGAACTGGACAAATGGCAAAATGACTTTCAACTACACTTACCCACGGTGCATGGGACCAGAGTTCGATACCTGGTCAGGTCAAATAAAGTTTCTTCGGTTTGCTATTTCTCTCTTTTTTTTCTTCATGTTCATGTTCTTGATCACCACCACCACCATTATAACATCTAACCTGCTTGCTGGCTGGGTGGCTCTCATGTGACAGCACCGCTAAGTCATGGTGTGGGAGTTCCTGGTTCAAGTCCCAGCAGCACTTGTTCAAACAAAAGAAGAAATTGAAGAAAGCTTACTTAAAGATTTTTTTTTTGGTTTTTTTTTAAGCCAGCTGCCTAAGCCCCTCCACCCCCCCGCGCGAGGGGACCCAAACAGTTGACATGGTTTCACCCTTCACGGTGAAGGGGATAGTATGAAAGATGTCAAAGTGGAAAAGGAAATGACATTTTTATTGGAAGGTGTGGAAGAGCACAATAAATGATGCAGAGAAGATCAGGTAACAAAGCCGCAGGTGAATACCACCTGCCATGGTCAAGCTTTCTGAGCTTCCCAGCATTCCATCTATTAGATTGCATCATCGTCCCTCCCGGGCGGGATTCAGATGGGGGCCCAAAGTCTTTTTTCCACAGGAGAAGAAGTCAACGCCCCGTCTGCAGCGTGCAGCCCAACACACAAACTTCTTTAGCAGGAACGTACGGCCGCTAGCTTCCTCTAATGCACGGCAATACGGCATTTGACTTCACAACCACACACATCTACAGCTAGCTCATGTGATCAATACTTGCTAACCTTCAGTGTTTCTATACAAGCAGTAACCAGAGGATGGAACAACAGCAAAAGGTTCCTTCAATAATAATAATCATAATCATAATAACACCTAACATGAACCCTTCTTAAAGGCGTACAGTACTTGAAGGCAGCGTCAAGACAAGACACGGAACAAGGCAACTTGCATGGGAAGTATTGACGTCAGCGTGTGGGGAATGACGAGAAGGAAGAGGAGGAGCAGGTCCTCATGAGGTCCTCATGAGGTCCTTTCACAGACAAAGGACCCCCCCAAGCGCCCCTCTGAAATACACCTCTTCATACCACAACCGCCTAACTCTTACAGTACCTGTGCTGTGTCACGGCATGTTATGTTTTCATGTTTCTATGTGCTGCCGTGTCATCGGCATGTTATGTTTTTACGTTTGTATGTGCTGCAGCAGGGCATGCTATGTTTTCATGTTTCTATGTGGTGCCGTGTCATCGGCATGTTATGTTTTTACGTTTGTAGGTGCTGCAGCACGGCATGTTATGTTTTCATGTTTCTATGTGCTGCCGTGTCATCGGCATGTTATGTTTTTACGTTTGTATGTGCTGCAGCACGGCATGCTATGTTTTCATGTTTCTATGTGCTGCCGTGTCATCGGCATGTTATGTTTTTACGTTTGTATGTGCTGCAGCAGGGCATGTTATGTTTTCATGTTTCTATGTGCTGCCGTGTCATCGGCATGTCATGTTTTCATGTTTCTACCTGGACTACTTGGAGGGACGCGTGCATGCATGTGTTGGCCAGGCTTCATTTGTCCTGCAGCAGGGCGGCGATGTTGATGTTCCATCCGATGGCCTGTCGGTCGAAGCCGCAGGTGAAGAGGTTGCATGTTTGGTTCTCCTCGTTCCACGCGGTGCAGCACACCATGCGCCTGTGGCCCTGCGTTCACGGACACATAGGGTCTGTGGCTACCATGTGCGCCACGATGAAGACGTGCTGCCTTGCTTACCATCCTGTTGCTGCGAGGCAGTCGGGCCAGCCGCACGCCGCTCATGTCAAACAGGCGCACTTGGCGATTGTCGTGAGGCAGGGCGATGATCCTCTGGTTGGTGGAGACGCTTATCCTGAAACGTTGGACGTTCATCAGCACTTCCGCTTCTATCAGGCCTGTCAGGTTACTTCTACGTTGGCAGAACGCATGCTGAGGTCGCCTTGGTTATTGTACACTGACTTGGTTTACATCCAATCTTGCGTCTGTTTCCCTGTGCTCTATCAGGCAAAGCAGCTGTTGCTGACGGTTTGTGACGTCGGTTATTTGGACAAATGGCTCTCATCTTGGTCTTTGTAGAAGCTGAGATAGCACCGTACTAGCATGACATACGCTACCTGTTGACAGCGGAGTCTGTGCGGATGGTTGCTATGGGCGACCTCATGTTCTTCAGGTCCCACACCTTCACTGTGCGATCATCACTGCCCGAAACCACGTTATCCCCCACTGTGAACACTGCCGACGTCACCGTGCTGCCAACACACACACACACACACACACACAAAATGGCTGTTCAGATGGTTCTTTAAGAACTGGCAGTTCTTTATTTTAAACTTTGTTACTAAAATGTTATTTTTTTATTACAACTCTTGTGTCTTAATGTAAAACGACCCTGGCCTGCCGTCTGAGTGCACTCAGTGAGTACACACTGCATGTGTGTGTTTTCCTAAGTGCACACACTGGCTGTGCTGAGTGGGCGAGTGAAGGAGGAGATGAAGGAGGAGATGAAGGAGGAGATGAAGGAGGAGAAAGGACTGAAGGAGGGATGAGGAACGGTGGTGAGGACGTGTGTGACTGACTCCGTGTGTCCCTGGAAGACGTTGACGGAGTGTATGGACGGATCTCTGAAGTCCCACAGCCGGAAGGTGGTGTCCCTGGATGAGGTGACGACCAGGCGCTGGGTGGGGTGGGTGCAGCAGTGGGTGAGTTCCTGGTCGTGGCCTGCACACACACAGCAACGCCAAGGTAACGGACCGATATTCATCCCTTGCTTTGTTCGCTGGAAGATGTTTGTCTTCCATGATAAAACTAAGACGGCTCATCAACGTCATTATGAAAGATGACGATTATTAGAGCGTCCAAATGTACAGTATGTACATGTACACACTGTGCATTCATGTGTACAAATACGTGTACGTATTTACCGGTGAGCGTGTGCACCAGTTCAGACGTCTCCACCTCATAGAGGTTGGCAGCACGATCCCAGGAAGCCGTCACCGCCTGCCGGCCGCCCACCAACCAATCGGCGGCGATGACAACACCCTGGTGGCTTTTCAGCGTCGCCGTAGCGACCCGGACCGTGGGGACCTCGCACGGGCCCTCGCCGTCCGCCTCGGCCTCTTCTCTGTCTGAGGAATCCTGCTCGTCCTCGCACGGCGCCTGCACGGGACAGCAAGGTCAAGCTGCAATGTCAGATCCTTCCGCTGGGGTCGTCCACAATGAAGTGACTCTCACTGACATCTGGCGGGGGCTGGGGGGCGGGTAGCTGCACCATGTAGCGCCAGATGTGAGCCGTCTGGTCCCCGGAGGCTGAGGCGACGCAAGGACAGTCCCGTGACGCCATGCACGTGCACAATAAACACATGGGAGATGTTACCTGTGAGGGCCATCTGCTCCGTGGGATGGAACTTGATGGAGTTGACTGTGGAGGCGGCAAACAAAAGCGACAGACGTCCCATAAAGTGACTTTTGATCATCTTCCGAGGATGAATGATGGAGGACTACCTGATCCTGCATGGCCTCCGTACTTGAGCAGACACTTCCCGGTTTCTATGCTCCAAAGCAGGGCCGAATGGTCTGCAAAGGGAAGCAGGGCCTTTAACCTCCTATTTCATCCTCACCTCAGAGCAGAAGAGGCGAGGCTCACAACGGAACCATTTGAGGCCTTCGTCTCCGTCAGGCATCAATGGCAAAGAAATGCATGGATGCTACTTAGTGCAGGTGGTGCGCCCTCTAGCGGCAGGGAGCAGGATGGCAAGACGGGAAGGCGTTACGTTCCGGCATTCCCAGTCTTTCCCCGGCTGTTCTTTCTCAGGGCACATACAATAACTACACTTTATATTGTTACACTAGCTATACTGTCTACTAGTACACCAAGTATACAGTGATAGTAGTACGATGGCTATGAGGCGTCTTTAATGGAATGAGAGCTGTGGATTATGTCAAGTCTTTTATGAGGAGATACTTCATATACTGTATGTACTATGTAGAAAAGGTACTGCTATACTACCCATATGTTACCAAGTCTTTTATGAGGAGTTATAGTAATACTTGTACAAAGGTGGGAGTATTGGGGGACCTGCTGATGCCGTTCCCAGAACCACGGGCTGAGTTCTGGTCACACTCAGGTCCCAGATTCCATCCCGGTGGGCGACGTACTCCTTCTGGAGCTGACACAACGCCCTGGACCCTGTGGTGGCCTTGAAGCTGGACACGATCTGGACGGGAACACAGACACAGCCAATCAATCACGGGACATTACCCGCCTTTCTCCTCCCTCCAACTCCCAGGTGGCCCCGCCCACGTTTAGCCGCAGCCTGCTACGTAGCTGCTACACAGTGGCACCTGGAAAGAGAAGAAGGAGTGGCGTACCTTGCTGGTGGAGGCTTTGTAGGTGGTCTTCAGCTTCTGTGACAGCTGGCTGGTGCTGTGGCTGGCTGGAGGACACACAAGCAGCAAACACCGCATCAAAAGGCGAAGAAGTGATGCAAGCAGACGGTGGACGTTTAGACACCTGCTTTGAGGAGGCTCATTCAGGTTTAGGTCTGTATGTATCTCATGCAAGGCCTAACGTCAACTTCCTGTGGCATAATTGTGACATATTTCCGGTACCAAATAGATCAAAGCGCCCAAAAGCGTCTTCCGCTCCACTAGTTAGGTCATCTATTATTTACGAGAGTCAGATCCGTCAGATGGAGAAGATCATGACGCCAAGAACTCCCACAGGAAATACCCGACCTTTAGTCTTCAGGGCTCCCTTGGATGCATCTCCTCCCTCCACGTTCTGGCCGTCGCCGCTCAGACGTTCGTTGAGGGATTCAATTTCCCGCCGTACTGTAATGTTAGCACAGAGAGCGGGCTTCAGTCTGCAAACACTGACGTCATCCTGGTCAACCAATAAAAAGACGCGGCCATCGTGGTGAGGATGGACTCTTCCAGCACATCCCAAAGATCATGTACTCACGTTCAGTGTTTTCCATGTACAGGTTTTCAAACTCCCGTTCAATCTGGCCAAAAAGATCCAGAAGATTGTTACGCAGGGAGGGGGGCAGCTTCGAGTCCTGTGAAAAGACACGAGATACACCATCACTCACACTTACCAAGCACACTTTGTCAGGCACGCCTGCCGACCTAATGACAGACAACCACGCTCAATGCTGATTGGCTGTACAGTAAGCCCTAATTTCTTTCATAGAAAACCTAAATACAGGAATAGAGCCCTCCAGACACTTCATAACACCCCTATGGTCTTCTTTATACCCCTATTATACCTCAATATAGCAGACCTAACAGACAAACAACCATTCCCACCCACATTCATACCAATGGACAGAAAAGCCACGCATGCACAGGGAGAACATGCAAACTCCACACAGAAATACCCAAGGGCGGAATCGAACTCGGGTCTCCTAGCTGTGTGGCCTGCGTGCTAACCACTCATACTAATAAGCCATATTCAACCATGAATTTTTCAAACCACGACAGAGTGAAGTTTGATGGACTACTGTGCTAATACTAACACTAACACTAATACTAATACTAATACTAATACTAATACTAACACTAACACTAATACTAACACTAATACTAATAACTTAAACAATGCACAGTGCGGCGTCCCACTGAGGGGTGTGCAGGGAGGCAGTGTGTGAAAGAAAAGGAAAGTGAAAGTGTCCACATGGGCTGCAGGCTCATCATCAGGTGGAAGATGCCAAAGTAAGCAGCAAAGTGGTCTCCCTCCCTTGCAACGCCCCCCCGGTATGCAAGACAACCACAGCAGTAAAAGAAGGCAGTACCATTACTGCTGGCCAAGGCGGGACGTGTGACACGAGATAGCTAAATGTTGTGACTGCTGAGGGCATGGAAGTAACACGATGCAGCACAAGCAGGGTCTGGCGAGTTGGCCTACCTCCATGGTGAGAGCTGGCAGCTACCGGGTGACCCCCCCAGGCTGGGCCAGACTAAAGAGACGACTAAGCAAACCTCTCGGTGAAGAAGAGCGTTAAGAAGACAAGGAAAGCAAGTACTTCTTCTGACACCAGCTCCAAAGCAAGTGTTCTGTCAGCACCACATGCCAGTAAAAGGGGGGGCAGGGGGGGGTCAATTAGGAAACAACAGGCAGCCATTATGTATTAAGCTTCTTAGTTGTTCCTCCAGCATGCTGCGTGTTATTTGTGAGTTCATGAAGATATTTATGGAGATTAAGGGGTCAGGAAAAGCCTAACCAGACGTGGACATGAAGCCCACATGAAAGTTTCATGAGGCAAGCTGAGCTCTCTTGGAGGGAGGCTGATAAGACCCAAAGAAGAAAGTGAAGGCTGAACGACTTACGGAGTACAAAAGCAACTACACTGATAACATACCAGCCCATGACAACTACACCGCTTACTACACGTGCACAAGATCTTGATTTCACACACCCCGACGACGTTTTACTTCTTTGAAACGGGGATGGAAGTGGAGTTGCTGCTCCCCTGGAGGTGAGAAGGACTGGGGAATTTTTAATGAGATGAGCAAATCTCTTCCTGAATGTTGTGAGCCAGTAGCGCTTTGTGAACATGCCTACAGTAGGGTAGAGTAGAGTAGAGTAGAGTAGAGTAGAGTAGAGTAGAGTCTACTACTCCATAAGATAGCTAAGAACTAAGACAGCTAATTAATAGCATACCTAATTGCTATCGTGCATAAAACAGCAATGGAGGACGGCTTCTTGTCTCCGTCTCTTCTTGACTCATTTGCCTGACACTTTGCAAAGTCCCTCCCGCAACCCCTGGTCACCTTATCAAGCAGGTGACAGCGAAACATCTCCACCTGCCTAACAACCAGGATGTGCTTGATCAAACAGAGACTGCAAATAAGGAAGCCGTGGTAATCAATCAGGTGTCATAGTTGACCACCAACTTGGTAGAGCGGGGGTCTGTGGAAGAAAACAGCAGGTTTGTGAACCTGACATGGTAGCGCTGGACTGTTTCAATCTTATCCTGAACGGGATCAGAAAGCGGCTGGGAAGAGAATGCAATCCTTCCAGGCGGAGCATGGAAACAGCCGACATTGCAACAGAGGATAGAAAATGAGAACAATGCTGCTCTACCGGCCAGGACTCCCGATTCGCTGAACGGCTCAACCGGGTGACAGCTTGCACTCGCCAAAATATGCACGAGGAGCTCCTCACCTGTCCCTCCAGCATGTCTGCTCTCTGGCTGCCAGGCGGCCTCTCCTCGGTGCTGTTTGTGCGTCGAATGGACAGGCTGTGAGCCTTGCGCTTTTGTTTGGGGTGACGAGCAGCCGAGGCTGAGCCGCCGCTGCTTCCACCCTCCACGGGCATCACGCCTACTCGGCGGGGTGGTCCCGCCCCCTACCTGAAGAGCAGGCAAACACGGGCTGACGGTGGGCGGCGCCAATCAGCTAACACCATCTGCCTGCAGGTGAAAAGAGGAAGTTGAGCTGCATGACAAGTGCAGGGCGGGACTTCCCTGAAGGGATGTCAACTGGCAAAGCCATGTTATATAGAACTTATATAGAACAATATGGCAAGGATTTTCATCTTCCATATGAACATGTTTATGTGCATTTTCTGTTCAGTTAGTTTCCTACATTTTACACACTTCTATTCAGATTGCTGACGTTTGTGCAGGTGTGAAAGGTAAGCAAATAAATACGCGAATAGACTGATAAACAAGTACATGGATAATAGATTAACAGTAGTTTCATGTCGATCTGGAAGAAGTCGGTGTCATAACAAGACCGAATGAAAATGCGGCAAAGCACATCTGAAGTCTATCCGAAGAAAACCGCAGAATTCATTTATTTACGTTACCCGAAACACGGAAGAAGACGCAAAGAACAGACTCACCGCTGCCACAGTCCACTGCCACATTCAAGTACACCAATACTGTGGCAATGAAATGTCAATTATACTTTTAGCAATCGGAATACATTCACACAAAAGCCGAAAGAAACAAAAAAAACAATATATTTAAAGGCACAATGACTTCCGTGTCGTACTTTTAGTAGAACCAATCAGCACTCACGCCCTTGATATGGCAGCCAATAAAAAGGCAGTGGTGTCAGAAACAGGGGTCAAGTAAACATAGCCCCGTGGAAAAAGGAATTAATAACACGACCTGTGGGCACCGGTCCAACAGAGCAGTACGTGAAATGTATACAACCAGAATACCTTTACATTCTTGACACGTCATGTATTTACATTGTATATGCTTGAAGGTGCAGTAACTTCCGTGTCACGTCACGTTTTACTACGACAACCAATGAACGCTCGCGCCGCTAATACGGCAGCCAATAAACATGCAGTGAAGGCGGACGCAGCGGCGCGTAGTAGTCGTGCTTCGCTCTGCTCTGGTCGTGGACGAAGGCGAAAGAGGACATAATTAAGTGCTTAGCTGTCCAACACAAGAAGAAACACGGCAAAGTAATTGTTTTCATTTAAGTTTTATACGCCCTCGATAAATGAGATATTGACATACTTGAGTTATCAGACGCTTGGGTGGAGCGGCCCACACTGGATGCAGTGGTCCGATGGCGTGTTGACGAGCAGGGGCAGGCGTAAAACCAGACACTGTTTTTACAGGAATGGAATGATAGCTAGTCTTACATTAAATTTGATCTAACGCATCACTGCACTCAGGTTTATCTACTACATATTTACTGAAGTTATGATATTGCAACGTAGACGTATGAAATTGTGAACGTTAATGTAGAAAAGTATTGCCCGGTGGGCATTTCGGTTGTGATCCGACCGGGCGATATGATTCCGTGTTTTAGCTCCAACCAAATGGTGAACGCCTGTGATTGGTTTGTAGTTTTGGTCACCCGATGGTGCGGGCGGCGTGGGTGGTGCTGCGGACGGTGGCCTGCCAGGGAGCAACTGCGTTAAAATCGAACGTACCCGCTCGCACGCGCACGTCTTGGAACAGCGCTTTTCGTCCACCAGTGACTGCGTCTTTCCGGGCTTTATCCAGGTAAGCCTCCATTATGTCGCCCGAGTTACAGAGTGTCACAAAGTCCGATAATTATTTCCCTCCAAGCTCAGAGAGAGGTGCAATGCTTCCCTGTTTGCAGTCCTCCTGCCACACTGCGCGGTGGGATTGGGTGGATCGATCCAAGTAGGCACAGTAACGATACCAAGGACGGTATCGGCAGCATTTAGTTATTTTCAGAATTTGTTGTTCATAGCGCATTGTCTTGGATTGTATTTATACATTTGATTTGTCCTACATCATCAGCAACAAATTAAAGGCAAAATTACGGAGGTTGGGAGGGAAAATGGGGAAAAAGGAAGAAAGTTAGTTTGAAAAGGATGAAGAAACAAGAAGAGAGTATGAGCAGTTCTGCCAGGGCTTTCCTGGGCACTGCAGTGTGTAGTTCCGGTGTACACGAGTGTGCTAAATGTTTGGCCTGGTGTCTTCTGCCAGGATGCCTGAGATCACGGTGGACCACCTGGACCAGAAGCAGGTGCAGCTGCTGTCCGAGATGTGCATCCTCATCGATGACAACGACCAACGGGTGGGCGCCGACACAAAGAAAAACTGCCACCTCAACTCCAACATCGACAAAGGTAACGCGTCCCCTGCCTGACGCCCGCCTTGCCTTGCTGGAGGACGGCCTCATACCGAACCTAAAACGTGTGAACGTGTGTGCAGGTTTGTTGCACAGAGCTTTCAGCGTCTTCATTTTTAACAGCGAAGAGAAGCTGCTCTTACAACAGCGCTCTGATGCCAAAATCACATTTCCAGGTTGGTAGCGGGTCTTCTACTGCACCTAAACCTGCCGTGGTAGTACCCCGTGTAGTAAGTAGTATCCTGTATGTTGCAGGCTGTTTTACCAACACGTGCTGCAGTCACCCCCTGCACACAGACAGTGAGCTGGAGGAGAGGGATGCTATGGGAGTCAGGAGAGCTGCTCAGAGGAGACTCCAAGCCGAGCTGGGTATCCCCATGGAAGAGGTGGCGTGTAGGAGGAAGAAGGTTTTAGGAGTTTTCTCTAATCTAATCTAATCTTTGTTTTGCCGTGCAGGTGACCCCTGATGAAATGACCTATCTAACAAGAATCCATTATAAAGCCCAATCAGATGGCGTTTGGGGAGAACACGAAATAGACTACATCCTCTTCATGCAGAAGGTACGTGTGTCAAGATGACTGCTGTTAAATTGACACTGTTCTGTGTTCTCCCGTGGACACATCAAATATTGTACTCACCGCTGCATCAGCCCAATATGTGTATTTATGTTTTGAAAGGATGTGGAGTTGAATCCGGATCCTAATGAGATTAAAAGCCATCGTTACGTGAGCAAAGAGGAGCTGAGGGAGATGCTGGACGAGGCCGGGCGTGAAGAGCTGCAGATCACTCCCTGGTTTAAACTCATCGCAGAGACCTTCCTCTTCCAGTGGTGGGACAACCTACAGAACCTCAAGGGCTTTATGGATCACTCCAACATCCACCGCATGTAAGCGTAACTAGCCTAACATTTCACAGCTGATGTGCTTCACAAAGACGCAGAGGAGCTGATCCCACAGCCAGACAACCGCTGGCCTGAATGCTTTTTACTCCAACCTTCTACAACCACCAATGTCCTCCTAGTCGTAGTCATGGAGGAAATGGTAGCCTTATTCATAGCATCGTGATGAGGGAAGTATTTCTAGAGTAAATGAACTCTTCACACATCATTAAAATGATATTATTACAGTTGCCTCCATACTGGATGTATGGAAGTTTATCTTTGTACTTTCACATTAAAGTGGTGTGGCTCCATGCAGTATGCTGTACTCTACTTCCTGTCTCATGCAGTATCCTTCTTACCCCAGCAACACGATTGCTGCTAAAATGCCCAAACCCTAACAAGAGTCCAATATACCTACAGTATGGGTTTGCAGCATTTTGGGCTGCATCCTGGACCCTGTACAGTAAGACCATGTCAACGTTCATCCTGCCTCTGGGAAGATGGAAGACCTTCACACGGATGCTACAAATTCCAAAGATCTTTTCTCATCAAACATTGATATTTTGCAGCATAATGACTAACAAGTGTGAAGCACAAACAAGTGTAGCATGGCTTTATTTCATTTCTTCTACATGCCTACTGTATATTAATACTGGTTGATGTCTTCTACCGCTATGACATGTCATATTAACCACCTCCTGAGACCCAGAAAGACGTGTTTCTTGTTCCTGGGTGTGAGGAGGCTATGTGCAGTATTGATAGTAAATCATAGTAGAAGCTATTAGGTAATACAGGCACAGCAGTAAACTTGCATAATGGTGATATTGGTACAAAACAGCATTACAAATATACTTGAATGTTTGCAGAGTAAAAAGGCATAGCAATGCGACAATATAGAACCTCTAGCGGGTCGGTGTGCAGGGTAGCTGACAGCTATACGATGGGATAAGTCAAATGTAGAGCTAACTGGCTGTTTAATGCCATCTATTTGTGGCTTTGTCGTTACCCGTTTGCCCTGATACTTAGAGGAAAAAAACAATCTGATGATCTAGTGAAGAGACTTGGCGACCCTAACATGAGAGCACGTGTCTCAATGAGGACTGACCTGTCACCTCCACATCTGGATTGCAGCCCTGAGGGAAACGCTGTACACGTATATTGGCATCATGGCGCTCTAAGAACAGTGGCAGGATGTGGTATGGAGCCGTGGCGTGTTTGCTGCTGCATCAGATGGTACCTGCAGGGTTCGGGGCAGGATTGGTGTTGGGCGGAGCCAGCTTCATGACGTTGCAAAACTCCACAAGCTGCCCTGGAACCTCGGCCAACACGCTCTTTGCCAGTGCTTCCTTCGGGGCCTGCCGGAGCCACAGGGAGACAGCATCAGTAAAGACCAAAGAAGGATGAGATGGGGGGGGGTTATGTTAGGAAATATGGACTTAGGATGTTAGCAATCAACATGCTGACTTGGATGTGAAAAATCCTCACAAGCATGCCAACTTGGAGAAGCAAAAGGACAGTGCATGCTGAGATCAGCGAGGCAGAGGTGACGGATGGGCTTATTGAGCAAATAGTTGGGGTACCCCTATGAAGGATGGGGCTCATGGGGAGGCTTCAGTTGGAATAATCCAAAGAAGGACGCCACTTGCTGAGGTAACTCTGCCAATACGCTTTGCGCGAGAGCCTGGCTGGGGGCCTGCAGAGACATAAGGCACAAAGGTGTGCTACTATGAAGGCCATGGACACCCTGGCTGCGTGTGGCCAGGAGATGGCGCTAAGAGAGGACACTAAAGGCGCTCGTGAAATGCTCCAACTAGCTGACATATCTGCACTTTTTAAGCAGCAAGTTAGTGAGAATGACCCGTCATGCCGCTCGCAGCCTGCCATTTACATCAGGGGTGTCCACTTTCAGCCTGCAGCTTATTTTCTTCACACAACTGCTGTGCTGAGATAGCTTGGCATACACTGACACCCTGGGTTGCCTTTAGCATCTTTAGCATGCAAAATCTGCCAATCCTTTCCTTTGTGGATGGAGCTCGCTGCAGTTTGGACGCCCCCGATCTAAATCTTGGAAGAAAGAAAACATCCTCCACAGTCCTGAAGTGAGAGATGAACACACGTCTTTCTCTTTTCTCTGCCTTCTAAAGATTAGGGAACCTCCTTCCTGGGTGCCTGCATAGGAACATAGGAAGGAAGGAAGGAAGGCTACACCTAGCCTCAAAAAACAAAAAGCTCCAATATGCTTTTGGCTGGTGGCCTGAGCGCGGTGTCACTACAGTTCCTAAGATGACCTGACGGGACTGGTGTCCCACGATGTGCATTCTTAGATGCCTCTTTTCATCTTTAGAAGGCCCAGAAAAGAAAAAGACGTGTGTGCTGATGTTTCACCCGAGGGCATCATTTCGAGGGCGCCCCTTTCCGTCAGGTGTTTGTGTACGTGAGGGTGGGCTGTGTTGGCTTACGTTTTTAAACTGCCTGAAGGGAACAAACTGGACAATGTCCCGCATGGCCGCCTCGCCGGTCATAGAGCGAAGACGCCCATCGTCTCCGTCCAGGAACTCCATAGCGGTGAAGTCGGCCCCGCCCACTCCCACGATGATGATGGACATGGGCAGACGTGAAGCGTTGACGATGGCGTTGCGGGTGTCGTCCATGTCTGTGATCACGCCGTCGGTGATGATGAGCAGCACAAAGTATTGCTTGAGGGTGGGGTGGGTGGTGTGGAGAGGGCAACAATGAGAAGCCAATTTCCGTATTTTGGGAGAAACGGTGTAAGAAAGTGAACTTGTGGTTATGGAGAGCGAGGCAGACACTCACAGATGCAGTGCTCTGCTGCAGGGCTTGCTGTGCAAAGCACGCTACGTGGTTGATGATTGGAGAGAAGTTGGTGGGGCCGTAAAGTTTGACCTGGGGCAGGCAGACCCTGTAGGCCTCCACGATCCCTTCAACACCTGCACACCAACAGCAGACTGGATCAGACAGGTCCTAACTAAGTCACAGCATGTGTGTCTACGTGTGTACCTGCACAGAATGGATTTGTGGGGTTGAAATTGAGTGGGAATTCGTGGGAAACCTGTTCAACAAATCACCATGTCAACACGTGCACACATCACACAGGGGTCATTCAAATGAAGTCGGACCTGCCACGTCGGGGGGATCTGCGCCCCAAAGCCAAAGGCTGGAAACATCTTGTCGCTACACAGCAAAGCCCACGGATAGGAAGTCACCACTTGGCATTGAGACGGTGCAAAGCATCACATGACTGGATCAAGTCGTCATTGTCATGCATACCTGTCATAGTCCTGGATGACGTTGCCTACGGACCAGATGGCCGAGAGGTACTCATTGACCCCCTGCGGGCTGATGTAATGCAGGGACTGGGGTGATCTGGGGTCCCCGTTGGAACCAGTGAAGTCCACTGCAACCTAGCAAAAACAGCCAAGTAGCATTGGAGCTGTGCAGATCCAGGATGGAGATGATCCAACTCACAGTGAAGTTGAGCTGACAGCCTCCCATAATGTAATCCAGGAAGGTGTACTCCTTCACCACCTTTACATTCAAACACGTGTTGGACGTTAGAGACACCATGATGACATGTTGAGTTAACATAGACAAACAATGACGTACCTGGCATTGTTTCACGCTCACAATGCCGGAGTTCTTGTAGCCTTTCTTCTTCTGCTTCTTTTTACTGTTGATGCATTCAAATTCAGCCTGTTGGGGGAAAACACCATCCCAGTCACCATCCGGCACTACACCATTAGCGGTACAGTGCAGCCCCATCACGTATTACAGCAGCGTAGTACTCCCATGGTTGTACAGTATACATCAATATGCTCAAACCGGAGAGGTGCGTGCTGCTTCCTGAAGGCGTGTCATCGTGGTCTCAAAGGTCCCAATCAGATCGTGTGAGCCGTCGTTGTCGTAATCAAAACAGTCCACCTACAAACAAGCACATTAGGATGAGGAAGCTACATTCATATATGCATAGAAATATTAGGGCTGTCAAAGTTAAGCCCGCTGTTTGTTGGAAGCACGTTGATGTGCATGCGTCCTGTTATGGTGCTTTCAAGGACCATTGGACAAAGTGGGACAAGTCTCCACTCGGATTAAACATTTGTGTTTCAGGTCATGGCCCGTATTTCCACATGTGATATCCCTTTACAGAAAAACACCTGAGGGTTTCCTGCGGCCCGGTGGTTGGAGACGCCTGCCCCCCAGCAGGCTTGGGAGGGTTTATGTTCTTTTACACATCTCAATACTTTATATAATGTATCATTCATGGTTGTGTCAACGTCTCACTGTACATGGTATTGTTGATACAGTATTGTTTTGGAACGCTATGTAACCCCCCCATGTATCTCAATGCCTGGCATTATTTTCCACAAAGATTTACACCCCTTCTTATTCCAAATAACTATGATCTGTGATTAACGACGGAGGAAAGGCAACAAACTGCCCTATTTTCATCGATTGACAGGCTTAATATAGTACATATAAATATAGAAGTAGCACACAGGGAAAGAAAGGCAGTGCTGTAAAGGGTTGCTCCACCCAAAATAAATGCTGGTTAAGTGGCTCATTCACATGGCTTTGTACAGACATGTCATTTAAGAGTGAATCAAGTCTTTAAAGCAGAAAGACATGCAAAAGTGTGTCTGAAGGCATGAGTACTGATGTACAAGCACGCAGTACAGCAGTACTTCCCCTCAGACCAACGCTTCCCGCTTCCCATCTACTCTACTCACACCCGATGTTAGGATGAACAACAGCAAACAAGACGCTCTGCATCCCAACTCACTTGTCCTGCCTGCTCGGAGGCAGCTTCCGTCCTCGCATGTAGGCTTACAAGTTGAAAGAAGGCGGAACATCAGGCTGAAGGCACTCATCAGGTCACCAAGCGTGCCAAGTGTGACTTAAGACGCCATATTCGTTACAGCGCTACCCCGCCGCACAATCTTACCATGACCATATCCTTCCCACTGATGTTAACTTGTATATACGGTATAGAATCATAGAACAGTACTTTGATAGCTTTGTCCATGTCTCCTCCACAGAGAGACTGCAGGGGGATGCGGAAGGGTCTCCACGTGGGATTCAAGTTGTTCTTTACCACCTGTGGATAAAACACACGACAAAAGCATCACCACGGAACATGTGCATGCATCCCTGTGTGTGGAAACTGTCCACATTTGCTAGCACAAACATGCTGCATCCTTTGACAGTACTGGTGATGGTACCGGTGTACTAGAGTAGTACTACATAGTAGTGTACCTACTGTACCTCGGTCCTGTGCGCCAGCTGCCATCCAGTTGGGGTCTGCTTGTAGAATTCCAGGTACGGGTCAGACTTCCCGAAGAAATCCTGGACATGATTTGTCAGAAACAACGTATCAGAACATTTCCAATCATTCCGGTCACATGATCCAAATACCTTGTTGTCCAGTTTCCTCGCCTCCACCTCAAAGTTGGCCACCCTGTTGTCTTTAATCTCTTCAGCAGCGATCTGCAGCACAGCAGACAATCCTAAACATGAGCGGCCAAACCACCGCAACACTCAACACTCACTGTGATGGTGCCTTTCCCTGCGGGGGATTTGTTCTTTAAGACCAGCGGACGGGTCAGCTTCCTGCTGGACACCACCTGGATGGCATGAGAAGACACCTAGGTGTAAATATGACCTCATCCTGCCGCACGGTCTACCACACACACACAACCCATGGAAACACATCATATCCATGCTGCACCATAATCCACGAGGGAATCATCACGTCATCCTGATGAATCCAGCAATGTGATCAATAGATCCCACTTTGCAAATGACTTTACAAATAATAAAATACATCACCATTTCTTTCAATAAAACTAATGCGCAAAAAACACAATCTGAATGAAAATACAAACCTAAAATAAATAAATCAAATAACAGCAGCCGTGTGTGTGTGTGTGTGTTCCTGCAAGAGCACTTGTGCTTGTGGAAAAACGTATTTTCTAGATTAATCGATTACAAAATTTATCGTTGAAGCCAGCCCTAGTGTAAATATACAGCTAGTATTCGCAGTATATATTATATGATTATGGAATAACACAAACATGCAGAGGGGGTTGGGAAAATGTACCTGGCCCAAAGTACACTCCAGCTCTCCTAAGAAGTCGTCATCACTCAGATCAATGGTCTTGTTATCAATGTCATAGATTCCAAATTTTAATTTCTGCACCATCTCAAAGTAGTAGTCGATGACAAACTTTTTGGCAAACTTTGGGCAAAGACAATTCTGGACCTTCTCTGTGCGTTCCACCTGGAGAGAAATTCATCATTTAGTCATTTAGTCCTTCTCTTCCAACATTCCCCATCAGCTGTCCTTCCAAGAGCTCCAAGCTGACTTGGCAGCAGGAATAACTGACCTCATACCAGCGGGAATCCGGGCTGCTCATCAGCAGCACACACAGAGGGTCCGACTTGGAGCCGATGTCTTTATCCAGGAGGTTCTCACAGGACACCGTCAGCTCCACCTTGGTCACACACTGGGCAGCCATGTTGGACTGCTGGGGTCAAAGGGCAGCAAGCAACACGCCGATTCAAGTCACTTATTAAATGCTGAAGACGAAATGGTGCGGCTCACAGGAAATACTGCAATATCCGTGTAATACATGAGTTACCAACAGTAGGTTTGTTGTTGCTTTGATTTGGGACGACATGCACGCACGGAGCGTTTTGACTGTTTAAACATGAAAGCCTCCAAGTGTTGCTTTTATATTATGTCAACTTTATCGCTGCTTATAAGCGCTTAGTTAGCAAGCGTGTTTTAGCATAACAAAGTACATTTTTCCTTCCCAACTATGACGGGGTTGGTTTAGGTGTAGTCAACATGTTGCAATATGGAAAACGTGACACAATAAGTTAGATTTACCGAAGCTTCGTCGTACTAGCATGCTAATAAAAGGAGTTTTAGTGCTAGCTAGCTCGCTACTTGGACTCTACGACCGTGATTGAAAGTCCATTTACGATGAGACGTACCGTTAATAAACGCTGTCAAATCCAGATGAAAGCTAATCGTGTGTGTGTTTTCCGAGGCGTGGCCGACAGCTAACGTTCTGCAACAAGATGTTCCCTTTTGCTGTCAACTGCCACAACGTTGCATTGCTGGGTTGTAGGTATGTCTTGAACGAACTGTTAAAAACTCGGAAATGCAATACTGTATCGAGACTCACGGGCACTCGTACCGGTTCCACCCGGCCTCGATCTTAAGTGGAAAATGGGTATTACTCACCTCTGGTGCAGGCCATGCAATGTGTCAAGGCGCGATCAAATGCGGGACAAGCAGGCGGGGGGTGGAGCCTGTCTGTCTCTGTGACGAGTGAACTGACGACCGGTTGACTTCAGTGAATGACCCATAAGGACTCGGGTCAGTAAAAGGCATCGGATGGCCGGATCGAGCCAAAAATCGACACACACGCTGCCCGTGTACAATTGTCTAAACGCATATCTTTATATTGTTGAACATACACTAAATCATATCCAAATACATGTAGTGTTGCTTATATTACATATAATTTGAGGTGACGCACCAATAAAGCTTGAAGGTACAAGTATCATTTCATTGGTGTGTTCTTTTCAAATGAAAGATGAAAAAGATGAGGTAAAACACTAATGCATGAGAAATGACACATGAAGCAGCTTGAGACATGTACTGAATCAGAGAGTCACGTTAGTATCTCTTTCATTTCACGTACAACGATGTACACTTCCAAACATTAATCACTCATATTGGTACATATAATGTGGCATAATAAAGTGTTTACATACTGTATATATTTCTCATTGAGTCAAAGTGCAAGGTTGAAATGCAAACAGTAGAGTAATCCCTGGTTTATCCTGCTGGGCTGCTTCCAGGCCTGACTGATGACGTGCAAAATACCCTTCCTCGTTCATATACGGAATAGTTGTGTAGAAAACCTACTTAGGGGTTCCAAAATACGGTTCTAAACATTATGAGAGCCCTCGAGGCATGGAATAACATTTACATGAGGCTATTTAGGCATTTCAGTTCAGCCTTACCTGGGGTGAAATGTGGCAACGTTGCATAACAAATGGCTTATTCATCCAGTGAAATGAGGCCATTGGATCACGCTGACGAGTGCTGCCTTTCTGGTTCTGTTCTTGTTATCAGCCACATTAGAAGTGGAGGTAATGCAAACTTAGCTGTCCAGTGTCTGTCCCAGATGGACAACACAGTCAAAGAAAAGTCCGTCCATCACAGCATACTTCCATACTAAGAGGTATACATTGTGCAGTGGGTGTGTAAACATTTCCAAAAGGCACGCACCTACTCGTACTTTTTTCATGAGGAAAGAAAAACCAGGGGCACTTAAAACAGAGATGAAAAGTACCCAAATGGGCAGCACGTTGGCAGGAACTCCGAGATCCTAAAACATGAACAAATTGAGCGTGTGCCCGCATACAGTGCACCTTGCCGGGCCACAGCAGGTGGCTCCTCCCCCTCTATACCCTCCTGATAGTCGTCATGTGATGTATTTCACTAGGACTCAACACACGCTCATTTCTTCCCATCCTTACCTCCAGGTGTGCCCCAACTACACTTACGTCGAAATACAGAAGTTATTGGCTATCGGTATCATTTTGGTCTTGATAAACAGAAAGTTATGGGTATTGGTTTGATAAAAAAATATCATACATTGATTGATTGGCAAGCACTTCAGGGTGTAGCCCACCTCCTCCCGGGATAGGCTCCAGCCCAGCTGTGTCCCTATTGAGGATTAGAAAAGAATGAATGGATGAGTTGAGTCATTCTCAGTAAAAAGGGGGCGCAGATGCTGGCGCTCACATTTCTAGGTAAGACTGGCATCGCTGGGGGGCTTCAGGCCGGAGGAGTTGAAGAAGGAGACGACTTGGTGGGGTAACTCTGCCAGGACACTTTGGGCAAGGGCAGCAGCACCCGCCTGAAAGCACACGTGTCCACCTTAAGATACGTCACTCATCCCCCAGACTGTTCCAGCAGCGTCATCAAAGCTACATAGCACGAGAGCACGTCTGCCACTAGAAAGCCTCCAGGCATTAGGACGAGAGTACTTACGTTTCGGAACTGTCTGAATGGGACAAACTGGACGATATCGCGCATGGCAGCGTCGCCTGCGGCAGAGCGTAAGATGTTATTGTCGCCATCCAGGAACTCCATGGCGCTGAAGTCAGCCCCGCCCACTCCCACGATGATGACGGACAGGGGAAGACGCGAGGCCTGGACGATGGCGTCGCGAGTCTGATCCATGTCGGTGATGACTCCGTCGGTGATGATGAGCAGCACAAAGTATTGCTGCCGACGACAAAGATGCACGAGAGACGATGACATCGGACGCCGTCATGTGACTCACTCCTTTACACTCACCGAGGCGCTCCGCTGCTCTAAGGCCTGCCTGCCAAAGCGGGCAACATGGTTGATGATGGGGGAGAAGTTTGTGGGACCGTAGAGCTTCACCTGAGGCAAACACTGCTGGTAGGCTTGGACGACACCTTCTATACCTGCATGCACACGCACACTCCAATTACTCAACAAAACGGCACAATATGACAACAAAGCATAACATAAGTTATTAGTTGCAATTTTAGAAAAAAAAAATAGCCACCACACGTTGGCTGGCTATCACGTATTAATGATAATCATCATCATCAATCCAAGATGGTGTGCAGGTGAGCGTCCTACATTAAAAAGCATGGCCTCCACGTCATCATTACCTTCACAAAAAGGATTTGAGGGGTTGAAGTTGACAGGAAACTCATGGCTGACCTGAAAGAACCAAACCACCACACTACTGAGATACTAATGAGATGTGATAGGAAACGTTGGTGCAGTGCTGAGGAGTCAAGGAAGAGGAGGATGACCTGCCACGTCGGAGGGATCTGAGCTCCAAAGCCAAACACAGGGAACATCTTATCACTGTCCAAAGCACAAAGACATCACACATCAGACATAGGATAGATACCTGATAGGACTACCAAGCCCTGCTAAATGCTTCCTGTGATGCCGTCTTATTCCGATTTCATTCAAGCGAGACAGTTGTAAAATGAGAAAAGGTTTGTGTGCTCCGTGTCAAACATGATGTGTTTAGTGTGGTTTCAAGTGGAAAAAGAAATGTGGCCCTACGTCTCAGTGATAGATGGACTTGATCCCTGCGGCCGCATGATGTTCCACCTACCTGTCATAGTCCTGGATGACATTCCCCACCGCCGTGATCGCCGACAGGTATTCATTGTAGCCGCCAGGCTGGATGTAATGCAGCGACTGCGGAGTCCTGGGATCCCCGTTGGATCCCGTGAAGTCAATGGCGATCTGGCCCAGGGCATCGGTGATCTCATGTCATCCAACACCGGCCTCAAGATATATTCACTCAACGTGTACTCACGGTTACGTTGATCTGACAGCCGCCAAAGATGTAATCCAGGAAGGTATACTGCTTCACCACCTGCAAGGAGACATTCACCCAGAAGGTCCAGAAGATACAACACTTGGGATGAAGCCCAGGTCGTCAGGGCCAACAAACACCACTACCTTGCATTTTTTGATGATTATTATACCAGAGTTTTTGTAGCTCCTCTTGCTCTCTTTCTTCTTCCTGTTGATGCATTCAAACTCAGCCTGAGGATGGGAATTCCACACCATTAGTGGGATGCCCTTGCTTCCTATATCCACCTCTATAACACTATACTCAATGGAGGGATGACTGGACTTTGAGTAGGCGGGGCCTCACCGCGTAGGTCTGCGTCGCCTGCTGCGTTTGGCTGAGTGTGGTGTGGAAGGATCCTATGAGGTTATGAGAGCCGCTGCTGCTGAAGTCGTAGCAATCAACCTGGAAAGACAACAGACGCAAACCCTCACTGAACCCTAGCAGATAAACAATCAGCGTCTTCTACTCGTGCTGGATGGCACCAGGTCACACCCCCATGCAGAGCATCTGATATCACTGCAGAATGGGCTAGAGCTGGGATAGGCTCCAGCATAGTGAGGATAAGCGGCATAGAAAATGGATGGATGGATGGATGATGAAGCTTGCACGTGCACAATCCAACATGTCGTGCTCGGAGTAGGAAGACTCCATGTTGACCCCCTGGTTTGAACATGCATCCATCACATGTCCATGTGCTTTCCTTTACGTACCTTGATAGACTTCTCCACATCACCTCCACAGAGTGCCTGCATTGGGATCTGGAAAGGCTTCCATGCTGGGTTGAGGCTGTATTTCACCACCTGCACAAACACATACCCAAATAGCATCATCCTTTGGACAGACATGGGACAGCCGTTCCACCAACAGGAGATAATGCTAATAACTGCACCTCTGTCCGATGAGCCAGCTGCCATCCCGTGTCCGTCTCCCTGTAGAATTCCAAGAATGGGTCGGACTTTCCAAAGAAACTCTTGAAGGAAACGACACACAGTTGATATTCTTACACCAGCCAAACTCACCAAGCGCAGGTTCAACCTCTTTAAACGCCATGCATGTATTTGCCACAAATGAGGAAGAACTACACTCCGGTAAAGACACTTTTGGACTCACTTCCACCGTCAAGGCAATTTGGTCAAATCCAACAAGTGTCCAAAAACAGAATATGGAGCTTCAACAACAGTTGGTACCTTCTTGTCCAGCTGTCGACCTGCAACTTCAAACTGCACCACCCTGCTGTCTGTTCGTTCCTCGCCGTGTATCTATCGGATAAAGCACCGTGCTGACTGGACAATGGGAAGAACTCCATGCTGGTGTCGGAGAAATGGACTCACAGTGATGGTTCCGCCTCCTGCGGGCCTCTTGTCCTTCATGACGAGTGTTTTTTTAAGATTCCTGGAGGACACAATCTGGATGGGTGGGTAACATTAAGTCACCAGAAATCAATCATAACACCTTAAAAGTAGCGTGGACTATTGGAATTCTCTCTTGAGAAGACACAGCAAAGAAAGCCACGTGTGTAGCATTGACTGCTTTCGTTGCGTTTTCTTATCTGCTGAACTACCAGAGAGGAAGGAGAAGTCGGAATAACATACCTGTCCCAAAGTACACTCCAATTCTCCCAGGAAGTCGGCGTCTTGCAGACTGCAGGTGACATTCTCGTCAATGTCGTACACTTCAAATCTCAACTTCTGCACCATCTCAAAGTAGTAGTCGATGCAAAATGTCTTGGAAAACTTGGGATTGAGGCAGTTCATGATCCTCTCTGTGCGGCCAACCTAAAACAAGAAAACTCCTCATGGATCTCTCCTTGTGTACGCAACGCCAGCTCATTCCAACAGTCCTGTTACAGGATGACCGGAAGCATGAATTGTTTATGGCAAAACAGACTTCACAGTGCTCAGTCATCACCGCCGCATCGGCCAGTGAAACACCGCCATGTGTGCTGATCACATGCACCAAACACCACCCGTGTTTGGTGCACGTGGGGGCCTGATGCCATGTGCAGCCTGCACCTTGCTGTTTAACAATACCTCAGCCAAAGCACCGACGACATGATCTTCTTGCTAGAGAGGCCACAGCCTGGCAGGTACTTCACATCCCAACATCAGACACGGGTTTGGATGCCTACTGACCTCCGTCCAGCCGCTTCCGGCGGTGCTCATGTAAAGCACACACTGTGGGTCCGACTTGGAGAAGACGTCCATGTCCATCAGATTCTCACAGGAGACACTCAGAGCCACGCTGGTGACGCAGCTCGTCATCCCAGAACCTGGGACGGCAGACCCCACCATCGGGGCAGAAGGACTCACGTTCATAACTACTGAGACAAAAACACTAATTACTATCCTTATTGCACACCAGGATGCAGCTTTTCTTTTAAGATACCATACATGCTGTTGTGTTCCACAGTGGCCACTAGGTGTCAGTGATGTAGCATTAGGTTACATTGACAGCCAGCCAGAAACCAGAACCAGGAACTGATGTGTGGACATTGAGCAATAGGAACCTGTAGGTGAGGTCTGGGTGTGATTCCAGGTCTATGGGGCTCTAATAACGTTAAACAGTGCCGTTGGAAAGCCGTAAAAAGGTTTTCTATACTCTTACTTCCTAAATAATCCATTTATAGAGGAGTCATAGTTTGCGTAAATTCAATATTGCTAATACTGAGTTTTTACATGTACTTTTTCAAGATCCTTCAATTATTTTGTATTTAATCATGATTATGATAAATTAAAATTACACAGGACTATATTTTAGGGAAACATTTGTCAACAATTCAACATAAGGCTCAAGAAAACTATCCGTTTGGAATCATGTGGCCATTTTTATAAACCATAAACATGAAAAAAGTAACAAAAACCTACAGCAATGCTTGTGGCACCGAAAAAAATCGATCTCATCACGCTAGTGTCGAACCGACGGTTGCTCCAGCCGATGGTATCGGCATCGTCGATAGAAGATTGGTTCCACTCCTACTTGACAGCGCTTCCCCGAGTTGAACCTCCCTTAAACGAGCCAAGACGTCCAACTGGGCTGCTTATTTGTCCGACATTGTATTTCATGACGAAGTAAAGCCCGGCCGATACCGACAAAGTACACCAATCTGGGAGGATTTTGAACCTTGCCATTGATACCTAAAGCAGAGAGCAAGTCGACGATCTTTCGGTTCATAATATTCAAACTAAAAGTAAAACAAGCTTTCACTTCATGTTTTACAGTTTTGTTTAAAACTCAATGCATCAGCATTGCTGAAATAAGCCAGCTGCCTAAAGTTGCCATCTAGAGAGCCGTTAGTACTTTTGATGAAGTTTTAACGTTAGCTAACGCTGGCTCCACAAACGGCAGTCACGTGACAAGGCAAAATATTTATCGGCCAAATGAAACCAAATTCCGTTCCGCTAATTTAACACCACTGACACCGTTATGTTACTAATGCAGTACCCGTATTCAATATGTACTTACTGATATGTACTCAAAATGCCGTACAGTACATAGTACTTGAATTTGACGTGAATGTTGTGTTGTAAAGAAAACTGGCGTCGCAGTGCAGATCCCACCCAAAGCCAGGCTGGTCGTTTACAGGGGTGGGTGTGGCTATGTGCGCTCGTTTTGATACACGGGGTCACCCGTTTCACTGCCCCGCTGTTATTCCAGTTGCATTAAAAGCTTAAAAAGTCTGCCTTTTTAAAAGTTTCGAATAAAATGCTATGAGATGGGATCATTCCGTAAACAGTTATTTTATTATTTTAAATAAACTACTATCAGAAGCGTTTAGGCAAGACTCTGGGAGAGAGGAGAAATGACCCGGATACACAATCTGAGTTTGCTTATGCAGTGTATTCAATATTTACATGCATGGGCATAAACCCCAATACAACCAAAAAGAAAATACAAGATATATAGTTGACAGTTAAGGTTCAAAGTTCAAGTGCTCAAGGTTGTACATGATTGAACGGCCATTCAGTGGGTGCTATTTACAAGAATATACAAGGTATGCAATGTGTGAGATTGACAATGTTTTCCTTCAGCTGATACCAACTAGTCCATCAAGGCTTGGTGACACCATAGTGAAAACCTCGTGTGAGAGGCAGTGACCAAAGGGGGAAAAATTGGGGAACAGTTCGGCTGATCTGCTGTGCAGCCAGCCTCCTACCAGCCCTTAAGGAGCAGGTGGGTAGTCAGTCCATTCCCGTGGAGTCCAAGGCGCTTCTGGCTCTCTGGCTCCTTTGCTTAGCGCGCCATCATTTTCCTGTTCAGGGCCACAATCAATGAAATCAATCAACACTGACTACAGGCAGTAGATGTGTTATTGTCAAGGGTCAGTGTGCACACAATACTCATACTAATTGCATAAGGTGTCTAGAATATAACAATATATTTAAATCTGACATAATATTGCACTCCATTATTCATCCCATAATTCTATACAATAGTGAAGTGCATTCATCCATAACTCATTCACAAATAGTGCTTATGTACAATTGGTTCAATAAAACCTTTCACAGAAATGTAACAATTCTACCATCAACATGAAAGTGGATGTTTATTCCATTTCCCCTTTGACAATATGACATTTGCTGTTCATGCTAACCAGCCCACACAATGAGGCTGGGTGGCTAAGCTCGGTGAGGCCAATGTTAGAAACACTTACCACTTCCGTTCAATATATCGTACAGGCAGTGGATGCCTACAACGTATTTAAAGGCAGCAGTGTTAAAACATATTATTGCTCTGAAATAAATTAGCACACCTACCTGTGCAGCAAGTGTTTCTCCATGTGTTTGAGAGGCTTCCTGTTAGCTATTTATTGGTTATTGGGTGTCATGTGATCAAGGGGTGGAAACCCTGATA
The DNA here is from genome assembly GCF_037039965.1 of Doryrhamphus excisus. NCBI lineage: Eukaryota > Metazoa > Chordata > Actinopteri > Syngnathiformes > Syngnathidae > Doryrhamphus > Doryrhamphus excisus. The sequence continues at coordinate 973,514 of NC_136361.1, forward strand.
GGGTTCACACAATCACATGACTCAAATCACATAATTCAAATCACCTGATGCTGAGTGTTCATTTATTGAAACATTTTATTTATACTTTATATATATACATGTGTAATTATATGAAAGGGTATTATAAATAAATAATATATAGTATAAAAGTATATATAAATAAATGATATTACCATTTTCACTTGGGTTACACTTCACATAAAAATGGTTTGCTTGTATAAAATGAGCCCACCATCAAGACCCCTATTGAAATAAAACGTCTTGATAGGGAATCTATGCAAGCTTGTAGTGGTCATTTAAAACTTCTAATGGTAATTTAGGATATATGGCCTACTAGTCTATATCTAAATACAAGGAGTAAACATTGTCGCATAGAGTATGCCTACATACCACAACATAACAAGTACAAATACATTTCTAAGGAGACAAAGGAGTCATTGAATAATAAACTTTTCTTTTCCTTTTTATTGTGTTAATCTACATGTCGATTTTAACACTTTCACAATGCAGCTAAGTCAACTAAACTTACAGAAATAAATGAAAGAAATATCATGAAATTGTATATTAGAGTCTGACATGTGCAAAGCTAAAGAACAGTTTCTTGGTCAGAGGTAATATGGAAGTATAATAACTCCTCCCATGGAGTCAAATATCAATATAATTAGTGGTACGGTAAGACTCCAAGTGGGAAGTATGACTTCATAGGAGAGTAAACGTTGACAAGTATCGACTATCGATACTGGGATGAGGTGAGTAGGACTCCATAGGAGAGTAAACACGTATTAATATCATTAGTGATATTGGTGAGACCGTATATGGGTGATGGAAATGTCATCTTTTGGCTTCCGGGGTGGCTTCAAATGTATTTTCTGCCAGCGCCACTAGAGGGCTAGAGGGGAGGACAGTCGACAATCGGTTGTGGCGGCCATTACGACAATCCTGTCCATTCTAGTTACAAATATGTTTCATGCGATATAAGAGACACAGAGGGTGATGGGGGGATGCAGACACACTGGACCAGATTGATACCCAAATTCCTAAGGGGCACATACATTGGGAGGTTTCAGCTTGTAGGAGTTGAAGAAGGATGACACCTGATCAGGAAGCTCTGCCAGGACACTGTGCGTTAGCGCCACACTGTTTCCCTGCAAACACAAATTGATAACAATAACGGGTGACCTGAACCCCCAACACGGAATGATCCTTACCGAGGCTCTGTCATGCATCTGAATAGCTTTTTGTTACTCACACTTCTATTCATACCACAGCCATGAAAGTTGTGTTTTGGTCAATTGTAGCCTAAATCAGCACTTTAGTCACAGAACCAAGAAGGCCTATCAAATGTAGTCATGAAACATACAGGAATTAAACATTCAGAGGAGAAGAGAGAGACCTCCTGGAAGTGACAATGATGCATACAGTGGAACCTCCCAGGCCCAACACGACCCATCCAAATCATTACTGGAAGTGAAAATGGTCCGTCCCAGGGTCAAACCATTGCCACCACAAAGCACCCAAGAAAGAGCAAAGCATTGCAAAGCAGTAGTAGTTTAGTGCTACGTCTGTGCAAATTTAGATGACTCCCCCAGATTCTGATTTATACGATGGAGGGCTGGTAATTATGTCCACCTGGTGATTGGCATGTCCTACATGCACGTGTCGCAATCAGACGCCATGAAACATGCCAAAGCAGAAACGCTGAGGCGGGTTGCCACTTACGTGGAAATGTCTGAAAGGCACAAACTGGACGATGTCTCGTGCCGCTGCTTTGCCGCTGGCTGAGAGCAGGGCTTTGTCATCGCTGTCCAGAAACTCCATTGCGCTGAAGTCTGCGCCGCCGACGCCCACGATGATGATGGACATGGGCAGGTGAGAGGCCTCCACGATGGCGGTGCGTGTGAGGTCCATGTCTGTGATCACGCCGTCTGTGATGATGAGCAGCACATAGTACTGCTGCAATGGGGAGGAGAGAGAATACATATATCCCTCAAGTAGCTGCTAGCCAACTTCCTGTTAGCCTGGCTAATGTCTGTTTTGTCCCTCATGCAGTTGTTTTTGCAGCATTTTTCTTTTGCATTTGTTTTTCATCTTGCCGCATTTATGCAATTGCAGCTTTTTTCATTTGCAGCATGTTCCCATTGCACGTGTTTCACTGTGGTTATGGATCATGTCTGTTTTGCTTGATGACCCGTATGAAGAGATGTATGACTGATAGCATAGTGACGCGAGTACTGAATTGTACTTACAGTAGCTTTGTGGTGGTAGAGAGCTTGCCTGGCGAAGCAGGCCACGTGGTTGATGATTGGGGAGAAGTTGGTTGGACCCCAGAGTTTGAGTTGGGGGAGACACTGCTGATAGGCACGCACCACGCCTTCAATGCCTGCAATTGCACACAGTCACCACTAGGAGCAGCGCACAGGCCGGGGGACCATGCTCCTTTTTAATTGGCACACCAGAACTTACCATCGCAGAATGGATTTGATGGATTAAAATTGACGGCAAACTCATGGGAAACCTGTACACATATGAACGTGAAAAAGAAGAACTGATTTAGTGGCACCATTTGTGCTAACGTGTCTTTTCATCCTCACCTGCCACGAGGGAGGCACCTGGGCTCCAAATCCAAAGACAGGAAACTTCTTGTTACTAAAGAGACGCATGGAAAGAATCCATGACTACAAACTCCGGTGCTGAAGAGCCATGCAACCCAAAGACGCTTTTGGCAGAGTTTACCTGTCATAGTCCTGGATGACGTTCCCCACGGCCCAGATGGCTGACAGGTATTCATTGTAGCCCTCAGGGTTGATGTAATGGAGGGAGCTGGGGGACTTTGGGTCACCATTGGAGCCAGTGAAGTCAATAGCAATCTGGTGTCATTCCCCAAAACAGCAGATGTAAATCAGATACTGTATTTGCTTAAAATAAAACAAATGTCCAAAATGGCAGTCTGCTACATATCATGGCAAGTCACAATCTGTGATTGAAAGGATCTCACAGTGAAGTTAAGCTGGCATCCGCCCATGATGTAATCCAGGAAGGTGTACTCCGTCTCCACCTGGTGGCCGTTATCATTATATCATCACATTTACTGTAAAACAAAAGACATTTAGAGGCACCACATACCTGACAGCGCTTGATGCAAATGAGCCCTGAGTTCTTGTAGTCTTTCTTGACCTTCTTTGGGTTGATGCACTCACACTCAACCTGCCAGTGAGAGCATGAGCGCTGTGAACTCTACGATCAAACAGCACAGCCAGGAACATTCCAAATACGTCTTACAGGGGAAACGTGCGTTCCGGTTTGCATCTGAGCCAGGGTGCTCGTAAAGCTCCCAATGAGCGCATGGGAGCCGTTGACGTGATGGTCGTAACAGTCAACCTGAGAACAAACAACAAAGCTAAAAGAGCATGCATGCCGTTTCCATTTGTCAGTGACAAGCACGGGCGAAGGATGACAGCCCAATTAAATGTAAGTATGAGACCGAGTCCATGGTGTGGACCACAGTAGAACCTGCTTATCTTGGCTGGCTAACAGCCATAAGCAGGAGAATGGCTGATATTGTTTAGGATTATTAGGGCTGTCACGAGACGATACAAAGGATTTTAACATTACATTCAATGAAAAACATGCTCTCAAAATAATGATAATAATCATTTGTGGACCAATTAGTGTCCAGCAAAGGTTGTTGGTGACGGGCCAATCAGTATGTGTACTGGCTGCTCATATGTCCTTTCCTTCTTCATCAACATACATGTGTATCCTGAACGACGACATTGTTGGCATTACACCTTTTTGAGCAACCTCCCAAAGTTTCCTTTCCTGCTTCCTTCCTTGGCTGCACCCCACCTAGCCTCACATCCGTGACGTATTCAACCAATCGTACAGTGGGCTGGCGTATGCTCCAACTTTGAATGATACCACCTCAGGAAGTATTTGTGTATGCATTCCAATGTCAGACACACACACACACACACACACACACACACACACACAGTGCATGCAAGAAAACCAAGTGAGTGAAAGGAAAAAGGGCAAAAAGGCAGACCTTTATCTGATGATGCGGTCAACTGTGCATACACACACACATCCAGCTGGGCTGCAAGCACCCCCTTGGTTTTAATTTGGGAGCGTTGTAAGATGAAGGGACAACAAAACCAGCAGATGACTCATTAGTATCATTATTAGTACGTGGCTGTAGGATGATATTTCAAACATAAGTCGAGGGAAAATGTATCACATTCCACAGGAAGCCTTGATGTAAAAGTGTGATGTTAATAGGCTGCATTTTAAACACTCAGTAGAACAAAACATTTTACCTTTATAGTCCTCTCAGCATCTCCTCCACACAGAGATCGCAGAGAGATGCTGAAGGGTCTCCATGTGGGGTTGAGGTTCTTCTTTATCACCTACATCAAACACACAGAGATAGCCTTAAAATATATTTCTGTGGAGGCAGGAGTAGTTGACACGTGGCTACCTCCGTCCTATGAGCCAGCTGCCATCCGGTCTCTGTCTGCTTGTAGAATTCCAGAAATGGGTCGGACCACCACAAAAACTAAATTGGGAATTTAGATGATTGAAAAAAATTATTTCATGTCAACTAAAAAAAAAGTCTTTCCAATGAGCCTTAGTACCTTTTTGTCCAGCCTGTGCGCACACACTTCAAAACGTGCTACCCTGGTGTCTGTTATTTCCTCAGCACTGATCTAGAAACACACAATTACCTATCACAACGGCTGCAGAAGCGGTAGGCAGCACAGGGGTACGACACCGCCGGCTCCCGTTGTGCCGTTCACACTACTTGATGGGTGTGGATGGCATGTTGGAACTTCCACAAGTGTTGAAAACACTTACTGTGATCGTACCACGACCTGCAAGCCTCCCATCCTTGAGCAATAAAGGACGAGTCATCTGCTTGTTAGAAACAATCTGGACACAAGGCGAGCAGACACAAGATTAACAGTTGGTGCTAGAATGCCAAGTATCAACAGTATGACACTAGCATATACATTAGAGTAGTCAGTGTACAGCCTGTATAACATAACATATATACACTGTCCACTGAAAATGACACAAACAGCCATTAGTGTCAAGCCTGGTGGTGGCATCATGGTGTGGAGCTGCACGAGTGCTGCTGGCAGACAGAGCTGAGGTTTACGGGCCGTGACATGGTGAGGCAGAGCATGACCCCTCCATTCAGGAACTGGGCCACATGATAACAACCCCAAACACGCCTTCTAGTGTCCTCCCAGGGAAGCTGAATGTGAACGTGATGGAGTGACCGAGTACATCTCCACGGCTGTACCCGACTCAGCACCGATGTGGCAACCTCAGGTGGAGGCTGGAGGAGCATGAGGTTGTGTTATTGCTATTTTTAGAGGACAGTAAATGTATACTGCTGTATACCAACTACTCTAAGTGATATCAAAGTGTCATTTCTACAGTGTTATAGTTATGACAGTATTTCTGTGAAGATAAAAATGAAAACAGCAGAAATGTGAGTCGTGCATTCCCTTAAGACAATCCTCACCTGGCCTAAGGTGCATTCGAGCTCCCCGAGAAAATCATCATCCGCCAAGTCGTAGGTGTCGTTGTCAATGTCGTACAAGCAAAACTTTAACCTCTGCACTGTCTCAAAATGATAGTCAATTAAGAACTTCTTTGCAAACTTTGGATTCAAGCAGTTCAGGATCATCTCCGTGCGCCCTAACTGCAAAAAATAAATAAAAAATCCTAAGCGCGCAGCTGAAGGAATGGAATGAATGCTTTCATAGAGTTCACACCTCATGCCACTGTGAGCCAGAGGCATTAATATACAAGGCACACAGAGGGTCGGATTTTGAGAAGACATCCATATCCATGAGGTTCTCACAGGAGATGGTCAGCTCCACCCTGGAGGGCCAGTAGGAGCCCCCCACTTGTGGGACCCCACCGTAGGCCATGGCAGCTGGTTGATGATCTTAGGAATGCAACACCAATAAAAGTCACTGCAGATAGAGAGTGGCATTTGGCATGGAAATATAGGCACTCATGCTGGAACATTTCAACATTTCCCTGTTTTCATGAAATGGACAACTTTAAGTCATTGCATCAGTGAGACCGGTCTTTGGAAATATTTTGTATAATTTAGATCAATTCAGTTTAATTTTTAAGTAGCTCATTGTTCACGTATTGCTTATAATTAACACGTGGAATATTATAATTATGCTAACGACAGTTTACCGATAACTAGCTAACATCCGGGATATTTCACAGTATACTTAGCTATGTAGCTGAACGTTAACTAGCTAACATCCGGGATATTATACAGTATACTTTAGTTATGTAGCTGAACGTTAACTAGCTAACATCCGGGATATTATACAGTGTACGCCAGTTATGTAGTTGAACGTTAACTCGCTCACATCCGGGATATTATACAGTGTACGCCAGTTATGTAGTTGAACGTTAACTCGCTCACATCCGGGATATTATCATTGCGGTAGCTGAAAACAGTTTAACGTTAACTCGCTGTAACATCCCGGAATTTGGCGATTTTACCACCTCAGTAACACCCTTGACATTATCCTTAGCGAGAGACGGTTAGTTCTGGACAGCTGAGTGGGTGTGGTACGCCCATCCACCGTCATTATACAAACAAACTCTGGCATTCCATAAACTGTTAGCGCAAATGTCTGCATTACCTGGCACGTGGTTCCGTAACGAGCCACTTCTGTTTCGGCCCTAATGGTGACACAAAATGGTACACAAAAGGTGAGGTATGTAGGCCGTAATGGTAACGCTAGCATACAGTTGGTGAGATGTCTAGGCCGTAATGGTTAGGCTAGTATACAGTAGGAGCATTGTCGGGGCTATCTGACAACAACAGCTGAGCAACCAAGCCAGTGGGCGGGACCCGTCACTAAGGCCTTGGACTAGCTCATGGCTGGTGAGGAAATCTTTTTTTTAAGTTCACAGTTGTTCGTAAGGAGAACAAGGACACTAAGTGTTGGTTTCAAATGGCAGAACTCAATCCAAATTAGTTTACATCTTACAGGTAACATGTTACATTTATGACTAATTTGATATTTTTCTGATTCTTTTTTTCAGTCATATACCCAACACTGGCCTCTAGTGACATTTTCTGGTCCTGCTGGCCTCTTTTGGAGACTAACGTGAAAGAACTTGTGGCTCTTCTCAACGAGCAGCGGGTCTTGAAGTGGACGTTTGGGCACCCCCCATTAAGGAGTGACTTGACACAGGTCCCGTCTAAATCTTTTATTCATCCAGTAAGTTTAAAACACACATGGAAGATGATTCAGGCTCTTCGTGTCTCTTTAGTGTTACATTGCAGCAAAAGTGAGTGTATATACATAGTATACAAAGGCAGATATACAGGAAATATACAGAATAGAATGTACAGCGTTCAGAAAAAAAGTAGACATGAAATTCAGTCAAAGCAGTCATACCAACATAGTCGTGTTCAAGCTGAGAAGGTAACAGTGGGTCATAAAGCATGAAGGTATAAGGAAACAAGCTGTTGAGTGTTTTGTCATCGTGGAGAAACTATGAGACCATGTCCCCCGGTCTGACAAATATTTCCATCCCCTTTTATCGATTTCTGAGGTGTGCAAAACCCCAAGTGTTGGTAAGAGGACCTCAATTGATTTTGTCTTTCCATACTTATCGTGGGGAAACATAGGACATATCTATAGAATGGAAAACTGGATTCTCTTGCACATTAAGGAGCCATAAAAGTTCAAGAAATTTGATACAAAAATACATGTATATCTTTTTGGAAAACTAAATTTTTTTTGCACGTTACGAAGCCATAAAAGTTAAAGAAATTTGATACAAAAATACATGTGTATCTCTTTGGAAAACGGAATCCTTTTGCACATTACGGCGCCATAAAAGTTAAGAAATTTGATACAAAAATACATGTATATCTCTTATATCAAAAATGCAGTCATGTGAAAAGTTGACAGATTGTTTTGCAGCTGAGCATACAATTAAAAACATATTAGAATAAAATGGAAATTACAACCTTACGTTGTACTTTCCGATGCGTACATACGAGGAACGGTTAATGACAGATAGCAAAGTAACACTACTGTACATATTCACAAAGCTCAAGCGTTCTATTTTACATTTGAACAAATCTGCATCATTCATCTGAATGACGACTCACCCAATTTCCAGCTGCGGGCATCATCCAGTTGAGAATATTCCATTGAAGGGTGTTCATCCCTGGCTTAGTGAAACATAGTAAGGAACATATCTACTGCCTGTTTTCCTTCAAATAGCCGAGCAGTCAATGAAGCTGATCATCTACTCCAGCCAATATCTATTTGAGGTTTTCCAATGTGTGGGGCAGGCCTCTCCTGGGTCACCTTCTAAGCGAGCCTGTGCCTTGTTAGTTGCCGTGATGGACTCCTGGTGTAAACATCGGTGCATTCCTTGTCCCCACGTGTCCCGCATCAACAGACGCAAAGCCAATCACAACTTCATAGACACTCCATCCTCCAGCAGGACACTTAATGCAGCTCAGGAGATAACTGTAGCTCGTCACCAAGACTCAGACACTGGAGGAGGTCTCCCTCTCTTGACTCTTCTGCAGCGGACAGGCTCTGGAAATATGGCAGTGGTCCAGAAAGGTTTTCTAGAGACTGAATGGATAACCTTATTTTCTGACTCTGCACAGGAAGTTTCTCTTCCTTAAAGCTCCATGACTGTCCAGCAGAGGAGGTAAGTTGATTGCCGACATTCCCTGTTGGTATTTGGAGATCTTCGTCTTTAATGGCGAGACTGGCGGACTTGGTCTTTGCTGCGTGGTAATGCACAGCATGGGCAATGGACATCTGGGCTATTTCCTGACCGTGTATGGCGAGGGGCAGTTGGGCATCTTCCTTTACACTGACTGCCATGGAGGCAGGAAGTTCCAGATGTTCCAGTGGTATTTGGACATTTACCTCGGGTCTCATGGCCCCTGCCACCATCCTTTGGCTGTATTTGCTCAGAAGCTTGGGGGAGCCTGTTATGGCGTGACCCTGCACAGCCGGGCCCAGTTGAGTTTCTACTTTTATGTTCCCTGGTAGCGCAGGGTTGTCAAATAGCTTGATGATGAACTGCTGGGATTCCTCTAAACCCAGAACCTTACCGGACTCCTCAGTCTCGGCATGTAATGCCAGGGGCTCAGGCTCAAAATGTTCCAGTAACAACTGGAACCCATCCCCGACGCTCTGAAGCTCTATCTGAGACGCAGGGGACAGAAGCATGCAATCTAGGAGATTGAGCGCCTGATCATTCTCTAGAGCCTCTCCCTGCGTCTGTCCATCAGGAGCAATCGGAATGTCATCGTTGACGCATGGAAGCTGTGTAAACTTTTCTTCCAGCGTCGCCGCATCCACCGACTCTTCAGAACTGAGCGCCGAAGGAGGCTGGGAGCTGTAATGCATCGTCTCCGGCGTGTCCGCACCAGTCGTCGCTGAAGAAGAGTCCAGTTCTTCAGACCCCATCAAGCCTGACTGCACCGGGGCAAGACACATGCTCATACTGTTGGCGTGTGGAAGTTCAGGATCCGGCGTATCCTCTGCAATAAGAACATGCAAGCCAATCAACCCACTGTGATGTTTGCTCCACCTACTCAACCTGAAAGCCAAAGGAAGTTGCAAGTGGCAGCATTTTGAGAAACAAGGTGAGAAACATTGAATTCAAGAAATGACTCGGTCGGTTTTGATCTTCCTGCCATATCATGTCTTTGGCAATGATCAGTGAAGATCCGGTGAAGGGAAAGGAACGTTAAATGAGCATTTATCCTTTTCACTCATCATTTCTACGATTTAACAATTCTATAATGCATGTAAAACTCCAAAAACCTGTTACCAAAGACTGTTACCATGTATTAGCCAGCTAATAGGCTGCTAACGTAATAGACATCACGTAACCGAGGTTCCACTGTATTGATACCACTTACTTGAAACATTGGTGGGAAGTTTGCTTTTCCGCCGCTTCCTGCGTTTCCCCTTTTAAAAAAGGAACAAGGTGTTATCAGTTTCACTCATTGGTTTGTGTTGACATACAGAAAATCAAGTTGCACTCACATAGTTTTCACACGTGGACCAGCGAGGATATAGCTGAGCGTGGCGTCGTTTCTGAGCATCAGCCTCTTCGTAGTATTTATCCCGATCCGCCTGCGGCAGCAGCTTCCACTGCGTACGCAGAAGAACTTACTCAGCCGTGCCCAAAACACAAACCACACACAAAGTAGCGTGACACACTCTCCATGGTTGGGTATTTAACACAAAATAGGGTGATGCACCCTCCATGGTTGGGTATTTAACACAAAATAGGGTGATGCACCCTCCATAGTTGGGGATTTAACACAAAATAGGGTGATGCACCCTCCATAGTTGGGGATTTAACACAAAATAGGGTGATGCACCCTCCATGGTTGGGGATTTAACAAAGGATGACGTTAATATTCTTCTCTGGGACTGCTTGTGTTTGCCAGCGTTGCGACGCTGTCTCTTTATACGTAGTTTGCTCTTCTCCAGCAGGCGTCTGCAGCTGTGTGTCAGATGGATCGCACCTCGGACATGGCCCACACGTCATGGTGGCATAGCCAGCCAAGAGCACATATTTTGGCCAGTCTAAAGTGAGGGCGTAACAGCCCTGACTGGTCCTTATCCCCAGAAGTATGACAATGGCATATGATATTATGAAATGTGTGCAACTGAGGTGAGCCAACCTACCATTTTACCAAGAGCCACATGAACAGATGCGCTGTCTCTCTTTTCCAGCTGCATGGTGACTATTTCTCTGTACTTATTAGCAAACAACATGAAAGCATTTGGCGGTTTCTTTATGTACGGCCGATCCCGCACGTGCTCGGTCTTCCTGGAATTACTGAAATAAGCGTAGCAAAAGGGTAAACATTATTTGTCATTTCTCAGGGTGCCGATTAAGTGTGTCCTAAATGTAGACTGCTGCGTATTACAGTTTGAAACAGACATCCATCACTTAGCAGCCAAATAGCTTGTTGCCTTCTTTCTTTCTTCCATGGAAATCTTACATTGATGTGAAGATGTTTTGGGGAGGAGCTGCAGACATTAAGGGATGTACCTGCTCAAACAAAATCTCTCCATTCCTACATGGATATGAAATAGAAAGGTCAACAGGGAGGCTAAGAATATTCCAGTACCAGTTTGAGGCTTTGACTCACATAAAGCCAACAGGAACCATCTGAGGGGTTCCAGGCGTCATCATCATCCCAGACGGCGCCCTCATCTAAACAAACACACAGGAAGTGCTCAGCACCAACGCTAGCGTAGTTTTCGAGTGCAGTTCTCGATAAAGGAGGCCTACCATTGGTTGAGGGTGTGGTCCCAGGATGTTTTGGACTGGCCATTGATGCTGCAGTTGCTGTCGTTTCAAGGGGATATGAATTGTGACATAAGTTTCAAAGGCTTTAGCATGTCATGTTTGCAATGATGACCACACATGTTTACATCCATTTCCTTTCTGATTTCCAGAAGAATATACTGTCATACCATTCTGGCTCCATTTGAACATATTACAATCCCAGAGAAAAAGGCACTTCCAGGACGGCCCAATGAAAAAATCCAGTATGTTTAAATGCACTAAAACTTTTGTTTGTCTCGCCATTATACACGCCTATGTAAATGCAGTCCACAGGCAGTATCTGTATCTGGCCAAGGCATGTTGTAGAAGACAATGCTACGTGGGATGTGCTCAGGCTTCTTCTCAGATATTATTACTGAACGACAGGGCAGCTGTACCTCCACAATAAGAGCTCATCTTATTGTAAATCTTTTCAAGCGATGACTTTCTGACAACAGAGCCACCCCCTGCTGCCCTGGGCCTCGCCAAACGTGGCAACCATGCTTGCCACCATGGGCGGTGGCTGCTGGAGACTGCTGGAGACTGCTGGAGGCTAACGCAAGCCAACCTCCACAGGACCAACGGGCGGGCTGCCAATAGGGTAGTGATGGACTGGCTTGGCAGGGATTGGTTACTCACCTGGCTGTGATTATGGAAGCTGCCGTGACTACTGAGGTGAACCGCCGGCCTAATTTGCTGCGGTACGTTGTACATGTTGGGGGTGGTCATCATGGTAGCCGGCTGCGGAAAGCGGGGCCCCACGGGGAAGGTGGGGAGCAGAGGTCTAGAATGACAGTCTGGCCTGATGGGGTGCATTGTCATTCAAATCCTGTTAGAAAAGCCTGATCTTGATCCTAAACACCTGCCGCCGATCGATTCAACCAAGTAAAGATACCTGAGTTACGTAACGCTGCTAAAAATATGACGGGAACTTTGCCAAACGCTCATTTTACTACGTCTGTGTCGCCTAAAGCATGCTAAAAAGAGTAAACAATGGAGTCTCCAATGCCATACCTGTTCAAAGTTAACCAGCACTGCTGATGTAACTGGATGTCTATGCGGGCATGATGTTTAGTGACATTACAAAGGAACCAAGGTAACAACATAAAGCCATTACCTTATGTCAAAGCCTCCAAAGAGGATGGTTTTTTTCTACCCTGAGTGGCAGGTGCCAGGTCAAGTGCAGGGCAGCGTTGCCAGGTCTGCTTCCTGTAAGCCACCTTTTCTTCTTTGAAAGCCACTTGCAGGAGGTATGGACTGTGGTCTCCTGGGCTGGCTTTGGACAGCGTGGTTGCTTATTTGAGCTTTTCTGTGACTGTGAATGCCCCCGATAGTCTCCCAGCTCCCCACAATAAACACAACATTGTTTGTCCTGGTCCCAAACGATGATGGCTCTTTGGCGGAGGCCGGATCCTGAGGAGGCCTTCAAAAGACTTAAGGCCATGTCCACACAGAAGTGGGGGTGGAACAAAACGTGCATCCTTGCTGTGCATCCAGATGGGAACTTGATCACAGTGAGACAAGGATGTACTACACGAGGCACACACAACGTGTGGCGCTGCAAACACAGACGCCACCATGCAGCACAGCCGACAATAGAAGCACAAAGTCCGCTTTCTCAGGCTCACCTGGACTAGGACCAAGTGGAATGACCTCTGGCTCGTTTAGGAGTTGGAGAATGTGGAATATTCAGATATTACGTTGCCGACGGGTCATTGACGTCATCGTTTTCAGAAACAAGCGAGTTGCTTGTCTACATGGAAACTACAGATTTTGAAAAAATACCATTTCAGCTCACCCAGTGTGGATGAGAAGCTGAAAGCAGGAAATACCTTCTTCTGAAGAGCTTTCCCCGTGGATTAGTTCATGTATTTTGTACAAGTTTTCTTTTGCTCACGGCTGCAAAATAAGACAAAATGGAGCCAAGAAAGTTGCAAGTGGCAGCACTTTGCTAAAGAACAGGACTAAACACCTAGCAAAACACCAAGGTGGTGTCATCGTTGATCTCGCTACCACATCGTGTCTTCAGTGAAGGTCAAAGTAACCTTAAATGTTCTTTTATCTCTTTCATTCATCATCCATATGCACGGCCAGTTGTTGTATGCATGTCAAACTAAGAAGGACCCTGGCCAAAGAAACCTGGAGGCTCTTGGGTTCAGTTTGCCTACCAGTTGATTCTGGCCGTGACCTTGGTAGGGTCCAAGAAAGTCTGGTGTCAGTGGGCTTCACGTGACACAGATCCTTAAGAACTTCCAGTTCATCTGGAGGAAACCAGATAAGACCATCTTTACTTCGCATGGTATGGGTGGCCTGCATCAGACATCCATCCATTCCATCCAGAACTCCACACAGCGATGCCCGACACGCAAGGTTTCTCCTTGGAAAACCTAAGCATTTAAGGATACATTTAAACAACCTTTCTTAGCAAAAATAAACACAAAGCATACCGCATATTTGCTCACATTGGAATAAACACACTCAATCATCATCATCATCATAACTCATCATAACTTTTATTTGGAATACCCTTAGGGTATTAAAGGGTATGAAAGTTTACGCAAACCATCTCATTTTGGGAAGGGAGGAATAAAACAGGACAAGCAGTTTTGGTAAAGTCACAGGCCCTATCCCCTATAGTCTCGGGGTGTCCCCCATGGTCCTAGTATGTCCCCCATGGTCCTGGAATGTCTCCCGTGGTCCTAGGATGTCACACATGGTCCTGGGATGTCCCTCATGGTTCATGGGGTGTCCCCCATTGTCATGTGATGTCCCCCATGGTCTTAGGGTGTCCCTCATGGTCTTGAGCTAACCACCCCTCATAGTCCTGGTATGTCCTCTATGGTCCTGGTATATCCCCCATGGTCCTGGGGTGTCTCCCACGGCACTGGGGTGTCTCCCATGCTTCTGGGATGTCCCCCATGGTCCTGGAATGTCCTTCATGGCCATGGAATGTCCCCCATGGTCCTGGGGTCCCCTTCTTGGTCCTGGGGTATGATGTATAATCTACTTAAATGTGGATGTAAGTGTAGTGTAAGTGTCGTGCACCGCTGGAGGTAAGAAGTAGTGGAAGGAATGAGGACGTGAGTAAGTGTACCTGTGGATGAGTGTTTAGGAGCGTGCACTGTATTCGGGCACACGCTCCGAGCAGCCGGTGTGCCGCCACAGAGTTGTCTGACAAACCTTTTGCCCTTTTAGGGGATGTTTTCCGTACTCCGTGTTGGTTTTTTTCTTCTCATCAAGGGACATTTGGTCCAACCGGCACACGAGTGCCTTCCTCAGAAAGTGAAAGTTTACTTAGAGGACGTTACGACAGGCCGTTAACGTCACAGGCAGGGGAAGAAAGGAGCGCTTAATTTGCTGACCTGTCAGGGCAGTCTGCCCTCTTTGGGGTCTTTTGTAAATGATCAGCTATCTGAGCTATTTTTACTGTGGATGTAATTTCCTCACATAGGTCTGATAAATATGGCACAGATAAACAATACAGCAGAGATCATGTGGCCTTTTGGGGGGAGGCCCCCACCCTGACATACAAGATGAGACATAGTGAAAAAGTAGAAGATGACAAACGACTTCTTTATGCTTGCTAATCAGCAAATCAACTGCAAAAACTTGGAATTGATCTTTAAATTGGTGCCTTGGTCTGAACTGAACGCCTGAAGTCAAAAGTTGCATAACATTCATAAGTTGCATAACGTCTTAGAAGCATGCAGACGCAGGCATGTAGGCCCCTTTCCAGACATCTATTTTTGTACTTGTACCTTCAATAAGTAGCAGCTGTGTATTCTTGCTGATATTCATCCCGCAGTAAAGCTTGGCAGGGTTGTTTTGTTGCATCGTCCTGAAGTCAGGAAGTAGCGTGCAACTCAGGACCACCAGGATCCATCCACCTGGATGAAGTGGATGAAGGGGAATATTGTTCCGCTTACCGGCGTGGGTGCTTCCTGGGCTCCTGGGCTCCATGTGCAGCAGCCCGGCACAGTGCAGCGTACGTCAGAGTACGCCGTGTACTCTGCTATTATCACTCATCAATGATTTCATCATGTGACCCATCAAAGGGCACACGGTGCTCTCTTTGTGACTGGGAGCATAAATGTTTTGAAGCGGGTGGCCTGAGATGATGGGATCGCATCATCGAGGAGGCGATAGGCTCGATACAAAGGGTGGTATCACTGTCGGATCAAAACTAGCGATGCAATTGATATTTGTCACTTCTCTTCTCTTGTGGCTATTGTTATATTTCTAATGATGCTTATAGACTGAGGAAGCAGTATCTGCGGATATTCACCTTGGGATTCATGTGATTTGATGTTCCTTTCCAAATGTTTCCACTGAGGGTCAAATGCAATTAAAGGATGCAGGGGAACTTTGATATTCTTGACTTTAATTGATTTTTTGTTTTAAATGAGACTATGCTAAAAGCGCTCCAATATATTTCTATAAGAATTATTAGTGTGAAATTTTCATTTACCAATAATTAATATTTCAATGTTTGTAAAGTCCCATGTTTAATTTGATACAATATTCCCATCGGAGAAATGGGCCACATAAGACCCCGGGGTCACAGGTTGTAGAGCCCTGTGTTAACACACCCAGTGAAAAGGTTATGTACAGTATGTACGGGTGTTGCTTGTTCTGCAAATTGTTCAACCTCCAGTCCAGTCATTTATTGACTTGTTTTACTGGTGTAGTCACGGTTTCTTTTTAACCGTCAAAGGTTAGTGAGGAACTTTGGCAAGGCCGCCCAGTGTTTCTTATCGACTGCTTTAAAAGGGGGGGCACGACTTTGCGGGATGCGTTCAATGATGCCACACTAACTCGTCTTCGTCCGAACCAGAGTGTTATACTATTTAGCTGTGTATTTGAAATAACTTTATACAACAACATTAGTTTGGTGGAAGCTGTTTGATTTATGTTTTAGTTTCATAAAGGGAAGCAAGCGACAAACGTTTAAACATCTTTATCACCATTTGAAAGTACCTTCAGCACATTTAAATAGTTTTTTTTGTTTGGTTTGCTTTTAAAATTTTTATTTTGCAAAAAACCCCAACAGCAACAAAGAAAAAGAAATACACGTTAAAAACCGCAGTTCGTTACATTTTATAACGTTTTAGGTTGTGTGATCTTGAACGCCTCCCTCGTCGGGGACCGGTCTGTAAATAAGGAACAGGTTGAGCTTGCAAAGTTCCTCACTTAGCAGGTTGAGACTTTTCGAGGTGATGGCTGGCATCGTTTGGACGCGGTGTGTCAACTGGACCTTCATGAAAGCTCTTAAAGGCACCCGAATCCCGACAGCTCGTCCGTTTTACCGGGCAACGTCGACCCGGATGGCCGGCGTCCTCACGGTAAATATTGTTGCATTTGACCGCCGCCCTTCGCCGACTCCACACTCGGTGGGTGTATTTCATTCAACCAAGTAAATATGTTTGATTTGTATGACTTTTTTGTGAGCAGAGTGGTCGGACAGCAATGGTGGTGGGACTGCCCGCGCTCTCCTGCCTGCTGTATGGATCTGTATGGATCCACAAGGTGCGGACCTCTGCTGTGGTCCTGGCGCTAGAACAAGGTAAACATTCCAGTCTGTGACTTCCATTCAAGTTTGAGGCGGTGAAACATGTTTTTTTCTCCTGTGAATAGAGGAGGTTTTGGAGCAGGCGGACTACCTTTACAGCTGTGCCGAGACAGAGAAACTCTACCAGCTTCTACTGCAGCACAAGCACAGGTGAGGACCACCTGATTCTCTGGTGGACGTTCATCTGAAGAACACCTCAAACCGCAGCAATACACTCTCTCTCTCTCTCTCTCACACACACACACACGCACACAGACGGTCATGTTTCATGTGACATCCGGGCATGAGATGAAGATGATATCACATCCTAAATGTTTGTCCATTCACATGCACGCCGTGTCAACGTGCACAGCGATAACGCCGAGTTCCTGTGGCGGCTGGCCCGAGCGTCACGTGACATGTCGGTACTCCCTGACACGGGTGCGGGAAGGAAGCAGCAGTTGATGTACGAGGCCTTCGAATACGCCAAAAAAGCTCTGGAGAAAGACGACACGTGTTTCGCAGCACACAAGGCAAGGAGACTGGACCTCTCCACCTTTTATTTTGGACCTGAATGAGGACGTGGTGTAAAGATGTTCCATCCCACAGTGGTACGCCATATGCATCAGCGATGTGGGGGATTACGAGGGCGTCAAGGTGAAAATTGGAAATTCCTACATCATACGAGAACATCTGGAGGTGAGAGACATGTCGGGGGAACATGTTCCATGCCCGCATTCTAATCCTCTTTCGCTGTATTCTGCTCCCAGCGAGCCCTGCAGCTCAATCCCAAAGATGCCACGTCGTTACACATCCTGGGATACTGGTGAGGCTCTTTTCTAATTGGCTGGCTGGACTCACCTTCAACTCACCTTCAACTCACCTTGTACTCAGAAACATTCTCTAAGTGACGCTTGTCAGCAGCAGCTTTTATGGTGCAATCACACTTTTATTTTGAAAGGTGAACGAGTTCAAGCAGGAACACCCATCCTGTCTTCTCTACACATGATTAAGACTTCTAATAATAACAATCAAATATGATGGAATAGTAATAATATAGTATATGATATAGTCTAGTAATAATCTATGATGGAATATTAATGTACAGTCTGTGATGTAGTCTTAGTAATCATGTCCATGATGTACTTGGAGGTGTTTTGCTTTTGCCGAGCTGCCGTGGTACCAACGCAAGGTGGCGGCGGTGATCTTTGCGTGTCCTCCCACGTCCACGTACGAGGAGGTGAGTGTTGCGTTCAGGCGGCCGTGAGAAGTGACTTTCACAGACGTGTTTCTCCCGCCCCCTTAAAGGCTTTGCAGTTCTTCTTGCAAGCTGAGCAGGGTGAGTAAGACCTGAATTGACGTTTTGTGTTGCCGGCAAAGCGTGAACGTTCCTGTGTTTTTGTCTTCCAAGTGGATCCCAACTTCTACAGCAAAAACCTGCTGATGCTGGGGAAGACCTACATGGCTCTGAAGGACGAGCGGCAGGCTGTGCTGTGGTTGGAGAAAGCTAAAGATTACCCCGTGCACACGCTGGAAGACAAGGAGGTACATGGAAATACACATCACCATGCCTGACCTGACGATGAGGATCTACTGGTCCTCGTGTTCCACATGAGAAGATGTCAGGTGCGTTTGTGTTTGTTGCATTCAGGTCCACAAAGAAGCTGTTGACCTCTTAAAGAAGTTCAGATGAAGCTTTGATGGGACCTCTAGGACTTGAACTTGATGTCATTCCTGCCTTGACGACACATGTCCAAACATCTCCAGCTTTCCACCGTCGTGTCACATTTCTACAACGTAAAAGCCCAGTCATGCCAGGGGGCGGGGTCATTCACATATTTATTTCTCTCTCGTCTTCAAATGGCTCAAGCTCATAATATACAAAGGCCCTTCTGTACAGTGGTGGCTGTTTACATGGCAATATACACCCAATGTTAAACTGGGGGGGTCAATGCAGCCCCCGCCCCCACCCCCGAAACGCTCTGTGATGTGACAACAAGGAAAGGGTGGCTCTTGTACTTGGTCATCGTGGTATAAAGTATGTAATCATGGAGTGAAGTATGTCATGTAGTTTGTACGATGGAGAGTATGTTCATCCACAGGAAGTACACCTTTGATCCAATGTACCGTCCGTGTCATCATCCCTTCCTTCCTTCCTTGACTGGAAGCCGTTTTGCTTTTACAGTGGAAGTCCCTAATGTCAGCAACGTGGTGATTCAACCATTAATCACTGATTAATCCATTATCCACTTAATCAACCACAAATTTGGTATTTGAGTCATCTTTATTTGAAAAAGTAAATATCCTGCCTACCCAGCCTCTGTAATGCAAGTCTTTCTTTCCTGCGTCATGCATGAAAGCAGCCATGATGGTTGGCGTTTTAGGGAGAGGAGATACCAGCTATGACTTTGGATAACAGTGATGGCCGTTTTGCCTCTTCTGTATCGGATATGTTACCAAGCGTCCATATTGATTTGGTAAGAGCCTTCCTTCATCCAAGGAAGAACATGCTGAGCATTCACACCAAACGTCTGGAGGACTGTAAACCTTCCCAAGACTTTTTCACATCCACCGCTACGTTGTAAAGGCCTTCAAGACCCGAGACCATCCTCTAATTCAGCACAGGGGTCGGTCATGGAGGAAATGAGAGCAGCCTCGTTTCTTCAGGTTATTCATCCATTAGTGGCAGGTATGTTTGGACAGATGACGCCTCGCTGCAGCACGCGCACCTCGTCACCTCTCTCAGATACCTTCAACATGTCCCAGGAAGTGTTCTGTCCTCCATTCCTTCGTCTGCTGGGAAGGGATGAGAATGACGAGCTGGCACGTGCGTGTGTGTGTGGGGGGCTGGGGGGGCACAGCAGTCTTATCATCTGAGGTAGCCATGCAAGCGCAAACAAAATACTTGGAAAAGGAACGAGTGGATAAAAGAGGAAGCTTTTCCCAAAAGGAAATAGAAATCAACACTCCCTTGTAAAATACTTTTATCTGATGTAAAAGGCTGACAATCATTTGGATCAACACAATTTCATTCCGACTAAAGTAACGGGGTTGCACCCCCCACCCCCCAGGCTGTCCAATCACATTCAATAAACCATCAATAAGGATAGGCATTCTGTGCATTAGCGGATTCCCACCGGTAGGGGCGCTGTTGATGGTGGGCTCGGTATATTGTAAAAGCTACAATTTATTAATAAGCTATTTATTGATATGATACTAATTCGGTGGACACACACACACAATCTTTCAAATCACGTGAAAGTGCAGATTATTCTTCAAACGAGAATATCGATCAATCAAAGCAGATTTATGATTGCCAATATTGACTTTTCATGCTAGCGTTTTCTAAGCGGAAGTAAACATGACCCCGCCTTCCTGTTGGTGGGACTCGCCCATCCATCAAAGCTGGTTGGTTCGGGGGGGGGGGGGTAATGTAAGCCAACACTGCCATCTCGTGGCCAAAAGATGCAACTTGGCATATGACACCGGGGGTGCAACTACGTTACTTTCTCATGTTTCTGATTTTTGTTGTAATATATATCCGCTCTTGCTTTTATGGGCAAAGGTAGTATTTTACAGGGAGCTTTGACTTTATCTTGTTTATCCTGGGGGGGGGGGGGGGTAGCTTGTGAGCGTGTCAGGCACCAGAATCCTCCACTCTCCGCTTTTAAAGCTCTATAGAACTAGAGCTAGAAGTCTTTGTAAAGGCCGTCCATCTTTCAAATATCCATGATTTCTGTGGTGAAACAGAAAGAAGGGCCGGGATGCTTGCATATTTCCAGAGAGGGTCTGGTAAAACGGGATTTGGTTTCAAAGGCTAAAATAGCTTATATACATCGGTGGCTATCTTGTGCAATTATTGGATTGATTTGGGTGGAACACATCAGTGACGGCCAGGAGGAGGGCCAACTCGCTCTACTCTTGGCCGAATCCTTCCGTTTCCTCGATGGCGAAGAGGAGCTTCTCTTTGAGCTGCTCAAAGCTTTTGTAGGGGGGCAGGTCCAGACGGTTGAAGCTGCAGACAGACAGACAGACAGACAGACAAGGGTCCAAACCAGTCAGGAGCAGCGTACCGTGATTGGCCCTCGGATACAGTCTGTGGCTTATTCATCCATCAGGCGTCCGCCCTTCAAGGTTCCACTGTATCCTCCACAGGAAGAATCCACTCACCATGTGTGGCTTCTGGGGAGCCATGTTTCCTTTCCCACCTTCTCAATGCAGAACTTCTGAGGCCCGTTGCTTCCTACAGAGGAAACCAAAAGCTTAGCGAGGAGACAAAGGAAGTGTGTAATTAGCGAGCGGGAAGTGCGTGTCCCCGGCTGACCCATGAGCTCAGCGAAGCCGCCGAGAGGAAGCCTGCAGGTTCCAGTGACGAACTGCATGAGGCGCAGACGCACTTCGTTGTCCACTTCTTTCACCAGCTGCCGGCGAGGAAGGAAGAGAAGACGCAAACATCACTTGGACTCAATGCAACAGCAACACTGATAGCCCCATGCTTCTCCATCTGGTCCACAATCGCCAGAAGACAAGAACTACTCCATGGGCAGGACTCCCAACGTTGGAGGCCGAGCACTGTTTTAGCGTTCCTGAGCATCAGCAAAGGAAGATGTTGTGGATTTTGGACTTGGGAAGGTGTGTGACGGTACCTGCCAGAACCAGATGATCTGTTTGCTGTTCCTGGTGTAGTGGCGATACACGGTGTTCCTCTGCCAGTCCTGCAGGTCAACCTCTTGCATGCCACACAGCATCACCTGGGGCACACGTGCAACGCATGAATGACAAGGGCGACACGAAACAGCGACCAAAAGGGAAGCCGGGGACTGGCTGTGTTTGCCAAGGGCTGGTGGAGCGTAACAACGTGCTTCATATGCAGCTGACATGATGGAGGTGGAGCCTGTGTCCCATTCTGTGCCGTCTTGGCTAACTGTTTTTCCATGTTTACAACACACAGCAAAGACAAAGCCATGCCTCCCATCAGGATTGTGGATGATTTAAAGTGAGCAAGGATTTTGCAGGCTGCTAATATTATTATTATTATTATTATACAGCACCAGTCACGAGTGTTTATACAGCATTTGCTTGTCCAAGTAGGACATCTGGAGTTAGGGCTCCAGTTCCAGAAGAGAAGACTATGGATGAATCCAGAATGCTAAGAAGTTAGAAACAAGTCCAGTGGAGGACGTGGAGGATTATGAGGGCGCGGCCCAATCAGGAAAAGTAATGGCGCTTACCTCCAGCTCCTTTTCGTCAAAATACTGCAGCCACTGAAGCGGCACCACCTCATTAAAACCGTCCAGGAAGGCTTTGGTTTGACCTTCAACGCCACGGGAGAACCTCCACTCGGCCATTAAACTGCAAGCCACATGTCACACGTCACATGTCACATCACACGAGAGGATGCATTCCTGCAGCCAAAGAGGAGCTAGGGTCTGGACCTGATGTACTCTTCCTTGTTCTCCTCCGTAACCAAGACATTGGCGCCGTCGGCTTTCAGGTCATGGGAGGTGATTTTCCCCAAGATTTCCATGTCCACTGAGAAGTACATCTCCAGACCACACTCCTCGATGTTGTTGTCCCTGGGGAGGAAGAGACTGAGCATCAAGCATGACCAATGGAAACACAAACACGTCAGCAGATGCACGCTAGCTTTTCTTCTCAAGACCGATGTGGTACCTGGAACCTTTATTTATTTAGATGTGGAGGTAAGAAGGACTGGAAGAAGTCCTAAGGAAACATCATGACACTACTATCAGGAGAAGCAGAGTATGGTTTGTCTGGAATTTGATGTCTGCAATGACAGCTCCATTGATAATAGCATGGTTTGTGGCAGCCAAGCTCCTGGTGCACTGTATTCGGGCACACACGCCGAGCAGCCGGTGTGACGCCACAGCCCTCTTCAAACACTGGCCTGGTAATTATTCTGTTTATTTGTAAACCTGCAGTCAATCTACTAAGCGAAACCTTGACGGTCACCCATTGTCATTTTCTGCCAGAGACAATACTCACCTGATCCATATGAGGGAGTTGTAGAACTCGGGGTCAATGGACTCCAAGTCCTTGAGGAGGAGCTTCTTGTTGAGCATGCGTTTGTAGAAGGGGAGGGAGAAGCCGGTGTCGATGAACTTTCCATGGAAAAGTGCCTGAGACGGGAAAAAGCCAATAGAGCACCTGGTACTTTTGATTCACACTACCAACACTCAAGGCTAACGTGGAAATGATTGATGACACGGCCTTGACTAACTCATGGTTCAATGTTCAGCGTGTCGAGCAGCCATGTTCCCGTCCATGGGGAAATATTCCTAGCAGCTCTTTATGCTCCCACATATTTACTTTTGCTGCTTCAGGCATGTGAGCCGAGTGTCTGTTGGAAGACGTCCTGTGGTACACGCAGCCATGAGGGAATCGTCAATGACGCCAACCTTTCCTTTTTATAGTAGTTCTTAATCCCGCTACGTTGTACATCAGCCATGTGATGAGGATTGGTTTTGCGTGCGTACCATGGCAATAAATCGTCCGATGAAGCAGAAGTAGGAAAGGTGGTCCGGGTTGATGGCAGAGGCCGGGTTGATCTGCAGACAGTAGTTGCTCTTGCCAGCGTACTCAAACAGGCAGTACATGGGGTTCAACACTTCATGGGACAACAGGAAGAACCACTCCCTGAACAGGAGAAGGCACAAAGCAAATAGCATCATCGTCTAGGACGGATGGAATGTACGTTTACGTCCCTTCTGCTCTGCAGTCATGCTAAGCTACAGCATGCGTCAAGTCCTACGGCCGCCGGTCCAGGCTCTCACGGTGTGGCTAGTCTTGCCATGGCCGCTGCACGTCTCCACCATCCATTCATCTCAGGATGTGTGGCTGATACTTAGGCATAAGGATATTATTATTATTATTATTATGATCATAGCATTACCGTGCTAAGCCTCCATAGTCAAGACCCTCCTCCCCTCTGAAGATGACGTAAAGTCTCCGCCTCAAGTCGTACGGTTTCAGGGCCATGATCTACAAGCACACACACACACACACACACACAGCGTTGGTGACACGGTTACTGAGCATGTGTGTGTTCACAATGCTGGACAGTAGCACTTGTAGTACTACAGCAGTACTAGTATGCATTGACCTGCTGGAAGGAGTCCTCAAACAGCGTCTGTCTGGAGACGGTGATCTTCACGTGGCTCGGGAGAGCATTGGACTGACAAACAAAATGAGAGGACGTTTCATTAGGATGAGGTTTTGTCTGACGTGGGAAAATACGGAGAGGAAGACTAACTTGGCACAAGTAGCGAAAATGTGCTAGTTTCCATCGGAAGCTGCGCTCATACGCAATCTGTGGGCCTTTGGTGCTGAACAACGAAAACCATGGAAAAAGTTAGTATGGATCCAGAAAATGGTTGTGTAACATGCTCCTCAAGGAGATGGCCGACGTTACAGCCTGGCCATTCCGGCAACATCCTTCATGAGCTTCTCATGGAAGATGATGGCCTTGGTGCCTTTGGAAGGAGTTCTTACACAGAAGACTTTCCGGTGCGGGGATCACTGAACGTGGTGGTTCTGGTGTTGTGATCTACAAAGTATCGAACCCCTTCCCTTGTGTAGCGGATCTCCCAGCCCTCGGGGAGGGGGTCTTCATTCTGGAGCCTGAAACAAACACAAAGTAGAGACACCCTTACTGAAAGTCCATATTTGGACCTGGACATCCAGCTGGTGATCAAACAAAACAACACGTTGGAACTAAATAGGAATTGATGGAAACAACTGCGGGGGTGCTGGAGCCTATCCCAGCTGTCTTGGTAGTGTCAGTCTATGTGATGGATGTCTTATTTTCACTGATTATTCATACTATGTTGTCAAACAATAGGGGTGTTACTTTACATCTAATCATGTTCAAAACCAGATGTAGAAGATTGTCAACAGGTTCTGTTTGCATTAACTACAAGCATAATCTATGTATTAATACGGAATCATAAATTCATGTATCGCGGTCGGGTCTGGAACCAGCGACCCAGCACAAAGAGGGATTACTGGACTTTATGAAAGTACATGGAGACGTGAACACAGGCTTCACTAGTCCGTGTGCAGATAACGTCTGATGAACGCTTTGGTATCCAGGTTCATGATGGGAACCTGGGAACAGATGACCTCATTCCCTGTGGGAACAAGGTATCAAACAACGACAATAGTGTTGAATCCACGGTGATCGTTTTGGCTGATCTCACCCTTGAGTTCGGGGGTCTTCCCACTGTGTTGTCTTGGTGTTGTGGTTGACAAAATACACTCTGTCATTGGAGTCCACACGCCTCTCTGGAAATGATCCAAACAACAAAAGCCGTGAGTATCCAAAAGGGACGCGACAATCTCATTTGTAGACATCAATGAAGGGGGAAGCAACGTTTCAACAGACTGATGATGCATTGCCAATCGCCGACATTCAAACAAAGTAACATAGCGCCACATAGTATATCATATATATAGACACACACACACACACACACACACACACACACACACTACTTTTGGCCTTCACTCACCCCAACCGGGAGGAAGCGGGCCAAGAGGATCATTCTCAGCCGACATCATGGATGCCTGAAAGGGAGGGATGTACACATACTATTTACTGCAGTTTAGATGTTATTACTGCATTTTCTACATCCCTGTTGAGTAAGGTTGAGTAATGACGGAAATGGAAGCTACTATCAATAAAAGCGTCTCACGGAGTAGAGGTATCTCTGGTTAAACTGGTGCATGGCTCCCTGCAGCTGGCTGCGTTGGCTCTGCCACTGTTCAAAATTGCGGACCGACTCCATTGTGGGGCGCTGCCACGTGGTGGTGCGGGTGTTGTGGTCCACGTAATAGATCCTGCCCCGGTCATCTACTCGGCGCTCCCATCTAATCCAGAGAGAGAGATTTGAGTCTTTCAAGTACTTGTTCCCCTCTGTGGGCAACATATTCCATGTCCCAATGGTTCTAGTGTTGCAGTGATACACACACAGTACAATCTTAAACGTGCTGGATCCAATGGAGTGGGAAAAAAAGAAGCTGGCTGATGAGGCTTACCCTGGTGGCAGTGGCTGTGGCCTTTCCCAGGTAGTGGTCCTGGTGTTGTGGTCTACATAGTATGTTCTCCCATGTGGGTCTTTCCTCTGCTCCCACCTGAGAGGCACAACATGGTCAACGTTGCCAAGAAGAAGCAACGTTACTGTGCAAAAGATGCAGTCTAAAGCACTAAATGCTATTATCCTATTATGGCTGGAGGATATGATGATGATAGATAGAACATCATGGATGACACTGTACAGTTGGGACTAGAATAGGAGCAAATAGATGCAGTGGAGGTGTCATTTTTACCCAGGTGGAAGAGGGTCTGAGGCCCCCCCGGCAGGCACCTGTTGTCTGGGTTTGGCTCCGTCCGGTACGGTTGCAGCGCTACTATTGCTCCCACTGGCAGGCGACACGTTGGTTTCTCCCAGTGCTGGGGGGGAGGACAAGGATGACACTGACGTTGTTGAGGCGCTGCCGCCCTGTGCTGAGGAGGCGAGTGCGGAGGCGGGGGTGGCGGCGGCCGCAGCGCCGTCACTCGGCTTGGCGGCGGAAGAGGAGGCTGGATCTTGTGTGCTGGCAGACGGCGGCTGAGAGGCGACATTTGGCCCCATCTCAGAGTCGGGCTGGAGGGCGTCCTCGTGGTTTTCCGTTTGAGGCAACACATCTTCGGTTGTGTCGCTGGACTCCCCGTTGACTGCAGCTGGGAAGGATGAATGTTGGAACACTTCATACAAGTCATCCACCATGCCCATGTTTCATGTTGCCAAGGTAACAGAGTTTTGGGGGCACTCACATCCAGACCAGTTCAACTGTAGCGGATACTACAATGTATGAACTCAGCAGAAGTAGTATGTGCGTACAGCACATTTTACAGCCATTAAATATTGCAGTATCGTTCAGTACAAAGTGAGCATACTCACGAGTCCTACTGGCTGCATCACTGACTGCGGCTTGGTGGCTTGGGGTGGAGCTGGGCGTGATGTCGCCATTGACGACGTGTCCTAGAGACGGGCTACAGGAACTGGAAGGGACCCGACTATCCACACCGTTAGAGGCCGAACAGGAACCTGAGCGCAGGCCCGAGTCTGTCCCATTCACTGTGCTGGAGGTGGAACATCATGAGCACTTGTCAGTAGTAGCCCTTTAGCCATTTGTATACATACACACACTCAGCACTATCCTGCTAAGTGTTAGCATGCCAACATTAGCATAGCAACCTTTTTTGTTTTAGTTGAAAATATATATATCCATTTAAGAAATAAAACACTCCACTATCTAAATAATTCAACCAATTGCTCCTTCATGACTTAGTCAAATGTTTGATTTTTTTTCTTTAAACAAGCAAAAATATGTTTTATTCGATTAATCGAGAAAAATTTTGGTAGCATTCTCGATTACTAAAATATTCGATACCTGCAGCCCTAATTAGCATAGTAGCCTTTGAGCCCAAAGAATGATTTGCGTGAGGAGATTTTTAAAGAGCACATTTTACCTGTTGGCAGCCCTTGTAGACGAGGAAGAGGAGCCTCCATTTTCATGGATGGCATCACCATTCTGTTGGACTTCTGGAAAGAGTGGAGGATATTAAGACAAATAGAAGACGGGAGTGAGTGAATAAGGTCATCAGTCCCGCTTGAGGTGCTAAATAAAGCCCAGCCATTGTTGTGATGATGATGATGATGATGATGATTCAAGTGCGAGTGCATCCCGAGTGTGAAGTGTGAATGTGGTGAGCCCTGGAGAGGTTGAGCAGTTTTATCAGAAGTGAAAAAGCATGACAAAAGGCAAGAGAGGAAGGGCACCGACGGATGGGTCCTGCTGCGACACGCTGGCTGCTTGTTAAAACATGTGGTATGGAATTCACGCTCATGAAGTCCCCTTTCCCGCGGGTTTCCCAAATGACTTCTACTGACTTGCTCCCCAACTTAAACGTACTCTTCCCAAAGTAGATGACAACACGAACGCTGCTTAGCTTACTGGTGCCATTGGGTGCATTTCCATTGGTTAGTGGTGCCTGGTCCTCTGGGTCACCGTCGGTGAGTCCGTCTAGGTAGATGGTCAGCTCCCCTGCAGGCACCACAACTCCCTTGTGATCCACACTCAGCTTCAGCACCTCCTTGACATTGTCCACTGAGAAACAAAATCCCATGCTGTATGTATACTGCATATTATGATCCATCTCCCAATCAGGAGGTGACGCTGCTGCGTGCCTCGTCATCTTACATTTCCTGTCATGCTGCTCCAAGGCTTGCACCAGGTCCAGCGTGGCTCTGCCCAGGAGAGCATCTGCTTTCAGGGTGTGGTGACTCCATACTTTGAAGTCCACTTGGCTCTGCGGTGTTACATTCCTGGCGGTTCAGGAGCACGGTAGAAGAAAGGTTATATATAGCATTTGCAGGATTGACTTACATCAGAAGAACTCCTTTGAAAGTTTCAAATATAAGAATAATTCTTCCAAGATTAGGAGCGTGAAGAAGGCAAATGTCAGCATGTCTGTGGTACCCTTGCATAGTGACTAGTTGTGGACGTACTACGTGAAATGCCACGTCCAATGTACGACAATGCTGACACCCGTGTACCATCAGAGGTGGAAACGTTGCTTCTTACAGAGTTAACCTTTCATCCCATTTGGGACTGGAGGAGCTGTGGGACTTGGCTGTGCGGCGCGACTCCCCGTCTACCGTCACCTCCACGTAGATGGCCACTCCAAACAAGCTCTTCTTCCTCTTGATTTTGGCACAGGAAACTGGTGAAGAAAAACACACACACGGTTGAAGGATAAGATGTCAGTCACAGTCCTTATGTGAGACATGACCACGTCTGGCTCTTTTCTGTGCGTTCGAAAGATATAA
The DNA here is from genome assembly GCF_037039965.1 of Doryrhamphus excisus. Classification (NCBI taxonomy): domain Eukaryota; kingdom Metazoa; phylum Chordata; class Actinopteri; order Syngnathiformes; family Syngnathidae; genus Doryrhamphus; species Doryrhamphus excisus. The sequence continues at coordinate 1,002,338 of NC_136361.1, forward strand.
AAACAAGTAAAACAAAACTTTTTTTGGAATGTTGCCCATCATTCCCAATCCTTATGTGAAACATGGACACATGTAGAGGGTTTCTTTAGAGGGATCCATAGTAGAACTAGGTGTCTCCCCATGACAGCATTGTAAGCTCGCTGAAATTAACTCCTTTTCTTGTGTCAGAATGCACCGGAAAGCGAAAGATGAGAACATGAATGCTGCTTAGCTTACTGGTGCCATGTGGTGCATTTCATTGTTCATGTTTCACGTAAGGGTCGTGCGTGAAAGACGTGCAGTTCCCCTTTAAGGGGACACAGTCAAAGCTTTTCAAGGTAGCGATGACTCCAACAGATACAAATGGTTTACCCCCAATGAATAAGTATTCAATAACACGGTTGTTGGCAATTAAGGCAAAGTGTATCCCTGTGTCAGTAGATGCTAAAACCAAAGTAGACATATAGAATGTATGAGGAAACGTGTACCATCCAGTCACGGTGCAGTCACGCAGTAATGTATGACCTCCCCACAAGCTGTATAACAAGGCACTTATTGAGTGCACGTATAGTATAGTATAGTATAGTATAGTATAGTATAGTATAGTATAGTATAGTATACTCAGCATAGCTTGGACCTACCAAGTGCATGGAGCTGTGATGTTCCTCCGTGGTTAGGGCTCGACTCTCCTCTGAGCGAGGCTGTGGCCATGTCCTACACCACACTGGGGAACCTTCACACACACACACACGCCACACTGACAACAGGGTACATGTACTGCACATTCTCCTCACCTCCCTAAGAGTGTAGTCCAACTCTGCAACTGTATTGCATTGCATTGGATAACCGCTAACGTTCATCAAAGTTAACCCTAGCATGGCCCCCACAATCCACTTGCATCAGCGAAGTAAAGCACAGCCATAGAGCATTGTGGGACATGTGAGCTCCCAAGTAGGGCTATAAAGGTAGCATGTTTAGCTAAAGAGTCATTCGGCTGTACCGTAACTGGCCAAGGTGTCCTGTTGGGATACAGTGACATACTCACAATCGCTGTATATGACTTGATGCTCCGGATCAACCCACGCCGTGTCCCATGGTTGGTCTAAAACAGAAAGAAGGCATTTTTAAATCCACCCAATCTGCTCAATGCACAGATGAGCAAAACTATGATGAGCAAAACATATGCGCATTGAAGCTCATTTGACATTTAAGCTAAAATACAAACACAGTGTGAGGCATTAAAAGATGTTGACTTGATGTAGTATTCAACACAGACCACTAGGTGTCACTCGTATCACACACGGACTACAATCATCTCACAACAGGCACAACAACAACATAATAATCATAACCATAACACGAGCTACTACCAAACAAGCTACTGACCAAACAATATCACTGATGCCAGCTGCTGGTCCTACGGCAGACGGCAGGAAAGTGACCACACGTCCTTGCTATTGTTGGCACACGCACAAACAAACTATTATGTGTCCTAGCTTTTCCACCCTCTCTGGAAGGGACTACCTGCTCCTTCTGCCCCACTGATGCTTCCTCAATCCACAGGCCAGTATGTGTGTGTTAATTGGCCCTGGTATGAATGTACTCACTAACCCTAACACTAACACTCAATGACCTTTGGTAATAACCCTGCTCCAAAAAACAAAGTGATCTCCATTCCCACATTTGTCCTCTCCACTTTGCCCATTTCTTATTCCTATTAAGAAAGTCCTGTGCCAACAGTCCTCCTTCCGGGGCCTTCCATGAAGAACGCCGGAAATGTTCTTTAATGCAAAACAAGGAAATGAGGAGTCCAACAATGACGATGACTTTTTTAATATGATTAAAGTAAAACACTACAAAAATGTGTGTGTGAACAAAACCAAGCTAAGCTCGGTTTTAAGCAAAAATAAAAATAAATAATAATCACATCAAGAAATTCACACAATCTCTTAAATAGTGCAGCCCTTCTGTTGCACATGCGCAGTGTACACGACATCCTGTAAATAAGACAAATAAGATATGGCTATGTTTGTTGTTGAAAAGAACAAGGTACAGACACATTTTATATGAATTATACCCTTTCATTACTTCGGTTGTTTTGGGCGCTATATAAAACATACAATTTAAATGAAATTAAACCCATGTTGTGAACACTGGTGCTAACAGTCGTTTGCAATAGTTTGGACACAAATCAACTGACTGCTAACATCAACTCTCACTGTGGTTTTCATCTGTCAGCGTCTTTCCCAACACTCCGAGGGATCATTTTGCAAATGTGAACCGATGTTTGAAGCACCTTTGCCGTCCTATTGTTAGTAACTGTCAAATAAGGCGTGCTAACCACATAGTGGTCGGCAACGAAATATAATGTCACCCAGATAGCTCGCTAGTTAGCCACATAGCTCGCTAACGCTACATAAAAGCTGCTTCATTTTGCTCCCCTGTGATCAACTACATTAATCAATGGCTACCATTTGTAACCTACGTGGTGATGTGTATCAAGGTGACCAACTGAAAATATATCGTCATAATCGAAGAACAAAAGCCACAACTAATGGGTTAGCACACAGAGCTAATGTGACTTAAAGCCAGCCAACGTTACTTACGAGACAGCTAGCCGGCTTGGTAGCTAGCGTTAGCAGAGGTGCTAATGACTGGTCACGGTACGGCGACTCGAATGATTCGCTTGGATGTGGAGGTCAGTCTTTGACAGCAATAAGGACGCCGCAAGGCAGTCGTTTGGTAACTACGAGTCAAACGTAGACAGCAGCGTACCTCGCCCGTTTGTGTCTGAGCTCTCCCACACGCTGGGTCGGCGTCAAAGGCTCCTTATCGGCGCTGTTAAAAGGCCTCCGTCCGTCTGCTACGGTTCTTCCTCCATCCTCGTACACAACACACTAAAAGCTGCACAACGCGACACTCTCCATGCAGCAAAACACAGCGCTGTGTAATAGCGGCACACACAACGCGTAGCGGTCGCTGCAAAGCCTGCACAATATGGCCATGCGGAGATTACACAAACTCATGGACTTTTACCGTGCTCCACTCAACTTTGTGTGCGTGTGTGTGTGTGTGTGTGTTTTAATGCACACTTGCAGCTACTTGCCAGAGTAAACACTGAAAGATCAAACTACTACAAAATATAAGATTTTCTGCAAAACACACTGTAAACTTAAGAGACCCTCCATGATGTGCACCTACTAGAAAAGGACAGATTGATCCAGCCCATCAATAACAAGGGCAGTAGCAGTATCAAGTCCTGCTTACCATGTTTGGGTCTGATGGGGCCCCTGAGGCTGTGGGATGTCCCCCCACCTCCTAAACCCCGAAGTGTGCTACAAGCAGAAACTTAAAGAAAAATGGCCTTTTCTGCCATATTTGGGTCCAATAGGACCCCATTAAGGGTGTGGTATGTTTACCCCATCTCCCCGACCACAAAAGTGCAGTGGAACCAAAGTGGTCTTTTCTGCCATTTTGGGGTCCAAAAGGAGCACAAATAACGGCGTGGGACAGTGGGACCATGTCTACTGGAAAGTACCATTGTCTGTCATTTCAGGGTCCTGCCTGCCAATCACACAGGGGCTTCTTGATGCGAGTGCAGGTTACGTATGTCATATTGGGTGGGATATGCATGTCATTGTATTTCACACTGCTTGGTTTTGCCTTGTCATGTCAATAGATGGAGATATGTAGTTGTACATATACACAGTTGTGGTTTTTATATTGGTAGTCTTTTTGCATGCTTTTTATTTGATCTTATTGCTAGACTGTGTTTTATGTTGTTGCACAAATCCAATTTCTTACTGACAATGGCAATACATCTATTGTGATCGTGGTATTTGTGATGTATACGTGCTGCATTATCCAGTACATACTGTGTCCGTTAATGTAATTACAGACTGCCACCACCAGAGGGAAGTGTTTGACTGATGCACTATCTGGAGACCTGCAGCTTCAGTCAAGACTGGACTCGGACCTCAGTCATGGTGTAGGTATGGATTTCAGCTTTCAGAGATTTACTGCTTTAGAAACACACGTAGAGACACAACAATATCAAAATAAACTTGTGCTTTTTAGAAAATGAGGTTGATAAAAAGATAATAATACGGGAATAAAGTCATACTATAACAAGAAGAAAATGTACAAAGATTATTTAAAAAGAAAGTTGCAATATTTGGAAAAAAAAATCGCAAACATGGGCAAATGTGGCCCTTGCTGGAAACCGTGAGGTCTTTGCAATGGTTGTACATTGTTGTAACATGCCAGGATGGATGCATGACATCACACCCAGCATGTAACAACACCAACAGCAAAGTGTGTGCTTTACATCCTATTTCACCCTTTGCTTCCTGCACCCTGCCGGGGCAAGTCTGGAAACCTGCATAGGACAATAAGTGGATAAGCGTGGAAAATGCAAATCAATAGAAGAGTGGCTACAGTACCCACCTGAATCAGTTTCCTTTCCTGTGGGAATGTTGGCTAATCCCTGCAAGGGAGTTGGTGCTGTCAGGACACGCTGGCAGACTGAAATAGCTTTCATTGCTCTTCACTGCCAACTATGCACATTGACACACGTATACATGTATACATGTATACATGTATACATGTATACATGTATACATGTATACATGTTATTTTGGTGTCGGTTCACAGTGGGCCTGGTCCTTCGCCCTTCACTTGGTGCAAATGCCCTCATGCGGGATAAATGCATCACATGTCGCCTCTGATATTCCAAAAACCTTGCATGCATTCCTGTAAATTGGATACACTGTACAGCAAGTCTGTCAATATACTTCAATACTTGAAGGTACTGTACGCATTAATAATAGGACATTATCAGTTGAATAACAATTTCAACACTTTTGACCTTTACATTGAAGTTTGGTTCTTTCATGTTGTGACACATACTGTACCGTATTGTTTATTTATGTGTTGTTCACAAACAAATTTGTTGATAAAAACTTGTTTACCGTTTGTTGTGATCATCGTCATCAAGAAAAATCACAAAATCATTGCAAGAAGTTGAAAACATTGAAGCAAGAAGTATCGGTGTCGGCCATGCCCTTCCCAAGTATCAGACGGATACCACCATGTGCGGCACAGTATCGCCCCCAGACGGGGCCTCGCGAGGGAAAAGGTGTCATTAAAGTGAGCATGGTGCGTTTGAGTTCTTCTTCCTGCAGGTTGTTGTGCACCGGAGACATTCCTGCTGCTTGCTGCAACATGTGGACGCCCTCGCCGCGTCACGTCAGCTGGGAGCCGCTGGGAAGTTTGTCTCAAGTGAGTCAACACGGAGAGGACGACACCCACCAGGCAGTCACCGCTGGATAACACCGCCGGCTGCACGGCCACGCAGGACAAGCCGTCACGCCGAGCTTTTCCCACGGATTCCCACTCTTCGCGCAGCGCCATGTATGCCTGAGTGTCGTTTTGGAGGAATTAGGAAATGAAAGTGACCGTGTGTTTCGGGCGGACGCGGGTGGTGGTCCCTTGCGGAGACGGGGACATGAAAGTGAGCAGCCTCGTCGATCAAGCCGCCATGAGATACAAACGAGCCATCGCCAAGGTAAGAAAGCGTCTCGCTCCGGGGGAGGCCGACTCCTTGCACGCCGTAGCCGCAGCCTGGCGCCTTTTTTCAGGCAAAGCCGGTCGGCTTGGGTGCTGACTTCCCGGTCAAACAGGCAGGGGCCGCTTTGGAGTCAACCGCGTTGTTTTGTTACATCATGGTAGGATCACAAGTGGCCGGATTGTTTGTGGTGTGAGTTGACACTGGGGGAGAGTTTTTAAGACTGGTTTGTGTGCAGGTGTGCCATTGTATTAGATGTGAAGCTGGCCTGGAACTGCTCTCCTTGGAGCAGGGGAGCAGGGCATGGTTTGGGGCTCCTTTCAATGCATTTTATGGCCCAAATGCACAAGCTCTCTAAGGTTCTGCTGGGGTTGTTGTCCAGACCATGGTGCTGTCTACATCCTCCACGACTTCAGAAGAATATCAGGGCATCATCCATCAGGTTGGTGGGGGTAGGTTGGAGCTGATCCCAGCTGACTCTGGCCTGGTCCACCAGGCTCAATGCAGGACAAAAAGTACAAGATAGAGATGTAAGGTGAGCGGCTTTAAGTTATGAGGATATACTAGAGTGGTAATTAGAGGTGCACGGTACTGTATATATTTTCTCACCGATACCGATTATTTATTTGCTTCTCAAGCCCAAGAAGATGGATCTACATTTTCTTATGTAGATGTAAGTAGTTTGCACACGTGGAGGGAAGTGTACCTAATGAAATACCATGACATGACTACTACAGTGGAAGCAGAGTACAGAAGGGGAGGAGCCACCTGCTGCGGCCCAGCAAGGTGTGCTGTGTTCGGGCACACATGTTTTTTTTGTTGAGAATTTCTATGCCGTACGTTTCCTTGACGTCCTGTTTAAAGATCGTGTCGATGGATACTTCATGAACTCATTGACTGCCAGCCATCTTCAGAGTAGAGAGATCCATGCTGCCAGAGTTTGGGGCATTTTTGCTGAACTTTACAGACCCACAGAATATAAAAAATAGAATATAATAAAAGATAGAAAAAGAAGGTCGACAGACGTAGCGCGGATGGACCTTCATTGTCAGAGGGCTCTTCCTGCAGGTCACAGGTCTCTCCACCATAGTTCTCAATGGCTCAGCAGAACGGAGGCGACTGCTCCATCGATCCGTGCCTTGCTCGTGTAAATGTAGAAGCGTAGGCTCGGGACAGAATAGACATCTGCAAAGCAAGCAGCAGAGCCCTTTGGACCTTTGGGAGGCTTGATGACTTGTATGAGATGTTTGATGCTGTAGCTGACAAAGCATTCAAGCATAATTCCTTCTCTGAAGTGTTAGAAGTAGATGCGTACTAATCAGCATGTAAGAAATGCACCACCTCTGCAAAGCCAGCCTGAATCATACACACTGATGATTAGCACCGTAGCTGGACGGCCGATGTGAAGGAGGACCATGTCATGAGAAGAAGGCCTCAATGAGCCACTCAAACGTCATCAACTTCCAGAGCCGATCTTGTCTTCTTTGTGCCGTCACGAAGGGTTCAAGCTAAATTGCTTTGCTCGTCTCTCACACGTTCCGTGGCTGAAGTTGTTCTTCGCTTGGCCCACCAAGTCATCATGGAGATCCCAAGCAGGAGAAAGGATGTTATTTTGTGGGACGTGCAGCTGCCATAATAGACCACGTGGACATGCTGGGCCAGGGCGGGCCGACTGTGGTAGAAATTTGGGTCATCATCAGACCCATTTGGGGTGAAATCTATGCACGGAGACAACCATGCTGACGTAATAACGTAATAAGAATCAGCTATTGCACAGTGTCGGGACTTTATGATGAACAGAAGAGCACAAGTTCACTGAGCACGGGCTGGATGGGAAGCCTGGCCTCGCCAGCCTCTCATCATCTGCTTGTCTTGAGATTCTTTGTGTTGCAAGGCCTCTTCTATGTTTAGCCGTCTCCGGGTGTCCTCAGAGTAGCGGCATGCTAGCTTTTATCTCATGCTGCCTTCACATTTGTCGTTGGCGGCCAGTCTTGGAGTCAAACATCCCTTCTGCTTCATAAGGCGTATTATGCTGGAGAAGCGCCATCCTGCATGCCTGCTTGGACATGAAGCATACAAGAGCTTTCTCCCCTCTGGACCCGTGGTAGTCAATGCCTGCCAATCATCTCTAACAATAATCTTCTTTTTCAATGACTGTGTACCGTCTCTTACAATATGGGTTGGATTTGCATAAGATGGACTGAGAAGCAGTTCAATTCATGTCCTGAATCTCTTACGTCTCCCTTCACCGAGCGTACGTGTAACGTGTTAACGTGTTGGCAGTTTGTACTTTGTAATAATATTTACTACTGGTATACAGTAAACCCTCCCCGCTTCAACTTTCACTCTATGTCAGAAATTTAGTATAGTTATTCATAAATGATGCTTTGTGGTCGAATCGTGCATATTTAAGCAAATTGTACTTTTTTTCCCCCAAATGAAGCATTTTCAATCACAGCCATGGCTAAATGCACTCACATACAAATATATATATATATATATAGAAGTAAGGCATTGCCTCTAAAGACATGATGAGATGTAGTATGGTACTTACTGTCCTGTTGGGTGAGACACACAAGCACCAGACTTGATTGCTGGAACAACAGGCTTTTATTGCAGGTTTGAATGATCTCACAACAGACACAGTCATCACTAACACGGGCTACTGTTGTAGATACGATAAGACACCACTTCCTGTCCATCCCCGACTTAGCTAGACGCATGTGGCCTTTTTACGTCCTATACAGTATGCCTCATTTTATATCTACTATATTGGGTAATAGGAGTGTAAAGGTGACTGTAGGGCTGTTACATGAGGGCTCCAATATTGTTTTAAAGTGTATTTAGAATGTGGTAAGCAGGTTTTGTATGGAACCAGGTAACTGCAATAAACAAGAGATTACTGCAATCTATCCAAAAACACCTTGCAGTCATTTTTGATGCATGGAATGTTGAGGCAGATGATTAGCACCATGTACACATGATCAGCCGACATCCTCATGTATGCGTGTACGTGTACTACAAAGGGAAGTTATTTGGGTGGAATTGTGACACAAGGTCACATTGATGCTTTTTGGGAGTGTTTGTAGCACGGGGGGCTCATGGTTGGTGTAGACGGGATTGTTGCTTTTGTGTCGTTATGTCATGACGTGGTGTGAGCACCAAACATTGAGATCAGCCAATAGCAAAGATGAAGTCTTGTTTGGGTGAGGCAACTCCATTTTCTAGCCCAGCCTGATTTCATGATGTGTGGCGGTTTTCCCCGCTCGCCCCACTGACCCAAGAGTCAACGGCACCAGTGAGCACCTTATCTCGATCAAACAGTGCCTCTGTTCAGGGTCAAGGGAAGGTCGGGTCTAGAACGCTACTCAGGTGTACAGACAACAGTTGCACATGTGCAGCGTAGGCGGCGGGGCGAACGCGGGCATGCAGGGACGTGTACGAGTAGGGGGGTGCATCAGGGACTCGGAGCTGCGGGCCAAGCTTGAGTATTGCATGCAAAGCTGCAAGGATTTCCTGCAGTGCTTGCCAAACAGCGACAGGCAAGCCCAAGCCGCGAGTGCCGGTGCCAAAAGCCGCTGCCATGCCAAGCCGCTGCACGGCTGTTTTAAGGCTACATATGTCAGGGTATTAGCGGCTAGCTTCTTCCCTCCTTGTCATTGCCACATGACACGCATCAACTTCTGTTACTGACAAAGATTACGGTTTCACATGCAGTCTCATGCAAACCTTTGGGCACCTCGTGAATGCATGATGTTTGGATCTACATCACATAACCCACATGAGATGTATTAATAACGTAATAATGCTGGTATTTCACACGTGAAATAAGCTGAAATGTTCCTCTGTCCATCACGTATTTCATTCCATTAATGAAGTAGTACGTTTGTAAACAGCCAAGGATCTATTCATGAAAGACAGGAAGTGCCAGGGCTGCATCCGCCTAGCGTAGCAGGGTAGCTCCGAGCGGATGATGTCCTCCTTGGGCCCACAGCTCACAGGTTAAGCATCCAGTTAATGATTAGCTGGGACGGTTGGAGCGTTACGATAGACGAGACGTGCCACACCTGATGTTGCATATGTTGAATTCTTTGGGCCTCGGTATTTGGGAGCAGGCCCAGATCCCAGACCTCCCTGGCAGACCCCACCGTTGCTTTTGAGCAACGTGTGTCTTTTGTGATGTAAAGCAGGAGGAGATGAGCATTTTACTTCCCGTCAGTGTTATCATGTCCCATCACTTTATTGGATTGGATTTATTTTGCTGTTCCGTTTGTGTATAGCCGCTGTAGTCCCATGCCGTAGTACCTGTTTCCCAGTAGTACTGTAGTAGTACTATTTAGGTGAAGTTGCATTACGTAGCAAGAGCTTTATGTTTTATGTTTTATATTTTGGCAGGTCTAGTCAAGCCAGGCGCCCTCTTCGGTGCCATCCAGTGTTTGGCCAACATCTTTCATCTGTGGCTGTGATTGCAGTAGCAACAGAGGCCTCAGCCAAAGCATCAAGGACATGAGCAGCGTATCATGGTTCTGGATCAACAATATTTATACTTTTTATTTTTATTGGAGATGCACAATATCTTTTATTTTTCCAACCAATACTCAACATTACACTATATCATCATACAAGACAGACAACCCATTTGACCTCCTTTTTTATTTAGAGGGCAGTGTAGTTGGTGCACATCTGGAGGTAAGAAGGACCGGGAGAGATTAGCATGTCAGCAAGTCTACCAAATGAATGTCATGAATACCATGACGACCACTACAGGAGAATTACAGTATAGAGGGAGAGGAGCCACCTGCTGGAGCCCAGCAAGGTGCACTGTATTCAGGCACACGCTCCGAGCAGCCGGACGGAGGTCGCTGGCAAACCTTTTGCACTTTTCAAAGACCGCGGCACTGGCCAGTTGAGGTGCCCCCCCCCCCCCCCCCCCCCAAAAAAAAAAATATATTCCATAAGCAATAAAGCACCTGTGGTAGCGATCGGTGTTCTATAAGACAACTATGGCAAGGTGGGATACACCAAGATAGTCAGTACAAAGGTCTGTTTATTTGTGTATAATTGTGAGGATTAAGAAGGATTAAGGCTTACTTGGAGGTCCTGTTAATAAGCAGCGCATGAAAACAGAAATGGGGCACTAATTGGACGAAGTCATGCTGCTGGACACCTGAGACCGTCTGTCTCATACTCCCATTTGGCAGGACCTGTTTCAGCCTACCTTCTATTCTCCATGGGCTGAAAAGGAGGAGGAAGGAGCGGATGTGATTGAATCCCCGTCTGTCTGTTCACACTTCCTGATGGTTCACTGACTTCCTGTGTGGCGTTTCTCCTGACGTTACCTCTTTGGGGGTGGCGGGTGGTGGGACGGCATCGACACAATCGCTCCTAGCAACCAGTGATACATTGGGGACCGCACATGTAAATGGAGGATTTGCAGCAGACATTCAGGCTTCCTGCTTGTAAGCGTTTTGTACTCATTTGGTGCGGTCCAACATGCCAGGAAGGGGGGGTGGATGTAAGTTGACTCTGGTTGTTGAGCAAACAAGCTCCTTTCCTTTCTTCTGTGCTCAGATGACTGATTTCTGTGCTTTTGGCTCACCGACATACACCACACTAACTGAGCTTAGCTAACACCTCCCAGTCCCTGGGGGGGGGGGTACTGATTCAGAATGTTGCCACACTGCAGGGATCCTACTGGTGTTCTAGGCACATATCATTTTAGTCATACGTACGTATCTGCAATGACAGTTGCTCATGAAAACAAATGCCAGATGTGTCCCACGGTTCCCACGCCTGCCTCTCAGGAGGGGGCAGGGGGTTTTGGGGGCCCAGCTTTAGTTCACCTGGATGGAGCCTCTGGTCAACCTCATCAGGTGGAAGCAGGGTAGCTTATACGTTCTTCATTAGTTGGTGTCAGGAATGATCACACGGGTGATCACCTTGCTGGGCCACAGCAGGTGCCCCCCCCCACCCTGTATATCCTGCTTCTCCTGATCGTAGTCGTATGCTCGTAGTCATGTCATGATGTTTCATCAGGTACTCTTCCTCATTTCTTCCAGTCCTCCTTCCCTCCACGTGTGAACCAACCACAGTCAACTCAAAATGAAAAAAGTTATTTGTACTGTAAAAAGTTATCAGTATGGGGTTGAAACCAATGTATTGCATGTCTAGCTACATTATGATATGATAGAGGTTGATTCTCTATTGAAATGGACTGCCTTTTTAGAAACGGTGTTTGTTCATTATTCATTGAGTATTCAGTGTTCATGATCATACTTGGGAAGTAGTAGAGAGACTCAGGAGGCATTTTTCAGGTTGTTGATAAAGTCCTCTGCTTGTAGTTGCATTATTATCTCCAATTAGCTTTTCTCTGCAAGCCATGTATTCATCTAATGAAATGGTGTGGGATGACACATGCACGCTACAAGTGTTACTCCTTGATGGCGCTGCCTTGCTTGTTTACACAGAACCATGGCAAAATGCCACGCAGCATTCCAGCGTTGCGTAACTCATGTTGATGCTTTACATTCATCCCTACCACCTGCACCGTCGACAACCTCCGAACCCTTCAGCCATCTTTGCAGGGTCCCCGCATGCCTAAATGTGTTATACAGTAACTTTACAACGGTAAAGTTGCAAAAATGACATTAGCCTCATTTACAGATGTGACGTCATGGGGGTGACACCACTCAGCTAAAGCAGAGGAAACAAACCCTTGTCCAGGTACATAGATGGTGGACTTGGTTCAGTATGTTTTTCATCCAAATAGTTGTCATGGCAAAATGTTGTGTTGCTGCTGGATGTTCAGAGAAGTCATACTGTAAGGTTTTTTCTTTGGATGAAGCAAAAGGACTCTGGTTCTGTCTACACAGAGTTAATACGTGTGGGGGAAGATTGTGGTAGGTTCAAGCCTGTTGGAGGAAAATGACATACTATATGTAATCTGGATGATATTCCGTGAGTGCGCTTGTGCGCTTGTGGGCGTGTGTGATTGACCCGGACGAGCCGGTTCCTCCTTCACTGTCAGCCGCCACTATGTCTTTCTACCAAACACGTTTGCAGGCAGCCCGCCACTTTGCAAAAGACTGCAGCGCCCTGCGGCACTTCCAGCTTCCATTGCCTCGTTGGCCTCCAACCTGCCGGCTCAGTTTTTATCTTACGCTGGAATCTAGGTTTCTCTTTCTAGTTGCAACGCTCAAAACCACGACTCCTGAGTGTACGCATCTGTGAACTTACTCCACCGCTCGTCACACGTACCTTTCATTCGTTGACTCCTTTCCATTTCTAAACAGCTTTTCATGATGAAATGAAATGAAAATGAAAGCTAATAGCAAGGCTTGGGGGGCACGCACTCCACTGGTAGCACACATGGAATCCTCCTTGGACTCCTTGGCCGCTTGCTTTGTTAGCAGCAAGCCACATGATGTAACATCTCTTCTGAACTACAGAGCGTTCTGACCAATGTCTCAAGAATATCAGCCAGATAACAAGCTGCTTGTTTAGAAGCCACGTCCAGGCCCGGAGCCGTCACAACGTATTGCAAAGTGAGATATATTCTTTATGTGTGCATATCAGGATGTCAGCACATGAATCCAGCATGGACGCAGACCAGCGGAACCGTCTTGGCTGTCTTGTGATCTCATGCTGCCCCTCTCACAGCTGCTGCACATCCGGCCCGGCAGGCCCGGCAGGCCCGCATCCTCGCTTTGATCGCTCCACACTTTCATCCCGTGTGTCGCAGCATGTCATTATGCCCCATTATTGGCCGATATTGGCATCAAAATCAGACTTGGCTTCATTTTGCTATTTGTATTTTTCGCCTGTAATATTGCCGTGCGGGCGAGGACATAGGCCACACGCCGTACTCTGGCCGGGTGTTGTGGACGACAGCTGACCGCCGCGTCATGGTGATGTGGTGCTGTTCACCGTGTGGAGGGGTTCTGGTGCTTGGTGAATGAGCGGCCCACACGTCATTGGACGCAGGCTGGCCGGGACGCTCACTCCTCAATGAATGCTCAGCTTGCAGGAATGAGTGGCCTACAGCATCTTCTGCCATCTTTGTTTTCTCTCCATATGTCCCTCTTACCATTCCTTGTACTTTCCCAGCCCGCCTATTTCTTTCCTTTTTACTATCTGGTCCCTCCATTGCATGTACGTTCCCCCTCACAGGAAAATATGATGGGAGTGATTAGACGGACACTTTGTGATCATCTGAGCTTGTGGATTGCTTGGTGACTGAAAGAGGCATTTAGGACGCTGTGATGAATGAAAGAGGAGCCCAGGGCGAGGTGCTTATGTTGGTGCATGAACTAAAGTGGGACAACGAATGCCGGGTGCACTCAAAGGTGGAGAACAAGTAAGATGCTTGGATTAGCGTGATGCTGTGTTTAATGTAAGCCATTTGCAGAGTGATGTCAGGACCTTTCTCTTGTTGTTTTTCTAACGTGCCCAATGATCACCACCCCCACACAGGAATCTCTTTCCTTGGATGTATTTTTACCTTTGATCAACTCCTGCTCTGGGTCCAACCAGGAAAGCCATACTGAAAGATTGTAGAACCAGGGGGCGTCCGTTGCTGTCAAGATCCAACATGTCACCCTCCAGAGTCTAATCTCAGGAATTATGGACGGGATGACACGGACTAGGACATTTTCCTTTGGATTCATGGAATGTACTTTCATTGGCAGGCTGTGCCCCCATTTAGTTGCCAAATGTTTTTGATTGAAATGTGTATTGACTTGGCCCAAACCCGAGGGAACTGTCCTTCATGTACTGAACAGGAACACAGGAACACCAGCCAAGGACCACATGGAGGGGCCCTCCGTACCCCCCAAACGGTGTCAGCCTTTCATCCACACCAAACGGCGGTCCGGGTGACCTGGAAGTACCACCCGCCCTTGGCTGTCACGTGACCAGAAGTGAACTTGGGGGACAAGCCAACCTGATTTGGAATGTTTCCACTGGTATGACCCCAGTCACCCCAGTTCATGTTCTCCTCATATTTTATTGCCTTATTATTATTATTATTATTATTATTATTATTATTATTATTCCCCAGAATGCCCAGTAGACGGAAGTCTAGATGATCCTGAGGCAGTGGAAGATGATAGACTACTGCCTTCCTTCTTCTTCTATGGTTTTGTCTTTATGTGGGTCCGCCTCTATTGTTTATGGCGCCACACGTAGGTGTGTCTTGTGTATTACATCCTTTTCCCCAAGTCCTGCCATGTTTGCATGTGCCACAGTTGCTCTGCTGGTCTGCGGCGTTGGCATCAACCGGTTTCCCTCTTGGCCGCAAACGCCATCCCTGCGTGACGGCGGCAACACTCCTTCGTGGTACTCGGCTTTGTGAAGACAATAGCTGGCCTAAAAGGCTGCCGCTTCCTGCGGCTTTTCCCTGCTGCTGGCGGCTCTTCATACTTCAGGCGAGATGCAGGATGGTGGCTGCGTGTGGTTTCTTTGATATCTTTGAACGTGAGCTAATATTGGATGCTAGCTGGGGTGCAGATGTGGCTGCGGCCGTGCGCTGCCTGAACACGCTCGACCAACGCGCTGCCACGCCCTCCTCCCGGGATCCCACGTCTGCTGCACACATGTTCTTCTTCAGCCTAATTTGCACTTTGTACATCACGCACGCCGTGTCGTGTCCCTATTGGACGTGTTCTTTTATTAGTCTTTCTCTGGGGGGGCATGTCACTACGTTACTTTGACTATATTTAGTAGTAAGTAAAGCTGCAGCAAATATTCATTCATTCATTTTCTACCGCTTTTTCCTCACGAGGGTCGCGGGGGGTGCTGGAGCTTATCCCAGGCTGCAGCAATCAATGATTAATTGCTTATGCACTTAATCTGCAACATTAGTCATCTTTGAAAGCAGAGCTATTTTATGTTAGGTCAAATATACTTGGGGGAGGGGGGGCGATGCTCAGCCGTTTGGACGACATGAGAAAAAAGCCAAATATTTGTTGTCAATTGTGTTTTTCTTCTTTTCAAGTTCTTGACCCCCCCCCCCCAGTATTTGAGCGGTCCTGTTGCGGCTGTGAGGATGGACAGATGGCTTGAATGTGGTGTTTCCCTCAGGGATCTGACGCTGAAACATCTCTTTGTAACATGACACCCTCCTTCGGCCTCGATTCTCTCCAGCAGCCACTTAGTCAACGTATTGTTCTCATGTGAGGACGTTTCCACCTGCCGCCTCCCAGGGAAGCGTGCTGCCAGGAGATCATGGAAGAAGGGCCTGCTGGAAGCTCTCCTGCAAGGTGCTCACGGCGGCTTGAAGGTGTCCGGCTTGTGTGGAAGCAAATGAAAAGAAAGAAGTAACGGTCCCTGACACGATGGGGACAGGAAGCCTTGTGACCTGGAAGGCGTGGCGGCACGCGTGTCTTGTGGTGTGAACACTACAGCATGTCGTGTTCCTGAAACTGCTGCCCACAAGGAAGCAACGTGACGCCAGGCCCCAGATGATTTTACCAAGAGATGAACCTGAAATGAAAAGCACGGCCCTGACAAGGTCTAATTGCTTTATGATGCATCATCAGCAACCACCAAATGGTCCTCACGTCATCATCTCCGTTGGATGGCAGACGCTTCTTGCAGCAGCACTTCTGTGGATCAGGACCAGATGCTGAGCTCTGATAGTACTGCTGTACTACTGTAGTACTGTTGTACTGTATATATGGATGTGACGTGCCCTGTGATTGGCTGGCACCCAGCCCCGCCGATGAGGACCGTAATGACCCTAGGACTGTGATGGTGAAATAAACACTAAGCTGTAGCGTTGCTGTCACGCACACGTGTACAAGGACACGTCCATCTTGTTGTTTAGGTCTCTGTGGGCACATGCTCTATTTTTACCAGGCTGAGGTGGAATAGTCTTTATTTCTGTTCCCTTCAGCACTGTGCGCCCCCCCCCCCCCTTAGGGCAGAGTCTTTTTAAACAACTTATGCAGTCCTGTTTGTTACTGTTGGCGTCATGGGACTTGTTGTTGCTGCTATTTTTGTCTCTCTCTCTCTACAGTCTCACCCCCCCACCCCCCAGTTTTTCTTTTTATTTTCTGTGTCCCTTCTTGCTCCGGTCCGGCCACTCCAAATTGGCTTAACAGAAACATCAAATAAAGCCAAATAAAATTTCTTAGAACAGGGAAGGACCTTTCCTGGCAGAGCAGCTGTTTAGCATGAAGGGCATTTACATCGACAATACTATCTGGCCAATGGCTGGACGGGACTCCAAAAAAAAAAAGCATATCAATGGTGAGTTTAGGCCTCCGTCCTAGCTCCTCCGTCCTAGCTCCTCCGTCCTAGCTCCTCCGTCCTAGCTCCTCCGTCCTAGCTCTGGTTTTTAGATTGGATTGTGTTAGCATCCCCACAGCAGCCATTGCCGCCCTGGAGCCTGAAGACATGAGGTTTTCCCATTGGCTGTTTGCTGGACTCAGGATCATTAGAACTGGTGTCATGTTGTTACAAGGCTAAGGCAAGTAGATGGTACTCTTATGGTTACAGTAGAACCTTGGTTAACACCATTAGGGGGTCCCATCCCGGTAGAACCTCGGTTAACACCGTTAGGGGTCTCAATCACGTTAGAACCTCAGTTAACACCATTAGGGGTCTCATTAATCACGGTAGAACCTCGGTTAACACCATTAGGGGTCTCATTAATCACGATAGAACCTCGGTTAACACCATTAGGGGTCTCATTAATCACGGTAGAACCTCGGTTAACACCATTAGGGGTCTCATTAATCACGGTAGAACCTCGGTTAACACCATTAGGGGTCTCATTAATCACGTTAGAACCTCGGTTAACACCATTGGGGGTCTCATTAATCACGGTAGAACCTCGGTTAACACCATTGGGGGTCTCATTAATCACGGTAGAACCTCGGTTAACACCATTAGGGGTCTCATTAATCACGGTAGAACCTCGGTTAACACCATTAGGGGTCTCATTAATCACGGTAGAACCTCGGTTAACACCATTAGGGGTCTCATTAATCACCGTAGAACCTCGGTTAACACCATTAGGGGTCTCATTAATCACGGTAGAACCTCGGTTAACACCATTAGGGGTCTCATTAATCACGATAGAACCTCGGTTAACACCAGTAGGGGTCCCATCACGGTAGAAATGAAAATGTTTTTGAGTTATTTGCTTGCCATTGTCTTGTGTACAGTAGAGATTCCCGACGTTGGCAGGGATGAAGTGAATATTCCCCTTCCAGCCGATGTCCATAGGATGTAACGATGCAGTAAAGGGCCACCAAGACTTTTGGCTGCTGTTGCCGAGCGGTGAAGTCTGCTAATGCCGTACTTGTGCTGTCATGTTTCCCATGGCTTGTAAGTAAAGCTCCTACATCCCTCCAAGCAGCGTCTGCTAATGTTCTTGTAGCTTCACCAGTGTGTCTTCGGGATTATGTTTTTGTGGCTGAGCTGCTCTCAGAAGTAATCCATCTGAAGAACAGGCTGGGATGATGTGGTTGCCAAAGCGACATGTGGCGGTTGAATATTTCCATTTCTTCCCTCAGCCTTTCACGTTTGGGGCACCTGGATGTCACACCCCCACGATGCCGCTTTCAGGGCTTTGTGGAAGATGTTGGCTCTGGGAATCCAGAACGTCAGAGGTCATTGACGTTGGATCCTCAGTCCTCCCTTCACCGACAGGCGAATGGCCTGCAAAGTTAATCCTTGGAATGTCATTTGATGACATTCCCATAATGGCCTTCATTTTCCTTCATGTTTTCAGAGGATTGAAAGTGTTGGCAACTTTTTTTGTGTGGACATGACTTTCCCCCTCCAGCTGTTTTTCCATTTCTCATGTCTCCATGCAACCGTATCCACAATAGTTTATTCTTTTAACATACGTTTTACACAACGTTTTCTCATATTCTGACTTTTAAAAATGACATCTTTTCTCTCTGTCATTGCTACAAAAATCACATTTTTGGTTACGTTTCGACTTAATATTTTAATTTTATTCTAGTAAAATACTGCTAATATTGCCAAGTTTGTGGTTAAATGACATTGTTAGAATGTGCTGCAGCAACTAAAGAGGCGCCAGCAGCCCCCGGGCCGCGCCTTGGACACCCTGCTATAAAGTCAGAGCCTGTTTACCAAGCGGGCGAGTGCATGGTTGAATATGAGGAACACCCTCCCACCGTGCTGGTCTATATTCAAGGTGACGTGGAGCCGCCTCCTCTCCCTGCTCACGTTCTTCTGGTCCTTTTCTTCCCTAATAACGTCCAAAGGGGAATACTGGCTCGCACCAACATTCCCTTTGTTAGTTGGAGCATTTTTCCTGGTAAGCCACAGTGGAGTTAAGTAAAATGGAGCCTGAAGGCATCTGACCACAGACCCAAAGATAGCTCCTTTTTGGGAGAGGGAGAGAGAGAGCTGAGGAAAACAGAGGGAGAGAGGGAGGACACAACATAGAGGAGGAGCCAGGAGGATCTTTCCTCACATGATGGAGGGAATGCTCTTCTAGCTCCGTGCTTTCTTTCCTCTTCTTTACGCTTTCTTTTAGGAACTGCTTTTTAAATAAAAACACTTTTTAAAAGATTTTTAGAAAAGTAGGCACTGTAAACCAGGCATTTAAGGTGGAAGTATTTGTGAAATAAGGGGGGGGCATAGACCACAGGTGATGGTAATTATCTTTTTCACCTGCTGTGTATGACAAAGCCGGGATGAGGGTTTTCTTTGCAGCATCAGCCAAAGATGGCTTCCATGGACATCCATGCTTTAGCGCATCTGCAGCTGATGCTTAGCAGTCAATCGATGAGCCCCCCCCCTTCCTGAGAAAGGCATCGTGCCATACTTGCGTTCTATCCCAGGCTTAAATATGACAAATCGTGTTTCATAACAAGTGCTATGAAGCCAGGTCGCTCTACCAACCAGGTGATCAGATCAGCTGATTCAATATCTCGTGGCCTGGCATCCATCCATCTCTATAGCGCTTATCCCCTGTATAGCGGGTGTGCTGGAGCCTATCCCAGCTGGTACACCCTGGGCTGGTGGTCCTAGCCTGGCAGTGATGATGTCTCTGCTAAACTCATCATCTATCGTCGTCGTATCTGATCAAATAAAACCTTATGTTTCAGGAGCCCAGCTACTGGGTCCAGGTCCACCGCTTGGAGCACCGTGATGGGGGAATCCTGGACTCGGATGATGTGCTATGTGACGTCGCAGACGACAAAGACAGGGTGAGTTTCTAATTTCTTCCTTTTGCTGCCTGGGTGGTCTTATATTGACATCATTCTATAGTAGATGACATGTACCTGAAGGGGAGGGGCGTGGGGGGATGCCGTCTGCAATGCTTTCCTGTTTGCTGTCATATGACCTACCGTACCATAACATGCAGTATGTCGTACCATAACATGCAGTATGTCGTACCATAACATGCAGTATGTCGTACCATAACACGCAGTATGTCGTACCAAACATTGAAGCCCATGCTCACGCAGCCAGCCAAGCTTGACCTGCTGTCTTGACGTAGCGTTGCCATATTTGGTAGATCTTCTTGGGGAAATCAAATGTTGGATCGATGTTGTCCACCGTAACATCAATCAATCAATCAATCAATCAACTGCAGCTATGTATTGGCTGCCATGGTTCCACACCAGTCGAGATGACGTGTCAGTACCAGCTTCATCCACCAGAGGCCGCTGTTCCCCCGTCCGTGCAGCCAAGGACCAACGGAGCCTGGCAGCTAATGAGAACCAAACGACATGCAAGATGCTTGGAAGAGTTGTCCCACGCCAATATTTATCCTCAACAGCGGCTCATTGCGTAAAGGTCAAGGGGAACTACTGTTTTCTCTATGGCTTGTTTGACTCTATGTTGATGCCTTGTTGAAATGTGTGCACAACAGTAGAAGTTTGTGTGTACACTGTGTGGGTGTTGACTTCCTCCTGTGTCTAGTTGCAGTAAATCCAGTCTGTCCAGTTCTTTGTAGCAGCCCTTGTCCTCGTTTCTCTGTATCTTACAAACTGTTCATCCTTTGCGACTGATGCCGATGCTAAGCTAGCCGTGGTGGTCTGGTTTTGATTGTCCATCCATCCGTTTTCTATACCGCTTACCCTCATTAGGGTGAAAAGGTGTTGTTTAATTTACGTACTAGTCGAGTTTTTCCGCAAACTCCCTTATTGAAGCGGTTATGTAATGTATTTGTGTACAATGTGGTCGTATAATATCAGTTAAATTATACGTTTCAGCGTAGACTTGATACATTTCTTCCTGGTCCTTTGGTTTTAATATCCGGTATGTGGAACATTGCTTCCATCTGCTGGACAACCTTTAGAACTGCAGGATGACTGCTCCCTACCTCCAAAACGTTTGTGGAACACAGTGGCTTCATTAGGTCTATTTTAGGGGTCTTGATATTTTTTACTTTTTTTTTTTTTTTTTTTACAACTCATATCACATTTCATATAATAGGGCAAAAGCAGGTTTATACTAGCCTAGTAGTGGTAGTAGTAATCAGAATGATGATGGTAATTAATAACATAATGATTATATCATTTATCCCTGTCCACTGGGAAGAATGGTTGCAGAGCTTGAGCAGCAGTTTTGCAGTGTAGATTGTGTGTACTTGTGTACATTTAATGGTGGCCTAAAACAATTTCTGTCTACTAAATCTGTCCAAAAGTGGGAAAGTTATATCCTGGTTCTTGTTCCTTATTTGTTTTTTGGATTTTTTTTGAACGTCTACTACATTCATATCCTGTGCATCTCCATCTCTGAACATAAGACGGTACAACCCAGTGATTTTTCTCCCGCTAAGCATACTACAAATGTAGCATAGTCCTATGATTGTCAATAACCTTCTTTGGTCATGCAGGTGAATATTTCAATGAGGGGTCTAACACTTGATTGACAAGGGGGCGGTGGAAGGAGATGCCGAGTGGGGTGCCACCCAGAAAGGAAAGCAAACACCTTCCAGTGCTGTGGGAAGGCTGCAGGTTGCGTTTATGTGCTTAATCCTGACGGCAGGTGGCAAAGTGACAAGCGAATGGGCCGCTGCTTTGAAAGCAGCCTGGGGCGCCACATGATTGCATCATAACAGGACTTCATAAATCAGGTAAATTGGAGCGAGATGCGGAATGACATCATTTGGGAAAGCTGTTATTGTTGTAACACTGACTTATAGCAGCGCTGATTACCAAGCATGCACACGTAGGATTTAGTATTCATAAATGGAGTTATGGTATAGAGGGCCTGTTTCACAATCTTCTAAATATTAACATTCTTAGAGCCCTCAAAACATGAAATAGCACCCCTATAGTCACCTTTACATTCCTCACATGTTGACAGTTTTTTTTTCCAGCAGTGTACTTTCTGGCGGCTTCAAACGTCGTGACTCCGGTGATTAGCCAATAGGGTAGACGGGTTCAGTACGCCATCTAAGATGCTGCTGGAGCAGTGTCACGGTACATGTGTTCCCTCGGGAACCTACGGCCTGTTTCTCCAAACAGCAACACCTAGTGGCCAGTATAGAATACTACATTCACCATTAGGATGCTTCTGCCCTGTATTTGTACTGTACTTCATTTAGTTTGATCACGCGGCATGGTGGATGAGTGGTTAGGATGTCGGCCACGCAGTCAGGAGATGGGAAGACCTGGGTCGGAATCTCGGTTTGGGCATCTCTGGTGTTTGCATGTTCTCCCTGTGGATGGGTAAGTCATGTAGCCATTTCTATGCCTGGTGATGCTTGACTTAAATATGTGTGTGTATATAAGACATAGTATGTCTTATATACATGTCTTACTATATATATTTATGTGCAAA
Organism: Doryrhamphus excisus; assembly: GCF_037039965.1. Lineage (NCBI taxonomy): Eukaryota > Metazoa > Chordata > Actinopteri > Syngnathiformes > Syngnathidae > Doryrhamphus > Doryrhamphus excisus. The sequence goes on from NC_136361.1 coordinate 1,024,662, forward strand.
TGCGGCTTCATGGGAGTACGCTGGGCCTTGCAGTGACATTGGCATCATTGGTGTAGCCTTAATTGGTGTTTATGTCTGCCTGATTACGACTCCCCGCGGTGTGATGGGATGCACGGTGCAATCCTCGGTGGAGATAAGGAGGACATGTTCAGTATTGCACAAGCTAACGATGACTCAGCGGTTCAGTGTGGCTCGGTTTGCCAGGCTCCCTTGCCTGGCGTGCAATTGCGCTTTTAGACCACAGGAGGGCGCTCAAGTCCTTCATGTTTACCCCAAGCAGCCAACACTTGTTTGGTTGGGAAGTGTTTTTATTTGCAGACGTTAGTCTTTTCTGGTTTGTTCAGGTTTACTTGTGTAGTGAAATACCAAATGAATTTCAACATATCCATAAACTCAATAATACATCAACATAATCAGCGTTTCCTTTTTGGTCCTGACGTGACCTGTTGGGTACCGGAACCGCATGCTGAGCTCCTGTTCTCCCGCCGTGGTCAATTTGCAATTTCTTGAGGCCTGAAGTTGGTATTGCCATGGCAACGGCTGACGGGTGCCAAGTGGGCACCTGTGCCGTGTGGAGATCAAGCCGCGAGTGAAATTGGCCGAGGCTAAAGCAGGGTCCCATCAGCTGCCCCCCAGGTATGAGAACTAATCACCACGCATGTCGTGGTGATTAGTGTGAATCTATGTACACTATTTCTATAATTGGTGCAGTAGTGATCAAACATGTTTATTGTGGTACAGTACATGGATACACGGGTAAGGACAATAATTGCAATGCTCAAACAATCCAAGTATTTAACGCTCAAACATGGCGGCATGTTGCTAAATGAAGTAAAATACGGCGGTGAAAAGACGCACCCAAAGCAATGCAGTATTCTACGCTGGTCACTAGGTGTCAGTAATGTTACATTGATGAGAGGATGTAGCTGGTAGTTGGTAGCGTTGGTGTCTTTGATTTCCCCTCCATGACAGCTCCACCCCCACAGGAAGTGTCTGCCAAATCCCTCCTGATGATTTGAAGTGGCTGGCAGCGATGGCAGCGATGGGCGTGGCTCGCCACAGACTCATATTGGCAATGCCAACATAAAGCAAAGAAATGCTTTTTCAACACGGTGAGCATCATGGGCGTCCCGCAGCGGGGTTGTCCTATTGGACAGCTGTCGGGGCTGCTCGGGTCTGGTATGGCCTTGGGGGGGGTGAAGATGTGGGTCAGAGACGACACATAAGCTGAGGTGACAGATGCAGACCCTTAGTGGACTCTGGGCACCTTAGTGGACTCTGGGCACCAAGACAGACCAAGGCGAAGGACGTAAGCCGAGTCTGGCATCGGCAGCACCGTTCACAGAGTTGTCGACACTGGCGCCTGGCGAGAGAGGCGGTGCCAAGGCGGAGACGCTGAGCTCGGTTTTGAGCACTCCAGGCTGGCATATCACGGAGGATGCTGAATCCCCTCCAACTGCGGCGTGGTTGGCGCTCACGGCGCCCCCCTGTTCTCCTCTGAAAAGCCTCTTCGGATGAGCTTCTCGACTTTAATGCTGCTCTTACACGCGTACTCACGCTAGCGCCACCAGCATGGCGTGGTGAAACGTCATCCTTCATTTGTCCTCAGCTACACATCTTCCATTGAAGGGCATCTGAAGGTCAGTTTAGACATGGGTTCATCCTTATTACCATACGGTACCCCAAACGGCTCCTAGGTGAGGGACTGGACTAAGGGCACCTCAAATGATGAGCATATCAGGACCAAGGATGGGGGTCACTGGGCCTAATGGAGACTATGCTTGGGAGGACCAAGTCCTGGTTGGTTAGGGTCGGTAGGTGGATCCTAAGACGGCGTAGGCCCATCCTCCATGTGATGGCGGCCATGGTTGCCCTGAGATGCAGGAGAACACTGAGAGCCCCCTCACTTCTCCGGCATGGATGATGTGTTCCTACCTCTTCTACTTTTGGGAAAAACTTTCAATGCCTTCTCAGCGATTTGACGTGCGCTCGGTTGTCTTTTCACCCTCCGCCACGGTTTCAGTTTGTTCCGCTGCCGACACGACGGCGTGTTTTCTTGAGATCAAACCTGCTGCTAGATTTCTACGCTTGGCTTTTATGTGGCGTGGTTATTATGTCTGGGAGGGGGGGGGGGGTGGGAAAGGGAACCAGAGCTATTTGATTGGAGTGTGGAGCTGCAGGTTGATATGAATATCAAAGACTTATTTTCCTGCAAGCAGCCGATGGAGCCTGTGGCGCTCCTGCACGCCGACAGGTGGGCTCATCCGCTGCGCGTCTTCACGTTCCCCTCTCCTTTCCCAAACTACACACACACACACACATATACTGTGTGTGTGTGTGTGCGTGCAGGTTAACACGCCACATCAGATTGTGGCCTGTTTTTTTTTTTTTTTTTTTTTTAAGTGTGGCATCTCATCCATTTTAAGCAGCCAGGTTTTTTTTTTGGGGGGGTGTGTATACCAGGTGGAACGAAATGTTCACTCTGTGCATTTCACAGTTGCTTTGGTGGAGATGACATTTTTATTCAATTGTCTCTGACTTTCTGGATCAGGTTTGTGTTGAATTATGAAGAATAAAGACTGAAATATTACCCAAAATTTGGCACTTGTTAAAACCATATTGGCAGCGTGACCCCCCCACCCCTCTTTCCACCAACCCCGACTTTGCAACACATTTACACAAAACATACAATGCACTTAGTTCAAGTATATGCTACATTTAGCAGAATATAAAGAAGCTACGTAAGTAATCCCTCGCCACTTTGTCGCTTCACTCATGTTTTTACCAAATTGTTCATGAATAAATCATTGCTATAATTCCTATTAGTCTAATATATATATATATATATATATATATGTAAGCACATTAAAAAGTAAAAATGGCTAAATGGAATCAAATAACCAGATATCCAAAGATGCTGTAATGTGTAGTATTCCACGCTGACCACTAGGTGTCAGTATGGAGACGTTGGAGATGAGATATAAAAAAGAGGTGTTCAATATTGTAACTACCAAAATATTGCAAGTATAAAGGAGCAGTATTCCTGCTTGGGAATGGTCGGGTGATGTTCCCATTGAACCCAAACGACGCTTCCGTATTTCCATATTTCTCAGGTGAGAGTGGAGATGTTTTGGGGAAGTGTTTTTGTATACCAACCACCCCCTCAGGTGACGCTACTCATCAGAAGAATGAGCATCTCACCAGGGTGTCCCAAAGTGGCTGTGCATTGATGATCTTGAGCTCTCCTGGCCTGTCATGCCCCTAAAGCCCAGCAGGGGGCACTGTGGCGACACCGCAGGCCAGAAGTGCGGCCAGGTCAGCCGAGTCACTAAAGTAGTTTCGCTTGGAGTCGACTCTTTTTGGTGATCATCCTGATGAAGGGTTCCATCCAGGGCGGGGCTACTTTGGATATTCCCTCAGCCCCCCCAAGCCGAAGCCGGGTAGTGGTGCTGGGTAGTAGTCTGAGATGTGCTGGAGGTGAGAACCTGCTGCTGTTATGAACTTGATGTTGATGGATCCCTTGATGGACCTGGTCACAGCGGGACCCTGTGATCCATCTCCTGGCCTGACGTTCTCCCAGGCAGCGTCGTTTACTGTAAAGTTCAAACCCTGACCAAGGCAGTAAAGTTGCTCGGGACAAACTTTTGTCCAAAGATCCAGTCAAGTGTTTTCATAAGGAAGGAGCGCAACATGCGTGAAGCCTCGGCATCACGGTGACGGGAAAGCGTGGGAAGATGCATTCCTTCTCCAGAGGCAGGCAGGAAGAAGGTCCCATTTATTATCCTCTCCCTCAGCGAGATGCCTTCCATCATGCGTGAAATGGCTCCAAATGGCTTCCTTTGTCTAGTGAGAGGATCCATCTTCTGCTTTGCACGTGAAGCCTGGCCTGCTGTGGAGCGAGCTGTGCGGGATCCACCCTGCCTACTGGGACGCCCCAACCAGCAGCAGGAGACGCAACATGGCCCCCGAGGCTTTCCCAAAAGTCTGAGAAACAACTTGGAATGTGCGCACGGCTTGGTATTTCCATAGCCACAATCTGGTGAATAAACTTGCAGTACTTGGCAAAAGTACAACAATGTACAAGTTTAAAGATGGACATATTCAAAATGTAGTTTTTAACATTGGAGCCCGGTAGGCATGAAATAGCACCCCTATAGTCACCAGTATATAGTAGACATAACCGAGAACTGGTACTAAATGTGCTCTGGTGCTCGGGGAGCTGAGCGGGAGTTGAGCAGGAAGTGACATCAGCTGTCCAGAGTAGAGTATCTGGACCTGCGTTATGCCTGTGTTGGTATTAGGGTTGTTGGGCCTGAGCTCATTCAAAGCTGCCCTAGTGGTCATGACTGGTGCTTGTGTGTCTCACCCAAAGTTCCAGCTACATTACTGACACCTGGTGGCCAGTGTGGAATACTACTTATCACGGCATCTTTCAATTGTCTTCTGAAGGTCTTTGGATTTGACTTAATTCAGCCATCTTTATTGTAAAATTAGCGACATTTAGCATATTTATCATATTTCCTTACCACTTCCACACGGAATGAGAGGTTTTGTCTTTCAATACATTTTGACTAATCAACCACACAGTAGTCGTCTTTTCTTTCATTTCTGATATTTTTGGGACATGGCGTAGTGAGGGGGTGCTGTTTGAAGGACGCCTGTAGCCTTCTTCTGCAGACCGTTGGAGACATGAGGAAGTCTGGTGGACCAGGGAAGACCTACCTGACAGGAAGTGTCCTCGTGCTTCACAACAGTTAACTATTCTGCCCTGCATCCTGGTGGCTCTAAATTCTACCGTACAAACTGTTTGCCTAATGCCCCCCCCCCCCCTCACCCCCCCGGCGCTGCTTTTCAACATCAGCCAGCGGAAGCGGCTATATCTCCTTAATCGAGTTGAGGAGAAGCAGTAGTTTTGTGCCCCTGGCGGATGGGCTTTATTGGCCCTCCATGAGATGAGCTTATTGGAGGCCTCTTTTGTATGGGGGGGGGGTTATGGCTGATTGTGTGGATGTGAGCAGTCATAAAGCTAAGTAGAGGGGACCTGATGTTATGATCTCATTGGTGAGATCTAACACGGCGTTTGGTGTGTATGCGTTTCTTCAAGAAATGGCTTGTTTGCTCAGAGGACCTATGGTAGTAACCCGCCCCCCCATCCCTCACCACACACCTAAAGGTCACTGTTTAATAAATATATAGAAATGTATGGATGTTCTACCTAGTAAAAGTGCAGGTTAAAGGTCACATGACGTCATGTCCATATGCTCCCGTGTACGTGGACCACAGCATCATAGGATGGAGTTATCCTGTCGGTGTCATCTCGGTGACGTAATCCAAGTGGTGGGTGGTCGCTGGGCCTTTTTCTGGAGCGTTGCAGGACTTGGCCTGGGCAAAAAACAAAAGTATTGTCATGACCCGATGTCCGTGAACACATCTTGCATTCTTGTCAATGCTATTGTTGGTACGCCGCCATGAGGGGCGAACATCATTGCGGCTCGATGTGCCGTCTGTCCGACACACGGCTGCAGATACCCGCTGGAGAAGAGCTTCGTACTCACGCCGCAGTGATTAAAATGTAAAAGCAAACACGGCAGAGATTTATCTTGTATCTGAAGATCAATAACACTCCTGTCAATAAAGCATAAATGATGGAAGGCGCGTGAGAATAACCCGTTGGTTATTAATTCCATCCTTTGGTGTTCCCCGCACGCCGACACCGGAGTGGAGTGGCTAACATGGTGCGGCCTTTGGCATCTTTCAGGCAGATTCCGGCGACCGCAGCGCCTGGAAGATTTGTGCGTGTTGTTTATGAGTTTGCGTTGCCGGTATTAGCGGGCATCTTCACGGGAAATCCTCCACACCTCATCCTCCGTGCCCACGCAGCCGCTGGTAGGAGGCTCATTATGCATCAAATGGCCCTAAATGGCCCCCACATCGCTTCCTTATCTGGATGAGCGCTTTTCCTCAGGCTTTCTAATCCAAGTGTTTTACAATCTGGGCTCACCAGCATCCAGCACCTGTTTGGTGCCCGCTCGCGTCCTTGATGCTCATATGTGCTTCTTTGTCTCCGCCGCGTCACGCCGTATGTATGGATGGCCGCACTTGTTTACCACACGCTTTGTACACACGCACACACACACACACGGCAGATAGAGTGCTGCGATAACGCCCCTATCACATCAAACGAGCCGTAGAAGGGGATTGAGGGGAGATGGCATCCTTCTTCCCACCTCTTCCCTCTCTTATCTCCCTTCCCTGCGTAGCCATGTTAAACCAATTAACAGTAATTACCAAACCACCGCGGGTGCAGCGTCTTTCTGCTGCCTCCACTGTTTTGTCCTCATCACCATGCTGACATGAAGGGAGGCTCTGAGACGTGTCGGGAAGCAGGTCATTACTGTTTATTAGCTCAGGGAGGTTGATTTCCCCTGATGAGCCCTGCAGGAGCCAGTAAAGTTGAGCCGTTCGGTCAGGGGGCCGACTTTACGAGTCGGTTTCACGTCTTCCTCGCCGGTTCGAGTGACTTTCACGCCCGTGTTTAGCAATGCCGGCTCGTGTATTCTTTTCTTGGGGCCCACCCCCAAGAAGTGACGGCAGGTGTGGTTGAGCTAATGGATGTCATCAAGCGTGACAGCCTGGCTGTTCCTCCATCTGCTTTTCTCCCCCCAATTGGAGTCGAGAAGAGAAGTCGACCTCAGCCACGCCAAACTCTTCCACTCGGGATCGATGCCAAATAAACACCTTAGTGGAGGCCTACGTCTGCCATGAAATGTACAAACGGTTTCTCAACACGCCTCTACCATCACATCAGGGGTGTCCAAAGTGTGGCTCGGGGGCCATTGTGGCACATTCTAAAAATGGAATGTAACAGCACAGATTGTAATTTTACACCAGTAAGATGAAAATGTGTCATTCTAATAAGGAAAAGTAGTTTTAGGAGTATGATATGGTCTTGTTATGAGGTACAATAATGTGATGTTTGTGGTGTAAAGTAGAAATAAAGCCATTTTTAAAGCGGTAGTGCCCCCTGGGGAGGGATGACTGCATTGTTGTTCAATCTCGATGAGAGCATGAATCCAAGCGGCTTTGAGACGGAATCTCGAGATGTTGGGAAAAGGATATTTCTGGCTTTTCCAGGGTTGAGCCATGAACTTTCCACTCCAGCACATGCATCCCTCCATGCACATGCCGGAGTCTCGCTGACAGTAATCCTGCTAACTTCCAGCCTGTTCACTCAGCCTTTCTCCATCTCCCCGGGCCGCACCATTGGCCAGGAAAATAAACCATACTTGCTCCAGTCTGATTTGGTGATGTGCCTGCTTATGAAAATGTACCAAGTGTGATATGACTCAATGACGTGGAAATATGCAAACTGCTTGGAATGGATTTGTCGTGCACGGGAATGTTGGCAGTCTCAGTTGAGTGGGGGCAAATGAGATGGATATCTTCATAGGTGCCGGAAGTGGCCGGACTTTTGTATCCATTCAAGAAAGAGTTGATGTATTCCGATGATGTTTAGGCGGCTATATGGTAACATGGTAACATGCCGATGATGTTTAGGCAGCCATAGAGTAACATGCCGATGATGTTTTATGCGGCCATATAGTAACACATAGTAACATGCCGATGATGTTTAGGCGGCCGTATAGTAACATAGTAACATGCCAATGATGCTTAGGCGGCCGTATAGTAACATAGTAACATGCCGATGATGTTTAGGCGGCCGTATAGTAACATAGTAACATGCCGATGATGCTTAGGCGGCCGTATAGTAACATGCCGATGATGTTTAGGCGGCCATATAGTAACATATAGTAACATGCCGATGATGTTTAGGCGGCCGTATAGTAACATAGTAACATGCTGATGATGCTGAGGCGGCCATATAGTAACATAGTAACATGCTGATGATGCTGAGGCGGCCATATAGTAACATAGTAACATGCCGATGTTTAGGCGGCCATATAGTAACGTGCCGATGATGTTTAGGCGGCCGTATCGTAACATAGTAACATGCCGATGATGTTTAGGCGGCCGTATAGTAACATAGTAACATGCTGATGATGCTTAGGCGGCCATAAAGTAACATAGTAACATGCTGATGATGCTGAGGCAGCCATATAGTAACATAGTAACATGCCGATGTTTAGGCGGCCATATAGTAACATAGTAACATGCTGATGATGCTTAGGCGGCCATATAGTAACATAGTAACATGCCGATGATGTTTAGGCGGCCATATAGTAACGTGCCGATGATGTTTAGGCGGCCATATAGTAACATAGTAACATGCCGATGATGCTTAGGCGGCCATATAGTAACATAGTAGCGTGCCGATGATGTTTAGGCGGCCATATAGTAACATAGTAACATGCCGATGATGTTTAGGCGGCCATATAGTAACATAGTAACATGCCGATGATGTTTAGGCGGCCATATAGTAACATAGTAACATGCCGATGATGCTTAGGCGGCCATATAGTAACATAGTAACATGCCGATGATGCTTAGGCGGCCATATAGTAACATCCCATAATCAGCACGTGAGGCGGTTTGCTCATAGGAGACTACGGATGACACTTTACACGTGTCGGGGGGCACACGATGGACTCCCACGCTCATTAACACTCAAACATGCCCCCACCCTCTCCAGTGTTTGAGGTCCTGTGACCTCATCATGGTAGACCCGTTCCAATGACTTTGCATCGTGTGCTTGAATTATTTACAGACTCTGTCTAGTTGGAGTATTGATATTAGTATCTGCCCCCCCCCCCCCCCCCCCACGCCATGATGTCAGCTTTAATAATAAATGACTGGGGCACTAGAAGGACTCAAGCATGGGCGGGGGTGCATGGTGGAGGGCTGGCATGGAAACATGATCGGCCTGTTAGACCGAAACCGGGCGCGTACCAAACGCTACAAAAACCATTCCAGCCCCAAAGGTGATTTTTGAACGTACGTCTGGTACCTTAGACAGTTCCTCCCGCATCCGGCCATGTTTCCTCATGCGTCCGAGCTGTTGGATCACGTGATCTTCTGATTGGATGTGTCCCAGCTGCAGGGGGGGGGCTGACAGCCGCCGTGGCTGCAGGGCTCGGAGGGGTGGGGGCAAGGGGGGGGGCAGTGACCTGTGAAAACCTCCACCCTCAGACTGCTCACTCTAATTCAATAAAGCCATCGAGTCAGCAAGAAGCCAGCGTATGCGACCATCCATGTCATGGTGGCCCCCACACGTGCGGCAAGACGCAACCCCCATTCGCCACTTGACTTCCACTTGAGTAACGCCATCCCTCATTACGTCACGCCTAATAGAATGTCCTATAATCCACCTGGAAGACATTCAGACGCACTGGCAGACGCTAGATGTGGATGAGGGGACACACAAGCACCAGACTTGATTGCTGAAACAGGCAATTTGATCTCGGAATCATCCCTCACGGACCTTCTGGACAGCAGCGATCAGGTTAACCGAGGAACGCACCACTGAAGGCCTCCGCCCCGCAAGTCATCCACCTACCGTTCCACCTGGTCACCAAGACTCTTGGACCTGTGGGACTTTTAGGGATGCAGGAGGACGTTTCAGGAGGAGGAGGATGATGATGATGATGGTGATGATGATGCTTCTTGCCTCTCCTGATTCCCACTTGTCATCTCCCACGTAAGAGGCAAAATGGCAGCCAGAGGGAATTATGTTTTCGTCTGGGGATGGGGGGGCAGTGTTGACAAAAGGAGGCGTGTGTGTGCTTGTGTGTGTGTGTGTGTGTGCTTGTGTGTGTGTGTGCTTGTGTGTGTGTGTGTGTGTACGTGCAGGGAAAAAGGACGGAGGAGGTATCTAATTACCTTCATCTCCCCTCTGCCTCTTATGGTTGTCTCCTCCTCATATCAGTCCTTGGCAGCTCCAAATCAAATTTGTCCTGAGAGGGGATGAATGGTGGGGGGTCCGGGGGGGGGGGGGGGGGGGGGGGGGGCTGCTGGATCATATGAAGGAAGTTGAGCATGCTTTTCTCCCTTTGTGAGACCAGTAGGTCAGTGACGATGACAGGCCAGATGCAATCTGTGTGTGTGTGTGTGTGTGTGTGTAAGACAGGAGAAGCCCATCACGGAGATAAACAGGGTATAGCATCAGTGGGGCCCCCAGGCCGTAGCAAACGTCCACTTCCTGTCTGCTCTTCCTGTCTGCTCTTCATGTCCACTCGGAATTGATTGTTCTGCTGTGCAAGCCGACTCATCAATATGATCTTTCTGGGCTGGAGATTCCTGCCTTGATGGACGTCGCTGGGCAGTAAAAGTCTTCCTGTCTGTGGACTGACGCCCCAACTGAGAGGCTCGGTTAAAAACAATGAAGGATGCTAACGCTGCCCGTCACGGTAAATGAAAGGATAAATAAAAATGAAATCCATTTTGCCAGCCTTGATATATTGACCCGTGTTGTCCTCGTCTCTTCGCCAAACAGGCTGGATGACATGAGGGTTCTCATGGGCGTCTGACCCACACCTGGGCGTGTTGGTTCTATAGCGGAATGAAACCCTCCTGTCCGTCATTAGTGGGATAAGTTTACAGAGTGCACTTTCACTTTCCCTTGAACACTTGCTTCATTCCTCTAACACCCCCCCCCCACCCATCATGTGATCATGTCTTCTGTCAGACTCACTGAATTCATCAACACACCTTTGTGTTATTTACAGTTAGGTTTGGAAGGCAACAGCGGGGGGGAATGTCAGCGGTTAGTGTCCGTGTGTGTGTGTGTGTGTGTGTGTGTGTGTGTGTGTGTGTGTGATAGCTGCTTGCTTTTTAAATACACACATGCTCTGTTTGAGATGATTTAGTGCGTACTTTCATAGGAAGTGAAGAAAGGCCCCATTAGCTCCGTTTGACTTTGCAAAGCATGACAAAGAGAATGATTCATAACCTGCTTTAAGCGTGTGTGCGTGTGTGTGTGTGTGTGTGTGTGTCAAGTTAAGCAGCCTATAGGAGGAGGGAGCCCCCTTGGGAGGTCTTTTATTCCAAGCTAAATGAAATCCTACATCAAGCACGGTTTCAAAAGCCATCCCAGAGGCCTGCTTAAGAAAATATCACTGCCCCGTGTTGCCGATCCTGGGAGTTCTCAATTCTGGGAATGCCCCCCCCCCACCCCCGTCTCCCTCTCCTGTTGTTGTTCCAGAGAGCCTAAATGTGCTTTTTTAGCGGCTTATTAGTATTGCTATGCTGTAATTGCGCCAGTGAGGCTGAGCAGTGGTTGACATGTTGCTATGCCGCCATCGTTCAGCTTTTAGGATGGAAGAATAACAAATGGCCAACGAGGCTCACGTTTGACTCATTTGTGTGTTCTGTCCATCTTCTTCACGCATCAAATGTGGATGTCAGAACGTTCTGCTTCACGTAGACTTCCCATGATGCCGCTCTCAGCTCGCGGCAGCTGCGTCACGCCTGTTGGAAGCCTCGGAGGAAATGGCGGACTCTTGCCTGAAACATGACTTGATGCTGGAATGGGGCGGCGGAGGGCGGAGCCAGCATCTGCTTTAGGAATGGTGCTCCAGCAGATGCGTCAGTGTGAAACTGTGAAAGCGATTACGCTGCTGAAGTCCACAAAAGATCTTTGTGCTCCTCCTTGGTGTGAACCTCGTGCTGCTGATCCTTTCCTCCGCCAGCGACCCAGACCTAAAAGCAGGGAATATTTATTTTTACCGCTTGCTTTTTTTCTTTTGCTGCGTCTCAGATGAAACACTGAAATATTTCCCACCAGAAGCTCCTTTTTAAGGAAACTATCAAAGATCCAAGGTGGCGTTGCTCTCCATGAAAGAACTGCAAGTACAGAAGAACATCATTTTGCAGCCGTATCAAAGAAGAAACTTTTCATTTTTGGTTTCTAGCAAAGCTTATTGCTACTGCTGTGAAATTAAAGAAGTACAAACACCAAAGGCCTTCCCCTCACATGGATAACATGGCCCCAATAAAAGGCCTCTTTCCAGTTTCAACTTGATGCAACTAAAATGGTTTGCCATCATAAGCTAGCACGCTCGGCTGCTAAAGCAGAAGCTAAATGAGCGCCGTGTGCCAAACGACGTGACGGGTAAATCAAACGGCTTGTGGCAGAGTGGCGGCTAGAAATAGTCATTAGAGCGCCCCATTGTCGGGGTGCCAGCTCCGGGACGGCGCCCTGAGTGGCATTCATCAACATCTATTGTCCGTTCTTCCTCGCTGGAGGTAATTGAGTGGCGAGTGATGTCGGGTGATCAGCGTACCTTGGCAGATATGAGCTGGAGATTGATTGGCTGAATGGACGCGTGGTCGGCTCCATTGTTGTTTCCAGAAACGCTCCGATGACGCTGGACAAGGAAGGGTGATCAGAGGGGGTGGACCGGAATGATGATGATGACTGCGGCACCTTCAAGCAGGGTGGGCTGCTTCGGGCTGCGGGGGCGGCAGCTCACTGAGGTTATTGTATTGAAATGATGATGATGATGATGATGATAAGCAGGGTGTTGAGGTGAAAGACCAGACACGCCCGACCGGAGCAGGCAGCAGCCCAAGATGGATCCCAGTTTCTGGTCTTGGTGTCCACAGCCTGAGGGTTGCTATGATATGCTGTGATTTATTAACCAGGGTTATTATGTATTGTTGTATTCTTCTATGTACACGGCAGGTGTCAAACTGGAGGCCCGCGTGCCAGAATTGGCCTGCCGTATCATGTCTTACGGCCCCAGAAAGCTTAGAAATAACGCACATCATCAAACGGGACACTTTTTGAAAAGCGTTTTATTATCTATTATTAGTTTGTTTTTATGTTTAAAATATAATGTCTTGATATCACGTGAATATGGTCACCCTCCAAGTACCGTGAGGCTCATGTGACCCAGGAGTTTGGTACTTAGCAGGCCCTAGGATGGTATCACTTGGTATCACTTTGAGTAAAGCATACTTGTTGGCAAGTTGTGTAAGTGTACTTTCAACATCTTCTTTGTTTTCAGCCTGTAATCAGATTGGCTTGTAATGAGCCTGTAAAGGGGGGGGGGGGCACAATTATGTGTACAAAATGAGCTCAGCTCCTCTGTTGAGAGCGTTTATATAAAAAAAGGTGGCTGGAGGAGATGCAGCTTGGAAATGGCCCAGATTGCTCCCCGCGGGGCGGTAAGGCCGGTAACGCCGCTCGCTGCTGATGGCGCCGTGTGATTGCAAACGGCGTGGGGGTTTGTGTCGCTCGTGTCAATCTAGAAACAATAATGGACTGGCAAAGCCGAACCCCCCCCCCCCCCCCAATACATGACCCACTCTCGGCACTCGCACCGCGGGAAGTCTTTCCGAGCCACAGCCAATGCAGCAGCACTCGTGCACAACCATGAACGCCCCACACCACTTTTTTACATTTCTTCTTATTATTATTATATCTTTGCACACTAGTTTTATGAACTGAATTTTCAAACGTGTCTTTTGTTTGATTTTCTTCAGTAAAATCTTTGACTTCATTTGATAAAAAAAAAATGTAAACACAAATTGAGTGTGAAAAAAACGAATCTTTGCTAATGAAACAAATGAAGCTTCATGTAAAGTTTACATTGCTAAGTAAATCTAAGTGATCATCTAGCCAACCATCCTGCCCAGTCGATACGTACATTCCACTTCACATCACCCCCCCCCCCCCCCCCCCCGCCACACACCCACCCATGGACTCACCAGGCTTTTCCCCTTCTATAACCTATGCCAGTTTCCAAGACAACCGCTCCATCGGCCTCGCCTGGCTTTGCTTCCTGGAAGATGCTGGAAATAGGTGTGTGTGTGTGTGTGTGTTCGAGTGTTTCTGCTCTCATTTGTATTAATCATACAAAAGCACAGACAGAAAAACGTGTTCAAGTTGAGCCTGTAAAAATGTGACTACTACTACTGCTCTACTTGTAGTAATAAGGTGGTATTTTTCCACCTTGTATGGAATACAAATACATTTACTGCATCCTGTTTTGGGAGTTGAATTTTTCCATTTGAACATAATTTGCTGCTGCTGCTGAGAGAAGAGCACCAGTTTAAAAATATTCAACGTTTTGTACAATTTAGGATTTTTTGAGATTGAGATGGGGGGCTCTGCTGCCCCCTTGTGGCTCCTTTTGGCCATGACCGTGATGTAAGCCAATAATGGATGTGACATCTTGTGAGTTTGAGGTGAATTAAAGTAAATAGATGTCACATCCTCATCTTCACCTGCAGGTGACTTCTTACAGCGTGCCAACGCCACGCTAAGCTCAGCAGGAATACACCAAAAATGCATACATCATCAGTATCGGTGATGACAGTCCTGTATGAAGAGCATCAGATTTGATATTTTACACTAAAAGGACTCCAAGGTTTTGCAAATTGCAGTTCATCTTGCTGGATTGTGTCTGTTGTATAAATAAAGACACGCTAGCTGTGCCAAATAAGACTCGGAGCATGTGCCTGAATACAGTGCACCTTGCTGTGCCACTCCATGCCCCCCCACCACTCCTCCTGATAGCAGTCATGTCATGACGTCAGCAGGTACACTTGCTCACATCCTCATCTCATACAGTCCTTCTCACCTCCAGCTTTGTATTGAAGTAATTATAATGTAAATATAATATAATATAATAATAGTATCATATTGGTCTGTTATTGACATTGGTTTGAAATGTTTGTGTGAAAGGATGGATATTATTTCTGCATTCATCATCGTCAGGATGTGTAAAGTTCATTGTGAAGAGTATCCAAGTACTTTGCATTAGTATATTAGTATATTAGTATATTATTAGTATGCGGCTTCAGCACCCCCACCTCCCATTATAGCTACCCCCCCATCCTGCCGCATTAGCAAATATTTGAGTCTCCAGTTAAATCCTTCATTAGAGCGATGGATGCTGCCGTTAAGTTCCTGGATTTAGAAGTCCTGCTATGCTTTCCCCTGGTGGACACCCACCCTATCCACCCGATCCACCCGATCCCCCCACGTTGGCTAAATATGACCTTCCTTCATGGCGGATGATGACACGTAAAGCTGTCGGGGAGATTGACCGTCGGTACGGATTCTTTCCATCAATTTGTTGTAGTCAAAGTGCAAACTATTCCGAAGCTCCGCTAATGGCGTCTGAAAGGGCGCCCAAACATCAACTCCAGAATGTTTGGAGCAGGAGAACCCCAGCATGGCGTGGCGTTTATGTCACCAGGCTAATTAGGCAGAGCCAGGCATCCTGGATGCATAGCTAATGAGAACCTCCATCTCTGCCGGGATCTCCCGCCACGTCTAACGCTCACATAAATTCTCATTTATAGGTCATCATCTGCCATTTATGTACACGGCCGCCCAATTACAGACCCCGGCCCCCACGCTGATTCCTCCCTTGGGGACGGGGGGCTCTGGCAATCCTGGTCCAGCGTCCTGTTAGTGGCAAACGCTGGCCTGGTGTCCCAGACAACCCTTGAGAACTTTTCCCAACTTGGCCCATAAATCTGGTGGCCGCTAATGATTCCATTCCAGCTGCTTGTTTCCAGTCTTTCTGTCCGTTAATGAAGAGGAACTGACGGACGCGGCATTGAACGCAGTAGAGCTGAGAAGTAGCCAGGCTACGAGTACCAGGAGGCTGCTTCTCATCTTCTTCTCTTGCCGTTTTTGCCAGATCGGTTATGAATAGCCGCAGGTTTAATAAAGCCGCTGGGCCGAATTAGACTTGGAAATGGAGCATAAAGCTGGACGGTCTGACTTTAATTAGAAGAAAGGATGTGAATCACCAATGAATGGAGACATTTAACTCCGTCCCCATGGGCTCCCCCAAAGGCCAAGCAAACACGTTCTTCTGGTGCCTTTGTGGAGGCCACATGACATCCTGGCATCCTGGAGTTTGGACGCCACATTTTACCTTTCTTGCAGACCTTTCTCCAAACTTCTAATCATCACTGAAGATCAGATCGGCAGATGATGAAGGTCTCGCATCTCAACATTTTCGAATCGCTCTCAAAAGTCCGTTACTGAACACATCTCCTAATCATCTACCTCACTTATTAGACGCCATTGCTACTGCGATAGGTGCCCCACGCTGGCCACAATAAAAGACCAGGGTGGTCATGCCCCTGGGACGGACATAAGGACGCATGGCTGGATGGCGATGGTCCAGTTTGATGATGTTGCTGAAGATGTCAGCCCAGCGGGAGAGAACTTGTACTATGCTATGTGCTAACTGCGTGCTAACTATGTGCTAACTACGTGTTGTGGTTCTCTTCTACGTTTGTATGAACAACAGAGAGCGTTTATTCCAGGTCTCTTCCCCAACTTATTGTTCTTTGAAGGAGCAAAGGGCCTTGCTGTGCCATCAGTCAGATGTTGACTGATGAAGGTTTGGATAAATGAAACGACCTTGAAGTAAAAGTACGTGATAAAATCCAAGGAGTAATATTCACGGCTAACTTTGAGACGGTCAAGAGTTTCCTGGCACTCGGTTATGAGCTGACAAATCAAAGCTGGCATTGTTTGTTTTTCTGGTAGCACTTTGCTAGCTGGCTATTTATGCATTGCACGGAAGTCATTGAGGTTTTTGATGCGGCGGGAGGGGGGGGGGCGGCGCTGCATTATGCTCCTGTTGACATGCACGGTGCGCATGATACCAACGTCTCCGATGGTTAGTGGGGGCCTCTGAATAATACATATTAAGTAATGAGCTCCCCAAATGGATCGCAGGACAGTCAGTTAGGCCGTGCATAAAGCAATCAATTATTGGATCAATAGCCCTCATTAGGCCATCATATAGTTAAACTGGATGCATGGCGCTCTGGATGGAATGAATTATTGACGATGCACAAAAAGAAAAGGAGACGGCTGGTCCAGTTCGCTGTCACCATGGTTTCTAGTTGGATGGGCGGGAATAAAATGTTCTTCCTTGCCACATTCCCAACTTCCACAACCACACACGCTAGCGGTCTTGGCTTCGGACTACAGCACATGAACATTTATGGAACCAAAGTAGCCTACTCCTCCACTGGACTCGTCAATAGGTGTGCTTGTCACAGCCTCATTTCCTTTATTCCTTCTTACCTCCAGGGGTGCAGCAACTAAGCTTGCATAGAAATAACTTTTATATAATATCTATTTTTTAATTGGTCCAAGAGTAACGTGGTGCAGGTCCAGCATTTCCAAAACGCCCTGTCAGACCTCATCATAGGTCAAAGTTTAGTAATGAAGTCTGTGATTCATGCCGAATACAAACCTGCCCAAGGGTGCCCCCCTGGGGGCCAAACCCAAACCGCTGGCGCCAGGCCCACGTAGCCGTGGTGCTAATAGGACGCAGCCAGTGGACATCAGAGTCCAGAGTCACCTTCTGTGACCCCCCCGGGACCCTTTAAAGGAAGGAAAAACAGGTCTCACATGAAACTTGTCACAAACGGTGACATCACTCATTCATTGGATATCTGCAAAGAGTCCGCCGCCCAATCGTTACCCTGACATAGCAGTCGTCACAATTCCCCGCTTGTCCTCCATCCACTTCCTGCCGTGCTTCCTCTCTAATTGCAAGCAGCTACTGGGAATTGGACCTGAGTGCTTGTTGAGGTGTTAATTGCTTTGAAGGAATGCTAGCAGCTCGGCGCTGCAAGGGTGCTGTCCCGGCCTGGGAAACTTCTTCTGGCTTCTGTTGTCCATCAGGTGGCCCCGGAGAAACGCATGCAGACGCGTGAAAAGACCTGTATGCTATTCAGTAGATATGCAAAGATATGCAGTATTGTGGTGGCTAGTCAGTAATAACACAACACACTGACCATTACCTGAACACTCCCGTTGCGTGTGGAAGTGGTACTTTTTTGGCTTCAGTTTAGAAGATGTAAATTAGAGTTAGCTTGCTAGCTAATAGCCATCTGAAATGGTGTGATGAGTAATCATGTAAAGGCGACTATAGGGGTGCTATGTCATGTGTACAGGGTTTTCTAAGCTGGCCTGGGAACGCCTTGGTGTCCTCCCTGTGGAGCTGAAGGAGGTGACCGGGGACGGGAAGTCTGGGCTTCCCAACCGAGACCGCTGCCCCCACCACCCGGACCCGAACAAGCGGAGGAGAATGGAATGCTCTATGAAAATATTGCATAACATTGAATTCATGTGTCGGTCTGGACCCAATGAACCGCTTGAATGGAGGAAAACATCTGATCAATGAAAGTCGTGAGCTTGTCGGAATATTTCATCTCCAAGTATGAATCGGTATTCCTTCACTCGCTGTTTGAAGTACCCTTGAAGACAAAGTTTGGCCTTCAAAAGCCCAGGATAAGCACTTTGCTTTAATGGCTTCAACGTATCTGGACAGGTTCTCCACACTCTTAGTGTCAGGAGTCTGGCTTTTGAACGACTGTCAAGGAGTTGGTAGCAGCTGTTTTTCATGGGGAGAAATCTGCTGATTCCGGCCCTTTAAAGCTGCGGCTTACACATCTTCTGAAGAGGGAGATTATGCTCCTTGGGAGGGTTTTTACATCGCAAGTCAAGGCTCGTCACGAGCCAAGGCCTGTTTTCTACGCAGATCAGCTGTCCACCTGCTGGAGGAGCCGGCATTTGGCTTTCACTGGAGGCTGGGCTCTCCAAAGGAACCTCGGAGACCAGCTTAGAGGATTTGCATGTGTGTTACAGTCGAGGGGATCTCCAGCTGGTCTCGGTATGGCGGGCCAGCAGAGCAGCGCCCCGTGTTGCATACAGATGGGTGATGAAAGAATCTTTCTTCTCTTCCAAGCCCTTTGCTACATCCATCCCGTACGAGCTGCGAACAAACTGTTGATGTGTGGAAATCTGCTCTGGATGTCCACCAAGCCGACCTCCTGTCACGTCACATCAGGAAGGCCATGAGCGGTTCCCACCCCGGCCTACCAGGAGGTATTTGGTAGGGCCGTTGGAGGTTCCAAGGTTTCGGATGAAAGAACCCGAAGTCGAGGGTTGTTCTACTCGACTGCTGCAATGATGGCAGGTGATTAGCGCTGCAGACCAACATCATTTATTGCTCGACATGAAGATGAGCGGATGTTCGCAAATGGGAAAATGGCCAAGTGGCGGGAAAAGTAGCACTCTGTGGAAAGTTGCGATGGAGTGTGATAGAAGAGGGCGAGCAGGAGGAGGTTTGCGTGGTTGAGTGTGGATTCTCGGCTTGTAGACGGTGGAGAAGTGCAGATCCTCTCCAGCTCCTTGACAGCCTGATCCACGGGCTGATTTGCATGCACGCCGCCATTTGCGAGGCGGCGCTGAGCTGCCGAGCCATCTTGTGAAGTGCAGATCTCTATTTTACCTCCGCATCTATCTCTCCTTATCTCCCCGTCATCCTGTGGCTAAACTCTCTTTGGTGTTTCGCTTAATCCTCCGAGTTTTCAGCGGAAACACTTTGGAGAACTTTCTGCATGCGCTCAACTCTGGCGAAGTTTCGTGTTGTTTATGAAAGTGAATTTTGCCTCCAGGCTGCTCTTCCGACTGTTTGTTGAAACTCGGGTCAAAGCTTCTTTGACGTTGACGATCTGAGATGACCTTGCAGACACTTTGATGCGCTCACTTCACTTCCTGCTCTTGCTGTCCTTTGATGGCTGCTCTTGACAGACATGCAAAAACATGCCCATCAAGTACGCTGGCAAAATATCACAACACCGTCGCTTGGAAGTCGACGAGGACGCAATCAAGTAGACGTTTTCATCGGAGGACGTTGCTCTAACTGGCAGAGGGAGGAGGAATAAAGCGATGTCTCCAACATCAGCTGACGCCCACGTGGTCGTGGTGCTACCTCATGGAGGCCTTTGTTGCAGGAAGTCGGACAAAAAGGCTCTTTCACACTTTGTGTACTTTTGGAAGGCCTTAATGGTTGGCTGTGATTGGCTGTTCACTTTCTCTCCATCTTCTGCTCGACTTTGTTGTTGTTGTGTTCTGTCAGCTGTTCCAGCTGATAAGAATCCAATATTTCCTCTTTGCTGCCGTTCTGTTGTAGGAAACACTTTTATCACTTGTTTGACGCTGACGAGTGTGAGAAACATGGAGGCAGACATGACTTCTTCCCCGGCGCAGATTTATTTGTTTTTGCTGAGGTCAGAGCGGCCATTCGTGTCCGCTTGGAAAAACAGTTGGACTGAGCGAATACCTCAACACCAGCAATAACACCCACCAATTAGTCTCTCTCTGCATATCTGACGGCCACAGCGTTTCCTTTCACGTGTAAATATTGTTGCTCCTTCTGGAGGAGTCCCAGTCATGGGAAACCAGCAATGTCAGCCTCCTTCTCTCAAGGTCACGGACTCAAACCAACCACTCTCCTTGCCACCCGCCGACTATCTCCACTGGCGTGACATCTTCATCTATCACGGCTTGATAAGGGGTATCTTTAATTACACCCTGGTCCCCACCAGTGGGTCTACCCCCCCCCAACAGACTCCCATCCATCGCTCCCAGAAAAGGCTATAGCATGTCACAGTCCCCGTGCTCGCGACTCAGTAAGTCGATCCAACAGGAAATCAATAGCGGAGTCTAATGCTGAATAATTGAGGTTACGGGAGTTCAGGAGCACTCCCCAGACTGACCCCCCCCCCATCATGTGGCCTTCCGTAATGTACAGGGTGGGGCACACCGTCCCCTCCCCCCCACAACCCTCTTTTCATGGGAGCGGATATGTCAATTACAGAAGACATAGTAGCCATGCAGCGATGTGTTGCCGCCCCCCCCCCCCCCCCCCCTTCATCCACGGAGGACGCACACACCCGGGTTGGCGTCTAGCTAATAACTCCATTGACACGATGGTGGGTGTCCATCTTTGTCTGGCCCCTACCGTGTCCATGGATGCGGGGCAACAATTGGTATTAGCCTTCCTCCCGTGGTGGTGTGTTCACCAGGGGGGGGGCGAGCTGCCTTCTAAACACGCGCTGAAATGACACACAGCCCACAGTCACGGGAGGGGGGGGGCAACAAGACCTTCACATTTTCTATCCCGTTTATCCTCGGCTGCATGGAAGCTGGAGCCTATCCCAAGAACCCTAAAGCAGTCAGAGACCCACAACTACTGATGCTCACGTCCCCCCTGGGGGGTCCTCAGTTCGGGCACAGGCCCGTCCTTTCTAACCTTGAAGAAGCCAAAAACAGGGTTGTCTCCTGCATTCCTGTTACTGGTCCCAAGGTCGCTTCCAAGGAGAAGGTGGAATCAGTCAGGATTCAGTCATTGATCTCCAAATGCCAAGAATCGACATCCAGTGGAGGTTTTACTTTCACTTTGGTGGCCAAGTGCAGTAGTTGCCCTTATTGCATCATGTGCCTGCAGCCCTGACCATGTCGTCATGACGCGTGTGTGTGCGTGTGTTTCCCCTGACATAGCGTGTCGACCCAGCCGCAGTGTTTTCCCGTAAGGACAGACCCCCTCCCTGCCTTTTGTCTCCTCTGCCTCCAGGCAGGAAGCACTCAGACCTGCAGATGGCAGATACTGCTGGCCCCACCGGCGAGTGGCGTGCACGTGGGTCCGAGAGCGTGTGTGTGTGCGAGGCGGATGCTCTGCGCCACTTGGCTGGCACGCCTTGCCGGTGGATGTATCGTGGTTTCTCCAAGTGGCGTGTACACAGCGATCGGCTCTGCACGGTGTCTCAGCGGATAGCCCATTTGAACCTTTGATGGGCTCGCAGAACGACTCACTTCCTTAACGGCTCAGTAGCTCGGACATTAGCTGGCTGCCTAGCCGACTTGCTTATTACCTGACGCAGGCTGGCCGTGCCGGGGGGGGGGGGGGCTTGTGGAAGATAAGGTTCCATATTGAAATGAAAGGTCTCATAACCTTTTACCTTCACAAAGACATCACAACGTTTTCTAACTATGCTTGCCCAAAGACACACGAGGATTCAACCCCTGCAGCAGTCATCCTACGTTTCTCAGGCTGGGGGGGGGGGTTAGCATCCAAGCTATAACGGTATTTGATATGCACGTAAAGGCAGGCCAGAGTGCCTGACACTTCTTCTCTAAATATTTGATGGTCTTAATGAGCAGGAAAAGTACAGGACTAAGCACTTTGCTTCTTTTCTCCAATTGGAATAAAAGACGTAAGGAAGGATGAAATATTAATATTACCAGGCACAATATGGAGGAGGTGAGGCCGTGTCCACTGATGTTGCTGGAGGTCATGACAACTTGGAGGTATGGATGCATGGATGGATGGATGTTGCAGGTGAGATGGTCAATCATGGCCTTCACACCTTGGCGTCTCTGCTGGAGTTCTCTTCCGTCTATGTTAGTATTACTGCAGCAGACTTCATACTGGTGTATTATTGGTCATGTTTCCCACACCAGGCCTTACGTGGATGCAGTACAATGGCTGATGTTTTTTCATTTATGAGTATTTTTAGTTCTTTAGTTATTTAACACTGAATGCTTGATGTTGGGAAAGGAATAGGAAGCAGCAGAGCGAGTATTCCTGCAGAGCGACTTATGTCATCTTTCTGCCCAAAACAAGCAAAGGTCCTGGCGGACGGCGGCCCAGGTATTACGTGTCTCGTGGCACGCTAGCCAAGACTCTTGATAACGTCCGTTGTCTGCTTCTTCATGGCGCCGCTTGGTGAGCGCTTTGGACAGCTGTTTTGTAACGCTGCCAATCGGAATGCCCGGCTTCCGTGGCAGATCAGAGCTTTTGGGAGGTGGCGGGCGTCTTAGGACGAGGAGGAGGGCTGGAGGAAAGACGCCAGGGATTGTCAAAGCAGCTCTTGGTCTCCTTCTCAGCTGCTTCCCATCCATCTCGGCGTTGCTGCCAAATGCGGGGAGAAGATTAAAGAGGCCAACATGAAAGGCGTCTCTGACATTCGCTTTTTTTCTTCCTGAGGCCCGTCTTGCTTCTCTCGCTCTTCCACACATGAAAAGCTGGGATCTCTAATGCAACCTTTAGGTTCTTCACCCTGGACGTCTCATCATCATCATCATCACCTCCCGGCAGTTGGTTGCTGGACGTTGGCTTGGATGGTGACGGACAGGCAGCTGTTGTGACAGGAAGTGGAACCTGGCGAGTCGGAATAGGAAACTTCCAACCTTTCCATCACGTCCTTTCAGCCAGATAGTTGCTGCTGTCATGCTGCTCCTGACAATTAGACGCGCTCTTCCCAAACGTGCACCACAAAGCACGTTTGAGTCTGGAAAAACAATAACCCAACGTGTCGTGTGCACAAAGAGGAAGGCGTGAATGAAACGGTCCAATTTCTAAAGCGTCTGTGACCGATTCCCACTGAGGGGCGTTTGTGTGAAGGCGGCAGGAAGCTTCGCCATCAACTTTTCCCTGTGGCCAGGAAGGACCTCGTGTCCACGGCTCAGACAGGCAGCGCTGAAAGTAGCTTGAAGACTGAAAGGGCAAGGAGCGTCTGGGAAGGGAATTCCTCACGCCGGAGATAACGGAATAAATCAAACATGAAAGTTGGCGTTATTGCTCACTCGGCTGTAAAAGTGGTCATGTGACCTCATACCAGATTTCTGACAAACGTCTGCCCTAAAAAGCAGCGTCGCTCAGCAGACAAGCTTATTTCTCTACAGCGCCACCTGCTGGATCTGGCGTGTCGCCGCAGCTTCCGGCATGAGGACAGCTGAACAGCCATGACCAATGAACCGCTTTGCATGATGGGAAAAAGTTAAAATAGTTTTTATTGATATTGGTTTTTGTCTTGTATATTTCTTATCTACCTTTTGAGTGTGACATTCCTTTTAAGATGTATATTGTGTAATGACAACCTGTGATTGTGATGTTGATAATCTGATAATCTAATCTGCCTCCTGGTCCTCACAGCCGTGCTACGATATGTCGTTTTATGACTTACACGCCGGTGCGTCTCGTACACCAGAAAGTACGGCGATGCTGTTCTAAAAATGACCAGACTTGTAAACGGAGCCCATTTGGGCACCCCGAGAATGCGGTCCAGTAAGTCCCATCTTGGGTCTTTCATGGCGTCTCTGAGGGGACGGCTGGCAGGCACAACCCATCCAGTTGCTAAATACGGGCAGGAAGGCAAGAGGAGGAGGCAGCTTGATTAGTTGTCACTAATTATTCATTAGCTCATCACAGCCACTTGGACAGTGAAGGCTCCTGTGGGGGCAAATGTCTTTCCTTCTGTCTTCTACTTTGGTCTGGTCTTCACACGGCTGTCCTCGTCGTCATTAGCTCATCCTGGACGCCCCGACTGCAGCCTGATGCTATGATTAGCGTGTCTCTAATTCCACACCTTCCTCTGGCTAACGTCTACTACAGGCACCGCTCATCAACAATGGGGGGGTTTGGGGGGGGGCTGTGGAAAGCTGCTATTCTGATTTGGCGGCATTGCAGTTGTGGGTTCTGTCAGAAGGCTGCCCGTCACTGTGACACCATGAGAATGTATAATAGCCTCATGATTGGATTATTATTATTATTATTATTATTATTATTATTATTATTAGTCCTATGGGCCGCTGGGATGCAGGTGAGTCTGCCTAGCAACAAGCGACATGGCCAAGAAAAATAATTCTGCTGATAGCTTCCTGTTTCCATAAAGAGCATCTGTGTTGTTTACCACATAGAAATGAGAAGAAAACTAAGATGTCACATAAAATGTATTAATTTCTATTCTATTTTCCTGTCATCAGTTGGTGGCCATCTTTGAAGAGCAGGATCCTCACAACGGAGGCGACGGCACGAGCGCCAGCTCCACGGGCACGCAGAGCCCGGAACTGTTTTCCGGGGAGCTGAGTTCCACGTCGGCCTTCCAGCCTTACCAAGCCAACAGCGAGATCGAGGTCACCCCGTCTGCTCTCAGATCAAGTGAGTCTCAGAACCCCATGTCGTCACATGGTGTGTCCATACATAAATACATTCCAAGAGCTTGCTGACGCTTGGGTAGGTAGGGTAGGGTAGAGTATGGTAGGGTAGGGTAGGGTAGAGTATGGTAGGGTAGGGTTAGGTATGGTAGAGTAAAGGTGCAAACAAAGCTGACGTCGACGTGAGTATCGTCGTGGATCAGCTTGGCTGTCAGATCGTCAGCTGGAGACAAAAGGAAAACTTTCCGCCTTCAAGTCAGCCGACGTAGAAGGATGGTCGGACTTGTCATGCTTCAGGTGCACGGTGGCGATCCGCCCGTCTGTCAAGGCTGTATCGTGCGCAGAGCCGATGCCGATGTTCCCATCCCAGTGTCGCATAAAAAGCGAGGAGCCGAGACCCGGTGGAGGCGCTCAGTCATGCGTGAGCACGAGCGCACGTGCCCGAGCGAGGCGGACGCGCACGTAACCCTGAAGCGCCGTGGAGTGTGAGGTTGCTACACTGGTCTTGACGTTGCGTGAAGTGGAACAGCCGGTTGATGTGCTGCCGCCTTCAACTTCAAAGCGCATTCACGGCGCTCGCTTCTCACCTGCACTCGGCTAAAGTTCATTCCCGAGTCCTGCAACCTCTCTGCAGCGCAAACTTTTACTCAGACAAGGCCTTTTTCTTGGCTAGGAACCCTTTCACGGTGAGTTAGAAGGAAGTTCATCTTCAGGCAGCTTCAGTCTTAAAGGTGCTGACTACGGCCCAGAGGACTGGCTGCCATGGCAGGGTAGCGACTCTGCTTGCTGGGGGGGCTTTTCCATGGCCCAAATACCTGTGGTACCAGGACACAAGGTGCTAGTTCTAATACCTGGTCAGCTGGTGGTCTACTGCTGGTAACTCATAGATATAGACATATGACATATGACATACGGCAAGAAAAGAACACGCATAGTGTTATACTTCCCTCTGCTGCCCCTGGTCTCCTCAGATAAAATGTCTGAAGACCCCTCTTCTCCTCCATTCTTAAGATGGAAAACGGTCCCAATTCCTCCAAACATCACCAACAATCTGTCTCAGTATGTGTTAAGTTCTGCATATTAGTGTCCTTTTACTGTGGCCAGCCTAAGGCACACGTGTGCACCAATCAGTTGAACAAAAAGAATGATTTTCATATGAACACAAATGAAATTTAGCGTGTTTAGACGTGACGCTGCTGAGATGCAAATGAGGAAACTACTGGCAGTGAAATTGCTTCTCCAGCATCAAAGTCTTTAGCACCTGTAGCACCTTTGCTAGCGATGCTCTGAGGCAGGGGGGTAGGGGGGGGGGTTATTTAAAATGATCAGATTGATTTCCCTGATGACTACTGGCAAGTGTCCCCTTTCACGTTCCTTGGGAGCCCATTTTCCATTAGCATGCTAGCAGGAGCAGTGCAGGTGCTAATGTTCATAACTGGATTGGAGATGAGATCTAAACGATAATAATGAATGTCATTCATGATTCTGCCTCTGCCCATCATGCTAATCTCTTAGCGAGAGAGATAATAGTCCGTTGTCGCTTTTTCTACCCAGATATGATATTTTATTACAGTAGATATCTCCTGCATGCGTTGTTCTTGGGAATACGACGCAGATGTTCCAGGCAAACACCTCCTCCAAAAGTTGGAACTGCACTTTCATACAATAATGTGGTGTATTAATACTCATGTTTGATTGATGGACACACGGACAGTGTGGCTCTTGGAATGGCCTCCTCTCAGACGCAGGCCTTACTTCGAATAAACGCTTGGCACGCCCTCATTTTTGGTGGTAAATTGGGTCCAGTCTCCCAGTCCCCGTCTGGGTCATGGCATGGGGGCTGGGCATATATTTTTACTACTAATATGCCATAGTCAACCGTGAAATAGACATTGCTTATTAATTTTGATTTGAAAAAAAAGTGATATAGCGACGGATGAGTGTATCGATAGCCGTATCATTCAGTATTGAGTTATTTATACAAGGTAAATAAACATCTGTAATGTAGTAGCAGTACTCTCAGACGGGAGCATCAGTAAAGTATCATCCACCCATGCCAAGTCCTAACAGGGTGGTGCGGTCATTACTGTGATTGTGTGTGTGTGTGTGTGTGTGCACTTGTGTGTGTGTGTGTGTGTGTCAGGTGTCTTTTAAAGAGAAGCACTTTTCTCTAATCCAATTTGTCTGGGTGAACCTCCACTAAAAAGACGGGGTGCCCTCAGCCAAGGCCGTATAGAAGTCGTGGAGATATAAACACAACACGTGACATGAGTGCCCACCTTGGCGTCGTTCTTGCTTCGTGTTTTGCTGTCATGAACGTTACATTTCTCCTAAAGGTGGCTGTTGTGACTTTACGTCAAGGTTTCAGCTGACGACGGGCCTGCTGCTCCAGCTGAGCGTCTCCCAGTGGATTTGGGGGCCTTCCAACGGCGCTGATTGCTTATTATAGATAAAAGTAGCAGGTTCAGGTTTTGGAACCGTGTGCTGCTCGGTCCGATAGCAGCCACCGATACTTATCTGTCATCTGCCCTCTCGCTTTATCTGTCCCTGGTCCAGAACCACGTCCTCAATCTCCCCCTCTACCAGTGAGCTGCTAATGCGGTGCAATCGCTGCTCTCATGTCGGGCTGACCGAGCTCATAGCTTGAATTATGGCTTCTGGGTTTGCTGTGCTTATCCTATGGATCTCAATGAAATCAGTCCGCTTTCATTGAAACTAGTTAGGAGAGGATGGGAGGGGGGGGGGGCATAGGACACGTTCTTCCAACCTGCTGACTATTACAGCTTTAAACCACCTCTACATCATACAACATGGACAAGGCTTTAATGTACGTCAGTGATAACGATTGTGATGATGGGACACCACTGGACACCTGAGCAACATGATGTAACAAAGAATATAAGGCGTGTAAAGGGGACTATAGGGGTGTTAGTAAGGTCTACAGGGCTCTAATGTTAAAACCCATATTTAGAAAGGCATCCAGGTTTTCTATGCTCTGACAATATTCCCTTTATCAACCCTGAATCCTGTATCGTGGAAATGAATTTAAGGCGGCCGAGTCTGGAACCAATGAAGGTTTTATTTGGTAACTTCCACATTTGCCCAGTTTGGAGTGGCTTTCAAGGCATAAAGGGGACGCTTCCCTGTGCGGGATGCTATGTTGGAAAAAGTTGAAGAAAATGACACCCAAACTGTGCCCCAAGTCAGGACTTGACTCCGAAATCAAGTCCAATATGGAGACTTCATTTCCGGACGAATCAGCATCCTCAAACTGGGCAGGTTCATCCCGGCCACAGTGATGGCCCTTTTAAAGCCTCCCTGCCTCCCGAGCCCCATCCTCCGCCCCCGTGAGCCGAGTGGCTATTAGCTGTGCTCACACCGACTCCTCCCCACTCGTGCACAGGGAGCATCACGGCTCTAAAACTGCTAACGAGTGGCTGCCAGTTCACACTCATCGGGACAATTAGTCATAAAAACACTCGTAATATCATTCCAGGACTATTATAGCTCATCATTGAAACGGCCATTGAAGACGTTGTTTGGGTAATCAAGTGGGAAAAGACCCCACTCAGCACTGCTGGGCTCGTGTTCCCAGTATCAGGCCTGCATTCCTCCAGCGAGGGTCCCCACAAAGCCGGAGCCGAACAGCTGAATCATGCAGACGTGAGTGGGTTTGGGGGGTGGGGGTGGGGGGGTTCTGGACACTTTATTGCTTTGGTTGCGCCGGCCCTCGCTCACTCGGAGCAACACAAGACCACGCAGGCCGGAGTGGAAGCATGGTCATGTCCACTGTGACACGCAAGCGTGGACTTTAAATGGCCGGCCCCCGTAACCCCGGGACACGTTTGGGTTTGTTTGCTCCGACTTGGGTGTCATGCCAGACACGTTGCAGAGGGACGTTCCAAAGGAGGATGGCGTGACCTTTCCCATCTGAGCTACTACATTGGACTCCATTAGTGGAGCCCTGTGGGATGTTTCCTGCATGCTTTCATTAACTATGTAAACACGTGTAGTCCCAAGATAACGTATTCACAGGGGGGGGGGGCTATTTTGGGGAGCCGTTTTGGTCTGTTTGTGTACGGGCAGGGAGTGGGAACATAACTGACGATTGGAGAGTTTTGTTTTTTTTTTTTTTTACAATGAAGAAAGTCACAGAGCATCCATCTGCAGACTCCCGGACGGAGGGGGGGGGGGGGGGCTGAGCACGTGGTGGTCAGCAATGTGCTAGTTCGTGGAAAGGAAGACGTAGCAGGACTTTATTCCTCAACCACCAACAACCCCATGGCTTACTAGATTATTTAACTTTAATTAAATGAAATGATTAACTAAATTGTGATCATCATCATCAAATAGGTGCATACCATTGCATGAATCCTCAGCTGCTGTTTTAGCTCTTTGTATGTCTTTAGAATGCTCCGTATAAAAGACGTGTTCCATGTGTCGCATAAAGTGGGGATTATGGATGATGGGGAACGTTCTAAAAAAGGTGTACTTTCCCTTTAAACCACATTTAGAAAGAAAAGACGGCAAAATGTGACCTTTGGCCTCGCCTCCCTCTCCTGGTGCAGCACGAGCGCGTAAATAACGGATGAAGCCTGAATGTGGCATCATGGTGACATCATTATTCCCGAGATAAAACGAGGAGGAGGAAAGGAGAACGCCTGTGTGATGCAATCATGATGTGTTCATGTTGCCGTGTTTATGAGCTGGTGTGTATTCTTGGGGGGGGGGCCGTGAAAATGAACAAATGACCAATGTGGTCATGTGACGATGACATTATGTTCAGACATTTGCATAATTAGAAGCTTGGTGTCCAATGTTGACAGCAAAGGATTCTCCCGTTCTGCCAGCAGGCGTCAGATGCAAAACATGGGTAGCCCCCCCACCCACACCCCCCCTTATACGGCGTGCTGATAGACTTAGCAAGCGACCTCCTGTTAGAAGACAATGGGGCAGGTCAGCGCAGGAAGTGGAAGGAGGGGAAGAGGAGGGGCGTCTCACAAAGGGACTAACGATGGGGGGGGGGGCTACTAGGTCCACAGGGATGAAGAGCCTGGAAGAAGAAGCTAACCACCCAAAATGGCTTAGTGGACTATGTTGATCCTCTTTGGTACCAACATCAACCTGCCAACCTTCAAGAGCTTTTAGGAGTATTTATTTATTTTGGATGTTAAAAAGGCTTACTGTTTAGCTATTAGCTATTTGCTATTAGCTATTAGCTATTAGCTATTAGCTAGATGAAAAGAGATGAAAAGAGCAACAAGAATAAGCAGTTGTTCTTCACACGTTCTGGTTTGGTGGCGTGCCTTGGGATGTAAAAAAGGCGGCTCGGCTCATCTTTCAGTACAGTACATGAAGTTCCCAAAATACTGCAAGTATGACATGTTATAATGAAAGTACCGGTTCCTACTTGCTGACAGCATGGCTAGAAAGGCTCCTTGCTGGAGCTCTTTGAATAGCCGGCTTGTTAGGCGGGATAGGTGTGTCCATGACGAGCATTCCTTGCTGTTTTTCCATCTTTCTATCGGAAGCGCAGGAAAGAGACTGGTGTGTTCGTGTCTCGCATAAGGACTGCATGACGGCAACATTCCAAAAAAAAAAGAACTTGACAGTAAAATGAGAAAGGTAACATTTTGTAGGAAATGATGAAACATGTGGAATACGCTGGTAACTTTTCTCTAAAGTTTGGAAAGTATTTTCCTTGGTGCATTGTGATGCACACACACACACACACACACACACACTTGAGTTAGCTTGGAAATGACTCCAGCAGGTTGTTCCGTCATGCTAACATCAAAGTCAGGTCAGTATTTTATTGGTTATCCACTTTTTATTCTTGCCGCTTGGCACACGCGTGCACACACGTGCACACAGACTGGAAGGTCAAATCCACGCAGGAGTCAGTCATTAGAAGCAGCAATCTTGAAGCATAGCGTGAAACCAGTCGACCCTGCAGCAGGGCGTTAAATACGAGTGGAATGGAAGCTCAAAAAGGTCTGTACACGTGTATACCTGGATACTTTCATACCTGGATACCTGCATACCTGTATACATGTATACCTGGATACTTTCATACCTGTATACTTGCATACCTGCATACCTACTCGTGTTCTGGCAGCACGTGTGCTTGAACGCATCACCAGCGCAGGGCACACGGTGCTTCACGTTTGTGCGTCCAGTGAACAAATAACGTAATTAAAGGAGTTCCTGTCTGGAATCTGTCTGTAGTGTCCCAATGATGGTCATCCTTTGTGGACTTTGTGGGCCATACCATTCCACACAATGAAAACATCTTCGGCAAGACGTCTTAAAATGATATCGGCGATGAATAAAAATGGGCTGCCGGTGCTGCTACTGGTGCTTTTCCATAGCTCAGACCAGTGAGACCATAAAACCAGTCAGGGGTGTTTTATGGTAAAACAGGTTTCCAAACCTTTGCTTGGGTTAGCTACCCAAGTTTGACAGAGTAGCTGCTGCACGGCGTCGCGTCGGTTTCCTGCGCCGGCAGAGCAGCAGTAAATCAGGGAGGCGTGTGAAAGCGCGTTGTGTGATCAAAGCTGTGATCGTGGGCCAAAGTAAGTACTTAGCGAGCCGACTTAGCGAGCCATCCTGTGAGTGGGAAGATGGGAATGTGGCAGGGACATCGCCCCGCTTCTTTGGGCCACTTTGATGAAAAACAGGAGGATGAAGAGGCATCTGTGAAATATCTTAAATGGCATGCAGGGAAGGAGTTGATGGAAAGAATATTCCGTATTCCTCCACACAAACTTCTACTTTTGAAATTCCATGCAAAAACTAGTCAGTCTACGGAACCTGGTTGG
Source organism: Doryrhamphus excisus (assembly GCF_037039965.1). Lineage (NCBI taxonomy): Eukaryota > Metazoa > Chordata > Actinopteri > Syngnathiformes > Syngnathidae > Doryrhamphus > Doryrhamphus excisus. The sequence continues at coordinate 1,056,213 of NC_136361.1, forward strand.
GGATTTTGAGGGTTCAAGTTCAGATTTGGTTCCAGGGTGCTGCTGGGGCTCCCTTGAGCAAGGCATTAACATGTAGAAGCTCTGTTGGTGAATTAGTTCCAGAACCGACGGCAATTAGTGAATTTCCACCATATTTTTTAAGCTTAACCCGTTTACAGCCTTTTAGAGACTTTAACATGATTAGAGCCCTCTAGAAATGAAATAACACCCCTATAGTCACCTTTACTACCCAACATTGTTGATAAGACATAATATTAAATAAGACATAATATTCCTGCACAGCCGTCTGACTCCGCCCCCTAGTATCCTGCTTTTGTTCTGGCCTTTGCATGAGTCACGTTAGCGTCTGCCCCCCAGGGAGACTAAAAGGGCGGCTGCTGTTCCAGCCTTATTTTGCTCCGGTAAGGAAGAAAGGAGGATCTGGGCGATGCCACCCAAGATAAAGACTTTCCTTACTAATGGTGTCACGGCCATTAAGCTTGCTAAGTGTGTTTATTTGTCTCCACTCCAAAGGAGAAGGCAACCTCCAACATGTTCTCACCAGACACCTTATTATGGAGGAGGGTCTGGCTGACGTAGGAACCTGCAGAACTTCAAAATAAACACACCAGGGTCACCAAACGGAGGACTTGGCTGCGTCACCTTCCACCTGAAAGACCTTTTAGATCTTTCCCTGGACTGAAGATTGGCCATGCTGTGGAAATGTACCCTTTCCACAGCATGGGAAGTCATTTGGCCCACGATCCTTCCGTGACACACAAACTACTTTCTTTTGAGAAATGGATTATTTGGATTAGTTATTTGTATAAATATGAAACCTTCCTATTGTTGCCATATGGTCCTGCATTGCATTTGGTTTGTAAATAGAAGTTGAGAAAGTTGTGTTCATGTCCCCACTTGGCCTTGAGTCCGTGTCCTTTACATATTTCATCCCTATTGCCACGGTAACACCCCCCCCCGCTTTCCCCAAAACCGCCTTGCTCTCACCTCAAATGGAGCCTTTTGTCCCACGTGGGCGGCCGGGGTCAGGATGTATTCAGTGGAAGTCCTGGCTGCTCACGGGGGACATGAATATGTAGTCAGCGGTTGGGGGGGCACGGGGGGGGGCTAAATGGGCCGCTGCCATCACTTATTCAGCTATTCCACTGATTCAAAGTAACCCGGGAAAGAAAAGAAAGCATTTAGAGAATTTACAAAGCCACCATCGCTTGGCATTTTTATTCAAATCAGTTTGAAGGCAAGAAGGGAAGGGAGGAGGCCACTGGGGACCCGCAGGGAAGGGCTTTTATTTATTTATTTATTTATTTCATTTATTCATTGGCGGCATTTCCCTCCAATTCATTCAGCTATCGTGGAAATGATCAATGAGAGGAGGCCCTCAGGGTACGTACAAGTTCCCTTCCGACGTACACCCAAATGACCCCTAGTGTACCCACGGTACACACGCACTTGTGTCCATTACATTTGCCGAATATTAGTTGTAGTTATTTGTATGGTCAGATGTTTCATGCCGTCATGATGATGGCACTTTAGTCGTACTCCCCATTGGGCCAAGTGATAGATTGATATCGTCCATTGATTGAAACAAGCTAATATATAACCCCCCCCGACCCCCACCAAGGTGAATGAAAACGTAAGGTCAAACCAATAAGAGGTAATAGCCCCTGTAGACTGACCCCCCCCGGGTCCCCTGGCCTTAATCCCCCCCATATATATACGGGCTGGATCAGGGCTCCAATTTATTAGCCAGGGGCCACCCCCACCAGCCTCGATCGATGGCCAACTGGGGGTAGGAGTTATTAAAGCGAACCCTTGGAGCCTCCCAAATGCCCCCCCGCCCCCAAAAAAAGAGTAATTAATACTAAATGTCTAACGCGTTTTGTGTGCGATAGAATCCTCACGTATAGAATAATAATAATATATAGAATCATAGCCCTCAACCGAATGTGGGGGCTTGAAGTCCATTTAATGTAATGGGGGGGGGGCACTAAGAGCACCCCACTCCACACATGACCAATACATTTGCATACGTTTGTGACAGGAGATGACAAAGGAGATGACAAAGGAGATGACAAAGGAGATGACAAAGGACATGGCTGTGTGTAGAGGACAGGAAAGTGAAAGTGAAAGCTAAAGTACTTACAAAAGAGTTATTAGAGGTATTGAACTGTGATGTGTGTCGCTCTATCGGACTTCCAGAGTAGCGTGTCAGTGAAGCTGCGGGATCAGACGTTGGCCAATCCAAGTCCTTCATAAGCAGACGGAATAAGCACAGGAAGCCATCATGGCTTCCCGAGGGATGGCGAAAATAATCAAAACCTAATAGTAGCTTGAATTTGGATTCAGATTTGAGTTCTTGCTAATTGCTAGCCCGTTGTCATGTTAGCACCTGTAGCTAAATGCTAATCTTCGTCCAGGTCGCTAAGTCAAGTCTAACCCGGAAGAGTTGCGTCCCCTCCAGGACTGCAGTGGAGGTGCCAAACCTTCCCATGGTGTCTGGGCAGCTGCTTGTTTAAACTCCTGTGACGTGCAGCAAATGAAGTGAAACAAATCCAAATGTTTCATGCTGTGTGACGGCAACAGATGCACGGTTGGGATATCGGCACGTTTCTGGATGCTTTTACTTTCCCGACGGCCCCGACGGGACATAAAGCATCAATCAGCACCCTTGTAAGTGGAAGCATTCCAGACCTTTTAACATACATCAGCATTGTGTGCTTCCCCTTAGGACAGCTCTACTTCCCATTCCGACGAGAATAAAAGTCCCTTGGAGGCCAAGACATTCCATGAATGGACTATAACAGCATTTCCTTCAAAGCTGATCAAAATGGATGATGTTTGGAAAAAAGCACGTCATGGTGAAGGACTGAATGATTGAATTAAATGGGAGCCAAGGCCAAACATCCAAAGTTGGAAAACTACCAAATACTCACAAAGGCCTGAATTTTCTCATTGGGATTCGTTTCCCTGGAAAACTTTTTTTTCAATATAATTCCGATTTAATATAAGAATTATATATATCATATATTCACGATGTCGCTTATAAGGTGTTCCTTCGATGCGGTCATCAGTGTAATGATCACTCCAGGCACTGATGATGTCTCCTTGTCATCATCCATGGGTGAAAGACAAATGTTCAAATGTTAAACGGACTATTAGCCAGGCATCAGCTAATGCTAACGATGGCGGAAGGCTGACTGTGACTGTTTGTATTTCCTGATACTGGAACTGGACTGGTAAGTTGGTAAGTCCATACGGGTGTCATGTTGTATCCTCCTGTTGTCTTTTTAAGGTGCCTGCCTTGGATCAGATGGAATTGACGGTGATGTCATGTTGATTGATACGCTATGATTAATATTAATATGCACATCCTCATCAAATAGAGTATCACTCAGCTACTTTTGGTGCGACTGCTATTTTGATGAAAAATACACGGAAGCACGCTGCTTTCATTGAGAGCCCCCCCAGCCCCCCCGATGATGGCACTGCGAGCGCTCGTCCATCATGGACGTCACCACCAAGCCTAAATATAATTTTCACCGTTGCTTAGAAAATGGGTCAGTGTGGAAGATGATGCTAAGCTAGTAGAACATACTTTGGCAAAGCTGATGAATCACGTCAGGGATGCTTTGAGAAAAAGTATGGAAGAGGATACAGGCTCGTTCCTGGAGGCGTCCACAACAATCACTTCACGTTGCCTTTGACGCCGTCTCCTCTTGTCGTGGCATTAAAGCGGAGCCGAGTCGTTTGGAGGATGAGATGGAAGCTCAGCAGCGGCGTATGCGCACGGCGGCGATGCGGGGATGGATGACAGCTGGTTAGCAAACTGTTTGCATAGCCATGGACGTGTTGCTCAGGCTGCTTCCACGATCCAAGAACACATCCACCGGCCTTTTGGGAGAATCCTAACAAGTCACACACCTCAGCCGGCGCTTCCATGTTCTTAGCTGACTTCCCTGAGAAACGGCAGAGTTTCCTTCAGCTACTTGCTTTGGCAGCCGGGACGCCAAATGTTGGCCGTCTTTTCGGAGTCTGAGTTGAAGGGTGGTAATTGTGGTCGCTCTCACACAGCGGCGTGTTTCCGGTGTAGTTTACTGGCACGTGACTTCTGGCACAGTTAGAATATATGTTCCTGTATGAATTATGTCACAATGACCCCTAACTTGTGAGTCATCTGCTTGGAACGTTGGCCAAGTCAAAGCTTTCACAAGTGTGCTTTTACTTGTGCAGTTTAAATTGTTTGTAGAGGAAATCTACCTTTTCCATATTTTAGTGTTGTTGAAGTTACAGGACTTCAGCCAAGACAAACCAGCCATGTTGAAGGCGTGCAGTGTTTTCTTGGACAAATTATTGGAGGAAAAAAACGAGCCTCATTGTTGGCTTTGACATAAAATCCAACAACCCAGTTGCTAAATTATGGAATCCCACCCGAGGAACCTGTGACAGGCTTCCTCCATTAGCGTGTCCATCAGCAGGTGGATTGGAATTGCTGCCGTTTCCTCAGTTTGTCTTCTTTTACGCTTTCCCTCCCTAGACATGCCTCTCCATGTCCGTCGGAGCAGCGATCCTTCCCTGGCCGGCCTTCCCGCCGGTGAAATTCCACTTGGCACAGAAGAACCGTCCAGAAAGAACCCGAGTCGCTGGTCCACAACCGCTGGCTTCCAGAAGTATAACCACAAGCCCCACACGGATGGCGGCACCAACAGCCTGGAACGCAAGGTACCTCTAACTCTGACTCCTCTTTTTTTTTTACATGGAATCTGATGTGTATCAAAAATACCGAATGATCACTTTTGGCACCCCCAAAACGACACTATACGACTATACGACAGTCGGACTATAGTACCAGTTTTTGGCAGTTAACTGGTTCTAGAACCAACTGTCAAAATGGAATTTCCTCAAAGCAGGAGTTTACCTATTTATAAAAGGAATATTTTGGTGATTACAGGTGCTTTTAAATGTGATTAGAGCCCTCTAGACATGAAATAACACCCCTATAGTCGCCTTTACACTCTTATTACTTACTTAGAAGGATGCTGCCAGGTAGGTTATGTTATGTTTTTTATACTATTTGACTGCTAGTTGGGGAAGACACTGTTTGCTGGGTACTGCATCTTGTGAAGTAGTACTGTAAGCACAGTACTACAGTTGGACTGGAGCAGATTCCTCCAGGATCCATCAGACCGCATCCTCTCTTCTTCACTTTCACCCATTTGCTCCCAATGTCTTCATCCTTAAGATCATCTGATGAGGAATTTTCAGCACATAAAACCTGAAGCTGCACCTTCCATGTGGAAGGGGAGCCAATTATCATCCTAACCCCCCCACCCCCACCCCCCCCAGACCTCTACTTCTCTCCGGGAGGACAATGCAGTGCAGGGATGTGACACAGCAGCCTTCCATGCGATTAGCTTGTCGGGCGGCATCGTCCGCTAATCCTTTTTAAAGGCACTCCACTTGTCCGAGCCTCAGCGATGTTGACAGCACACTTCCACGCCAGGGGAGCCACGGGAAACGCCCATGAAGCCTTTATTTTGGGGGGGGTGTCCTTTCCGGCCCGTGTCAGAGTGCCGTCCTTTAGACACTGAAACCTGGGCATAGTCCTGCGTACATAGTTTCACTAGCGTGTCGTACGTGTCGCCTTCATGCGCTCCATTTCCATGCTACCGTGTTTAGAACAAGAAGATAGGAAATGACATCACACCAGAGCTCTAATCTTAAAATCGGAACATTTTACTTCCAGTATTTCTTCATTCATTCCTTTTCAATGCTGTTGATTTACTTCTGGACGATGGAATCTACCCAGCATGGTGCACTGTGGTCGGACGCCCCCTACGAGCGCCCCGGTGTGCCGCCCCGGAGGTCAGTAGAACCAGGCTAGAGAGCTAGGGCCGCCTGGTGTGGCCCAGTATGGTGGACTGTGGTCGGACACCCCCTACGAGCGCCCCAGTGTGCCGCCCCGGAGGTCAGTAGAACCAGGCTAGAGAGCTAGGGCCGCCTGGTGTGGCCCAGTATGGTGGACTGTGGTCGGACGCCCCCTACGAGCGCCCCAGTGTGCCTCCATGTTCTCATGCCGGAAGCCAGTGTCGCTTCTTCAGATGTTGACGTTCCTGAGGATATAACTGCACCTACTGGTCACATTTGGTACTACAGTCGACTGCATAGAATTGGTATTCCAGTATCCATCCTCACATCCTGAATTTGAGCCTTGGGACTATCCCACAGGGCTCCAACGGCGTGACGTGAATGGTTCTTTCTACGTTTTGATAACAAACTCCACGTTGGGTATGTTGTATTGGTAGCAATGACTTTAGCATACTGGGCTGTCAGGCAGCGATGCTGGGGCCAAGCCTGCGTCTTTCCTGTCCATAAAGACCACATGTCCAATGTATTAGTCCATATATTTATTCCCTTGAGCGCAGTCTGAGGTTACAGGAATGCCGTGTAAGCAATAAAGAATCCAGAAGGGATTGTGGAGTCCAAGCGGGCGTGTCTTCCATTGTCAATGTCCGTGATGCGTCCCTTGGGGGAAGGATCTCCTGGTTGAGTAAACCCACCACTACCTTCTAGAACTTTTAGCTGTTCTGCTACTTCTCCACTTGGATTTTATGAAGTGTGGTAAAAGCTGGCGCTGTGTCGCAAGTTGAAGGTCGTGCAGAGGTCATCCGTGTAGAGTCAAGTTTAACAATCCTGACTGCCAAGCTTCCTCGCCTCGTCACGCCACATTCTGACCTGCGAAGACTTGCTGTGACTTCTGGCCTGTGACTTCCTGTTGTTTCCTGTTGTCCGCCACTTCTATAACTCGATGAAGGAAAATGCATAAATACATAATATGTCTTATTGATGTCTTATTGTCTCATAATGTATCGACTTTATTGGGCAATGCAGATGTAAAGGTGACTATAGGGGTGTTATTTTTTGTTATTTGTTGAGAGCTCTAATCATGTTGATCACAGCATTTAGAAGACGGTAAACTAGTTGTTTATGCCATAACTACAAAATATTTCATTCCTGAATTGAATGCTACGTCATGGACATGGACTTGAGGCTCTGCAACCACCTGAGCGCCATAAAGGAGGCTTATTGTTTGTTGGTCATGTTAGCATAAGGACTGAAGACTGTTAGCATCCCGTCTGACTGTTTCATCATCTGTGCTAATTAAACATTCTGTTAATTTCATCCTTTCCCAAACTCGAGCGAAGACCGTCCCCTGATCATCAACTAGGTTTTTGGCATCCCATAATGTCTTTGAATAAGCTCCACCTTTAAGATGCTGTTGTGGTGTTCTGTGAAGGGCCGGGGAGTCCAGGCCTACCGGAGTCTTCCTCGGGATGCAAGTGGGTGGACCACTCGGTTCCAAAGAGAAATGACGAGATCCTCCCTCAGCACCAACCACCCAATGGTGGACCGTTGGCTTGATCGCCAAGAACAGGTACGCCGCTTTTGGAAAACGTCCCAGCCTCTTCTAGTGTGGAGCGTTTGTAGATACTCCATCAATGGTTGCATCATACTGTACTTCCCAAGTACGTGAGATAAAAAACACATACAGTACATGCGTCCTAAATCTGGGCCGCCGTCTTTGGGAAGCTACAGTTCAACGCCGATACGAGTGAATGACGTTCCGTCACCGCCATCGATGTCAGACTGGCTCCTCCGAAAGGTTCCAGGTCTCCTGGTCCACGCCGCCATGTTCCGTCTGCACTTGGTGACTGTGTGGCTTCGCCACCGGTCCCCCTTCTGCTCCGCCTGTCAAGGGGAGTAAAGTGTTCCATTTGAAAGTTATCGAAAGTGACAGAAGGCTGGAGGCAGAATAGAAATGACCTTGGGACGGGACCTTGTGTAATAACTAACGGCCCGACCTTGTCTGACCCACGGAGGACGCTTTTGACACGCCCGCTTCATTCACCTTTGACAGTAAAGACATGGTTTTGTTACGTCCCACTTCCTCCTGGCCCCCAAAACACCCATGCTAGGCTGGGTGCCAGTGAATTGAAAACAAATTGTATCTGAGAGACGACTGACAGTAGTAGTAGTAGTAGTAGTAGTAGTATTAGTAGTAACATGTGACGTGACAATAACGGCATGGTCATGTGTGAAAGTCATTGATTAGATTCCCCATTATCGCTCGTTATTGGTAGACAGTAATGTTTATTATGATTATTATTCATTATAAACAAATAATAGTAATCATATTACCACATTAATGTCCATGCTGTTCCTGTTTGTACCGCATCATGTTTCCGGGTACTTTTCAGTACCTGAAGTCCATCTTCTCTCCTTTGGTGCCGAACGCCAGTAAAGCAGCTGTTCTGCCTGGCGACGCTTAGAATGCTCCAAGTGCTTCAGCCATTTATATTTGATCAGGCTTCCTCCGCCTCCATGAATAGAAAATGAGGCGCACAGGAGGACTAAAACGGCGCTTTGACTTTCAAAGTAAAACTAAGAGCGAGCCATGCGTTTGAGGATGTCGCTGGGAATGATCGCCTAAGCAGTCGCTCAATAGAGCCCATGCATGCCGATTTCAACATGGACCAGGAGTACACAGATGCTGTATGATTTTCCTTGCGGTGAACTTTGTTGTCGTTCTTGCCGTTCTTGGCTCGGCTAAAAGAAAAAGCAAAGTGTGGGTTTTATCTTATTTACTGGATGTCTTGTTTTCTCTGGTTATATCTACTCGATCTATATCTACTATGTTGGGTGGTACAAATGTAAAGGTGACTATAGGGGTGTTATGTCATGTCTTGAGGGCTCTAATAGTGTTAAAACTGTAACTATGAAAATGTACTTCTTAATATTGAGTCCGACTTTGTGCAAATTGGCTTGCCATGGTGGGGTCTGGAACCAGTTACCAACCAGTTTAGGATGTCCAATTGACCCAACCAGTTCAAAGGTGGCCGGTTCAGTTCTCCATCGGTGGCAGCTCAGCTTCCGCCCGTTCTACTGAGATGCCTTCATTGAATCCTCTCCATCTGCTGCATGTCCTTAGTTCCTTGGCTGCAGTCCCCTCCGTGCCGCAGCTTCTTCCAGCGCTAATTCTTGATTAGGGTTCATGCGTTCGGCTTCTCCGATTTGCCCCGTGGAGTGAGAAATCACTTTCTCAATGAGAATAATTGAACAGGGGGTGCCAGCTCATTACCCGCAGATCACTGGGAGAAAAGAGGCACCTCAGCTCCAGACAATAATGACTTCAGGGAATGAAGTGGGGGGGGGGGGGGGGGGGGCAAATCCACATGGACAGCGGTGAGCAAAACAGTTCTTATTTGGTAGAGTGATCAAAGGTGGTAGAGCACATCTTTGTCCTTTCTCCTTCTCTTGGACTTATTATTCCAAACAATTCCACACTCCACAGTGGGTCAGATGGGTCCACCCTGACACAGCACGCTCCATCAGCACAATATGCTGTCCTCACTTCCTGTGGAGTGATGCTTTTAAGGTGCAGGAGAAACATAACGAGGCCCGGCCAGCAGCGTTAAGTGGAAGGAACGGCCTCCCCAAATCGACCCATTTCATTGGCCTGCAGAACAACGCTGGTCACCGCCGGATGCCGATGGGCAAACCAGGTGTATTTCATGAGAAAGCATTGGCATTCTCTCACCTGGAAGACCTGATCCACGGCAGTCCCTCACTTCAGCCTACGAGATTGTCAGAGGCTTTTGGGACTTTTCTTCATTAGCAGTCCTACCGGGACGCTCATTTCCCAACACATCTCTTCTTTTAGCTGGCTCTGAAAACGGACCCGGCCAAATGACTTTGTGTTCCTCCCTCATCCCAGCGTCTCAGCTTCCAATTAAAGCCCAAATGGAATGACCCCCGCCATCAGCGCCACCTTGATCCCCCTAGCTTCCATTATTCCAACACGACAGCAAACATTGATCCGGCCAATAGACTGTTGAGCCCCGTAATCACCAGCTCAACTGTGTACCAGCGCTTTACTGGCTGCTCAATAATTCATAGTTCAGCATCTCCTTCCTCTCGTTGGTCAAAACCCTGCAGCCGCCGTGACGAGTCGCTACGGTGTGGTCCCATTCTACTTCCTGTTGGCGCGGGGAAGAAAAAAATGTGTTCAATCACAGTCCGTATCCAGATATTGGACGCTCTCGGGGAAATGAACATCACCGACGCTCACTGACCTTCACTGACCTTCACAGGATAAAAGATGGATTCCACATTCCACGCAGTGGGAAGCAGACTGGCCTCCTACTTAATAAGCTGAAAATGATGATGAATCTGAGAACCACCAAGCATCTCTTAATGCACTGCGATTCAGACGGGGGGCCGCCCGCTCCACAACCCCCACCCCGCCCCCGCCCCCACCATCACAGGATTATCTCTTCTGATCAGCCATCACACGTCAGGTGGAGAAGACGATAATATCCCCTTTGACGTGTTCTTGTCTGCCCCAGAAAGTTGTAGATACGCCTGCCAAGTCCTATTTGAATGTTAATTCACTTCTGCTACATTCCCGTTCAAAAGCAAGGCGTGCTCGGACAAAAGCCACGGATAATAACTCCATAATAACTGATAATAACTCCACTATTCAGGCAGAACTTCTCCCGAGTCCAAAAGCAGTCGGGTCCGGTGCTGCGGTTATTGATGAGGTTTGTGACCGATCCTGGTCCTCTCGGCCTGTTGTGGGTTCTTCTCATTGAGCAGGTGATTGATTTAAGCCGTCATTAGTCGGCCTAATTCAATTGAAGTGCAGTTGAACAATACAGTAGGCAAAGGCCAGATAACGGCGGCATTGATGGATGGCTCCAGACCTGCTATATAAAACAGAACACATTGTGGATGAGGGACCACCAGGGAGGAAGGTAGGATGTCTTTTCATAAATTTTCAATAAGCGCTGTTGTACATCCTTTAACCCCCCCTGCCCCCCGCCCCCCACCCATCTACAAGCCACGATTGGCTTCCCCGACGTGGACAAAATGCAAGCCCACATCTGATTTCATTAGCCTAACTGCATTAGGAACCTGTCTGCCGTTTGCCTCAAGTCAATCCTGGTCGGGACGTTTACAAGCCAGAAGCTTCTTGCACATCAAACGCAAGCACGCTTTCATTTCTGGTGTGCAGAAGCAGAAACCGAAATGTATTCACATCAACATGCTTTATTTAAACTGTTAACATCACATCTTGGTGACAAGTCAACATTTTGATGAGAAGGAAGGATCCTTGCTTTGGACCCTGTGATCACCTGCTGAAGGTGACTCGGCTTTGCTGGCTCACAGATGCAACCCATCATATTATTATTATTATTATTGACTGGCTTTGTCAAAAAGCAGATTGCCAGATCAGCAACCATTGCCGTGGTCACCACTGCCTGTTAGGGTGATAATAATTCAAGCAGACAGAAACAGCTTTTTTCCTTGTTAATGTCGGCCATTAGGTTCTATTGAGGACCTTGGGGTTTGGGTAAATAGGTTGTGATGTCATCCGCAGATCAGGTTCCATCTTGTATAAGGTTCTGTCTTCTCCAGCGTAAATGCAAATTAGTGTCTCATGATCTCAGTTCCCGTGACATATTACTCGCTTTAATGGCGGCGCGGCACGACGAGCTGGCGGTGCAGGAAGGGTTAAGTCGTGGCCAAAGGGGCGGGGCTCGGTTGTCGGCTGCAGCAATCACGTCTTAACCGAATCACGGAGGCCGCATTGGGAGCCAAATTGCCTGTAATGGCAGTACGCTCCTGGGTACACGCTAGCGTACGTAGCTGACCCAGCTGGGGAGACGCGCTACTAACAGGAGAACACGCCTCCATCTATTGTTGGACTTTGAAAACATACTTCTTGGTTTCATGTTGCGTCAGATCACACCATCCATTGGTTGGTTCGGAAGAAGCAGAGGGGATTGAACCCTCCCACTTCTCCATCTCTACTTGCAATTCATTTGCACCAACTTCTGCATGTTGACACTTTCGTCATTTCACTTTGTTCTCTTCCTGTGTGAAAAGGAAGGTGTGAAGATATTAGGATGCAAGGCAGACTTGCAATAATTGACACTTGAGCAAAATAAGGATGCTCTACCATTCAACTGGAATGAATGTGATGAAATAGGAATGGATGAATCCGGTCTTTGCCGCTTGTCCTCACCCGGTTGCTGGAGCCTATCCCAGCTGGTGAGAGCCAGGTTACCCAGGTTAATAAATAGAATAACATAGAAAACCTGTCTGACTTTCTAAACAGGGTTTTAACATTAGAGCCCTGCAGACATGACATAACACCCCTACAGTCACCTTTTTCCTTGCTAACGTCACATTGCACAGCATATCAATATCCTTGAATAGCAAGGATAGCAAGGGAATATGTCATGGAACAGCCATATTGTGAGGGAGGTCTGTGCATGAATTAATAAATAATATGGCCTATTCTTCCTCAAAAGTATGCATATTTAAGGCACAATAATCCCTGAAAATAAAAAAGCTGGAAGTCAACTCAAGTCAACTTGGCTCCCCGGCACCGGAGCACCTCCTATTTTCTCCTATGTCTACTACATTGGGTAATAGAAGTTTAAAGGTGACTATAGGGGTGCTATTTTGTGTCTAGAGGGCTCTAATCATGTTCAAGTGTAGAGGTTTTCTATGCTTGAACTGCCAAATATTTCCTTTGAGTAAAGTATCCCACTTTGGGAAAATTCAATGAAAGGATTCCGGGAACAAACGTTCCTTACGTACGTCTGCATTGTGGCGTTAAAGCAGGACGATGAGGAGCCATTACGGGCTGCTGGTCTACTGCGTCTGAAGTCCGTTGGAGTGGTTTCTGTTTTTCAGTCTTTATTCTAATTGCAGAACTCATGTAGGCTCCTTCACGTCTCTTATCTATTCTTTTTTTCTCGTGGCTATTGTTTGTTTCCATGTGACCCCAATGTCAGGTCACACCATGAAAGTGGTACGTTCAAGGTGGCGGTGCAGGCCGTCTTTGTAAACATGTCGCCAAGCCAACGCTTTGGCTAAACTGCTGACTTCCTGTGGTTTTTCCATGCGGTGAAGGCAGCCTTTCTCCCTTCCAGACACCCTGCTCTCTGGCCCCCATTGTTCCAGAGGAACACAGTGGTCTGAGTGGGGGGGCGGGGGGCGTTCAACACATGAAGCTGTCACTTAGGCGTATGTGGACCTCAGCCTTACAGGGGGGGGGTGGCAAGAAACTCGCTGTGCGCCGTGACCTTTCACCCTCTCCTTGTTAAGCTGTTGATGCCAAAGATGGGCTCAGGAGGGAGTCCCTTCCTCCTCCTCCTCTTCCTCCCCCCCTCCTTCGTCCCCTAACAGTGACATGTTGTACTCGGCCATGGCTAATAGCACAACACACACACACACACAACACACACACACACACACACACACACCCTTACAGTGGGTTTCCTTTGGCACACTAGCTGATGGGGGGTGACAGCTCCTCAACACACACTCTATCCCTGCCCCCTCCAGCAGTGGACTTTATTATACATGCCTCATCCAGACCAGACAGCTGCCCCCCCCCCCCCCCCCCCCCCCCCAGCTCTCAGCTTTCTAACCTGCCAGCCCATTTGAAGATAACAAGACTTTGCACTTTGCGGCTTTCTCTCTTTCTCACCCTTGATGCTGCAACCCTTCCCAATGTCACAGACCTGCCAGATTCTTATGAGGGCCCAGTACGGAGCTCTGATCCCTCCCGGCTCTGTTGGATGAAGGAGGTTGCCGGGGAGGATAGGATGAGGCTTTACGGGGGGCAGGGAGAAGGGCAAACGAGTGAGTGCCACAGGAAGCAGAAAAAGCCTTGTTGTTTTCCCGCACTGCGCCGGTTACCATGGGATCAACGGGGCGCTAAAAGCACTCAAGGGAAGGTAGAAATGGAGGCCGAGCCAAGGAGATGCCCGGAATAACAGCAAGACAAAGCAAGGCAGGCGGGGTGAGGGAGAGTTGAAGGAGAGAGAGGTGAACGTGTGTTTAGCCATTTTCGCTCTCCTTGTCGCTCGGACCGCCGCGGTGCGCTCTTGGCAGTCGATGGCGGGGAGGGCTTCACCTTCAGCCTCGGGTCACGGAGGGATTGTGCCCAAAGCTCTGCTGTGAAATTATACATCGTATTCATACACTTGCAGCAGGCTGAATTCTTTATGGCGGTTCATTTGCCCAAGCTTCACTCAAACGCACCGTCTTGTGAATCGGTGTTCAGTGAGGAATGGCCGACCTTCACCTGAATAGTTTTTAATGACAGTCAAATTGGTCAACAGTCGGAAAAGTCCCTCCATCCTGGTGGGTCACACCCACTTTAAACATTTCATACTAACTCCATATTTCCAGGGTCCACCCCAGCACGTCGAGCAGGTGACACCCGCATAGATCAGGAACTCTTTGGGTTTCTGGGACGGATTTGTTGGATTTCCGTGGTTTCCCAGGAGGAACATTGCTTTGCTTTTCATCTGACCTTTTGGAGGAAATGAATACGGAAACCGAGGTGGAATTATTTCTCCAGTTTATCATTGCACAAACGTCCATATTGATGGATTCCCACAGGGGGCCACGTCCTTTGTCCCCACCCCTCGGGGGTCTTTCTGAGAAGCTTGTGAATGATGGCCCCACAAGGGCCACATCATGAAAGGCAAGTCTGCTGTCGGCTGATTCCTTTCCGTACTGGATGCTGAGGGGGGGCGTCCGGCAGGTAGGGGGGGGGTGCTCTAAGAAATAAATAGGGACCGGGTTTGCGTGTCACCAAAGATACCCTTGCTTCTAAAAAGGGTCAAACCATTTCCATAAAGACATCTGAAAGCCACAAGACCTTTATTTATTTCTTTTTTAAAGACGTGTTTGACATTTGAGTGAGAAACGGAGGGGGGGTCGTTGGGGGGGGGGTGAAGGTGAAATAGCAGACGCAAAGCGAAGGCTCCCTAGGTGAGACCGCGTCCGCTTAGTGAATGCTGACACGCTCCAGCACGTCCATGGCTTTCTTTTACTCAGTCAACGTGATACAAAATGGAGTGTTGGGTGTGCGTGCCACTTGTTGAGCACCTGCCCTACTTTTCCATGAGCGCATGTGATCAACTGCAATTGTTCTGGCTTATTAAACGTCTCCCTCCCTGCAAGCCTCTCCTCCAGCTTGTTACTTGCTTGTTCCGCCACATAATTGAGTTAGAAGGCAGTGGAAGGAAAAACGCTGCCAAGCGGCAATCCTGACACGGCGGCAAAGTCTGGACGCTTCCTTCCTGTTTTTCCCAGACAAAGACATCCATTCTGTGACGTACTCCTTTACGATTTCTCTTGTTTCTAGGAGGAGGAAGAGGAGAGACGAAAACATGAACAAAGAATCGAGCGGATAGAGCCAGTGGGAAGAGCCGACTCCTCGTTGGACCATTCGCCGGTGTTCCGTCTGGAGTGAGTAGCCGCCTAGCGTAGCGTCCCCGGCACCAGAAGACATTTACGGTGGAATTTTCTCTCATGTCTGCTATGTTGGGGAATAAGTGTAAAGCTGACTATAGGGGTGCTATATCATCTGTGGAGGGCTCTAATATGTTTAAACTGTATTGGGAAGGTCATAAACAGGGTTTCTATACAAAAATATTCCTTTTCTAAATAAGGAATCTTACTTGGCGGAAATTCAAATATCCTGGTTGGGTCTGGAACCAATTACCGTAATTCCCGGTGTATAAGCGAAACTACTTTTTTGCATGCTTTGGATTGTGTGCTTGCTTGTGTTAATTTGTGGTCCTGTCTTTATCTCCATAAATCTCCTACTTCTCCTCCTCTTCCTTCTCCTCCTCTTCCGATTCTCACACTTTTCAATGAATCTGATTTCTTTGAGCACAAGAATCTGATGTTAATCACTTAATTGGAATCTTTGTTTGGGTCCTCAATTGACCCTGAGGTCCACCAGCGTTACTTTAGTAACGGACGACACAAGCAGCCAGCTTTGACCCTCCCCCCGCCCCCCCTTCCAGAAATGCCATCCATCATGTTGACGCCGTCCTTCTTCTTTTCTACGGCGTGACGTTCATGTTATTTTTAATTGATGCACGTCTCCTCCCCATATTCCCTCTTCTCCCCACCATCCATCATCATCCTGCAGAGCGATGCTCCAGCCCGTGGAGGTGTCCAATAAAGGCGGGCCCCTGGGGATCCACGTCGTGCCTTTCAGTTCGCAGGATGTCAGGTAAAAATCTTACCATACGCAGCAAATCTTGCTTTCAGCTCATGTCAATCAAATGCCTTATTCCACAATTTGGGAACACATTCAAGGGGTTTTACTCCTGACGGTACAGTTTTTAAAGGTTTATGTTGTGGTGGACGTCCGATATCAGGGACCTGTCATGACGTAACGATAGACCTGATAACACGAGACTGCCTGTACTGTAGAGGTGAGCAAAACAAGCACTCCTTTTTCATCCTGCCTGTGACATGAACGGACTGTTATAATGTCCCCATGTTCACTTCCGCGTGCCATGATGATGATGATGATGGCTGAAAGGCGATCACAACTGCCAAGGTTTGCCAAAGATCTCCGTAGCGTCATGCCGGCTGCTCGGCTCCTGTGTCTGAATACAGTACACCTTCACCTCCCCCTCCATACTCTCCTGCTAGCAGTCATGTGATGATATTTCATTGGGACTCAACGGGTACACGTGGTCACATCCTCATGTCCTCCAGTCCGTCTTACGTTCAATCTGAACTTTAAAAAGTAGATATCAAAAAATCGTTATAGATATCGGTATCAGCATGGAAAACAAAATGGTACTGCATCATGTAGTTTGCGCCAAATGGGAGCTTCCTGCTACTCAGGAATCCATGTTGGTTAAAGAATAAAGTCCCGCTGCAGAAGTCCCCCCCCCACTGGTGCCCCCGCCATGTTTTTTTCCTAACCTTCCAATCCTCCGTCTTGAAGGTGACGCAGCTTTTTAAAGCAATGCGCTGACGGAGGACAGGAGGAGCAGTATATCCAAGTTCATGGTTGCTCCAGCGGAAAGATAAAGGGGGGGGGGGGGCGTAGCCAAATGTAATCAAACTAAAAGCTCACCCATAACGCCGCTCGCCAAGACGCGGCACCAAGGTGAATGTGACGACTCAGCTGGGCCAGGAAATGAGTTGGAAAGCCGGAGCAAGGAGATGAAGTGGGATGACATTTGAGGTGGGGAGGCGTGGCTGTCATGAAGATTGCCGCCTGTCATTTCTGTGGGGGCCACTCACACCCCCCCCCCCCCCCCCCCCCCGCTGCTCATAAGCAGGTGTTGAGAAGCTAAATTTAACTTTGACCTCACGTCTTTGCTGCCCTCGGCGGCTGCGACACCTTGAATGGTGGTTCATGTTTTACAGGATATGCAGTACACTACCAGTACACCTAGTACTAGTACTACGACTCTGTCTGTCATAAGAAAGAAAGACAACAATAATAATAATATGACTAATTGGAATAATATAACAGTAGTACATTGTAGTAGTACATCCCCTTCCTAATCCATGATGAGCACTAATAGCTCAGTTAGCCATGATGACTTTGGTCCATGGGATGATGCCAATGGCCTTGCCCGGCCCGCTTCCGGTTGATGTGCAAGCAAAGGAGGCTTCTAGGCTGACTAGAGCCGTGTCATTGGTGTCTAGACCAGCGTCACACGGGTCAGACCACTCTGCCATCAAGAACACGCGGGTCAGCCTCAGTGACCTCAAGTCAAAGTCGTGCATTGGCTCGGTCACGGCAACATGCTAGCCGGCATGCCGTGCATGCAAGGGCGTGGATGTAGACGTTGTACTTGCCAAGGAACACGCCATAACCGCCACATCCATACCTGAGTATGCTGCACACGCAAACGCAGGCAGATGCATTCTGTGCCTAATGAAGCGCTCATTCCATGGCCACTTGGACTTGTAAACAAACCGCCGACATAATTGGTGTGCATAAATAGATCCTGATTGGATTATTATTTGATTAAAGGCAGAAGATGGGACCAGGTGGCCTACTTGAGATCATTTCTGGGCGTCCACAAGATGGAGCGGCGCCGCAGCGGCGTGCTGTTTTTCATGGAAAAACGACTTCATTTCCCTCAGAGTCTGCAGATAATTTCCTAATTGCAACGTCCCCGTGCCTCCGCATCTGATCAATTCACCAAGTAGCAGGCTGCCTTGAAGCTCATTTGGATGGACCTCCCCTGGTTAAGTGGGAGGAGTGGGCATTAGAAGCATCACAGCAACGTTTGGTGGCTGATCGTCTCTGAAAAAGTAGAGCACACAGTAAGAACCCTGATCAAGGATGGAGCTCTCGTCTTTGGTCCTGGTGGAGTCATTAAGGTGTGCCAGGCTGTCATTTGCATGTATGCAACACTTTGTTTACCCGGATGAGGGGCAATCATGTCTTCCTGCGAGGCGCAGGCAATTACTCTTATGTTCAACACCGTTAAGATGACCCGGCAACGCGGCTCCAACCGAGAGGACCTTCAAAGGGCCTTTCTTCATCCTCATTTGCCTTAATGTCGCTGCTTACCCCCATCGGGCGGCCGGGATGAGCGTGCCGCGCCGGCGTGGACGTCCACATGATGGCGCCAATTAAGGCAATGTTCCAGGAGTGGCTAAACCTGCCCTTGACATTTGCATGAACGGGTCGCCCGCTAGACCGGCGCTTGTTTAGGTCCCAAAGGTCATATCCTTGAACAAAGCGACGGGGATAGCTAAGCAGCGTTACGTCACCAGGTGCCAGTTTTTGTCTTTTTAAATGGTTAGTTTTAAAATGTTTCCAAAAGTTTGCTGTTCTGCAGAAAAGCGACGGCGTGTTTGGTGGCTGAGACCGACTTTGTTGATCGGATCTTTCGGCATGAGCTCCCTGATGTTGTATTCGGGGCTGATATGCAGAAGTGAAGGATGTCTTTTCCTAAAGGGATTGCTGAGATGGCACAGGCGTGGCGCTTGGGTATTTACTACACCATCAGCAGCTCATCTTAAGCTGCGGTGATGGCAAATACACAATTCCCTCAGAAGCCTTGAGATGATCTCTTTGAGGTGTTGCTTTGCCTCACGGATCCCGCCAGGCCTGCAGACGGCGTGGGTGTGCAGGGATGGGCCGAGGATTAACGTTTAGTCAGCAGCGGCGTGTTTTTCCAGGTCACACGCTGGAAGAGTAAACTTTGGGAAGTGTTTAATGAAAGAATGATCATCGTATAAATCATCACCTTGCATGCTGGTCTTGTGTCTGTCTTACAAATTCCCACACGGAAATGATTCCTTTCCAGGACTCAGGGTCTGCTCGTCAAGCGTCTGGAGCGCGGGGGCAAGGCGGAGCAGGAGCGTCTCTTCCAGGAGAACGATTGTATTGTCCGGATAAACCAGGGAGATATACGCAACCTCCGCTTCGAACAGTAAGTTCTTTTATTTTGAAATGATGCTGCCTTCTCTCCTCTTCCTGTTGAGTCATATGCCATCCCTCCTGTATTTGTGCGTGGTACCGCCTTGATGGGGACCCCCGCTTGGCAGCCACTTAAAGGCCCCTCAGCCGATGTTTTGTGTGGGTAAATATTTGGATGCTTTCATCCGACTGACGCATTGATGGGCTAATTTGCCCTTCAATCAGGCTGAGGTGGCGACTGATTACTGAAGTGATGCCGGCACACGCGGAAACACCAACACATGTATAGACGCTATTTACCAGACCAGCATTACCCACGCGGGCGGGACAGCGCCACATTTGCATGTGAAGAAAAAGGGGAGGGACGTCTGTGCTCGAGTGTGAGTGAAGTGCTGCCTTCTGTGGCGGAGTCGTCTTCGCCGTGACATTGAGGGAGAAGCAGCGTGATAGTCCTGATGTGGGGACCCCCCCCCCCCCCAGTCACTCGCTACCGGCCAGCCAATATATATGCTAAGTGCTACTGGAACACCTGATAAAGTCTTCTGTAGCTAAGACTTAGCTTGTTTGGATACGTGTGTATGACTCGTGTGCAAAAACGTGGAAATCGCCGCTGCTGTATGGTTCATCATCAGCGTCTTGCTTATTCATCCCAGACTCGCCCATAATGGCGGTTATGGCGGCCATTATTCTCGTAAAATCACAACTTTTTTTTTGACTTTTTATTCAGGTCCAATTCCAGCTGCTTTCTCTGTGGGTTTCTACTTCAATAATACTTTTCCAATGTGGGCGGTTCTTTGGACCCCCTGGTCTTACCCTGGTCCCAAGAACCCAGACCTTTGGTGTAGCTCTACCACTCTCTTATCTGCATTTCTGTCCACGTCACCCCCCCACCCACCCCCACCCCAACCGCAGAGCTCAGAACATTTTCAGGCAGGCGATGGGCTCCTCCGTCATCCTCTTCCACGTGGTCCCGGCCGCCATGAAGAAACAGTACCAACTGCTTTCGGGCAAGAGTGAGCTCAGCTCGCCTCAGTCCGGCAGGGTCCGCTTTAGTCAAGACTCCCTGCATTCAGGAGACCGGAGCAGCCTGACGGGGGGGCCGTCCTCCAGGTTAGTGCCAGATGTTGTTGAGCTTCTTTCTTCTACAGGAGATCCTCGGTCGTAACACCAGGACCTCCTGCACTGCTTGTTGGGAAAAGTCGACCCATTTTGCCCGCCTGTTGTAGTCAACAGGGCTCACTGGCAGGAAGCACTCCAGAGCCACGACGGAGATACGCCACGCTGCCCCCGTCGCTGGTGTCCAGCACCTCCTCCACCTCCTCACCCTCGCTGCAGCGCAGGATCAGCACCACCCCGTCCAACAGCTCCTACGTTAAAGGCAGAGGACGCACGTTCACCATCCAGCTGAAGAAAGGTAACCAGCAACATCATTTTTACCCATATAGGAATTTATATGAATATATATGAATATAGCTGACTATGAAGGCCGTGGAGTGGTTGCTGGTTCCATCCTCGGTGCCCCTTGAAGATGTTGGGTATCTTTGGGAAAGATGCCTCAGGCCTCCTGGGTGCACCGACGGACGAATGAAGCGACTATCAAAGTGTTGAGGGGAGACCATTTTCCCATTTCGGATTTTCTGATATGCTGACGACCTCAGACAGGAAATAGACGTCCAACAAAGGAAGTCTTGGAAAAAAAAAGAAAAGCTGACACTTTCTCATTAGGATGCAGAAAGCTTCTTCACCAGCTCGGCTCTACGGGCTGGCAGCAAATCAAGACGAGCCCAACTCCTCTCCTTTGGACTCTGATGCAGGGTCTACCAACACCCTCATGGAGCCTGCATTGTCACCTTGAGCAAGGCACCGTTATGTGATACTGTTTAATTGTCTTACTGATTGATCAAATGCTAGCGATGCTAACGGGAAGCATGAGACAAGTCCTGCTGGCTTCTTGGAGGCCATCAAGGATGGGATCTTGCACCGGGCAGGAGTTTGAACCCACTTCTCAGGCGCCGGTCTGAGGGCTCCGTCGTTCATTAGCGGGTGTCGTACTTCCATTTTGGATAATCTCCAAGGAAGGGTCGGCATGGCAGCACGTGTGACACTCTATCTGCCATTTGATATGAAAAAGTGACGCACGGAACGTTCTCCATCACGACCCATTTCTGTCTGCTTGATGGGATGGAGGCGATGTCGGAAGCTCACCAGCATCCCTCAACTTTGCTCAACTTTTTGACTCTATAAGCAATCTCTTTGAACGTGTTTGTTTGGGCGCTGAAGCCTTAAAAAAAGTTTCCAGCCGCGCTCGGCTCTCTTTGTGCTTGGTCTTCATCAAGCCAATCACTGTCAGCCGAGCGGTGACAGTTGGACAGACTGCAAGGGAGACAAAGTGGGGAAACTGGGTCATGATGGGCTACCAGAGGGACTGACGGCGCTGGGAGATGAGCAGCTACTTGGGCGTGAATACTAATCAGCGTTGTTGGCGTCGGAGAAAGCCCCCCCCTGAAAGCGCGTGACGTGATTTGACGCTCCGCTGCTGGGAACGCAGACGGACGGATAAGGCGGGCTTGCATCTGTCTCTCAAAACCTAATTACTCATTTAGGAGCATTATGTTGCTGCTATGAAATATTTACTAAGATGTCTGTCAACAAACGGCTTTGCTGGAAAGCTGGAGATCTTCTGGACGACAAATATCTGCAGAAAGAAATGAATCCTGGACTCTTGGCGAAAATATATGCGCTGGGAATGTTGTTCTTCCTGGTTAGTGACCAGCGAGAACTCCTCAGGTCTTCAGGATTGACAGATTTACAGATTGCAGATCAGTGGCGTCTTTTATTGCATGAAAAAAACAAATAATAATGTACATTATATAATAATGTAGTTTATGTATACTGTAATATTAGGAGGAAAAATAGCTTCACTTTAGTTGCATAAGGTTGACATCTTCAAGAATGTTTTTTTAAAAGTTGTACTATCCAAAACAAGCAAAACAAATGTTGGATCTTAGTTACAGTTATTACAATAAGATGAAAACTCAAGAAGAATGTTCAAATAGTTGGAAAAATAAACGGGAAAGCTCCTTTTTGATGGCAAATATTAAACTAAATTAGTTGTGATATTATGAGAAACTACCATAACAAAATAAAGGTGTCATTTTTTGAATTTTTGGTTGAGGAAAATGTTCAATATTATGGGAATAAAGCCAAAATAATGACAATAAAGCCAAAATATTACGGGAATGAAGTCATAATACAAGAAGATTTCTGAACATTATTTAAGAAGAGGGTCATGTCATAATTTAGTCGTAGTTTACATCTACATGTGCCACATGCAGTCATTTATCCCACGTTGGACATGTTCAGATGGAACATGACGCTATGACGGTGATGGTTCCTCCATCACATCCATGTGATATATCGTTTGTTTACCACCGGATTCGTTTCCGTTTTATGAAGATTTCTAAACATATATCTGGTTCGACGGAACATAATTAGAAATACTCGGCTGACATTTGAACATTTCTTTCTTTCATTTTATCTGACAAATTCAAATTCCGTCACTCAGTGGAAAAGGTCAAGTCTCGGCACGGCTTATTGGTCTGTTGTTGTATTTCGCCGTTTGACCCGAGACCCGCCATTCATATTCATCGGCTGAACCTTAAAGGTCACCAGCTTGAACTGTGAAGACCAGGTTCTCAGACTCCAGTGTTGGTGTGGGATCATCCTGGACAGCCAACATCACTGGAGCCTGGACTGGAACCTGGACTGTTCCGTTAAGGAGCGTCACGGGAAAAGGAGCCATCCTACCCCTTTTCCTCGTCATGACTCGCGTGATGGAAACCCAACATGGACGGAAACTCAGGATAAAAAGTTGAAAGAATGAACCATCAACCATCTTTGGTGTGTTTGCAGGTCCAGAAGGTCTCGGCTTCAGCATTACTTCCAGAGACGTTCCCGTTGGCGGCAGTGCTCCTATTTATGTCAAAAACATCCTCCCTCGGGGGGCCGCCATCCAAGATGGCCGACTGAAAGCGGGAGACCGTCTTCTAGAGGTAGGACGCCATATTTTCAAGCAAGCCTCTACATTCTTCCGAAGCGAGCGTGTGTTATTGCAGACATGAACTACGCTCTTATTTTGGTGACTGGTTCCACCATCTAATGAGTCTTTCACCTTTGGCTTGCATCCAGATTGAAATGATGGATTAATAAATGATGGATTAATAAATGATGGATGGAAGTGTAATTGGATTTTTACCAGTCAATTACAGCCAATCGTGTCCAGTGTTTGTGTTGAATAAATAAGGTTCGTGATGCAGGTCGGCGGTGTGGACTTGAATGGAAAAACCCAAGAGGAGGTGGTAGCGCTGCTCCGAGCCGCACCCATGGGCGGGGTCGTGAACCTGTTGGTGACCCGCCAGGAGGAGCCCCTGTTGCCTCGAGAAGTGGTCAGTACGCATCCGCCATCTTTTCCTTCCTTTTCAGAGACATGAGCTCGTCTTTCCTTTTCAGTCTGGTAAATATTGTTAGCCGCTAGCACGAGGCCGCTCATAATGCCATGTCAACCAAGGTGTTGTGGTTTTCTATCCATGCTGTCAGCATGTGGTAGCAGCCTTGACGATGCTGACATGTCACTCTTGGAATATTTGGGGAACTTCCAGGAGTTGCCACTTATCGTTGGGCCTTTGAAACGTGGACGATACGGATATCTGAGAGGTTGGCTTTTAGGACAGGGCCCCTCTAAGTACATCCCTCTACAGCTGAGAAGGTGAAGCATATGTGATGTGGAGTCTCAGCCCTTCCATGTATGCATGCACACACACACACACACACACACACACACACACACACACACACACACACGGGTATTTCCCATAGACCAGGCTCGGGCATCCAGACACGCAGCCTCGTCGCAGGGTGACTTTGGCTGTCGCGGACCAGATGGTGAGGCGATTGCCCCCGTCCGGTCTGGTCTCCACGGCCCTGACAGCAGGAGAACTTGTCAGAGCACCTTGGCAGACCAGAGGCCCCCCCCATGCCAAGCCCACTCCCACCCTGCTAATCCTCACCCTGGCTGCTGAGCTGCTAAAGCAGACCTTTGACTCGGCTCGGCCTGGAAGATGCCAGCCGGGTAGCCTGCCTGGAATTAGGGAAGTTGGAAGGGGGGCGTCCCGCTGCGAAGGTTCGCCCCCTCGGACACTGCGGTCCATGCGTTCCATGACCATGGCCGACCGAATGTCGGAACAAGGTCGTCAAACCGACTCGTATTCTCATCAGTGACCTTGCTAGCCGTTGATTGCTAGGCGTTAGCAATTAGCGCTAATGAGTCGCTACAATCTTGTTGGGAACCACCGTGGGGGCCATGCGAGCGTGGGGGCCCTGCTCTCGGCTCCTCGGGCGTGACGGAAGAGAAGGGCTGTCATGGAAAAGACGGTCCAAATCATCGTTCTCGTCTTTGTTTTCTCTTGGCCAACTTTTCCGAGACTGACTTCTATTTTTCATCACTTCACTCCGGAGATTAGGATTGTCTTTGCCTCACCAGCCGTGTTATTTTGTTCTCTCTCTCGCTTTCTGTCACACATCAGCCGACACGCCCTCACAAATCTCAATAATCCCTGCAAGTATGTTCATAACCAAAATCAGATAAGGAGGCCCAATCTTTGCTGCTGACAGTTATTGCAAAAAATGGCAGAACAGCATGGAGGGGAATTGGTGTGTGTGTGTGTGTGTGTGTGTGTGTGTGCACGTGTGTGCGTGATTGAGATTTCTGGCATGTCTTCAATGAAAATGCAATTATGCTTCAAATGCGAGGCAAACAAAGCAAGCAGACCCTCGAAGGTGTGCTTGTGTGTGATTGACAGGTGCTGTCTGATGTTAAATGTCAGTGCACACAATCCCGCCATGAGATCCCTTCCTTCACGTGCTTTGGTGCTTCCTGCATGCCTTTGAGCAGCCACAGGGATTATTGCATCTTTCTGCTATGTTTATAATTACTAGAGTGTATTTTTACTTTATTATTATATTATTATTATTATTAGCAAATGTTTTGCTCTCTGAGTGAAGATCACAGTGGAATCGAGTATAAAATATAATAAGAACAATATTTAATTATTCTAATCCGACACTATTTTATTGATGTAATAAAAAAATAATCAAGAAAATGAAAATGGTAATAAAATGTCGAATAATAATGTTGAATAATATGAAATATTAATATTGTAATAATATTAATAATGACTGCTGTTCCATCTGACTTTGTATTAAAGTTACAATGGGGTGTAACTGCAGCACCTCGTATAGATCTGGACGACATAGATTTTCTCTGATTACTATTCTCAATTCCTTGGTGGAGTTCTGCAAAAAGACAAAGGTTGCGGTTCCAATCCGTGATTTTCCGGTACTGGAACCCTCGGACAAAAGCTCGGCGGTAGAAAGGATGTGGAAGTGTGCGCTTAAAGCGGGATTACAAGAGACTACAAGAAGAAAGGGAAATGATTTGCTGGCCCCCCCACGGATTTAAAGGTTAATTCCCAAAGACTCGAGGGTGACGGACTTGAAAAAGGTTGCATATGAAAAGGGAGTCAGAAAGTTCCAATCCAAATTACAGCTCAACATGAATATCTATACATTGGATTTCTGTTCTGAAGCCCCCCCCCAACACTTCTTCACCTCCCGATTCATCACACAATAGCAGCGTATCACAATAAATACACAACCAAGGACATTTTTAACACTCCTTTACGGACGCTCAACCAAAACACGGAACGCCCCCACATGAGGGGGGGGGCGAGTCAGGGGCCCGCTGTTGCTCTTTGCTCTTCCATCATTGGCTGACCTGCAGGAGCACCCTTCTTTTTCCACTTGATCACTGCCTGGACCGC
This sequence comes from Doryrhamphus excisus, assembly GCF_037039965.1. Classification (NCBI taxonomy): domain Eukaryota; kingdom Metazoa; phylum Chordata; class Actinopteri; order Syngnathiformes; family Syngnathidae; genus Doryrhamphus; species Doryrhamphus excisus. The sequence continues at coordinate 1,082,376 of NC_136361.1, forward strand.
GGAGGAGGAAGGGCTTGGCGGGGCTGCGTTCTCCCACATAAGAGCAATTAAACAGTACATTAAAATCCCTTTTTATGATGCTATCGCACTTGTCACTGATCCATTAGGAGCTATATCTGCCAAGCAACGACCGTCTTAATTGCACAATTAATTCCAGCCTCTGATTGATGTGACAGATGGATTTATGGCTGGCGAATGGCGGGGACACGTCAGACAAATGCATGTCATTGTTGCTGATAATTATAGCCAGCTAACGACCCCTTTCACCGGCGCCGGGCTCGTGGCCCGCTTTAGAATACCCATATTTTGCTTGAACAGCCGCACTGTGATTGTCTCGCTGATGAATCGTGAATGGATCTTGGAGTCGTTCACATTGTTGGAGGTTGGGGGTAAGACACCCGGCTCTCGAGACGGGACGACGCACGAGAGCGACGGGAGATTTCCATTCATTATAGGAAAAGAAATGAAGAATATGGCAGGATAAAGTATGACTGGAATCTAACAGAGTCGTCAAACAATGCAGGTGCCTTTTATGTGCTGGTCTATGCTGGTCACTCTGGTAGCTGGTCTTAGCTGGTCTATGCCGGTCACTCTAGTAGCTGGTCTTAGCTGGTCTATGCCGGTCACTCTGGTAGCTGGTCTTAGCTGGTCTATGCCGGTCACTCTGGTAGCTGGTCTTAGCTGGTCTATGCCGGTCACTCTGGTAGCTGGTCTATGCCGGTCACTCTGGTAGCTGCTCTTAGCTGGTCTATGCCGGTCACTCTGGTAACTGGTCTTAGCTGGTCTATGCCGGTCACTCTGGTAACTGGTCTTAGTTGGTCTTAGCTGGTCTATGCCGGTCACTCTGGTAGCTGGTCTTAGCTGGGCTATGCCGGTCACTCTGGTAACTGGTCTTAGTTGGTCTTAGCTGGTCTATGCCGGTCACTCTGGTAGCTGGTCTTAGCTGGTCTATGCCGGTCACTCTGGTAGCTGGTCTTAGCTGGGCTATGCCGGTCACTCTGGTAGCTGGTCTTCGCTGGTTTATGCCGGTCACTCTGGTAACTGGTCTTAGCTGGTCTATGCCGGTCACTCTGGTAGCTGGTCTTAGCTGGTCTATGCCGGTCACTCTGGTAGCTGGTCTTAGCTGGTCTATGCCGGTCACTCTGGTAGCTGGTCTATGCCGGTCACTCTGGTAGCTGGTCTTAGCTGGTCTATGCCGGTCACTCTGGTAGCTGGTCTTAGCTGGTCTTAGCTGGTCTTAGCTGGTCTTAGCTGGTCTTAGCTGCTCTAGGCCGGTCACTCGGATTTGTTGGTGTATCTTCCATGAAACACAAAAGGCTTTCTGAAGCGTAGGAGATGTTGCAAGATTAGAACGTTATCATAACGACAATATTTTAAGGCTATGGATAATTGATTATTATAAGAGTATGATAGTATGTATGATAGTAAGTATGATAGTAATAATAGTAACTTTTGTACAAGTAAGGTTTTGAGTTTTTTGTTCTTCCTTCCCGTTGGTCTTTGCTTGTAACGTCTCAAATAAATGCCATATAAACCTTTTAGCCCTGCCACGGAAGTGGAGAGTCATCATGGAAGACAACGGCAGCCCGGCCAGACGCTTTCCGAGCACGTCCTGTCAATGCCGACTGTTTTCATTTAGCACTTTTCAGCAGCTGTTCCCGTAATTATGTTTGCTGTCAGCGCAGACGACGGGAGCGTGCGCGGCCGCGTTGTGCCGACAAACAAGGTTGTTAACGGCCACTTGTGGCGGCAGTTACTTTCCCCCTGAAGGGGCTTCAGTGAGTTTCAACAACACATAATATGCTAACGAGTCCACGTGCAAACGGCACGCGGCTAATACATTCCCAGCCTCGCTTGTCCTGCCATGATGGCCGCCTGCATTGTCGTTTTGCAGCTGCTCTTCTATTTAAACATTTTTTCATCATCTCTTTCCAGATTTGATTTCTTTATATATTTTTACAAACACGAAGCGCTTGATCACAGCCACATTTCTTTATTGTCATGCTAATGTTGATGGGATCATCAGAGCTTTCAGGACAGCAAGTTCTTGTTTGTGACGGTTCCTTGCTTTCAGATCCAAGCGAGCAGTGGATTGCAGAGAGGAGGCTTCCGGATTTGTCAATGGGATATGGAAGGATGGATATATTTATAGGAATAGTGTAGAAAACTGATTACGATCTTCTAAAAGCATTTTTTGAACATTTAGAGACCTCTAGGCGTGAATAACACCCCTATAGTCACCTTTACACCCAATATAGTAGACATAATAACAGAAAATAAGACCTAAATAAATGACAATGTTCAGATTGTTTTACTTCCTGGACGCTATCATCACATCAATGTACCACGACTGACGGTGTAGAATACTGCATATCATGTTTTTGAATGAGTCTTCTGAATGCCTTCCATTTATATTTGATATAATCTATATTTTAATATAGGAAGTATAACCCCCCCATCATGGCGGAACAAACGGTAACTTGTAGTTGAGAATACTTTAAAGCCACTCCTGGGTTCCCATCAGAAGCCACCTAATAAATCCTGGATTTCTTTTGTCTTTGTGGCTTAATATCTGCACCCTTTGTCAGAAAATATTCCAGCGCCTGAAGGAATTCCGTGCGACAATAGTTATCACACATGCGCCACTTTTGCAATTACACCCATGGCTGACTTCTTTTGGCCGCTTTGAATTTATTTCCAATGACCTTTATGTCACCAAATGAGACCAAGTATGGAAAGAAGTTCCCAGCAGTGTTAATTGTTTTAGGCATTGAGCTGCAAAAGAGTTGGGGGGGGGGGTGTCGGGGGTGTGTGAAAAGAACTAATTGTGATTCATTTGTCTGTTTCTCTCCTCCAAGTCGCTCCTGTTCCTCGCACCTGTTCGGCACACCTTCCTCCTCCTTCGCATGTGACGAGTGAAGTCGTGTGGAAACCAAATAAAAGGCCAATTAAGCAGAGAAAGGAGTGGGGGGGTTGGGGGGGGGGGTTGCTCGGCTAATGAACACCAATCTGTAGTAGTTGTTCTCCTTTGTTGGTGTAGTTGTGTAAGAGCAGGCCGTAATGAGGGGGGGTCTCTGGTTGCTTAACGTGGGGTTGAGGATGCGTGTCGGCTGGGATTGCATCATCATGGAACCAGGCTGCTGTTCGGGGGGGGGGGGTGCTGATTCATTCCTCTGGTCGCCATGGAAGCCAAAATGAAACAGTTGGTCTTGGTCTCATTTTTTTCCACAGCTTTTGTGGACAATTTGTGTTCCCAAAGTCGAACTTCCAAATCAGTAACGGTCTTTTGAGGATTACATCGTGTACTTCCACAACTGGAATATCAGGAGAGGCTTCTGGGGTGAATAAAGGACACAGACCGCAAGGAGTTTTGTGATTCCCTTTGGGTTTCCTGCCTTGTAAGCTGATGTTTGCATTGTGGTTGCAGTTCGGGTAAAGAGTGTTCCTGGCCCAGCCAGCCAAGATGGCGCTGGGCAAGGACATTGAGGATGCTGAGCTCGCTTCTTTGGCGCTTTGGGATGTGTGTACCGACACATCCTAAGGGTGTGGATCCACGGATCCGGGGAGGAAGACGTGGTCCTGCAGAGCGGCCAGGTTCTTGCCCCATAAAGGGCGGCGTTGTTGACATTGTCATCATGGTGTCCAGAGACTCGGCAGCTTCTGAGCCAAAGATGGTGGAAGGTGGATCGGGACCATTACCAGCATGCGACCTCCTGTCTTGTAAAACCATCCATCCACCTTGGAGGCTTCAAGACACCTGATGGGGAACTGGAGCATGTACCAGGAGTGCAGGGCGAGAGATAGGTGTGGGAGCACCCTTTGCCAACTCATTCCCAAAGAAGTCCCAGGGTTGTGATGGTTTATCCCAAAGATGCTGAGATCCTTTTAGTGTAGTTCCGTTCCCTTGGCACCGACAGGACGCACACATGCAGCCTATAAGACCAAATCCAACAACGTCAGCAGTTCCTAGTTCTGTGTTCCTGTCGGTTCGGTGTATCGAGCGTTGGAAAAAATGTCTTCGGAGGAAGAAAAGAGGAAGAAAAGGCGAGTTTAGGCTGGGCTAAATTGATGCAGCGAGGCCTGTCAAGCAGCCTGACATGCTCGTTCTGGGCTGGCCGTGTTTTTTCCGTCTAATGAAAATGTTACACTGCTCTCTCATCCTGCTGCCGTGGCCCGCTATTCCCGGAACACGGCTCCGAGTGGGCGGTTATTCTGTCATCATTGCGGTGGGAATGTGCGCTCCGGCACTCACATGCACCTCAGACGTGCACACTGAGTCAGGTCTATCCAAAGTCATTTTACTATCTTTAACCGCTGCCTAAAAGCCTTCTTCTTTATTTATTCCTTTTTCATGGCTCATATTTATTCCAGGTTTAATTCAGACTTTCATCCTTTGTTTGTTTTGTCGTTTTGTTGCAATGGGCCACCACTTGTCCACCGCTCCAATAAGGGCCCGCCCATGAAATTGGATGATGCAAATTATGATGCAATCGTCAAACATATGCCGTATTATTGTTTGATTCCATCCTATTTTATTGTCTTGCATTTTATTTAATGTATTTTTATGCTATGTTGATTATTAACAGGTTAAAGTCACTCCAGTGAAGGTCCAGATATGCTAAGCTGATAAAAATATCATCATATATTTTATTAGAAGTGTTCAAACATTCACCATTTCCATATGCCATATTATTCCAATGTGTTCTATCAAACATTCAATGTTGTCGTTATCACATACGTGATTATTCGTTTTGTGTCTGGTGCAGATGTAACGTATTTAATAGAACACATTGACGGCCAAATTCACCTTCTAGTCCTCCGTGCTGGGCGTCACGGCCAGACAAAAGCGGCGGCTTCTGGAGGTGTTGAGGGACATGGGGATTTAACGGATTCTGGTGTTCTGAAGGGTCTGGGTGCGGACAAAGCCCAGCTGGCGGGGAGTACAGACAGGTGTCTAAAAGGAGAGGAGAATAGCACAGCAACAAGGGGGGGCTGTCTGCCATATTGGGGCGCCGTTGAAAGGAGCTTTCACCTGAACGCACCGCTGCATCCTAACAATTCCTCAGCCCGCAGAGAAAGGAGGAAAAGACACCTTGTGCTATCTTCCCTGTGCTTAACTTCATCCCAGCAGCTGTGAGGGGCTCACCTGGCGGCCGCCCATCTGGCGGCGGGTGCCCGTGCGTGTCCGCGCGTGTCTGTGCTGATGGGAGTCCATGTAAATGGGTCCTGCAGTGGGGGCTCCCGGCCTGATTGCTCTCACTGCCGTTAATCTTGGGCTTTATCTGGCCAATCACGATGTCCGAGAACCGCTCTCAACCTCTCCGTCTCGTCTGCTAGCGGTGAACAAGACATCTCGATACGCAGAAGCTCCTGGTCTCGTTATTTATTATTACCGACTTGTGGTGGCAGGCTGATTTATCGTCACGGATTTAGCGTGTTGTGTTGCATGCAACGCTCTGACGCTTTCATTGGTCTTTTGCATGTGGCATACCCCCCCCCCCCAAATAATACATTATGTCTTATTTATTAGTATTATGTTTTCCGTGCCTCGAATCCCACGATCCTAACTTGTCCTCAGCAACAGGGGGAGGACGACCTGGTCCTGACCCCGGATGGCACGCGGGAGTTCATGACCTTTGAGATCCCACTCAACGACTCGGGGTCAGCAGGCCTGGGGGTCAGCGTCAAGGGGAACCGATCCAAGGAGAGCCACGCCGACTTGGGCATCTTTGTCAAATCCATCATCAATGGCGGCGCTGCTAGCAAGGCCAGTAACTTTGCTCCGTTTTGCAGACACACACGTTAACGTTTAAGGCGTTAGCATTGTTAGGTGTTAGCATGCTATTTTCGATAGTATACACTTATGTGGTTTTGGGGGTTAGTATGCTAACACTTTACATATTAGCACTGCTAATATCTTACCATTCGTGAGTAATGTTTCCCAATTTTTTTAGGTGTTATCTTACATTATATAACAAAACTTGACTTGACATTGACCCTATCATGCTACACGTTAACATGCTAACCTACAACCTTTCAGCACCAGCGTTCACACACACAATAACAAGAGATAAATAAACTATCCATCTCCAGGATGGACGTCTGCGCATAAATGACCAACTCATCGCCGTCAATGGAGAGTCTTTGCTGGGGAACGCCAATCAGGAAGCCATGGAAACGCTACGCAAGTCGATGTCAGTGGAAGGCAACAAACGGGGGATGATCCAACTCATCGTGGCCCGGCGGTTGGGCCAAAACAAAGAGGTAGCTAGCTAGCTTAGTTCATTGCTTTTGTTCACGGATCCCATTGCCTGCAAAAGCTCATAGTCCTATGAGGTTACTGTTCAGTTTGGATGGAAACCGCCAGTGGTGGGGCTGTGGAAAGTCACCCGGATGCGATGGTGGATGTGTGACAGCCCCGCCTCTCGACTACTGTATGGGCCTTAATCCATCCCAGACATTTGAAATAACTTTTATGAGATGACCCGAAAACCATGGACATCTTCAAACAGTCCCATTTCCTCCCAGATAGGTGATAGCATCTCACATTTCTCCCAATCCTTGGTGTGATTTGCTTTGCCCACAGTGGGCCTTGATCTGATATCTGTGATTGACAGCTTGGCTGAATAACACTGCATTGGGTTGCCAGATAAAAGAATATGTCTGGCAACCGGGTGGAGATTTGTCCTCGGCAAATAAGTCCGACTTTGTCAGCCTTATGAACGAACACTTTAAGTACATTTACAACCTGGTCAATTACAAATGGTATTCTTATTAGATCGTGAAATGTACATACAAACCATACACACATACGTACACACATAGTACGTACATACATACACACATAGTACGTACATACATACACACATAGTACATACATACATACATACACACAGCAGTGGCGTTTTTGGCGTTGCTCGTTCATTGGCTATGTTTTGTTGCACGCGCCCATTTGCTTCTTGCTTTTTAAAATGAACTTTCTATTCAAGCCTCCCGGTACCATTCCAACCCCACCCCGCCACCGGGCCCCCACACCCCGTCTGGAAAGCCCAGCCTGGAGGTTGAGGGAGCCGTATCGCTTCTGTCCAGTCTCTCTTTTTCTTAATCCCTGACTGAGACAGGCGGACATATCTGACATTTCTATATTTTGATTGACTTGGAGGGGGGGGGGGCTTGGGCCGGTGGAGTATAATCTAACATTTCCTCTTGCATCCCTTGGTATGTAGGGGTGCTTTGTAGAAAGCTTTGTACTCGGTTAGTGCAGAAGACATTGGATTTCATCGTTAAATGAAACACAGGAAGTTGGTGTTGAGGAAGGTCATTTGAATAGATGCCATCATGCCGCCTGACCGATTCCAAAAGTGGAAAGAATGACTTCATTAAGAATATAAGATCGGTGGGCGACATCTCCTAATAGCAAGTACCACCCTCATCCCCGCTGCCGGACCCCTGGCCAGGCAGATAGCATGGAAGGACCCGGCGCCAGTTTGCCACTGTCACCCAAGCCAATGGGACTGAGCACTGGAGGCCACCATTGAAATGAATCAGATCCATCACTGTCTGCAGGGGAGAGGAGCCCCTCGCACACGCTAATGCATCAGAGGGGGGGTGGGGGGGGGGGGGGGGTGCAGCACATCCAGGCCGCCCCGCTCCATGAAAATTACACCGATTTCATCATGGCTTGCTCCTGCAGGCCAAAGCGTCACGTGAGCAGTGGAACATTTCTTTGGAGTTTCAGCTTGTTTGGCGGCACACTGCAACAGCACACAATCGTTGCAGACATGGCTGCCGGCTTCTTCGCCATGACGCCAAGGATGCAAACCTGGAGGTGTCAGTACTCGTCAATGTCTGAGGTTGAAATTGAAAACGTTTTCAGATGGAGAATGAACTCGAAACAACGCGGCCCGGCAGCGTGTCGCACTGTCGCTTGCCTTCTGGAGACCATCTGGCAATCGGGTATTGGCATTGATCACCCAGTTGAAATGAAAGGTTTTCAATTGGGATTACAAATACAAGCATTATATATGCTGACAGCACTGGACACCAGCGTCAACAAGGAAGATGCTATGACTTACTAGCTTGATAACCTTGGCCATTTTGGATTGATGTGATTTGATGCGATTGATGCCCCCCTCACACTCCATTCCTCTGATGGCACCATAAATCATCATAAATCACTAACTCTTTGGATGCTCGTGGAGCTGAAGTTTGAGGAGTCACGCATGGACGCTACCACCTTACTGCTGGCGGCGCGTGTCGCCATGCGCTAATTTAGTAGTCGGAGTTCTCATTCTGGAGAGCTGCTGTGATTGGTGGCCTGGGGTCCCCTCAGATGAAAGGCGTCATGATGGCCGTCATGTATTTGCATGCGCTCTTCAAAGCACGGCACCATAGAACAATTCCTCACACGCCGCACTAATTGAAAAAATAACGAATGAATTAGTAGGGAATACTGGATTTGGCTAAAGATGAGTGTGAAACTTTATGAAATCTCATTAAAAGTAGCGATAGCGGATGTTTTTGTGGTTTGGCTGTGAGTTGCTCCGCCAAAGACACACTTTATCTCTGCCAAATCTTCCCCAGAACAATCATTTGTTCTCTCGACGGGCTGGTCTTTGAAAAAGTAGCCTCCTGCCCCCGATAGTCAGGGGAAATGATCGCTGGCAATTTGTTTGAAGCATTATAATTGCATGGCCGCTTCTTGAAAGCGCCTCCTCCGTCTTTCTCTGTTTCTCTATCTTAGTTGTGTTAATGCGTCGTCACGTGTCTTCCTGGTAAATTACAATTCCACAACTTTTCCCACTTTGGCATTTCAGCATGAATATTACTTTTTGGAAGGGATGCCGTTTTTGATGAGCGCGGTATTGGATGTGGATGAAGTTGGGCTACATGAAATGAAGCAATTTTCCACTGACTTGAAAGTAATGTGCTTGGGAATGTGGAATGACGGCAGAAGTGGGGCAAACGTGAGCACAGGAAATGTCATTTCTTGGATAGATAAACAGCAAATTGGGAACAAGCAATTTACTCCAACGTCGTGGACTATGGTGACACGCCCAACTCGCTGATCAGGGCACAAAGGAAAAACACAAGATCCAAAATGCAAGCCCAACAATTACGATGCAAGAATTTTGTGGTTTTGAGTATAGGGGCGTGCTAATTATCAGATTGATAATTATCCAGCTGATTATGACGTTATACCGATAAATCCGATAACATTAAAAACAGCTGGCATAGCTAGATAATGAGGTGAGATTACCTGTATTGTGCAGGGGAGGAGATCTCCGTGCCGGCACAGGGGCTGCTCGGAGCGTGTGCCCGAATACAGTGCACCTTGCTGGTTACCCCTTTACACCCTGCTTAAAATGGACATTTTGCCCAAACCCGACATCAGAATAACGTATAAAAGACACAAGTCATGAAAATGTACAAATTACATTTCTCACGTTTTTTTGCGCATGGCCGTCGGAGCTTGCACGACTGGTCGTGATTTATGGGCGAGTTGGAGCCTACCCCACCCGACAGGGTGCACCTGGACAGGATGTCAGTCAATCACATGGAAATCATTCACACCTACGGACAGTTTAGGCTGACTTGCATGCAACTCAGACCGTCTGACCGAGGCAGCCTTGCTATCCACTACTCCACCGTGCAGATTCATTGCTAGATAAAGTGAGTTATTACTGAACACTTGCAGTCCCAAAGAATCTCCCTGGATCCTTTTTTCTATTTTTCATCAAGTCTCCGTCAGCGGGCAACATCTGTCTGTCACACAGCCACAGTTCACGTCAGCCGCAGATATTAATCACACGTTTATCCATCTGCAAGCAGACAGTCTGATAATGAATATGCTTTCGTCTGGCTGATTTAAAATCGACCACTAACCGTAAGCCCACGCCTGTCCGCACATTTGTGGTGTCATTTATGTCCGAGATCGCCGGCAGACATTGACAGACACTATTGACAAGCTGATGATGGCGTGTGTGTGTGTGTGTGTGTGTGTGTGTGTGTGTGCTGTTTGTTCACCACCACCAAAAGAACTCAAACCCACGTGGAACCCCGCCACACCTGTGTCCTCCACTCTGGCACAGACAGGTAGCATCCTTTTATATATAAACATTATATCTCATCTCATCCCTGTCAATGTCAACCAGGAAGTGAGAATGTGGTCGGCCGTGGTCGACACGTTTGATTGGTTAAACAGTTGATGTGCGCGTCTAAGGGCTACTCGGGGACACAATCAATTAGCAAAAATGACCATGGTTGGCCCTAAGTGTGCTGGGATTGAACCAAAGTGTGCTGGACGTCAAAGTTAGAAAATGGAATACACACCCAGATACAGTACTTTGTATATACACATACTGTATGAATATAGAGTCCTCCTGAGTGGTGCACTCTGGGAAATGCAGTTTGCGGGGAGGGTGGCAAATAGATTACAGTAGAAATAAAATTGGGCTGCCGCCGCCCCGTCAATTCCCAAGCTGTTCTCTGAGGGCTAATTCGTTTAGGAGAAGCAGGGGAAACTCGGTCGCACCAATTGAGGAATAATATATTGAATCTGGTGGCTAAGTGGGTCCAGCGTTGGACTGCAGCCATGGTGCTTTTGTCTCTGAACACGTAACCGACAGCCAGTTGGAGAGGACGTGCGGCCAATGCTTGCCTTATTCCCCCTCTTATTTCCCCCTCTGTCTGTCAGTAGGATACGGGATAGACTGCTAGCATTTTGGCTAACATGCAGTGTGGCATCCCACCGTGGGATGGACCCCCTCTCGTCCCACGGCTGCAGCCAGTCGGTGTGTTTACCTGCGGATGTGGAGGACCTGCCCAAAGAGGTTTAACCAAGAGGAAGCGATGTGAGAAAGTCAATGAAGATGGGGTATCTGTGTGCCCGGGGCGAGAGGCGGCAGCTTAAGGACTGTAATTACAGCATCATGGTGGAGGTGACTGGATTAGAGCGGCGGTAACAGGCTGAAGCCGGGATAGAAGGCCGGGGAATGGCAACAGGCTCCACATTATTAGCCTTTGGTGACAGTTTAAGACTCACGGTCAACACTCGGTTTCCTCTCCCTCGCCGACACCCCAAGGTCATGTGATGCTGACAGAGGCCAAGGCAATTTGTGCAGTTTGCGTTTGATACAAATGTGGCCTGAGAGAAATGCAGGTATTAGGCAAATACTTTGGCAAACAGTGGTAGTTTCCTTCCTCCGGGGTAATCCACTGTGAAAACAACCAGATTAAGGTAGATTAAACACTTGCTGAGGTGATGAGAGCTGATGGAAAGAATGGCCTCAAAGGCTTAAAGGAGCACCTCGGCTTTTGGATAAACCATCGGCTTGCTGTTGTTTAGGGATTAAATCGCTGCTGTGACACTTCCAGCCTAATCTACTCTGACATTTTTATCTTGGTGGCGCGTGCAATCTTACGGGATACGCCCCCACAAAATCATGCTTTCATTTTCGGAAAATGTCTGACAAGGTCACCGGAATTTGAGGTGCGTGTCTTCTCTCCACGCTTGTGACGCATTGTGGAAAAGTTGTCTTTTTGGAACTTGGAGATGTCCTAACTCTTCCCTGTCTGTTTGTTTTTGTGTAGGAACTCCCTGGCAGCCCCCCCGGGACGGCCCACCCTGACGGCCTTCAGGATAACCACGAGCGCCGCATCTCCCACTCCCTGTATGAGAGCATCGAGGGCTTCAACAACATCTCCACGCCGATACCCTCCTCAGTTAGGCGCATCGGTGAGTGCTGGCTTATCGCCTCTCGATTTCTGCTGGTCTTGGTCTACGGTTTTGGCATCGGCATCTCTGAATGAGTCTTGGATCAAGACACGCCTCTCTGCTTGCTGGTTAAATCCCTGAGCAGCATCTTCTCCCATCCTCGCCCTCGCTCTCATCGCCCCGCATCCCAAGGTACACACCGTGTCTCACCGTTCAAACCCCTCAGGGATTAACGTCATCCTTAATCTCCACTCCTGACTGCTTTCACTCAAGCCAATTCTCAATCTCGCCAGCTGACATCGGCCGGCTAGCGTCTGGGCTCCACGGGCGTATCGGAATTGGCAATTCAATCCTCCAGCAGTCACCGCTGTCATCTGGCTATCGACGGGCCGTTAGCATGCACGCACGCACGCACGCACGCGTGCACGCAGGATGAGCTGGGCGAGGTTGTGCTCGTCTGCTTTCGTATTGCTTCAGTCCAGGTCACAGGCGGTCATACGGGTTCCCACGGCCGTCCATGTTCAAAAAACACAATAAATGCACTGAGGGCGCGTGTCTGACATGCTGAGTTTGGAGCTGCAGAGGTTCTGTCACGTCAAACTCTCACATTGTTCAGGTTGTCTGTAATATAGATATGTAAATATCCAGCATATACTGTATTGATATATAGGATTCCTGTAGCATCGCATATTTAGGTGCCTGGTTAGAACGTGCCGTGTATGCCTGTGGTGCTTCTGTTCCTAATCAGATCACTGTTGGTGGATGAAGACCATCTCCAACCTTCCCGTTCCCACTGCAGAGTGACTTTGTGATCGGTCGATGATCTTCACCTTCCTGCCATTGTCACGTGCGCACTCTCGTCCTGGTTCAGCCAGAGCGGTGCCTCTCCGCCTCCCATCGTAGGGGATGGGAGGCTGTGTCAGATAGCCTCTTGTGATGCTTAATTAAGCCCCCAGATCAATAGGCCTCTTGACATTGACTCAATCCCTCCGACTCCGACTCCGACTCCAGATGCCTTATTTTCTCTTCTTTCATGCTTTTTATTCTAAATCAAGTCATTCCAGATTGGTTGGCTTTTCCTTTCAGTTAAATTCTTTATTCTACCGGCTGCTGGTGCTCGCTTGGCACAATACAAGTGGGCAAACTTCAAGGGTGCCCATGCGGTGCCTGAGTGAAATCAGCCAAGTGGAGAAGTTTTAAGGTGGGGGGGGGGGCATGTTAAAGCTGTAAATTGTTAGACGTGAGTAAAAGAGTTCCTCCCCTGTCTTCAGGCTGCCTCGGAGTCGTGCCCTCATTACCCCCCCATGCCTCCTGGCTGTGGCAGGTCTTCATCGCTACAAGAAAACATCCCTCGTTTTTGGCACTAAATGCGACTTAGCGTGCACTCAAATTTCACGTCGTCACTCATTACACTTTTTCCAAAATGTATTCATCAATAAATGATACTTTAGTGCTGGAAAACCAGTAAAAAGTATGCACATAAGTATTGTATACGTTGTATTCTACATGTCACCAGGTGTCAGTAATGTTACCTTAAAGAGACGGAAGCCCCCACAGGAAGTACAGCAGACAAACCAAGTTCAAAAAGGAAGTCTCCTAATTGGGTGGGTCTATATTATACTTTAAAGGCTTCTTTTATTGTGGCTACTCCATTGGCTAATAGATGCGTACATGTGACTATAGGGGTGTTAGTTCATGTCCAGTGGGCTCTAATGTTATGCAGTAATTATAAAGATATTCCACATGTAAATAAAGACTCAGTCAGTATAGTCCTTCTGATTCCCTGTTGGGATATCGTCAGCTTCAATGTCACACGTGCGTGCCGTGCATTTCCACGTCATGGTTGGGGGCTGAATCATAACCGGCGGGGGGTGAAGTGCAGCGTACTGTACTCCACTCCTGATTGAAGTGAAATGACTTCCTTACTTTCCCTGCGTTCCTATTCTAACCACCCAGCCTTTGGTTCTCGGGGAGGGGACGGGATGACCCCCCCCCCCCCGTCCCCCGAGGAGAGAAAGGGACCAAAGAAAAAGGGGAAGAAGGGCGATGTACGCAGTGTGACGGTGAGAGCCAGGGTATAATGTAAAGGTCGTCATCACACTCGGCTTTACCTTCCGTTCTGTCCAAGTGAAAAGGTGCTGGGTGTCGCATCCTCACGCTGGGGTGAAAATTGAAACCTGCGGACCGACGCCGTCTGGGAGTTCCCAAGATGGGCGGGGGTTTGGGGGCGGGGGTTAGGTGAGAACAACGTGAGTGAACTTCCTGCTTTCACACAGGAAACGTGTTCCTGTCGTGTCATGTTGGCATGAAAGTGCGGTCTGGTTCGGTTATGCTAGCGTCATTAAGCTAGCATAAATCTGTACTGCAGGAGCTGCTTCTGTGGAGTCGAACGTCCTGTACCTTCTTCCCAAATAGAGGAACTAGTGAAGCTAGTACGGGAGTTGCGTGCCGAGCGTGATTTTTGTGTGAACACAACACAAACGGTGTGCGACCTCGTCATCAGGCGTGCCGTCAATCAATCAATCAATCAATGCTGCACATTGCCATGGCTAATTGTGGGACATTTTTCGAAAAACACACAAACCGGGACATATGCTAACTGAGGATTGTTCAGTGTTTTCGACTTCGGGTGACCAATAAAGGTTTGAATTCCAGACACGTTTTTCCCCAACGTACCCCAACGTATAAATGTTCCCTGCAATTCCGTTGATTCCGTTGACCCCACATGGAGTAGGTGTTGGAATATTGGGCAACAGTCCTGTGAATACAGTACTACTACTATGTACTACACTTATGTACATATATACTATATATGTATGAATACTAATACAGTACTTAGCGAGATGACCTCCGCCTATGCATGTGCGGGTCAGATATCCAAGGTTAACTAATGATCCCGCCACCAGCCTGATCAATAGGCCATGAAGAATCCAAGATGGAGAGAGCAGAAGGGAAGAATGAGAAGCAGGAGCAGAAGGTAGACGTGATGGACACAGATGGAGGCACCAAGATGGAGCAGTTCTATTAGCGTGACCTCTCACCTTACAGCTCAATGTTTCAGCAGGCGATGCCTTGCTCAGAAGGCGGAGAAACAGAAGAGCGAAGCACCGATCCATCTGAATGGATGTTGCCAGGTGGCCTCTCCGACCACCGAACTCATTTGTCTCCGTCTGCACCTGCCGCCATCGGGACCAAGAGTCTTTCTGCTTCCACCCAGCTGACCGCCAGCGGCCTCGGGGTTGCATGTCTTACAGTACGCGTGGAGAAACGTTACTTTCCACTGACATTTATAACCAGCTAAATTTCTTTGTGTCGTGCCATGTGGGAATTCTTATTGGGAAAGTCTGAATGGTATGCTAATGGTCTTGTTAGAGATGGTTAGCTTTGGACAATGGAAGCACTGGAGAAGCCGACAATGAAGGCACTAATGCTTGAACTTTGCACAGACAGGTTGCTTGACAACCTTATCGCTGGCTGCAGCTTGCTTCACGGGGACACGCACGCACGTGCACACGCACACATGCACACTTGAGGCTACATTACAGCCACATTGAAAAGTTCTGCAGACATAAAAACCGTATTGGTTACGGGTACCATATTGGACTTGAGAAGAACGTTATCTCTGTGGGGAATAAAATCAATGCAGTATAAGGTCCACGCCACTTTTAACAGGTCCGTTATACATTTTCTTTATTTCAGTCTCACCTGGCTGGAAGTTGCAGGAGCAGCCAAAGTGTGACATTCAGTGGCGTTGGGAAACGGCGGCGTTTCCCGCTGCAATGTTGTCAGGTTCCAACTGCAGTGGCACAGACGGCGGACAGACTGTAATTTTTGTGATGTTACTCGGAGCAGCCGAAAAGTGCTGCAGCGTGGCTAATTATGTTCATCTTTCAAAGCATCAACCCACCACTTAATTATACCTGTTTCCGTCTCTGCGTGCGCCTCGTTTCGACATGAAGAAAAGATTAAGTGGGTGCCATTAGTCTTTCTTTTTTCCACCACCCTTTTACCTATCTACATTTGTCTTTGGTATTACTTGATGTATAAAATCGACTCTATATCCTCCTAGCTACTGTATATGTATTGCTAGAATATTAGCACTATGATGAAGTGTGGAAGAGCCATAGTCATATTCCATATTGTGTTATTTTTCAAGTATATTTTTAGAATGTGCCGTTGGCCAATTAGAAAACAGCTGTGTGCCACAAATGGCCACCGGGCCGCACTTTGGACACCTCTGACATAACATGGGGTGATTTCCATTCCATTCCCGGCTAAGTTTTAGATTTTAAGTTTTGTTTTGGTAGTTTTGTGTCTGTTTTCTGCCCCGTTTTACGTTCCCTTCGTTGTGACAAGAAAGCAAAGTGAATGACGCACCTCGCACTTCAATAATTGGCGTTGAGAATGACTTCCTCCACGTACATCTGTCATGTGTTGGCTCGGTGAAATGAAATACCTGTTGGAGTCATTCTGGGGTCTCGCCAGGGCAAATATGATGTGCTGCTTGTCCCTCAGCCATAAATCATCCAAATGTTTGTGTGGTAATGAAAACCACAGCTCTCGCTCTTATCAGATGTGTGCTTGTGTTGACTTTGTCTCCAAACTTGAAAAAGTCTTTTTGGGCACGGAGACGATGCAGAAGAACCCCCCTCCCCCACCCTCGTCCTCAGCGGCACATCTCAGAAGAGCACCTCTTGTGCGGCTCTCGCTGGCGAGCACCAACCAAGGCAGCACGTCTGCTGTTGACTTTGACTGCTGAGGAGATGGAAAGGAGCAATTGAAAGAAGTCTGCTGTGGGGAAGGTCATGCAGGCCTGCATACAAATCAAGGAAGCGCTTCTCCTGTGAGTCTTTGTCCTTGGAGGAAGAATGAAGGATAATGCATAGCATGACTTATACCTCCAACTTTGCTTCAGCGGTTGCTTTCGTGTTTTGTCGGGACGTCTTGTGTTATTCAGCTCTGCTGCTCAGTCGCTGCTGCAGCCTTTCAAGACGTGGAATATTTGATTGATGCCCGGGATATCATGGTGACAATGTCACAGGGTCAAAATGTGCCAGGATTTGTGTCTCAAAATCAGACAAAGTGGTTCGCTTGTGGTGCCCGAGTGTGGATGTACCGGATAGCCAACATTTAGGAATGGAACATTTTCCCTCTGCTTTGAATGAATGAGGGCAGGATGGCACGCAACATGGACAGGCGGAGAACTGCGGCGTCTGCAATTCATCTTTCTCAGAGCCCAGGGAACATATTCCATTCCGAACACGTTCATGTACCAGACTCCATCTGAATTTGACAAATGTTTACGTTTACATGTGAATATGTCAAGTCCACGTTTGGAGGTCATTGTTTGTGTCCGATTCCGTCTGTCCTAGGTCAATATCAGCTCTCCCCCACCGTCAACATGCCCCAGGATGACATCGTGCTGATAGAAGACGACAGGCCGCCCATGCTTCCTGCCCACTTCTCCGACCAATCCTCCTCCAGCTCGCATGAGGACTTGGGTTTTGTGGGAGGGAACCCGGGACCGTGGATCCAGGTGCCATCCAATCAGAACGAATGGTGAGTATTGGACTATGGGTCAACCATCACTTTCAAAGACGGGGAGCCTTTTTGGATTTGCCATCAGGTGGAGGTGGTGGTGGTCTACACGGTGTGAAATACCGATATCAGATACTCAGATATTACTTTAAACTTTGTCTCAGCGAATTCAAAGGCAGTTTTTTAATTTACAGACACATTATTATTGTGGTGGAAAAAAAAAGATCTTCTCTAACTCTAATTCATCACAGCAAATCATAGCAATGACCAGATAGGAATGCAAGAGTGCAGCCTTCACATCCATGTTGTTTCTCTACTTTGGCTCTGATTGGCTCAAGGTTATTCATGACTTGGCTGCTTTTTTCCTGCCTCTTACTTTTTCCTCCAGGAATAGAAGTAGATTCCCTATTCCTGTACTTTGTCGCAGTGGATTAGGTCCGCAACGTACGGCTGCGAGGCGCTCACGCTTCCTGTCTGCCGGTACGTGCGCTCTGTGCCACTGCCCAGGGTTACCGTGAATAATTCATCTCGTCAAAGTCACATACGTGAACACACGACAGGCACACGTTTCCTTGGCTCAAGTGCAAACAGCTGCTCAAATACTCTCCTCCTGACTGGCGCTGGTTCTCTCGCACGTGCCCACAACATCCCAGCATCAACACGCCCTGCATCAACACGCGTGCCAAGCTGCAACTGAACTTTTCATTCATTCTTCACGTACAGGGCAGCCGTGGAGGCCCCGCGTACGTCTTGAATATGTATTGTGCTGCGTTTCACCTCTGGCCTTCTCAGTATTATGCAGCCCTTCTCGCTGGTGGGACATGCTTGGCTGCTGCTTACCTGCTGGCCATCACGAAGCCCACCGAAGCCCACCGACTCATCCTCAGTAGCATGCTTTTCCTTCTACACGTATGCTTTCACTTTGGCTTTTTCCCCAGATTCCAATGTTCTGGTAGTGGAGCAAGTACTATATACGTAGTTGTGCTGGTACATGTACTTGTGATGTATGGTACGCGTCAGCCAGAGGTCCAGCGAGCCCACAACTTGTGTGCAAATTCTCCATGAATGGAAAGCGAGTGTCGTCCGTCACGTTTCACTGAATGCATCATGGTTGGAAAGCGTTCCTTTGTAGGAATGCTGGCCTGCATGTTTGCCGCCTCGTTGCTTTTGTTCCCCTGATGGTGTCCACCACCTCCTTCTCAGATGCCCAAAGTAGCGAATCCTTTCAAGAGGAAAAGATAAGCGCCGCCGCCTGATCAAGTGGCTTAGTGAATGCACGGGATTAATAACAGCAGTACTCCGGAATGGGATGTAGGATTGGGTTGGAAAGTCAACTTAGTGGAACACTACAAGCACGGAATGACTTTTTAAATACACATCTTCAGTAACATCTACACACTCGTGCCTCATCATGTGCCCCAATACAGTGCACCTTGCTGGGCCACAGCGGGGGCTCCTCCCCCTCTATACTCTGGTTGTCCTGGTAGTAGTCTGGTAGTACTCGTACTCGTGTCATCACCTCTATGTATACTCTACTTTTCCTGGTAGTAGTCATGCAGTACTAGTACTAGTATTTCATGAGGACAAGTCAGCAGGTCCACTTGGTCTCATCCTCATCTGTTGGTTTCTCCCAGCGGTTTTCCTGGTGCTCAATGACATCGGTTTGGATTGTGGCGGAACGGAAAGGAGATGTTTTCCATCGTTACGTCTGTGAGATTCGCCAGTTGTGATGCTGTCTGTCAAGCAGCCAAAATTGAAAAGGACTGAAGACAAACACACACACACACACACACACACACCCTTGTATGCACTGACATCCTCTGTTGCACCGATGCTCTCAGTCTCACGGGTGTTTAGATACACATTGGCTGGTAAACAATATCACAAATTAACATATAAAGTGGAAAAGGTCCACATAGACATGAGGAAAGTTCCAGGCTAATATTGCAGCCAGACGGGCTTCTTCCGTGGATCCCTAATAGACTTTGCCACGGAGGATAAAAGTAAGAATTACACATGCCTGCGTGTTTTCCCTTAAATGCCAATGGTCCCTCCTCGCCTCATGAATATTTACCGTGTCTCAGTGGTGCGCCGTCGCTACAAGCATGTCATACATGCTCCCTTTCCTCCTCACCTTGCATGTGTTTGATACGAGGTCGGTGCCTGCTTGCATGTCTGCACACCCGGCCCTCGGTGGAAGGTTTGGACACCCTGCTGCCGTGCAAGCGGACGACCGGAAGGTGCAGGAACACCTTTGCTGCTGTAAAACAATAAAAGCTTTTGGCACCGCAGGGACGCTGTGAGGAAGAGGTGCCTTAGCTTATCTCGACTTGTTTGTTGTGCTGTAAAAACATAGCGGACTCACCTCCAGTCTCAACAGTCATGGTGAGTGGAGGAATTGTGGCCCCGCCCCGTGTCTGTCCCGAGATATAGACTCGTCGAGAGAAAAAGGAGAAAGTGTTGTGTGAACTTTGAATGATACGAGGTGAAAGAAAGGGATGATGAATGAAGGAATGAATAATTCATCCGTGCTGTCATCCCTGCTCCACTTTCTCGCCTTCCCGTGTCAGCCAGGCTGAGCTCAGATGAGAGCGTCGGGTTGGGGTGACAGCAAAGTGACGTCTGACACCTGAAGCGGGTCTCGTGTCGAACGGGCTCGGCAAACCACATCGGTTGTTTACATGCAGACGGGTGTCAGCGGGTCCGCCTGTGATGTGTTCCAGGAGAATATGTCTTATTTTGTTGTCAAATGGAAAAAAGCCCAAAAGCAACACTTGCAACGCACGCGGGGAGACTTCATTAGCACCACATCTATCTCCTCCAATGGCAAGGTGTTCACCTTCATTGGAATGCAAATATCCCCCAAACTCCCTCCTCTCCTTTCCCACTTTCAATTAAGATCCAGACAGAGATAGAGCATCTCAAAGGTAAAATGCCAAGGAAGCTAGGACTCCAGCCTCAGACGGACTTATTGAGTGGGCCTGACCCAAAAGACCCGCACGTCAGTGTGTCACAAATAGAGCCGAGCTTGTCCTGAACCCGGCCGGCGGGCGAGGCAGCGAGGTGCCCTTGAGTAGAATCCTGGCTGACATTGATGGAAAGCGATTGTCGGGCGTGTTCGTGAGTTCATCTGCATGTTGTACTGTATGGAAGGGAGCGTATGAATACTAATTGGGAGGTTTTTATCTCCTCGGTCTTTTTATCAGATGGTCTTGACATTATAGCGTTAGCACATTGATGCAATATCTGCACAACGTAACGAAATCCTGGCTTGACAAAGATGACCACTCTAACTACTATTCAATATGTTCCTCTCTTGCAGCTCACTCAGTCCCGACGCAGACCCGGACGCTTCTTTCCAAAGGGAGGGCTTCGGCCGCCAGAGTATGTCTGAAAAACGCACCAAGCAGTATGACAGTGCCGCTCATCTGGACATCGTCAAGTCACGCAAATCCAAGAGCATGGATCTAGGTACCGTACACGTTTGGCTCCAGACTTCCGTGTCGGCCTGGAAAATGTCCAAAAACAAAAAGCATACATGAGAAACTAACTTCACTAGAAGTTATCCTGCCAGGCATCAGTGAGGGTTATGCCCAGAAGACAGTTGCTGGGATGAAAGTGCGTTTCATTTATGTCTCGTTAAACACGTCAGAAGTGGTTGCTCTAACGTCTGAGGTCTGGAAGCTGCGGTGAGGTTAGTTTTGGAGCGTTTGGACGTTGCTGTGAGTTTGTTCCCATCAGCCACCGTAGATTCCTGTGGCCCCGAGTTCAGGCACGGAGCTCTGAACCCTGAACCCAAAGGCGACAAGGGGTTCAGGGCTCCTCCCCATGAGGTGGAAGTCAAACCTCTGAACTTTTATCCGCCAACTCCATTCCTCAGCGAGAGAAATGCAGCAATGAGCCCAAGTCCAGTCTGCCCATTAGGGGTACTTCCCCACACTGGGAGGCGGTCGGACTGTAAGTTGATATTTTGGTGTATTTCCCTGAACTGTTAGTCCAGTCTAAAGATATGATCAGCTGTATTTTTAGTGGCAAATATAATGAGATTTGTCAGAGGAGAGGAAGTGAGCAAAGTGGCTCATTGCTGCAAATGCACGTCTTATCTTTGGGTTTGATCCAAACCAAAAACCCTGATGGCTGCGTGATGTTAGCAAAGTGATGTTAGCATTTAGGTGCATTATTTGATTAGCTGTGAAAGGAGATGGATTATTGCGCTCATCAAAAAGCATCCTTAGATAAACCGTACTCGTCCCTTCCCAGACAAAGACCTCGTTTGGTCCACTTGGTCAAATGCTAATTTGTTCCAGTCCTTACCTCCAAAGCAGCAGGTAAAAGATACTTCTCCAAAGTTCATTTAGTCCATAATGAAGCTTCTCTGCTTCAACGCTACCTTGACCAAATGCTAAGCATGCTAAGCATGCTCAACGGCATCCGCTCGCTGGGCTGGCCGTGGGGATCTTTCTCCCGGTGAATTCTTCTTCCACGTGTTCCAGATCACAGCAGCTGCTGGGTTTCTTGTCTCTGAAGGCGTCGTGTCGGAATATGCTAAACTCAATCAGACAGCCCGTCTTTCACTTTCATTTAGATGTGGGCGGAGATTGGCCAAACCAAAGCCTCAGCTTCCGCAGGAATATCTCATCACCTTCGCGACACTGCACCTCCGAAGCTTCATGCGGGAATTTGAAATGTGTTGTTTGTTTTTCATGTTCATTGAAATGAACTTTTGCTATATTTCTACGCATTATTGGTACGTCCATAATAACTTCCACTTGGTATGTCGGACCGGACCATTTTGGCCAATTAAGAGTTTGTGTTGATGGAAGGCATCCTTCCGGCCGCATAGCGAGACGTCGCTGTGAATGGCGTTAATGATGATGACTTGGTGGCGCATGTCGAGGGTTTGAAGGACGTCCTCCGCCATGCTAATGATCCACATCTGGCGGAGACGTCGGAGCCTGGCTGACCCGGGGACGTACCTGGACACGGCCTTCGCCTGACCACCACGGAGGCTATTTTTACCATAATTACCCTTTTACCGCCCCGGCTCTTTGAATAAATTGTGTGTAATGGAGCCCCCGTCTGTACACAGATCTTTCCACGCACGGCCCCGTGGTGAATAATGGCGGAGCTGCATGGCTTTAGCCGCGCTAATTATAGCATGTGCTCCTGTCCCTCTAATAACTGCTGCTGATTTATTCATGGAGTTTGCCATGCCGCCCCTTTAACGCTTAATGGCAATGGATCCTCTCCAATTACCCGTCCTTGGCCTTAATCCGCCGTAGGACCGCGGCACGGTGACCGGATTCCGCCTCCGGACGTGACACACTTTCAGGTGCATGGGAAGATCTTCCTTTGCGTTTTTCACTGCGCTGATTTGATTCCTCCTTCGGGCGTGTGGGGAGTGGCGTCCCTTGTCTGGATGCAATAGCGGAATATATTATATATATATTTATATATATATTTTCATGGCTGTGAATAAGAGAGCATCAAGGAGCGCCGGCTTCAGTCGGGAGATAGGAATCACATAATAGACTGGCGTACAGAGAGCTGTCCGTCAAACTCTCCCCAGAGAGTCGGGGCCTCTTCTGATGAAAACAAAGACAGGTTGGACTTTGGGCAAGCTGTCTCTCTCCGTTCCTCGCTCTCGCTCGCCCGTGCTCTTTGTCTCCGTGCTCCTGTCGGTGGTTCAGCGGACTGTGAGAAACAATGGCCGAGCGGATCGTGCCGAGTGGGAAGATAATTCCCTGATTCCAAGTACAGCAGATGTCCTTTTGCTTGCCTTCAAGTGCCGCATCCTGTACGGCTCAAGCCTGCAATCCCTTTGTGTGGGAAACACTCTGGCTTCTGCCAGTCCGCCCTTCGTGGGGGGTGTGGGGGGGGGGGGGCGTACATCCAGAGTTCATTCAAAGTAATGACAACATTTTCATGCTCGCTTGGTGTTCATCTATTTCCTATTGTCCTGCTTTCAGGACTCCATCCCTCCCTAGCAGGGCTGCCCAAGTCTTCAGTCAAGTCAAGTGTTCTCCAAAAGAGCCGAGAAGGCCTCGACAGAAATGAAAGTTTGCCACTTTGACATTTTGTAAAATATGTAATGTATATATGTAAATCTCCAAGATCTCCAAGATTGTTACTATTGCACATGACTTACAGGCAGACGCGGGTTCTATTCCATCTGTCCTGTCCCGTGCGCTGCGTGTCATTTCCTGGCTGTTTGTTCGAAACCTCTGACATTGTTTTTGTTGAGCTAATTTCAAATGTAAGCAAGCCTTATTCCACTTCCTGCAACCCGACGCCAAGCACCCCCCCTTGACATTTGCAGCACACCACACCGTTCAATGTTATCGTTTAAGACCGCCTCTGGGATGCGGCATTATAGGATTGTTCATTTATTTGGAACGCTGCTGTTGGAATTGGGCTGTGGTTCTCCCGGGATTGGACGAGTTTGCTAGCATTGATGAATCGGAGGACGGAGGACGGAGTTTAAAAATCATGACGTGCATTTAGCAGCCTGGAAAGCAGAATCGGATGGAGAACAGCTGACCTTTTTAGCCTATTTGACTGGTTGGACAGCAGATGGAGAGGAAGCGAGGATGGAGGAGAATAACGTTGGCCGCAGATGTTGAACGCGGGCGGGCGTACCATGTGACCCAAAACACCTTCTTCCTTCTTCGCCGTGCTCCCACACTGGCATTGGCCCTCGAGGTCTGAGCTAAACCAAACTGATTGTTTTCTTAAGGCTAGTGGCTGGGGGGCCGTTTGTGGTCATCCAAGTGCGATGTGAAGAAGTAGAACGTTATCGCTACGTCCGCCGTGGTGACGTGTTTCGTCCACCATGGTGAAGACAATTCAGCTCGGATCCATAACGGATCGGATCCAGGTTTTGCCCTGAGGTCAGGCCCCCCCGAGTCATTGCATGAAGAGCGAAATGGTGGTTAGTGAATATTTCCCTGTCGAGCACACGGAATCCATCTTAATACGTTTGACAGCACCTCGCTGCGAGCTCAATGCAGGAAAAAATTGACTGGAAATCAAGCGCTGTGTTTACCAACTGGCAGCTAATGTAAGACCTACAGGGAAGTGATGGATGCCCTCGCCAAATGAAATAACAATACTGGCGTTAAGCTCCGCTTACATCGCCCGAACACACGCTTGAATATTGGGAATCCCATCACAACACAGCAGCCCTGCAAGTTTACTTCATTACAGGCTGCCCAGCTGTACGTTCTTATCATGCCGCTCATTGGATGCATCGAACCAATAAAACGGCCTGCTGAAAAACACTTAGCCACGGCAGGAAGTCCGGAAAAGGACTCTGTGCTGACGTGTGAGTTTATATTACGTCTTATTTTCTCCTATTATGTCTACTATATGGGCTAATAGGAGTATAAATGTGACTTTAGGGGTGCTATTTTATGTCTAGAGGGCTCTAATCATGGAAAAATATTTCGAAGGTGGTAAATGGGATATTTTGAAAATATTCCAGTTCTAAATAGGGAATTCTATTTTTGGGACCGGAACCAATTAAGTGCATGCCTCACCGACTCCAGTTTCTTTTTTTTTCTTTTCAGGAAATGCCGTGGGACCTTCGCTGGGCCTCAAAAAGTCCAGTTCCCTTGAAAGCCTCCACACAGCTGTTGCTGCGGCAACCCGGAACACCGAGATCAACGTCGACAGGCCGCGCTCTCGAATCCTCAGAGGCCGCGGCTGCAACGACAGTTTCAGAGCGGCTATCGACAAGTCGTACGACAAACCACGCCTCCACGCGGAAGAAGGGAACAGCATGGAGACCGGTACGTATTTCCCACAATGGCGGCGTACACGGGAACGCCTCTCGACTTGCTTGTTCCCCCAAACGCAGAGTGGGTCTTTGTTTTGCCTTAACGTGTCATCCAATGCCACCTATTATCCATTTCCTCCTGCTTGTGTGGGTTCCCTCCATAACGACCCACTCCATGCCTTGGAGGTTGCAGTGTGGTAATGTGTCCCTTGAGTCCACAGAGAATGTCGGATTCCCGAGTAAACGAGGTTAGGGATCCCCACTTGCTGGGGAATAACATAGCTCAGAGGTTGTGAGTTCAAGTTCAATTGTTCATCATGTTTCATCAAAAGATCTTCCATTCAGCATATTTCCACAGCATTTCAGTCCAGCTTCAGCTTCCAAACTATTCCTGCATTCCTTCGTCATTTCACCTTTCATACTTTTTCAAAGCATTTCACTTTATCTTCAGCGTTGACACGCAGCGACAGCTGGCATTTCTTCAGGAAGTTAGCTAGCATTTCAGTATCATTCTGGCTAAAGCTCAACCTAGCTCGCAGCACATAGACCGGACTTCAGTAATGAGGCAGTCGCTTCTATCGCCACCAGTCAGGCTTGGCTTTAGCTCTTTGTTTATTGCTTTAATGCTTTATTGCTAAACTGGGATTTGCTTCATTGTAAACTTTGAGAAGAAGCGGAAGCCCACCCAAAGAGTAAAGGTATCCATTCCTACTTGGTGTCTGATGATAAAAAGACGCGTCAGGCAGGTGTCTTATGTTTTGCCAACAGGTAATAAGAGCGCCGTGCTGCAAGAGTAATTGCTTTATGAACATTTGCATCCAGCCAAGGAGGATTCCATTAAAAGGGAACGGGGGGGGGCATGTAAGGAAAAGGGGGAATTATTTGTCTGAAATGCTTTGTTCTCATAAGCTCTGTCAGCAAGCCACTAAATACAGTCTTATCTCAGCAAAGGAAAATGGGGAAAGCAGCTGATTTCCTCTCTGCCGTATATTGCCCCCCCCCCCCCCCCCCCCCCCCATGATATTCAAATAACTGCTTTTCAATTTAGATAAAAGCAGCCGGTTTGTGCTCGTCACTGAGGTTAATAGTCAAAGTTGACAGATAAGCCCACGCTGTCCTCTGCTCCGAGACTTTTATTTACATAAAATACAGATTTGGTATATTCTACGTCAAACGTGTCCCCGGCAGATAGCCTGCTGGGGACACGCCCCCCTCCTTGTCCAACTCGCTCTTGCAAATCCTTCAGAGAAAGAAGTGAAAGGGGAACATCAGCCCTCCTAATAAGACACGCCTTTTCACGTCTGGGCTAACCTGCGCTGACCGTCCGCTTCCATGGGCTTCCTTTCAAAGTTTCACACGGGCGCTTCATATGTGCGCTTCACACGGGCGCTCCACACGGGCGCTCCACACGGGCGCTTCACATGTCCAAGTGGTCAAATGATTGCCTGACGCGTTCCTGTCAGTTGAGACGGCCTATCAGGTCCTTTCTTCTTCTCGCATCCTTCAACTCCTGAAGACGGGCTCACATCACCTTCCTGATGTCAGACTCCGGCGTGATTGCCTGCATTTCGTGGAATTATCAGGAAAGGAGATAAGTCTCCTGTGCCTTTTCATCGCCACATGCCGCCTTTGAGAGACTACATATCAGGCACACACGTGCACAAAAACACACAACAATGCTGGAGATGATGCATCATAAGACACAGCGGCGTTAGCATTGCTAATCTCCGATGGAGGAGAGGCCTGGGAATAAGGATGACGCCCTCTCAGGTTGATGCATCCGTGGAGGATGACATCCTGCTCGTGACAAAAGGACAACTTGGAGACTCGTATGAGCTGAAAGTATGAAGGATCCACGTAGGCAAGGGCCGGAATGATGACCTTGGGAAAAATATCACGCTTTGACGTTTCACCGTGTTACAGTTCCAGCTCTAGTACATTTTATTTTGAAATACCCTCAGTGAAAACAGTCATGTTTAAGGCATCTAATATGATTTGTATGTAACAACTCCAATGAGGCCCGATGACCTGGACTGGAAACTGCCGCTGACTCGTCTGTCCGCCGCTATCGTAGCATTCCAAGAATCAGAGTCTTGTCGTAAATAGATGCCAGTGGCAAGCACACCTCCCGATCCGAGATGACAGCGTGCATATTTTAGCCGGATAAAGCCGTCACTTTTATCTCCCTTCCCTCCATATCGTGTTTCAGTGCTAACATTTTATTGGCATCTTTAAAATGGAAACTGATTTTTCAACAGATTAGAAGACAAAATAAATCCCCCGACTCCTCCTCCTGGAAATACGACCCCATCCCATCCGCCCTCTCCTGTCCCATCTAAGTGGGAACTCATTCTTGGAGTATTTTGGGAACTTCCTGTGATTGTTGTGTCCCATTACATGCGTTAGCTAGCTGTCTATTTTATGCATTATTATGTATGCATATTTAGTGTGTAAACAAATGCCATAGCACGATGTAAAAGCCATCGATGGAGCAGGTTGTGGTGTACAGTATAATGTACAATGTATATAAAGTATATATAATATGTCATGTATCGAGGAGGCAGGATCATGTGATTGAAGAGTACGCCACATTTGAAAGTCTGATCCCCGGAGCCTTTTTTCATGATTACTTATACGTTTAATTAGTGACAGATTAATTACATTTTGCACATCACTCCTCATTAGATGTGATGGGAAGTTCAATCAAGCGTACGTTTATCACCTAAGGAGTTTGATGCCCGGCTTCGCATTCGGCTAGCATGGAAATTGGGAACCCGATTCACATGAGCGACATCGGATCTGGATCCATGGTTTATATGAAATGGGTTGTTCAGTGGTATGGAATGTACTACGTATATTCCATATTTAGATACGATAATAATACAATATATACTATAGTCCATATTCATGTACTATAATAATATTCATTCATCTTCTAGCGCTTATCCTCACGAGGATTGCAGAGGTTCTGGAGCAGATAAGTTCCAAGCAAGAGTTAAAGCTGTCTATTGAGAAAAAAACAACAAATTAGAATCCGCTCGTAGGACCGGAACGTTGCTAACTGAGGACTTTTCCGATGAAAAGCAACAGGAAGATGTTTTTGCTGATGTTTGTTGTTTGGTGCTAATATTGTTATCGCTCCTCTGTGTCCTCATTCAAGTGGACGAGGACACGGATGGAAGCTCCCGATCCGGCCAAGACTCCACGTCCGCCAGCGGGGACCTCGTCGTTAGCCCCGGACTCAACGGGAACATCTCCAAAGAGGACAGGCTGAGAGATCGGGACAAGGCGGAAAAGAAGAAGCCCGAGCGGGATAAAGACAAGGAGAGGAGCAAAGCCAAGAAAGGGGTGCTGAAGGGCCTGGGCGAGATGTTCAGGTAAGACCTCCACCGTCTTGGAGTTGGGAGTGTCCGTGTCTTTATTCGTTCTTCCGTTGTTGACATTCACGTCATATTCGCACCCTGCTTTCACAAAGTCACATGACCATCAGGAGCTCCTCTCCTCCGACCTGCTTGGATGCGGGGAGAAGGAAGAGGTGGATGTGCTTATGTCCAACCATCCATCCATTCTCCATCCATCCATCCAGGGGTATGCTGGAGCCTATACCAGCTGTCTTTGGGCAAGAGGCGGGGCACTCCCTGGATTGGTGGACTGTTATTGCATGAGATTATTTTTAATAAGGCATTTTATTCCTGAAACACTATGGCCACGCCCCCTTTTAGTACTTTAAAAATGCTTTTTACTCCCTTTTTACTGTAATATATATTATATTACTGTAAAATTATATGTTATTCCATTTGAAGCATTTAATAGAGTAACCAACCTACATGGCTTCCCTCATGAATCGGATGTTAGGATATTTGGAATTGGAATTGCCACCATGCTAACATCGGGCCTCGCTGTCATGAAGTGTCCACTTATCCACTGTGTCTGCATGCGTGTGTGAAGGTCGGGAGCGGGGGGGGGGGTGACGGTAATCACTAATTGACTATGACGATGTTGCTGATATTTTTGAGGTAGTGAAGTGGCAACGACATCATGTGGGGGGGGGCACACACCGTCCCTCGCAGCAGCTTCCCTTAGTTTTCAGCAAAGTGCCAAAAAAGAAGGGGGGCAGCGGATTGTGTGCACACTTTAAATGGAGCAGAACTTGGAAGCGCTGCAAGCCTTCTTGTGCCTTAAGTTGCTTCCATGTGGATTACTTTAATGGGATTAGCCGGCGTAGCGCATCACGTGACTCACGAGCGAACAATAAAGACGACAAGTGTGTTTTGGGGTCACAATGGAGGCACGCTGCAGGGTTGCTTTCTCTTCCCGTTCCAGGCTAATTTGTCACCAAAATATACTTTTTCCACACCAAATGGGAGCGCTTTGAAGGTTTGGATGCTTTCCAATGACTTCTGGCTGCAGCGGGATTTTTGTAGGAGCCCACTCCAGCCCTCCATGTGCCCTGGGAGGCCTCGCCATCACACCTCATTGTCCACTGTTGGCACACAGTGGGCTTAGCGTAGCCCCCCCGCGTACAGCCATCGCCCCTCCTATGCCTTTAAAGCAGGAGTGTCCAACTATGGGGGACACCCGGGGGGGGCATCTCAAGTACATCTGGTCCAATCTTCTCAGTCTTTACTAATAGCAGCTCAGAACCTGGGCTCCTGGACTACTGTTCCTGGGAGTGCTCTTGGATGCCCAGCATGTCTTGCGGAATTTAGAGTTCAAATTGTTGTTTTATTTTTATGTTCACTTCCTGTTTCTGATTGCCCAATTCAAGGTCAAGTGCCTTTGGCCAGCTTTTGTGGGACTCGGGTAGGGTAGGGGGGCACCATAACTATCAGGCTGATATGATTTGTTTTTTCTCCTGCCTGTGGTGTTGAGGCCTGTCTTGACTTTGCCTGAGTTCGCTGGTAAACAAACGAAGGTCACTTGAAGGTCATCCACACGGAAACCTTTTGAGGTCCAACAGCAAAGTGTTTCGTGGTTTCGGGAACGGCCAACTGAAGACGACAGAATTACGCACATGTTCTTTCTTCTTCTATGGTTGGTGTGTCGTGTGCTTCCGCTTGCTGCAGCACGCGTACGTGTGCTTGTGTATCATTGTCCCTATATGTATCGGTATATCGGTATCACATCGGCCTCAATACAGAAGGCTATGTTCTTGGTTTGTATGTTCATCTGTCATATTTAATATTGTCCCAAATTGCCCAGCAACCTTTGATGTCGAGGAGGCTGCGAGTTTGAGACCTTTGCTCGAAAGCTTGAATGTAAAGAAGCTTCTTGACGAGCGTGTCTTTGGATCTCGAGGCTTTGTGGCATAAAAACTTTTGACAGCGCTCTTCTATTCTCCTCATTTCCACATCCAAGTTTCTAAAGTTAAAGATGGAAGATACCACGTGAACGTTTGCATCCCAGCGGATTAAATAGCAACTTTTGTGTTCAGAAGAAAACGGAGTGGTAAGAAATGCCAGAGGTAAAAATAAGAACGCAAAGGATCTGTGATGTGGAAGATTTTAGCAAAGATTTCCACGGCGGTTTCAGATCCTGTGGCTGATGAAGGCTTTGTCTCGTCAGTCAAGTCTCAGGCTTCCACGTCTCGCATGGCCCGTACATTAGCAAGTTTAGCATGCCAGCGCTATGCCGTGGTATCTCCACTTCAAAAGGAGACCCGGTGAGGTTAATCCTTTGTAACGCTTGTCTCGGTGCTTTTGTTTCCGTCACTTTTTATCCCGGCGCTCCTCTCACATGCCGGTCTTGTCTTCATCTCCCGCTTGTGCTGATGGTTTGCATGCGGGGCTTTTGGACGGCCTGATGAATGTGGATCTCACATCCACTTAATGGACTTCCTGATTGGGAGTGCATTAACAGCGGGAGCGAGACGGAGGTTAGATAAACCTGGTGTGGAAGATTGGCTTATAGTTTGTAAAAATGCCATGGAAGGAAATTAGGATGTCTTCAAACTGGGGATGCTCCGATCGACCGGCCAACGACCAGTATGGGTGGACAAGCACTTTGTAAAAGGAATGGTTAATCACCCTGATCAGCACATACCACTTCAGATCACCACCATGACATAGAGTAAATCTTCTAAGGTTCTGGGATTGGTGGACTTTTATTTTGTTAGCAATAAAATGGAAATGAAGCTAAAGGGGCGGGCTTTGGCTTCCAGTCTTGGTCTCGAGCTTTACTTCCTGAAGGGAGACATCCTGCAGTAAATCGCCGATGATCATATCAATGGATAGACCCGTGTTTGCATTCCAAGCTGCTAAAAAGCCCTGGGCGGCTGGATGCTTGATGCTTTGGTTATTTCCAGGCTGTTGCATGCATGTGTCCACGTCGGCATGCAGGGCGGCGCCAGGCCCGGGAAGCCCTTTATGTTATTATTCATGTCCTCTCTAGTGGATAGCACGCCATCATTACTTTCCAATCCTATCACTTGTGTTTGGATGTTGGAAGCATCGCCCTGGGCTGTGTTAGCATGCTAGATGGCAGCGGTGTCTCCGTGGTCCGGCCCGTGAGGCTCCCTTCAACGTTCCTAATGAGGTGTCATTTCTCTTCCGCATGACTGACTGACTGCCCCCCCCCCCACATCAAAGCCACATTCCCATTATTTCATGGCCCTGTGTATACAGATGACTGTTAAACTGATAACTAGACATCACTCGAGGAGCTCAATTTCTGCGTAATACCATCTCGTGAAATCACATTACAATGCTGGTTTGACCTTATTAATATGATTTTTCACCATCATACTTGCTGCCATTTTGAATCCTATTAGAGACATTAGTGCCACATTTGCTTTCCCTTTATGGAACTGGTCTATGGATACCTCAGTCCCACGCACAGCACGATGGATGATGGATGGATGATGGATGCATGGAAGCATTCGGCTTCCTCCTGCATTCCAAGAACATGCATGTCAGTCTAAGTGGAGATGTCCTCAGTCTTTTGTGTAGATGTCCTCCATATGATCAACTCCTCATTTAGTAGATGGCCCTGGGTGTCTAGGCATGTGAGTCTGACCATCATCTCGATTTAAAATAAAAAAAAAAAAACCTTCATTCATTCTCCAGGGTGTAACAGGATAAAGGCGTATAGAATATTCCCTAAAATGCTAAATATTCCCAGATGGTGAGTTAACATACATGGATACTTTTTCCAACCAGAGACGATCGGGTCAAAAAGCGGACTCAAATGATGGAGGTGAAGTATCTTTTTGTATATTTAAAACGACCAATTGATGCACATTGTGTGTTTGTTTTTCCAATATTGTGTGTGTGTGTGTGTGTCAAGTCCATAGCAGTATAATTGTACATAAGTATAAGGCCAAATTGTTTTCGCCAAGCGTTATGCAAATGCACCACACGGCTGGAATAAAGGAGCGTAAAGAGGATGAGCTGGTGGAGGCTGCAATATTGAAAGGCCTGGCCAGGGAGGGGAAGCGGGGGTGGGAGTGGGAGCGTGTGCACTGGAGTGAACTGGGGCACTGGGGGGGGGGGGGGGGGATAAAAAGGAAAGGGAGCAAGGCGATAGGAAAAGAAGCGGCACAGTCACGGCATCATGAAACCGTCCGCCTGCAGGCTGAGGCTTAACTTGCAATTTAGCCTTTTCTTCTTCTGTTGTTTCTTTGTTGGTCTGCACTCGTTTGCGTGTCACTTTGCATTTTTCAGACGCGCGTGAATCCTTTTTTGTGTGTGAGGCATGTTTCCTGGTGTGCAGATGAGAAGACATGTTAATGGGATCTGGCATCAGTCTCACCAATTCTCAGACGCGGAGGCGCACGCAGACGCCCCCCCCCCTCTCTGATAAGTACCATGCCTGACGTCGAGCCATCAGCCGAAATTGGAGCTCGGTGTGACAGCCGCGCATCCCCATCTTCCCTTACCTCCTCAGCCTCCATCACAGGGGGGGCCCTTGTGTGCTGGCCCCTCCCCACAGATGAATTCCCACTCAGGGCTGCGCCAAAAGGTGCTGGAGAGAAGGCCTTCCGTCTTTGTTTATTATTCCCGTGCAGCATGGAAGCGCACGGGGAGCACTTGAGTGTGTTAGCAGGCTCTGGTGAGTGCTTGATGGTGAGAATACAGATGCCATGCCACAAAGGCACAAAGGCACAAAGGCACGGCCGCCTTAGACGTGTAGCATGGGCCTAAGTGGTTAGCGTGTTCCTGCACCATTCTATGTCTTCAACGCGCACGAATCCTTCTGCTCGTATGAGTGGGGACAGCAGATGTCTGCTAAGCCAGTTTGATCATGAGCACACCGACGTGACACATTAGCCTGGCTGTTTATACACGCACACGGCCGCCATGCACCCGTCGTGCGCCCGCACGGTGGGTAAAGATACATTCCCCCCCCCCCGTGCGCCTCTGTTTGCCTATATGCCATCCCCAACGCACATCCACATATGCCGGGTGCGTGGTGGCACCGTCACTTTGAAACCAGCAATTAGACACCTCCACATGAGGGCTGTGGCATCTGCTCAGTATAATCCGGGCCAAAAGGATAATTGTTCCTCTTTGGGAACACCTCAGTCATCATCATGTGTCCCGTGGAAAAACCAGCACAGGACTTGGAATACAGACATGGAATACCAGCCGGTTTAATGTGGGAAAATAGGACTGGAAGAAGATAATTGCAGGTAAACATACATCGTGCATCGTGAGGGCCATGCAGACGCCAACATGATGGCCCCCCGCCTGCCCAAGTCCACCCTGACACTGGACCTCCTTTTAAAGGTCCCTTCATCAGCTCTGCTTCAATATGTTTTATATTGTTTGGGATCCTGTTCTACATTGGGACTGTACATTTGGAAAAGTGACATTTCTAGTTCATACCCCCCCACCCCCACCCCCCCATGACGAGCTCGCCCTCGCAGTGATGCCACGGGGGGGGGGCTGTCGCTCAGGCAAACAAACATAGCGGTGTACGAGGCAGAGGATGTTGACAGTTTACAAAACAGCATCAGTACCATTTTTTTGATTGATTGATAGCCCCTACACTTGAGGACCAAAGTGCGTGTATAAAGCATTATTATTATTATTATTATTATTATTATTATTATTATTACCTACATTTGAGGACCAAAGTGCATGCTATTATTATTATTATTATTATTACCTACATTTGAGGACCAAAGTGCATGTATAAAGCATTATTATTATTATTATTATTATTATTATTATTATTATTATTATTATTATTACCTACATTCGAGGGCCGAAGTGCATGTATAAAGCATTATTATTATTATTATTATTATTATTATTATTACCTACATTTGAGGGCCGAAGTGCATGTATAAAGCATTATTATTATTATTATTATTATTATTATTATTATTATTATTATTATTATTACCTACATTTGAGGGCTGAAGTGCATGTATAAAGCATTATTATTATTATTATTATTATTATTATTACCTACATTTGAGGGCCGAAGTGCATGTATAAAGCATTATTATTATTATTATTATTACCTACA
Organism: Doryrhamphus excisus; assembly: GCF_037039965.1. Classification (NCBI taxonomy): domain Eukaryota; kingdom Metazoa; phylum Chordata; class Actinopteri; order Syngnathiformes; family Syngnathidae; genus Doryrhamphus; species Doryrhamphus excisus. The sequence continues at coordinate 1,116,881 of NC_136361.1, forward strand.
TTTGAGGACCAAAGTGCGTGTATAAAGCGTTATTATTATTATTATTATTATTATTATTATTATTATTATTATTATTACCTACATTTGAGGACCAAAGTGCGTGTATAAAGCATTATTATTATTATTATTATTATTATTATTACCTACATTTGAGGACCAAAGTGCGTGTATAAAGCGTTATTATTATTATTATTATTATTATTATTATTATTACCTACATTTGAGGACCAAAGTGCGTGTATAAAGCGTTATTATTATTATTATTATTATTATTATTATTATTATTATTATTATTATTACCTACATTTGAGGGCCGAAGTGCGTGTATAAAGCGTTATTATTATTATTATTATTATTATTATTATTATTATTATTACCTACATTTGAGGACCGAAGTGCGTGTATAAAGTGTTATTATTATTATTATTATTATTATTACCTACATTTGAGGACCAAAGTGCGTGTATAAAGCGTTATTATGATGATGATTATGATTATTATTAGTGATTATTGTTATGATGATGATGATGATTATTGCTTTGACTTTCATTTTCGTATGGGCCAAGTGTCCTGGTTTGTGGTCATCAACTACGGTCACCACGGTCATGAATAAAGGTTTTGAAGGAAAAGGAAGTGGTATTCCGGTAACGCCTGGGCCATTTCTAACCAAAGCGTCCTTCTGTAGCAGGATGAGACAGCCAAGCTCGGCCGTCACTTTCAGTCCTGGGGGGTAACCCGCTTAGAAGTCAGAGGAGACCAGAGCGATAGCATTAAGGTTGGGGGGGGGGGGCTCTCTTTGACTTTATCCACCACAAAGGAATGAGAGATGACTGTTGGACGTGGGGGGGCTCGGCTCCCCGCTTGCTCTTCAAATGCTTTTGTCCATTTGATGCAAATGGGAGGGGGCAGCAATGGGCCTCCGTCAGACATCCCCGGAGTGATTAGCTTTGGAATGATGGTGCGTCTGCGATGCGGACCTTGAAGCGGAGGAGAGTCTGGCGTGGGTGTCGGGAGAGGCGGAGCTTGCAAAGAGACCAGTTAATTGAATCTCAGATCTTGTCGAGCTGAAATGAGATCCAGAGATGTCTCTCACGCCGACTCGGGCGCAGAGCTGATGTTTGTGGCTCTTCTGTCTCCGACATCATAAAGTCCGTTATTAAAGAGCTCAAATGAAGTGAATGGCGGTGCCCCGTTCCGACTGGCGGGCCAATGACTACTAATGATACAACCCCCGTGGGATCACAGCAGACCCGCCAATGAAACCTCTTCCAAAACTAGATCTGTGACCGCCTTGGTAGCTCAGCCTGTAGAAGTCTCATTCCAGCTCCTTTGTGGCTGTGCCACGACATCAGAAGCGGGAATATTGGCCGGGCGCCTTTCATTTATTGAATCTGCAAAGCAGAAAAACAGCACATTAAAGCCGGCGCATATAAAAGCGGTTAAAGACTACTTGGATAATTTGATATCAACACCAGAGAAATGATCTGAGTACAGTACAATACCATCCAGTATTACTCTTGTCACTTGGTCAAATGTGGTATTTAATGGTGGACTCCCATCAATGACTTAAACGTGTTATGAATACAGTCGTGCCTCGCAGCATCACGGTTGGAATAACACTCCCTCGCTATATTGCGTTTTTTCAAAAAATAATGAAAGATAAGTTATGTATGTTGTGGTCATCGAATCAGTAATGTGATGAGACATGGCGTGGCGGAGGCGGGCACACCGTGATTGAGATTGAATGATGCATTTTTGGCGTCTTTGTCCTTCTTCCCCACTGCGTTTGAAACACTTTATAAAAAGTAGAAGTAGTACATTGGAGAGGCTAACTAGCTAGCAGGCCGTCTTTTGGCCCTGCAGTGACTACGCAAGCTGCACAATGTGATGTAAACAAAGAATAATAAGAGTGTAAAAGCGACTATAGGGTTGTTATTTCACGTCTACAGGACTCAAAGGTTAAAACCCATCTTCTATGCTCTACACAAATATTCAGTTCATTAATGTTGAATTTTGTATTATGGAAATTCACTTATGACAGCTGGGTCTTGAGACAGTTAACGGATGAGAGATGACCTTGCTAACGAGGGAGATATCCCCCAAACGACGGGCCCCATTCCGCTGTCTCGTAACGACTATCGTTTTGCACCACAAAGAAGAGAAACCATTCTTTTTGTAGAGGATAAATTATTTGGATTTACGGTCCCCAGAGACTGGAGCTGTCCTATCTGGTCTTTGAGCTGATGAAGCCTGCTTGGGTGAGAGGCAAGAAGACTTGAGGCGTAACAGTCCAGGTGCCATGGATGGAGAACACGATGAGAACACCTGAGAACTGCATGTATGCTACATCTGGCTGAAATGCTCCATAAATACCCTCGAGAAGAGAGAATAGAAAACAAGGGAACGTATTTGGTGTGACCTCCATGGCAGGAACCCCTAAGCCTCTTTCAAAGCCAAGTGAATGTTCATGCAAGCAATCTGTTGCTTTTACTTCAGAAAGTGACTTTCCTTGAAACTCCCCTTTTTATTTGTAGCGCAAAACATGCACGATTGTAAAGGCAGATAAATGCACGCAAGAATCGATCTATGTGCTCCGACTCACCTCCTACTGTAGGACTCATTGCTAGTCCGCTCAGCGTCCATAGGGCTTAGCATGTAATGAAATGGGGGCTTCGGCTGAAGTGACCTTTCCCATCAGTGGGTTCCCACCTGCAGATGTGTGCGCACATCTTAACATGTAAGCGAGAAGATGGCTGACGGCGGGAGGCGATAACGGTGCAGGCAAGGGGAGAGTAAGCTGTGAAATTGCTTTTGAATGACTCTGCTAATATCAATCGATGTTGGATGAGGCTTCTGATTTCCATCACAGGCGCCCAATTAGAGGCGGTGTAGCGCTCCTCGTGTTCCTTTGGTGTCTCGACATGTGTTGCGCATGTAAAGTGGTGTTTTTTTTTGGGGGGGGGGGGGGTGCTCATTTTCCACCTTTCTTACTAGAAATCGTTTCCACTTCATTCTTCCATCATGCCAGTCGACTCCAAAGGTCTGCTATTTTCTAAAATGGATGTTCAAGTTCTTAGTTGGAGCTTGGATAATATCCTTGGTGTCTGGGCATGTGGGTCCGCCCTTTGTATATAGGGTATCTATTGATGGGGTACCTATTGATCATTACAATCGACGCTGCAGAGGTGTGTCCAAGGTTATTACTCAAACCCTGCTTGGGATGTGCAGTCACTATCCCTAAGATTCCTTCTGTCTTTTATCCTCACTTTACTCACAATTACCGTCACTCCCACCCATGCCCCCCAACCCCCCCGTATCCACACCCATACCCCTCCCATCTGCCCTGGAGATTCATGGTAGCATTGACAGAAAGACCTCGCTCGTCTCCCTCTGGATGCTTGGGGGATGTATATCACGGATCAGTGCTTTCGCTGTCTTCTCTCTGACACACTCCAATGCAGCATTTAGACGCGCACAAGTGTGTGTGTGTGTGTGTGTGTGTGTGTGTGTGTGTGTGTGTGTATTCCAAAGGCAGTCGACAAGACACAAATTTTTTTTTTTTCCAAAAGCATCTTCGAAATGTGACATTTTAGTATTGATAAGCACATCTGGCTGCAAGTAAAATATACACCAAGGAAAGAGAAAGCCGTGTGTTTACATCTCATGTGTGGATTGGGGATGATGGCCAAAATAAAAAAAAGTGCCCTTTTCCTGTGACAGGCAGCAACTGGTAGCAACTGGTAGCATTAGACCAGTTACCTAACGTCGTTATTTTCCTCCACCTCGGATACATTTGACTGTGAGGGATTTCATTCCGGTAGGAATACGTCACCAACATCGGTTCTTTCTGCCGTAGCAGTAACGCTACTACAATGCACACGGAGTCCGCTCCCCTTTTCCAGCCACCGTCTCGCCAACCCTCGTTCCAAAGAGCTGAACATCCAGTACTTTGGTTGCTACGTTTGCTGAATCCCGACTTCCTGCGCTCGAGACGAGCGGCAGCAGCCGGGCTGAGGATAAGGAGAGTGTCAGTGATCAAAACGGACCATTAGGAATGCAGTGTGCCGTGCGGAATCTGGGTCACAGACTGAAGCGTCGACTGCAGCGCCTCAACTAAGGAGGCGTAGCTCCGACCCCTCCCCCAACTAGCTCATCCCTGGTTTAGCATCTTTGTGCGTGAGGTTTGTTAGGCATTAATGAAATATCTCCAGTGCGGTATCTTTATGGAATTTCAGATGTTCTACCGTGCATATTTGCATACAGCGTGTATGGGTTATCAATGTGCTAATTCATAATGCGTGTCCACAATCTGAACGCCAACGAGACCTTCCCTCTCAGCTGAAGTGTTTCTGCATGAATCCGTCGTCCATCACTGCGCTGGCTCACTTTAACAAACGGATGTATGAATACATTTGGACTGTTTATTTGTGTTGTAATGAGAGGCTTTAATCAGGGGGTGTCATGGATTTGAAATGTCCCTCATAGCCGACACACAAAAAAAGCACCCAAAGAGAGACACGCGCGTCTGTGCACACACAGCGATGATTCATGACAAACATTAAAAGCAATTACGTTGAAGTCGGCCTCATATTTTGTATTGTTTACATCACAGAAAGACGAGTCGTTCATCGGCGACAAAGACAACACAAGCCACAGTGTGTGTGATTTTGTTGCATAAAGAGCAGAGGTGATGTTTTTATTCATGGAATGCATGTTAAATGCCTTGAAATAATAAATCTCATGGGGTCCCAACACCCCCAAAATACATTTCACCAATAAACACGGTTTCGTGCAAATCTAAGACTGAGACTAAGATTGATGCTGCAATAAGCAGTGGAAGTGTAAACAATGTCATGTTTTTGGTTGCCTTTAGACCCGACCAAACCGTCATAAAACAATCATGTCAACCAACATGACCCATGTTCAAGTAACACATATCAGTTTACACTCCAAAGTACGAATAATTATTTATTATTTATTATTTATTATTTATTATTTATTATTTATTATTTATTATTTATTATTTATTATTTATTATTTATTATTTATTATTTATTATTTATTATTTATTATTTATTATTTATTATTTGTTGTCTTTTATCTTGTATTTTATATTGGTGTTTTTATCTCCTGTACAGCGACCTTGGGTGTCCTGAAAGGCGCTTTTAAATAAAATGTATTATTATTATTATTATTTGGAAAGCTGTGTAAGAAGAAAATATGAAACCCTTGACTAATAAATCAGATAAATAAATGATAAATTTAATAAACTAATAAATGATAAACTGGGCTTGTTCAACACGTCTCCCGTCACTGATTTAGCTGTAGGTACGCTAGCTGGGTGTGACGCTAAGTGATTGTTCCTGAGGTGTGATACTATATTAGAAGTACAGTCGTCCCTCACAATATCACGCTTCAGTTATCTGTCCCATGCTCTACTGAATGTTTGCTGGTGGATGATGGTGTATTATTAGTCATTGGAGTACTGTGATATGTAGTACTGTGATATGTAGTCACTAGGCGGCAGTAATGATAAAACATCGAGACTTAGTCAGCCATAGCATGTCCCTAATATGCAACCTCTCAGTACTGCAACATTTGGAGACTGCAATATCTGGATAGAAAACATGGCGTGTATTTGCCTCCATACGTTTCCATACAACAATCTCCAAAGCAGCTGGAAGGCGTGAGAGAGAAAGGCTTTAAATACCATAATGGGAGTGGTAATGGCATCCTACACGTGTCAAGTGTTGTTTGTATTCATGACCGTAGCACACAAACAGACCACATGGAGCGCCGCTGAAATGGAGCACGTTCCAGTCGTCTCAAACGTTCTCCGCTGGCTGATGTTCAAGACATTTCTCAACAAAATCCGCCATTTTGCCCGCAGCTCCGCACGCACGGCCTGGTCATGAATAAATGCATGTCATGTCCATGATGCAGTACATGCTGGTTTGCACTCGGCATGAAGCATCTGGAATCCCATTCCCCCTCCTTCATGTATGCCGCCCTACTGTGTCCTACCATTACAGAATGCTATTTAGCTAGCTCTCCTCCAAACAGCAGCCATAGTCCTGCAGCTCCTACCAGAGTTGGCTTCTGTCGTCATCGCTTTAGCATCGCTGTTTCATGGTTGCATACGGCCTATGATTAGTATGGAAGATGTAAAAGCATGTAATGGGCCACACCCATTCCACCTGCCGAGGCCGCTATGAACAATCCGATGCTTTTCTGCTTTTCTATCCATTGCTGTGAGCATGTAGTAACGTAGCATGTACATCCATGATAACGTAGTATTGTATGGAGTATTGTGGGAACTCCCAGGCTGCATAGGAAGGAAGGCATTGCGATGACATGTAGTATTCCACACTGGTCAGTAGGTGTCAGTAATGTAGCATTGATGCCACCACAGGAAGTACTGGACAGACCAGGAAGTAAAAAAAGGAACAACGAGGAAGTTTTCCAATGCCAACATTGCAAGTTTATATTATCTATGATCGACTATATTGGGTAATAGGTCACAATGGGATGTTATTTTATGTCTGGAGGGCTTTAATAATGTTAAAACCCAAATTAGAAGGTCCTAAACAGGGTTTTTAAGCTAAATATTGGCGATACGCAAGGAATGATTATATAATATTTCTCTTATTAGCACACAAATAGACAACAAACCAGCAGCTGTTGTGACGTAAATCTGCTTCCTTTAGTCCCTTAGCCCCCGTCATGTACGGTCGCTAATGTAGTACGCAAACAGATCTCAGGGCAGTTTTACCGCAAAGCTCAAACTCCAACTGCAAAAATAAACATAATAAATGAATACTTGTGTGGCAGCTACAATAATAAAGTGGGTGGGAACCAGCAGTTGAAGAATTGAGTGAAGTTTTTCACCCTTGACTGCAGCGAATGCCTGAAATGCAAGTGGAAGCTGCGGCCCGGAAGATCGGGATTATCTTTCAGGTTGGCCAAGCAGAAACCAAAGTGATGCTTCCCTGGCTGCCCTTCAAATGATCTTCAGTACTGATAGAGGGACCCCCCCACATTCCCATGTCAACTCGGGATAGGATGAGATATTCAGTCGCTAATGTGATGAAAGCTGCTGGGGAGTGGATGGAGCTTCAAGGTGTCCAGATGAACGAAGTCAGGCGTGCAGCATGAATGGCTGACCAAGCCTTTTGCTTTGCTTCTCGTCGTCGTCGGACTGTCAGCGGTCCTGACAACAACCCCAATATTCCTTTGGCAGCCCCGTCATTGACGGAGTCAAGCGGCATGTCCTGGATCTGCACACCTGTAGGATCTGGTGGCGAGGCAGCATCAAACCTCAAACTGTCAAACGAACGTTTCTTCATTCCGTGTCATGTCAAGCAAATTCATGTGCCAAGAGGCGGGCCTTTGGTGATTGACTTTGACCTCAGGCTTCGTGAGCGATGCATGACATCTTTTGTCAAATACTGATATCTTTTTTTCCAAATACCGATATGGTACCGATAACGATCTACTTTGAGTAGTTTGTGTACACTTGGAGGACTGGAACAATGCAGTATTTGACCAACAGTACCCGTTGGTTTGTCCTTTGATCGATTGTTTGGTTTTGGTTTATTTTCTCATATTTCATCAGCTCTAATTATCATGCACTCCTAAGTCGTATTATTAATATTAATAAATATTAATAAAAAAGGGTTGGTCGAAAATGAAATTATCAAACTCTAGGGGTGCTATTTCATGTCTGGAGGGCTCTAATGTTAAACTGTATTTAGAACGTCTTCCTACAAAGGTATGTGATTGAAATCATCAGCGCCCCCCCCCCCCCCCATGGAAATGTACTAAACACGGTTGGGTGTGGAACTGTTTGAGCGGCAAGAGCACAGGAGAAGACATGAACTCGAAGATGCCATCAAAAAGTCAGCTTCTGTCAATGTTTTGCTGAGATGAAACCTTTTTATTCTCAAACAGGCTCGGAGGTTCGGGATTTGCGTGAAGACTTTCCTCCAGTTTGGCAAACTCTTACTAAGACTCATTCCTCCCCCGTCGTGTTCCTCGCTTGAAGTATCATTGGCCTTTAAATCAGCGGCAATGATGCATGAGGCATCTAGCATCACTTGGAACCCCCCCTCCCTGTGATGAATGGAGTGGAGGAACCCCTGACTGCCTCCCCAGCGAGTCGCCAGGAATAAAGCTCATGTGTGACTATATTTGAAGGATATTTATTTCACGGGCGGCTGTCAGTGGATGTATGTGAGCCGTGACTCTGGAATTGAACGCTGCTATGATATTCCTGGTGTTTCATCACGTCGGCGGCCATCAAAGCGTTGAATCCACTCAACGTGACTGACACGTGCAAGATTGCACGGCATCCAAATGAGGTTTGATGGCCATTCAGACGTTATCAGGGTGACTGGTGATGAATGGCGCGGGGTCTCGTCGAAGGCAGAGATATCCTCCACGCCTATCTGCATCCACTCCTCCACTATCTCATTGATCAAATGCGTGTCCCGCCTGTATCTTTCCATCCAGGTGAACCTTGCTCACTTTTTCATTGTCTTTTGAGGAAGGAAAACGGTGCCTGCGTGCATCCATCACGTTGGCTTGGCTGCTGTTTGCCTCAGTGAGATGGATGCTTAAGAACGCGTCATTAAACAGCGCCGCGCCCAGTTAGGCACGGGCAGAATAGCAGATCGGCGCACGATGAGGACGCAAATGGTCTATTTATTAGTGGATAATGAGGAGCGATGCTTTACTTGATTTCAACCAAATGTAACGTGAAGAAAAGGAGGTCTACTTGGTGGTTTTACAAGCGAATACGAATATTCATAGCTATGACGCTAAAGAGCCAGGAGCTTCCAGGCAGTTTGGGAGCCCAACACAGTCTAGGACAGGGGTGGGCAAACTTTTTGACTTGCGGGCCGCATTGATATGACAACATTTACGGGGGGGGGGGGGGGGGCAGACTATATATTTTACACGTAACAGTCCACCTGGTATTATTGTATTATTGTATTATCTGTAAAATTGTCATGCAATCTGCTATTATTTATTATTTTATATTTATATTTAAATATTTGAAAAATAATAAAATATTATAATAATTACAATAAAATTAAAAGAATAATTATTATATTATTATGTAAAATATGCAAATACAACAATAATATTGTATATAATTAATATAATAATTAGCATTAATATAATAATTATAATAATCATAATAGTTCTAACAATAATTATAATAAACTAATAATAATAATAATAATAATAATAATTATTATTATTATGTGCTTGTGTCCCTTTTTTCAGGAGCACTTTGTAAACAACAGACCATGTCAAAAAAGGAAATTGATAAAACCATCAAAAGGTTGGCTCAGGCCATGATGCCAGGTTGTATGTTGAGTTTAAATGAAATACTTTGGAAAGATTGGGCGGGCCGTATTCAAACACTGGATGTGGCCCCCGGGCCGTAGTTTGCCCACCCCTGGTCTAGGACGACCAGGTTGAAAAGACCAGGTTGACCAGGTTGAAAGACACTATTGTCATTCCAGCAAAGTATTGCTACCAATCAATACGTTATTACCAGGCCTTGTCAGCTTTATGAATGCGAAGGTGCCAACAGGCTTCGTACAACAAATGACTGAGCTCCCCCCCCCCACCCCGCCCCCCACCCCCGGGCACCGATTAACCCAAATCTTTTCATTTGTTGTTGTTTTTGGAAATGACAAGCGGATGCTATGCGGCTACATACCACATAGCTCGCTTTGACTTTTTGAGACGCAGCGAGGGAGGGGGCGGGTGGTGGTGGGGGGGCAACCAGAGACCATTTCTTTGTGTTGCTGCGCCGCCCTGGTTCTGTCTAACATGTCAATATGTTTGACAATAGCAAATCCCCGAGTGTGCCGAGGTTGATTCAGAAGATGGAAGTGGGTGTTGTTATTTTTTTAACTCGCTAAAACGGCTTGATTTCACGAGATGAAAGCTGTCACCTGCACTCGTGATAAACGATGGAATCACTCCCTCATGCGCCTTACTGGGGCTATTTGTTGATGAATTAATTAGGTAATGTGTGCACTCCGGGGAAAAGAAAGCAAACATCCACCTCTCCGGAGCGGAACCGCAAACTCTCCAGGCTGCAGAACTTTCAAAAAAAAAAAGACTCATCCCAAGCAGGCACTCCCAGAGAGGAGACATTCTCACATCCTGATGTTCCTCCAACGTAGAATACTAAACTCCATGAGGGAAACATCCTCCCAATTCATGAATACATTCACACCCTCAGGCCCAAATTCAGCTTCCCGGGAAAGTTTTCAGGCTGTCAAATAAAGCTCAGCTAAGAGGGAAGGTCAAAATAAACTCCAGCGGGCTGTGAGACCATTCTCCATTCTCCTCTTCCTGCTTCCTGAACTCCAGGACTGGTGGAGCATCCTGTTTGGTCGGTATGTAAGTGCATATGGACTACTAACAATAACATAAATGACTTGGATAAGAAGGCGTCATTCTGGCATCTACAGTTGTATGGAAAGGTTTGGTCACCCCCGACATTTCTAAATTATTGGGTGTCAATCACAGGTTGATTTGGATGTATTACACATGTATTACTTGTTACATGTAGTACAGTAAACCTCGGATATATCGGATTCAATTGTTCCCACTGGTTTAATATAATATATATAATATATATAATATAAGCGAAATCCGTTATATGCGTATACCGGAAAATGTCCGTTTTACGCATATATGGGATTTATATCCGGTATATGCGTAAATGGGATTTTATCCGTCATAAAAAGGCACTTCCTTGACTATGTTTCCAATGTACCTGGACGCGCAGGCAACGCTGCAAACGCTGCAAATGACGTTGTATAGCGGCCTGTCACCATTCGGCGAATCGGAGCGCCACGATGCGGCCATCCGATATATGCGAGGGAAATTTCATGGAAATGCATTGGAACGGGACTGGAGATTTTGTCCGAAATAGGCGAAATCCGTTATAAAAAATCCGATATATGCAATGAATTTTTATTGGAAATGCATTACAGAAAAATTGGTTCTTTTTTATCTGTCCGTTGTGAGTGAATTTCCGATATATCCGAGTCCGATATATCCGAGGTTTACTGTATTACATACTGCTGGATGGAGTACGTATCAGGGGTGAAAGGAGGTTTATTGGACGCATAGCGGATGCTTCTGTTGTCCGTTCCACGCCTTCTGCCCGTCATTCTCGGTCGACCTGAGGAATTTCCGAGCACCGACTTCCCCCAGCGAGCTGCCGTGGATTTAGCGGCGCTGGTGTGGAACCGCTGCGATACAAATGTAAAAGTTTGCAAGAGAAAGTTGCACCCCTCCTGGCGATCCTGGCGTGTGGCTTTCATGCTCGGCTGTCATGGTTGTTTATCAAGTCTCAGGAAGGTGACAGGAATGCTGGAGGCCTTTTCCTCTTTTAGCTTCATGAAATGATGCTTTAAAATGCTAAACATTTTGGGATTGCCTGGGATTGTTCACATGAAGGAGACGGAGTTATTCTTTCAACAGCACACACCCAACCTGAAGACTTTGACAGTTTGACACTTTCATTTCCTTTCCGAGCATTTTAACCCGGATTATCCCGTACGGAAGAGGAGGAGGAGGAGGAGGAGGAGGAGTGTGGTTGCTGAAAAATCCGAGAATTAAAAGCATGTGCTGTGCTCTTTGCTCAGGTTTGGGAAGAGCCGCGGTGCCGAGCAGCCGGCGGACGGCCGAGTGGAGAGGAAGGCCTCCAGCAAAGCGAAAGCCGAGGATGTGCAGGCGTCTGAGGAGGAGACCCAGAGGATGAGGCTTGAACAAGAGAGGTGAGTGCTGAGGGAGAGGACTTCAAGGTCAAAACAAGGTCGTGCAAATGACAGAGACTGGGGACAAACATACAGGGGTGGCAGGGGGGGGCTTTTTCCCCACACCAACATTCCTTCTCCTCGTGTCGTTACCATGATGGCACTCCCACGAGATTCCACCTTTAACGGTAAATTCCGTGTCCCCTCATTCCCATTCATTCCAAGAGGACATTAGGTCCGCATGGTCAGCCTCAGCTCTTATGGACCTTCCCTGTTGGATTGTGTGGAGCAGGGGGGCCAGGGGGAGCGATATTAGTGCAGGCTGAATGAAAAGACAGCTTGCCGCCTCATTGTTCTCCACCCGCTAAATGAACCCGGCGATCAAACAGCCGCTGGTAATGACGGCTAATTGAATAGAAACAATAGAGCTTGATATCGCTCCCTTTTTCCGCGACTGAAGAGACGGGACGGCCGTGGAAATGCTGCAAACCTCACATGGTCTCCCTGTGCTGAATGGAACATCTGGAGGCCCTGCTCCGAAAGCTCTGCCGCCCTTTCTCTCTGGTATTTGGCTCCGACATGCAGGGATGGCGCACCCCCCCCCCCACTCATTTCCCTGCGTGCACCCCGGGGACCGGCAGGCCCGGTTCTCCATCCAGGCTGCCCCCCTTTTGAGTCGCTCCCAAACGACTGTCATGCTAAGCAGCAAAATCAACACAGGCGCACACAGCGCTGGAGATAAGTGCAATTCCCTCCCCGAAAACGCACACACAAGGTTCGAATCCTTTCAGCGCCGTCACACATTTCTTTGTCTGGACGCACATTCTCATTCCCAGTCCGTTCTGCATGAGCTCCGGTCCCAGCTCCCTGTGCACCAGGCACACCCGATTCTTCAGTTCTTTTGTACCTGCTGGCAAATCCTATCACTCAGGCCGGCCCGGATTGTCCCTCGGTTAATGGAAAGGCCATCCTCAGGGAAATCAGGGTGGGTAATAATAAAGCCGCTGAAGCCGCGGCCGTATTCCAAATATTCGGGTTGAGCTGGGTGACGGCCCAGAAATTTCTTGTTAAATAGTTGAGCTCTAAGATTTGTTTTCATGGCGCCCTGAGGGGGCTTCCAAACTCAGCAGCTGGGTTAGTGCGGCCCGGCAACAATCTAGCACTCGCTAACTCTGGCTTTATCGGCCCAGATGAAATCAAGCTGACACGTTTGAAATGAACTTTTGTGTTCCAAACAGTAAACCAACGAATGAAGTCACTTTTCTTTCGTACTCGGAACTGTGACCTTGATCGTGTTGGTCCGCTACTCAACAAGGTTAGCTTCGGCTGATACGTCATTGAAATTCCGGTATCCAACATGTGGAGCATACCGTTTTGCAACACTTTTGCAAAACAAAAGGGTAAGAGGTAGGAGCCCAAAAAAAAAGGATGTGCTATAGGGGTGCTATATGTGTTGGGATGCTCTCCAACTCCATTGTCCTTCAGGGGGACACATGGGGGTCCATCTTTATATCGTACATCTGGTAAAAAACAGGAATTTAGTGTGATTCCTGCCATCAACGGCACTGTTTTTTTCTGTTTGAACTGGACTAAAATACAATAGAAATACTAATTAACTTACCAGTAGTGAGTACCAGTACTGAGTACCAGTACTTGCACGCATCATCCCAGCCATCGGTTGCAGAGTTTGTTTTCCTCACCTCGTCACACTGGAGCTGATGAACTCTTTGTTGTCTCATCAAGGCTGCCCTGGAACCCGGGGGTGGGGGGGTGGGGGGTTGGGGGGGTAGCCTGATCTAAATCTGTTCAGTCCAGTACCGGCAGCCATCACTCAGGTACTTTCCGCTTGTGGGCACCTCCATCCGATTGGCTCCTACTAGGTAGACTGTGGAGAAATCCAGCCTCCTGATTGGCCCTGATCGAGGTGGGAAGGTTGTCACCCCCTCCCATGCGAGGACCGTGGGGGAGAAAGAGCATGTGTGGTGATGTTGGAGCGTCTATCAGTCTCTGACTTATCTGTGCACGTTAGCCCCCCCCCCATATAGATTGTCCTGCAAAGTGGCGGCACACAGAAGACAAGTTGACAATGTTGCCTCTTCATTTGACGCCCGGACTGGACCACATTCTGTCTTTCTTTGGCGCGGCTGATTATGATGTCCATTCTCTCTTATCTGCTCGGCTCTGCTTGGTTTCTAATCAGTGGCCAGCACTCCAGCGTGCCACTCCCCCCCCCCCCCCCCCCCCCCCCCCCCGGACCACCGTAGAGAACACTGCTGCTTTTATTCCACTTCCCTCAGCACTGGCGCTCGGCTTCGCGCTTTGACTTGCTGACTCGGGACGTACTGTATAAGACCTAGCACGTCCTTTTGCAGGCTATATGCCAGGCCTTAAAAAGTCAGAAATCCCAAACTTTGAATTAAAAGTCTGAAATGTAAAGATTCTCCACCATAAAATCTGATTTTAAAAAAAATGCAGCTGCATGGAAACACAGAAATGGATTTTAAATTGTTTTCAGTCTTTAAAAAGTATTTCTTGGAGTCTTGTTGCGAGGTGCCATGTTTATATAAAGTCTTATGGTTTGCTTTCCTTTGTTCCCTGATAGTTCCTTTTTTTTTGATACAGTATTCCCTTCTTTATCCTGGGGATAGGTTTCCCAGATGTACGCAGCCATGACGATGTCACATGGACCGTCACAAGGTTTCATAGAAAGTGGTCGTCTAGTTTATGTGTGACAAACCGGCGTCAATCAAACACTTTTCTCCCTCCCGACGTTGTGCGTGGCCAAAGTAACAAAAGAAGAAAAATCGTCCGCTAATATCAGCGTTATCATTCCCGTTCTTTTCCACGGCAAGTTCAAAAGAAGCGTGAACTTCCTGATTGCGATCCCAATGCTAGTTCCACTCATACCCACAGCAGGTGAATGTGATTATACAGTACAGCTGCATGGCTAGTCATCATTAGAGGGGGGGGGGGTCAGCTGGAGCCTATCCCAGCTGCCTTGAACGTGCTTATCAAGGCGGCGAATGAACGGCCCCAAACTGGGCCAATTATGCGGCGTGATTGCGTGATAGGATTACGGGCCAAGTGTCAGCAGAAAAGATGGGCTATCACGGAGGCTGCAATCCCGCAGACAGCTGCACCGAGTCATTTAGCGCACGTTGATTGGATTCAGATACACACACCCGCCCTCCATCTGCTCTTCACAACAATAGAATATGTTTTGATGAGGGTGCAGTCAAAAGAAAAATCCATTCAAGGCGGATGAGAAAGTCAGAGAGCAACGTTTCTTCTTCTTTTTTTTTTTCCATCCACCCTGGGAACAATGCATACTGAAAAGGCAGAACTTCTAAGTGTGTAGACTTGAAAATAAAGGTCTGGGAGGGGGCCGTGCGCCATCTCCTGCCCTGACAACCTTTGTCAGAGTAGAAAAGTACTGGCAAAGTAGAAAAGTAGAAGGTGCGTAAGCTATTTTGCTTTAAACTACAGATGTATGATATATGTTTTTAAAAACAATACCCATAACTTATAATAGGAGTGTGAAGGTGACTATAGGGGTGTTATCTCATGTCCGGAGGGCTCTAATGATGTTAAAAACGGTATTTAGAAGGTCATAAAGAGGTTTTTTATGCTTTAACTACCACATATTCTTTATATAAAAGGAATCCTACTTAAGCGCAATAAACGAGGGATTGTCGTCGTGTACTCATAAAGTTGTTTCACTCAAACTAGTAACCTGGTGAGGTGTTTCAGGTGGTGCAAAGTTGCATTTTGGAAAGTCAATCCAAGCAGTAAAGGCCAAAGAAAGAAGCGAAGCGGTAAATGTCAATAGTAGAAATAATAGCATCTATATCATCGTGTTGACTCGTGATTGTCCTGACCTTGTGGATTCGTGGTTGAACTCTGCCCGCCCCAAAAGGCTCATCATTATGCCGTCTAGACTCGCTGCTCGCCAAGAGGAAATGCCATTGTGCTGCATCGCCGTGTCATTCCAACGTGGAGCGCAGTGCAAAATACCACAGCCGAAACTATAAAGTCAAAGCCAATCAAACTATGAAATTAATGTGCTGCTTCCAATAAGTCAACGCTATCCTCCAATTGTGTTTTCTGTTCTGGTAATAATGTTGCGTTTAGTGTCAACGTGTTGATCCATGAAGCGCCTCATGGAGGATGGTGTGGTACGAGCGTGCCGGGTGTTTCTTTGAGAAGAACGCGGGAGAAGGAGAAGAGTTGGCAAGCCGAGGCGGGCTGGCCAAGAATAACAAAGTTAGGTGGCTGGCGTACTTTTACAAGTACACGTACAGTAAAACCAGCTAGAAGCATATATGTATATTTTATAGACTAATTATTTGGTTGGATTGGAATTGGTCTGCAGCAGCTTTGTGGTGCATGCGGTTGCTATGTCGGCCTTAGTCAGGTCTTAGGCTCAAATCCTGTATGCCATTCCCATAATCCTCGCACTTGTACTTCCTTCCACAGTCAAAAAAATACTTGTTAGGCTTATTGGAGACTCTCTGATAATTACTATTACATTATTCCCTCATTTATCCCTCATTTATCCTTCATTTATCACTTGTCTTTTTGTAGTTCGAACACATAAAACCTTTTATTAAATACGTTTTAACATTAGAGCCCTCGAGACATGAAATAACACCCCTATAGTGAGTAACCTTTGCACTCTTACCCAATATATTAGACATAATAAAAGAGAATCCAACACTAATTAGACATAATATAGACTCACACATGTTCCTTTATTACTTCCTGTTGTGTGCAGTACTTCCTGCGGTGGCTATTGTCTCATCCAAAACAGATGTACTATACTGCACATAGAAGAAAAGCGAGAGTGACACCATGTATTTACTCGTTAATACCGGTTTATTGATGTACTGTAAGAGTATTCTCTGCGGGGAAGTCTGCGTATTTCAGCTTGGTGTCAGCAGCCCAGAAAGGCCATTATCTCAGTCCCAATGTCAATATTGTCATTTTTATGAATCTGATTAGTTCATAAAACGCCTGAGGGTTGGGGCTGGGATCCCGGCGGACTTCTGTGAACCTCGGCTAACATCATTTTCCAGTCCTTCCTGGCAGAGATCTGACATGGCCTCAGCCAGACGGCAGGTGAAAAGGATTTTTGGAATTAGTGTTTTCCCCCCGTAGAGACGTGCCGATAAAGGACAGACGCGGCGCCGTGTGCTGGGAATGAATATTTCCATACTGTACCTGCGCCGTGGCCATGTCAACATACACCAGACCTGTTTAGCGGCTCTGCAGTCTGCATCTCATGCGACATCACATCAGGTCTCCATCAAAATCTCATTCCGTAGATAATGCTGAGAAAATAGGATTTGGGATGGCGAGAAATAAATAAGAGCGTCTACGGGTAGGATGTGGGAATTGGGTTAATCCGTCACTGAGAAATGGTGATTGTTTGGAATGTGATTACTGTTATTAAAATACGCAGACGTGGACCGGCGAGAAAGGCTGGAGGGCCTTCAAGCCCTGTTCCAAACCTGTCAATCATCTGTCAGCAGCCACCTTGTGGGGTGGATGGGGGGGGGGGGTGTCGGAGGTCAGTTATGACCTTAGGTAATTGGGACTGGTGGGAGGGAGCACCCCACGGTGGGTATGCAACATCTGGAACCTGTGAGCGGTCTGGTGGCTTCTGCTGAGGTCACTTCACTGGGAGGTCAACTCCCACAAACACCCTGCTCATCCAGGCCCCCCCCCCCCCCTCCTCCGGGGCTGCATCGTCTTGTTAGCTGCAGACACGAGCATCCACATGGAACCGTTCTGTGAGACAGAAAGAGCTTGTGAAAGGCTCTGTTGTCCCAGGGACAGGAACGTCACGGGGGGGGCGATGGGGGGGGGGTTCTCTCTTCCTTCCACCTCCTCTTGTTAAAGAATTTGACAAGTAAGATGAGTACGGTTGCCTGGTGGCTGGAGTAAAGCTTCAAATTTAAATAATCCTGCTGGGCTTTACTTTTACCAAAGACCTTCTCTCAGCTTTAGTCAATTTGAGGAGAAGAATTTCTTTTAGGTCTTACCAGAACCTACCTTAGAATATTTGTATTATATTATTATTATTATTAAAACTCTAAACTGTAGCTGCCTGTACCCATTATTATACACCCCAGAAACAGACGTTTCAATAAAACATCATCTTTTTTTTCCTTTTTAGAATACAGGCCAAGATGCGGGAGCTCCGGGAGAAGCAAGCAAAGGAGCGGGAATACGCGGAGATCCAAGATATCATCAGCCACACCACTCTGAGCTCGGACGAAGAGCACACCTACGCCGGCATCGGATCGTTGGACTCGTCGGTGGACGGCGGCAACCTGGATCCTTACGGCAGTCACCACCACTATCATCTCCCTCAGAGTCCCGAGGGCCCGCCCCCTTCCTCCAGTCCTCAGAACAACGCCCCGCCTCCGGAGGCCATCTACGCTCAGGTCAACAAGCCTCGTAACGGACGCCCTGCACCTCCTAGCAGGTAAGCACAAAGGAAAGGTTGAAGGTGACATGCAAACCTGCTCGAGGGCAACAGGTAGACCAACGACCATCAGGTCTGGAAGTGTGAAGTATGGGGAACATCTACACGGCTTTGTGCCCCAATACGCACCATTTCCTCTCATGGATTTAAAGAATGCGTAAACAGAACAAACACAAAGCATCAATTTTCTTTACCGCTCATCCTCACGAGGGTGGGGGCATGCTGGAGCCTATCCCAGCTGTCTTGGGGCGAGAGGCGGGGTACACCCTGGACTGGTGGCCAGCCAATCACAGGACACATATAGACAAACAACCATTCACACTCACATTCATACCTATGGACAATTTGGAGTCGCCAATGAAGCTAGCATGTTTTTGGAATGGGGGGGGGGGTACCCGGAGAAAAGCCACCCATGGGGAGAACATGCAAACTCCACACAGAGATGGCCGAGTGGAGATTGGAACCAAGATCTTCCCCATCTCCTGAATGTGTGGCCTACATGCTAACCACTCGGTTAGCACACAGTGCACCCCCCCCATAATTAAATAAATAAATGACATGAATTGAGGGACAATGTGGAAGCTGAATCCATGTGAGCGTAAACACCGCTTTACCAACTGGACTTGGAGAAGACCTCATACGTAGACTAAGGATCTCATACATAGACCAAGGACCTCATACGTAGACCAAGGACCTCATACGTAGACCAAGGACCTCATACGTAGACCAAGGACCTCATACGTAGACCAAGGACCTCATACGTAGACCAAGGACCTCATACGTAGACCAAGGACCTCATATGTAGACCAAGGACCTCCTGGAGCACTTAAGTATTTGCTCTGATAAGGACATCTTCTAGAATAGTCTCTAGAAGATTATTATAGAAGTTTCTATAATAGACCGGGTCTCGAGTCAAAGGCCTGTGACTGGCGGCTGTGGCCTCATGACCTTTGACCTTTGGCTGGAAGGTAGATTGGCTATCTGTGTTTCCATGTTTGTGTCACCGGGACAGAACATATCTATGGTACGTAATAATGTTGCTGGAAGATCAGCGGAGGTACAGTCTCCATCTTGTACCCCCCCCCAGCCCCCCCCCAAGACAATCACAGTAGATATGACATGGTTATCTGGCCAGACGGATGACTAGTTGAGTCTCGGGTTCACCGGGCTATGGAGGGAGACATGCTGTGTTTCCTCAGGATAGAATCACCGTCTTGCAGCTATCTTAAACCCCCCCTATCCCCCACCCCCCCACCACATACACACAAAAGCAGCCACTGACAGTGGTGGTTTTTTTTACAGCGGCAGACTTAAAGATTTTGGGTCAGTGATAGACATGATGCTATTAAATATCAATAGACGCTGCAGGGATTGGGTATAAAAGCTGATTTTCCGTCTTTATTATCTCTTCTTCCGTCCCAAAGAAAATATGAAGAGTGATCTGCTGCGGGGCTTTGACTGAAAACACATTTGGCTCCTTCGCTAAGAGAAGTCTAATTGTGTTTAGTGTATTCACATTACATTTATTATCATTAATTCCCCCGGCCATCTGGCTAATGTTTGTCTTTCTTCCCCCTTTCAAATGTTTTCCAATCCAAATGAAAATACATGACACAGGTTATTACAGCGTATCTGAGCGTAATTGCTTTAGAGTAAATAACTGGAAAGACGAAGCTTTCATTGCTTTCCTTTTAGGACTAGTTTGACGTCACCTTACTTTTTGGTGGGATCAAATGCTGTTCATGATGAAAATGAGGTCTTTTCTTCAACTTGGGTCGTCTGTGGCGTGGGCCGGGATGTGATGGGTAGTACCTCGTGTTTTCAACATGGCGCCCCTTGCTGCTTTGCATATCGTCCGTACGCCAGCCTGGCTGCGTGCCTGGGCTGTTTGTCTTATTGCTGCTTTCCAGATGTCATTCTTATTCCGCTCACAGGCCTTCCATTGGCAACGTGGGCTAAAAAAGCAGCTTGAAAGGCGTCCGACTGCCAGTCGTAGCAAACATACATCATTTGCATGTCTCCGTGAAACGCATGGCCAAATACGATGAGCCCGCCGTGGTGTAGTGGTTAGCGTTATGGACTTTGGAGAGGACTCCTCAGGTTGGAATCTCCATTTGTAAGCATCATCTGTATTCGTCAGGAAGGGCTTCCGGAATAGGAAGGGCTCAAGAAATCATAATGCGGATCAAAAAGATCTGCTGTGGCGATCAGGGAAAAAGACGAAAAAAGGAAAAAACAAACAATGGGACCTTGGAAATGGAATTCATCTCCCAAATTGGGGAGAACGTAAAGAAAATAATAAGAATCCTGGAGCCACGTTGATGCCTTAGCTACATGAAAGATGCTAAGCTATAATAGCATGTATGCTATACAAAATAACTTGGTGACAGCATGAATAATGTACTCGTAGGATCTCTTTTTATTATTCCATGATTTCAACTGTCAGCATGAAAAGTGAGCTGCAGGCTGAAAATGCCCCCCAGGTCGCATGTTGGACACCCCTGCTTTTCATGACTGATTTATGTGCTTTACATATCCACGGAATTCTTATTTTCCATGTTGAATTCTCTATTTGCTTCTGTGAGGCCCGATAACTTTGGTTGACGTTGCCAAGGACGCTAATGATGGTGGCGGTTTGTTTACCTTTTATTTGCAGCTAAGGATCAAATGTGTAACAGTAAAGTTAATAGTTAGAAATAAGCAAAGGAGGATGGAAGAATGTGGACAATGATGGCAAGATAAGATGTCAAAGGAATGAATAACTCCATAAAAGCTAAACAACTGAAAGATTACACAGAAATGTTATTTATAGCGTTCCTAAAAAAGCTATGGTAATATCAATTGCTTCATTTGCTGCCATTGCGTGTTCTCTCTCTCTCTGTTTGGTCCATTTCACTAATTAGTCACCCAGCAGACCCTGGTTCTGGAGATGAGGTCCACATGGATCCAGCTGGGTGGACTTTTGGCTGTTTCTCCAACTGTATTCATTCAACGCTATCGTAAAAGCATCCATCCATGACTCAAAACGGCTTTCAAAGCGCCACACTTGTTTGTCCACCGTGGATGGGAACACCAGGCCGCAGCTGGATAAATTAGCCGGATCTACGCCGTTCCCTCTAATAGACCTCTGGTAATGGAGCCCTGATGGGAAGGTCACCATGACCGTAAAGGAGTGAGTCAGACCAGAGCCTATAAACCTTGGACATACAAAGACCTCAGCACCCCCGGCCCCCCCGGCGCCGTGCTCCTTGTGTCGTGTCAGCTTTTACTCTTCTTCGAAAACAGGAGCTCATTTGGCGACTTGGAGCTGGCAGCGCGCTGGATACAACTACAGGGCTCCAAAGGAATCAGCATTCTTTATTTGTGTCCACTTGTCTTTGAGACCGTTATTGCAGGGGTGTCCAATGTGCGGCCCGGGGCCATTTGCGGCTTGCACTGATTTCTAAAAATCGCGTTGAAGAAGAAAACAAAAAAAATGACAACAAAATGTAAAAAAATGTAACAATATTACAAGAATAACATCAAAATATGAAGGAAAAAGTTGTAATTTAAAAAAGAATAAAGTCATAATGAAGGGAAAATAATCTTGTTGGCATAAAGTAGAAATATTAAAGAAAAAAGACGGTGGTGTTTTAAAGCTGCGATGAAGGAAACAAACTAAATCAGGTTGCAGAAAAGCTAGAATGTTATGAGAATAAATGTTTTGTGAATAAAATCATAATTAGAGACGAACGTTTAGAAGAAGAAAGTTAAAATAAAAAATAACGTGAACATGAGAGCTCACGCTAAACGTCAGCTCCTGATTGGAAGCTTTCCGTGACAGGAGAGCGGAAGCAGCAGGAAAGTCGCTTTTGGATAGCTCGGCGTCTCCTTATTTAGGAAAAGACAAGCCTAGCAAAACGGAATGACCTCATTTTTCGACAGGAAGCTGAGAAGTTAACCGTGCCATCTGCCGAGGGACCCCGGGGTTCGGGTGACTGGCACCGCGTGGTGCGTCGGAGCACGCCAGCCTGACAGGTGCCAGCCTCCGAGGGATTTGTGGGAGGCGGGCGTGAAACAAAGCATCACCTTTTGAAAGCGTTACTTGATTGACTGGCGCTCCCATTACCCAGTCAGGTTTCCAACACTGCTCCGACTGAGCGCCGCCACGCTGGAAGGAAGCGGCGGGCAAAGCCGGGAGGAAAAAACAAAAAGAAATGGAGCCGATGGAGCTCGGTGGTTTCAAAGCTTCTGAAGTTGTGAGAAACCGGGATGCTCCAGAGAGTCTAGCGGGCGGCAATGAAAGGGCGAGAACTCAAAGATCGACACTTAAAGGAAGACTTTTGCAGCAAACTCAAATGCGGGCAAAAGCTTCCCTTGGCACGGACGGGAAATTGGATCAGGAGGTCGCTCATGCATGTTCCCCAGCACATTGAAGGCTCGGTTAGTAAGACTAGTAGTACTATCTCCTGGAAGATGGTTGGAGTTCTGGGTGGCTTTGTCACTGAGGTACTGCAAAAGAGTCTTAGGACTGATGAGTTATTTTTCATGTAATCAGATGGGGCCTGATCGTGTTCTTTTCAGTGCTCGTCCGCCTCGGAAAGAACCGCTGATGCCGCCTCAGACAGCTTTGCTTACAGCTGCCCATGAGCATTAAAGCCCATTAGCATGTGGATCTTCATCAGTGTGTTTTTAAAGCCTACATGGTCTTCATACGGACCAGATTGAAGCGGCACCAGGCCCATCATCATTTAGTCGGATGGCCTTCATTGTCTCCATGGAGCAGTAATGCAGATGCAGACGAAGCCGCTATGATCCGTAATGTTCCGTCTCAATCACCCGGCCAATCAGAAACAAACATTTGTTATGTTTTCTCTCTCTTCCTTAGTTGCTTAATTAAGTCTGCAATCAACAATCGCTTGTGTGATTTTATTGTCTCCACTTCATGATGGGGCATCAAAAAGAGATTAACAACACTTTGTGACTGCGACATCTGTAGCTTTGATTAAAATTCTCCCTCTCAATAATTCATTGGTAAACAAATGAATCTTTTACCAGCCTTGCCTGCGTGTGGATTTAAATAACAGCTTGTAAGTGTCTAATAACGTTTCTTGTTCCCAAGCCATACGATGAAAAATGGATGGTCTCGTCTCACGGGGCTTTGCCTTAACCATACACTCCGTGTTACTGCAGCCGGGCCCTGTTTGGGCAGCCGTGGCCTGTTCCTTCATCTTGGGGGGTGTTGCAAGCGAAGGAGAGGAAGTCTTGACTTCAAGATCACTGTACATTTCATCGGAGTTCAGGAATGCCATCTTCATCCTTGGACCACTGAGTCTCCTTACATTTCACTTTCACTTTCTTTAACATGGTTTCTCCAGAGATGTGGTGCTAGTCTGCTAGAAGGTGCAAACCAAAGCTCCTCACGGTGTTTTAGTTTTAGTGCAACTTTGGGAAAGTTGTCGTCGGTACGAATCCAAATGCTTTGGATTCCTTTACATACGTCGGCTTTCCACCTTCTCTTGCCGCTCGCTCGGTGCCGTGATGATGCACGCCAACGTTATCGCAGGGCTTCAACTCCGATAGCGATGTGTATCTCCGAGGCAAAGCAAGTGAATTATTTCTGTTTTCATTCCCCGCCACCCGCTTCAGAGAGAAGCCCCCGTGGGATGGATGTGATGGGATGGAGCACACACAAAGCAATTTATCCCCGTTTGTACCATTACGTTCATTTAAGAAAGCAAACAGCCTGAAAGCAGAGCAAGAAAGCGGGTGGGGGGTGGGGGTGTTGAGATGTATCGGCCCACCTCTCCTTCAACCCAACATGAAGTGGATCAGGCTGATTAAGCTTGTACAGTATGTCTTTTATCAATACTCCAGATGAAAGGCCTGGAAGACACGCGTGTAATACGTAATGACGTTCACAAGAAGATGAGGGGGGGGGGGGGTGATTCCATCAGCACCAGCCTCGTTTTGCATAAAATAAAAAGGCTTAAGGGCCGGTAGAGTTGGACAAGGGTGCTGCTCTGTTGGGTCACCTGAGCCAAACCCGTTTGAGCTCACCGTGGGACCTCATGAAACATGGGCGGGGCCGGCAGACACACGGCTGTAAAAACGCTCTTTGCCCGCCACGGCCATTTTAATGACAACACGCTGTCTTGTTTGTCTGCCGTAATGGCCCATGATGTCATCACACATCATCTTGGAGCCGCAGGTCTCCAGGCATCCGTCTCAAAGCAAATTACGTAAACGTCTTTTTGCTGTCCCCGCCGTGATTACCGCCCAAGGAAATAACCCCCAACGTTAATCACAGGAGCCATTTTAACCTGGTCAAGCTCACTGAATCCACAGTGCTTCCCTTCTGTATCCGTGTACTGTATCTGTGTACTGTTGATATTGTTATGGCATCGTCTCAGACCTCCTCATTTATGGCCAACTAAAGTTGCACAACATCACACTCACACTTGTAGTACTTTGAGCAGTAATTTGAGCAGTTTTTCACTTTGGGGAGTGGCCCAGCAACTACAAGTACTACAGGCTAGACCAGGGGTGGGCAAACTTTTTGACTCGCTGGCCGCATTGATATGACAAAATTTAAGGGGGGGGGCAGACTATATATTTTACACGTAACAGTCCACCTGGTATTATTGTACCTGTAAAATTGTCATGCAATCTGCTATTATTATTTATTATTTCATATTTATATTTAAATATCTTAAAAATAATAAAATATTATAATAATTACAATAAAATTAAAATAATAATTATTGTATTATTATTATGTAAAATATGCAAATATAACAATATTATATATAATAATTAGCATTAATATAATAATTATAATAATCATAGTAGTTCTAATAATAATTATAATAATCTAATAATCTAATAATAATTATTATTATTATGTGCTCGTGTCCCTTTTTTCAGGAACACTTTGTAAACAACAGACCATGTCAAAAAAGGAAATTGATAAAAGCATCAAAAGGTTGGCTCAGGCCATGATGCCAGGTTGTATGTTGAGTTTAAATGAAATACTTTGGAAAGATTGGGCGGGCCGTATTCAAACACTTGGCGGGCCGGATGTGGCCCCCGAGCCGTAGTTTGCCCACCCCGACCATAACGGCAGAAGCGCTCCTGGGCGACTGGGCTATTCCGAGGCTCCCCAGCATCTTCCGCTGATGGTCTGTAAATGTCACGGTGAGAGATGGCACCCAGGAAACACTTGTCTTCTCGGCAGTGATTAAATATAAAGTATAATCCTCATCTTGCAGTTATATGGCGGCCATTAAGGGCTCACTGTAAGGCCAGGCTGCCTTTAGCCCGGATAATGGTCGTGTTTTAGTGCTAGTTTGGGACGTCAATTAAACCCGGCGTTGCTTTTACAGCTTTTTGAAACAAGTTGTTGCCGATCCATTTGGTGCCAGCGACTCGGTGATAAACCTATCATTTTCCAAGCAGTTTATCTTTAATGTGATGATTGTACAAGTACCATATTTATGCCTGGAGGCCGACGTGGCTGCGATCTGGGATCAGTAAAATGTCGATAATATTTCTCTAACCAATGTCACAGCCTGTCGTTAGTCATCGGCGACCCAAGATAAGATGAAGATACGATTGGAAAATGTCTTTAATGGACTAGAGGGGCGTGTCCATAGTCTGTCCTAGTCACCTGATTGCAAAGGTCATGGCTGGGTTTGTAATGGAGTTCCATGTTGACATGGTTAAACGTGTCTGGGAAGGAGCAGGAGATGACTTGGTATTGGGTCTTGATCAGGAATGGAACTTTCCAATCATTGATCGGGTCTGCAGAACACCGAGGCGCTATGATGCTAACAAACTAGTATTCCGTCCATCTCCATCCATCTCGCCAACCGGACTACAAAGTCAACCAATATGAGGGAAGAAAAAAGTTCCCTGTTTGATTTAGGTTATTGTTTGAAGAACCATGTTGCTGCAGTGGGGGTGTGTGTGGGGTGGGGGGGCAATCTTGATATCCATCAAGGTGGTCATAAAAGTTTGATGAAAAGGTCAGGCCTCGGGAAGGTTCTCTAACCGTGGCACAGTTAGCACAACCTAATTTACAACGTAGCACTTTGTAAAGTACCGCGCCCCCGCACACACGCCCCCAGTGTGTACATCATGGATGACTTCGGCTGCCGCTGTCTAACCTGAGTGGCGGCAATCGGCAACAGCATCCTTCTGGCTTCTGGCTTCCATATTTTGTCACGTCGCCTCTTGCACTCGCTGCCTTCCATTTCCTGTCTCACCTTCTTTAGTTGGAGACATGGAGAAGATGACAGCATGTAAAGCACTGACGCATGAGAAGAAAGAGGTGGGGGGCTTGGGGGGGGGTGACAGGGTAGACACTTGAGTGTACCCTTGAATGGCTTTAGACTGTAAAATCCCACTGCCTGTATTTTCCCTAATAGCCTCTTGGGCTATTTCTGTCTGTCTTTATCTTGGGAATGAATGGGAATGGTAAAAGTGTGTGTGTGTGTGTGTGTGTGTGCGTGTGCATGCATGTGTATACGGGGTCTTTGTTGCCCCTCCAGATGGGGGAACCACGCATTCACACAAACACACCCTGAATGTGGAGCCTCCAAAGCTGATTAGTCCGAGTTGTGGTTTCCAATTTCAAACCCGTGACACAAATCCCACTTTTCATTTTCATGCAGATGCGGTCGGGCCCCCTTGCCGTCCCGCGCTGCTGCCGCTGCTGCTGCTGAGTTGTGGGCTGGTGGGTGTTGACGTAGAGTCTGTGTTTTAATCAGCTCAGTTAAGAGCAGAAAATGAACAGTTTTTCCATATTTGATAATATATTTTTATATATAAAATACATTTTCATCCCGTTTTTAACTAATTTTGAATGACCAACATTTGTTTCCCCCCCAAAAGTGTCGCTACAAAACATGACAATCATAAAATAAAGTTAAAGAATGATCCAAATAACAAAACAGCTAAAGTTAAGGCAACATTAAAAGTCCTATACTGCAGTCTATACTCCTATATATCTTATACTATTTAGGCTGAATTTCAAATAGAGATGAAAATACGGTTTTGCGTGCGTCTGGAGATGCCGCCGCTGATTGCTTCCGCCGGTAGGAATATCACGGGTGACTTTGATGTCGGCTGACAGACATCACGCGACGCCGGTGACCTGGGTTCCATAATCGTTTGATTCACCGTGGCATTGAACGGACGCCACTGTATCGATGGCGTGGATGCGCGTTGGAATGGAAACCGAGAGCGTGTTCACACCTTCACGGCATCGCTGGAGAGAAAGTGTAATATTGTTTTTACTGCAAGCCCATTTGTGATGGACGTCAGGCTGGTCACAGCTGATGCACAGACAGCACACACTTTCTAACCAGGATTAGGGCCTGATCTCAGGCTTTGTTTTAGCCAGTGGGAGTGGAAGGAGGCTCGGCTGTTGGTGTGACTCCTCCGTCTTGTAATCACGCTGGTATGTTGTGTCCTCTCCATCCCCGTGCAGGGAGGGGAGGATGAATCAAGGGGAGCAACAAGGAGATGAATAGCCAGTAAGGAGAGTCTTGCTTTCACTTTTGGAAAAGTTGATGCTAATGCATAAAAACTAATATTGATCAGCAATTATTTTCCATTCGTATTCGCTTGCAGGAAAATATGTTGACTGTTCACCACCCCCACTTTGGGCCTAAAAATGCTTAGAAATGGTTCCCACCAATCAGTAGAGTTTGGTTACCTCAAAACACAACATTGAGGTTGTTTCTGGACACCATGAAGTACGCTTTGCAGGAAGTACATGTATGCATACATGGTTGACTTTGTGCTCTGTCTAATTTATGTCTTATTTCCTCCGATTATTGGCTAACACGAGTGTAAAGGTCACATAACAGGACAGAAGAAAAGAAGGTCTTGTGTGTGACATTGTTAGACACCA
Source organism: Doryrhamphus excisus (assembly GCF_037039965.1). Taxonomy (NCBI): domain Eukaryota; kingdom Metazoa; phylum Chordata; class Actinopteri; order Syngnathiformes; family Syngnathidae; genus Doryrhamphus; species Doryrhamphus excisus. The sequence continues at coordinate 1,145,061 of NC_136361.1, forward strand.
ATGGTGTAATTCCAGACACTGTTGCTATAGCAACCATATGACTTATATGTCAGGTATTTGGCACACCTTCTTCCTTTACGAAGAAAGAATTTGGAAAGGAGAATCAGAGCAAAGGCAGCTGGCAGAATGTAAACACACGAGGATAGATGAATAGACGTGAAGTGGGGGGGGGGGGGGACTGGGAAGTGTGGGAGACCAAATGAAGCCGAGGTGATGGAAAGGACAGAGTGGACGAGGGAGGAAGAGCACACGGCGAAACAAAGTGGCCCCCGCCTCCCGCAGGCCGAGAGCGATTGTAACGAACAAGGCTTCGCTCCTTTGCCTTCCTGTTTGGGAACGCCCCATCCCATCATTCATCCCCGCCTCCGTGGAGCTGTGTGAGGTGTTTCCAGCCTCTGCCGACGCTCCATAACTCAAGCCTTCCTCTCCAAAGAGACACTCCTCAAACACCACCTCTTTCCACCTCCTCCCAAGCGCATCCTCCCTCCCCATCAGTGCCATCAGTCTGCCTTTAAAACAACCACGGAAGAACCAACAGCCTGCGACCATCGGGTAACGCTGCACATCCACTCGCCTCATTCCTGGCGGCCCCAGGCGGGGGGGGGGGGGCATGGCAGACGTGGCTGCTGTTGCTCCTGTGGGAGACTTTAGGAAAAATTGCAGCAATAGAGTCTGGGCGGGGGCTATAATTTGGGTGATGCTGTGACATGGTTATTAGCCATATAAACTCCAGCTGTCACTGTCATTATTGCTCACGTTCACGTGAGACCGTCCTTTTATTTACTCATTTCCCTCGCAGTCAACTGTTGCTTCCGCTGTTCATTACTGCAGCCTCCTCGAGAAGGACGTCAACCTGACCTCGGATCCCTGTCCAGGTGGATGCTACCCCACTGGAACTTAGCAGCCATAACATTAGATCTGATGTGTTGTAGACCTCGCTGTCATTCGTGAAGTATGATTCCCTTTGATGATTTGAGTATTCTGTAAAAGCATCAAAAACCTGTTTACAACCTTCTAAATACAGATTTTAATAGTATTAGAGCCCTCTAGACATGAAATAACACCCCTATAGTCCCCTTTATACAAATAAGACATAATATAGACTCATGTTTGCACTGGTACTTCCTGTTCTGTGATTGGCTGGCCACCAGTCCAGGGTGTACCGCGCCTCTCACCCGAAGACAACTGGGATAGACTCCAGCACCCCCCGCGACCCTCGTGAGGATAAGCGGTACAAAATGAATGAATGACTTCCTGTTCTGTGACCTTTACGCCCACATTAGCCAATATAGTAGACATAAGAGAAAATAAGACATAATATACACACATTTTTTTGTTAGTTCTACTACTTTTTTGTTACTTCCTGTTCTGTGACCTTTCCTCTTGTAATAAAATAATATAAGACATAAGACATAAAAACATGAATAATATACCCTCTCCTCCCACACACATACCCCTAGCCTATGTGTTATTTCCTTTGATACTTTGATACTCTGATACATGCTTGTATAGTAGTAAAACCGATGTACTTGTACATTATTTTACACATCTCTTTAACCTGTGAAAATACTGCAACTTTTTCAATGATGGTGGTGATGAGGCGTTTGAAAAGTGTAAAAGGTTCGCCGGCCCTCTGTGGCGTCACACCAGCTGATCGGGGCGTGTGCCCGAATACAGTGCACCCCATATACTCTGGTTCCCCTGATAGTCGTGATGTGCTAGTAGTCATGTCATGATATTTGACGAGGACAAGTCAACAGGTACACTTGGTCTCATCCTGGTTTGTTCCAGTCCTCCTGACCTCCAGGTGGGCACAAACTAGACCACACTAAGCTAGTTCCTGGCTATCGAAAATAATACATTGGTCACACCATAAAGGAACATGCAGTCGGAGCGCACAGCAGCACGCATCAGCGCCCACGCCAATATCGAATTACGCCGCCAGACCGTTTTGCCGTTTGAACCCTCGGCCCATCATTTAATTACCTTCCCCGGTCCCGGTCTTCTCTTCATCTTCAGCAGGCCCCTCCATGTCACCTCATCCCTCTCCGTCTCGCACCATCTCACTTCCGCCCTCCCACTCTTTTAGCACCCCCCTTCACATGCACGCCACTGGCATGGCGGCGCCCTGAAGAGCAGCTGTCAATCACCCATCAGGCTCCCAGGTCAATTTGCCAGGCTGCCAAATGTGTTGTGTCAGCGTGCTTCTCCGTGTCAAGAGCCCTCATTATAGGCCAAAGGCTAAACCAAGGAAGAGAATGAGTCTCTCCTCTTCATTATTCCCAGTCCCCTGTGACCCCCGCCCCCTTGCTCAACACCCCCCTCCCTACCTGGCCGTGACAACAGCAGCTTTAAGCGCAAGCTCTTTCTCCCTCCAGGCGCTTGCTCTGTGGATCCACTCATGCTCCTAACTTCCTATTTCTCACGTCTGTTTCTCTTTCACTGGTGGGTATTCCCCCGGGAGCGCTGGAAATAAATGAAAATGGCTTGGCAAGGCGCCTCACAGCTGTCATTCCGCTGTGCGGAGCAGGAATGTTGTCCATTTCTTTCCTTTCTAACGTCTTTCAGACACACCGGACACGTGAATAGTGGCTTCAAAGAAGTTTGTGTCTCAAGGAGAAGACGTTCTCTTCCAGACAATATTCAGTTTTTTGTTTTCCTTGCTACTTTGGCTGTGAAAATAACAACCGCTTTCCCCATCGCTAATCCCCAAATCTATTTACTGTCCCGGTAAGATCTTACTGGGAATTAGCCTGCAGGTGGAACACAGCAAAGGCAGCACGTCTGTGGTATGTATCAGCCGTGTGCTATGATGACCAAAGAAGGTCAAAGGTTAAGCGCGTACGTGGCTTAGGAAGGCACCGTGGGCAGACCCAACCCCCCCACGTGTGCCCGGGTGCCACGGAGTGTCTGGAGATGTCAAGTGGTTTCACTGGAGGCCCATTCATCTTTTCCGTCTTCGCAGTGGTCCATCCATCCATCCCAGCTCATGCCAGTGTCAGACTAAAGGCTAATCCCCCCCCCCCGCGGATACGCCTCATTCAGTCCAACACATGGTGCTTGACCACAAAGGAAGGAGAACAAAACAGGAAGTGTGGCAGGAGAGATTGAAAGACAGGAGAGCATTCTCCAAGTGCTTTGGGGCCAGGCATGCTAATCCCGCCTCCCTACCAGGTGCTGAGAGAGGAGATAACCTCGGAGACAACGGCAACCATCAGGGCTCTCCTTGTGGACCTTGTGTGTGTGCTCCTAAGTAGCGGGGAGGTGGCCAGGCTTGGGGGGGGGGGGGGGCTGGCAGCGAGAGGGATAACAAGAGAGAGTAAGAGGATGCGAGGGGACTTTGGCTTTGTTTTGGGAGAGGCTAAACAAGGATTAGTGCTTTGCTGACATTTTCTGTCAGTTGCCACACTGGGAAGTCTGCTTTGATAGGCTGCAGCTCAATGAAAGTGACTACAGTGGGAGTCCCCCCCCGAACCCCCCCGGTGCTTTCAGACCTCAAAGGGGTTGATCCCTACAGCTGTGGAAGACGTTGCAACCTCATGCATGTTTGGAAGACGTTGGACATTAGATTAGATTAGATTAGATTTAGTTGTGATGCAGGGGTGTCCAAACTTTTTCCAGCGAGAACCACATAATGAAAAGTGGAAGGATGCAAATGTTGATATTTTTGAAAGGAACACATGCAGATATGCTAAAGGTTTGATGAATATTTCTGAATATTTTATCACTGTTCTTGTAAATTCTGTTCTTATTACCATCATTTTGAAAAATTACAACTGTCAAATTATTTTTTCATGAGTTTGTTCTAATAAAATTATTTTTTTTCACTTTTGAATACAATATTTTCCCTTTAATATTTTGACTTTATTGTCACAATTTTTTCCCACTTTTCTTTATTCCCATATTACTATACATTTTTCTGTAACCTAATTTTCCATTTTTTTTGCCTTAACATTTTGATGTTGTTGTTTTAATTAGCCATTTTTAATACTATTATATTTTCTCTGATATTTAGCAGGTATTTAAAGTAGGGTCCGGACATATTGAAGACCATATAGTACCTGATGTGTAAATATGTCAGATTCTATCCAATGACTAATTTCTAAATAAATGATGCAGCCACGGGGGCTCAAATGGCCCCCACGCTGCACTTTGGACACCATTCCTTGCTATAAGGCCATTGTAAAGAATAGCAGTCCTAAAAAGATCACCCAAACCATCAGACCCTTAAAGACGGAGCCAGACTAGCAGAAGAATGCGTTGCGGGTGAATGAACAGAAAGCCACTTGCCGCAGTTTGGACACCCCTGTACTAAATATATGAAGAAAGAAAAAGAAAGAAAGAAAGAGAAAGCACTACAATGCAGCGTGTTGTGTTCAAGGACCCGCTGTCACGTCTGCGTTTTGCTCTCCTGCCAAACTACAAAGAGGTGCTGAATAATTGAGGTGACGCCTTCACTGCTGTGGGATTGTCGCATCCGGTTTACGGGCAAGTCAGTTGAAAGCGTCGCTGCCGTGTTTTCCTGGTCTGCTGGAAGAAAAGCGAGGCGTCCGAGGGGGCGGGGGGGGGGTGAAATTGGGAGGGAAGACCAGCAGTGACAACAAGATCACAGCCATTTTTATTGCCCCAAGAAGAGTGTTGTTTATCATGCACTTTTCTCTCTTGGAGATGATGTTGGTGATAACCCCCCTAGCCCTAACCCCCCCCCCCCCAACCCCCCCAGCAAGACAGGACATGACACTGCTACTTTTCTCACTGACACTTTGAAGAGGCTTTGTTTGTTTTACTGCTTCTTTAGAAATATGTTCCTTTCTCTGCTGAGAGAGCGTGGGTGGGTGTGGTGGGGGTGTGGGGGGGGGGCAGGAGGTGGAGGTTATCAGCCGGTTGACCCGCACGCCTGATGTTGTTGTTACATACGTGATAACCGCCTCTGCTTTTGCTAAACTGTTGATCCAATTGCGGCTGCTTGTGCCTGACATGAGGAACACGGAAGCACGGAACGCCGCCGCTCCGTCATCAAGGCAGGCTTTGTTTGGACGCTGGGGGGGGGGGCAATAACGACTGAGGTCTGGAGCTCCACTTGAGTGCGCTCCATGAGATGATGCCACAATGAGCAACTTGTCCGGCCTTTGTGGGAACGCCGGGGCAAAGCATGTCGCAATTCCACACCAAACGCCTTGAGGTGTTCGACAAACACAAACCACAAAAAATGCATCGCATGGCGGAGTGTGGAAAATGCCGATGCTTGGGAGAATTACTTCCTGTACGACTCATGAATTTTCTACGAAATGTAGTTGTGTGTGTCCAGGGAAAGAATCATCTCTACGTGCAAGTCGGGTATTTTTGTCACGAAATATAAAACAATGGTAAATTTGTGTTTCAAACTAAAAGATGCTTGTTCTTGGTTTTCCTACCGATAGTCATGGCCAAAAATCTTGGCCAATGGTTTTGGGCGTGGCTGTAGTCAAGATACTGGTGTTGTCCAGCACTTAAATAACAATACATTATCGATTGGTCAGCTGATATTAGCGACCACTCAGAATTTATTATAATTCCTAAAAAGAAACACTAATATTTACAACAATGCTAAAATGTTTTATTATATTTAGTCGGAATGCTTCAATTCGTGCATGCATGGCTTTTCTCCAGGTATTCCGGTTTCCTTTTTTTTGTTTTTTTCCTCCCACATTCCAAAAACATGCTAGCTTCATTGATTTGTCCATAGGTCCAAATTGTCCATCGGTATGAATGTGGGTGGGAATGGTTGTTTGTCTCTATGTGCCTAAGGTCAGCTGGGGTAGGCTCCAGCATACCCCCACCCTAGTGAGGATAAGCGGCATAGAAAATTGATGGGTAGTTGCAACTTGCAAAATGTGAAGTCTTATTGAATATATTTTAGTTGTTCTTTTTTAAAGTCTGCATCTTTGCCACCAAGTCAAGAGATAAGCGAATAAATAAACGTGGCCGGGCTGTGCTTGATGCCAGCTTGTTTGGGAATATTAATAGTTGAGGTGTTGATGCAGCAAAAAGCAGGTTGACGCGTGTTGGTGTTCTGCTAGCCCAGCGCTCCTTCTCGCCGGGTTTGATCTCCGGTGACAAGTGAGGGCTTGTGCAGACAGGAGAAGAATCAGCAGCCTGGCGCACCAAAGAGGGGCTTTGATAGTGGAAATAATGGGGCTGGATATGTTTGGCACTGTTCATTAGGCCTGCACACAGACCCCAAACCCCGGGGGCCCCCGGCTTGGCTTTCTGCTTTGGTGCCGCCATCTCTCCCGTCTCCTGATTTAGAGCCTCCTCAACACTTTTTCCCCCTCGTCTTTTCCGTCTCCACCTGAACCCCCTCCCCGTTTCTCAAAGGCCGTGTCTGCGGTGTGCGGGAGCGAGATAATATAATCAGCCGTGCATGGTGAGAACAATAAGCGTACCATGTCGGGCTGACGAAAAGCAGACGCCTCTTCAAAGGCACCTTAACATTCCACTTCAGCCCAGGCTGCGTGCACGGGAGGAAGGAGCCAAGGTGTTTCCTCTCGCTGTCAGCGAAAGCCACCAGTTTTACGGCGGGGGAAATACATTTCATCCCCAAGCAAAACCTGCTCTGGAGAAAGGCGCGTTGGCAGTCACGGAAGGTTTGTTTGTGACAAACGTGGCCAACGGATCCATCAGCAGTTCCTTATGTAAATGAAACTGTTAAGATCCAAGACTCTTGTTTCGCTCGTTGGCACGAGGACGCCTCCGAATAGGGAAGAAAAAAACACAACACGTTTCAATCTAAGCTCCAGAAGGAGGCCTGGTCAGCGTAACCGGCCTCAAAGTCCACACTGTGTGTGTTTGTGTGTGTGTGCGTTTGGGGTTGACGGTCCCGAGGTTGGCTCCCGAGATAAGGCGAACATCTGTTAGTTTCTCTTTATCTCTGGCAAAGCTCCTGACACACAGTAGTAGTAAGAAGCTCCATCTAATCAGAACAGGCCCGGTGTTGTTGGGGGGGCGCCGCATGACCACCAGCTCAGGGGGCCATCCTGTCTGGGCCCTGGCACCACAATGCAACCCCGCACCAAAAAAAAGACCGCTTCAAGCACAAATGGATGCACAGATGTTACGTTCTGATATTAGCCTTCCCATTCTTCCCGTTTTGATGTTTGTCTGTTTCGTATGCCAGCCTGGATGTGGTTGATGCCAGGGTTCTTCTAAGTGTGGCACAGCGAGCCGACCTACCTTGGAGAATATCAACTGACTGAAGCCGCCCTGCTTCCCCAAACATGGACTTCATGGACCATAGTTCATGGTTCGTAATTATGCCCACACCAGATTCAGGTGCTAAAATCAGTTCATCGGTTAGTACTAATAGCTTGGGGTGCACACTAAGAAACCTCCAATAACCGATCATTAAGAAAACACACGTTACTTTGCACGTGCTTGTCGTCCCAAATGTTCCGCAATGAAAAGGGAAACAAAAACATCGAGTACACAAAAAAGCCTCACCAGCCACCTGAAATTGCAGCAGCTTAGCCAGACACTGGCTGCTCGGAGCATGTGTCCGAATACAGTACACCTTGCTGGGCCACACCAGGTAGACTCAGGCCATATTGAGCGGTGCTGATTGATCGGAGCATCCCTAGTTGCTACGTACTGTCATCCACCGGCGTCGTTTGGGTTGTGGGATACTAGCACAGATTCCGTTACCTTAGTATTTCCTGTCTTTACACAGAAACAATGTCTGAAAGACATTAGAAAATACCAACAAAGTGTTTTGCATCAGGATCGAATGAAGAACAACTTAGACTAAATGGCCCCATAGTCTAGCTTAGATCGGGATGCGTATTTACCGCCACTTGGGGCGTTACAGTAGCGAGGCTTTCTCTGTCAGCTTCCAAATAACATTTGTCTTCCATTCCGGCCTGAACATCCCATTATGTCACCCCTGCCTTGCTGCTCTTGGCTTTTCCCAATCTATTTCCCTCCGCTCCGAGCGGTCCTGACCGTGTCAACTGCCGCCAACTTCCAAGTCACACCTAATACTCGTTCAGCTCCTTGACACAAATTGGCTGATATCGACTGCAAGCAGTCTCGCGGTGTATCAAAATTGATTTAGTTTTCCTTCCTCGCTTCTCAATCGGACGTTTGTTTGGCTGGGCTTCTGCTGCGTACGTTTGTGTGTCACTTTGTTCAAGGTAACAAGCAGCGACACCAGCCTGCAGTGCTGGATGAAACCGGTCCCCAGGAGGTCTAATGGATCTCGGTGGGCCTCGTCGCGGTGTGCCCTCCACCCACTTCCCCTGAAGATCCTGTAGCTGTGGAGGCTACGGCGGCCAACCGTCTATTCTGTCCTTCACTGGCCGGGCCGTAGAAGAGGTCTGAAGCTGTTACCATCTAATAAGGACAAGAAGTAGGAATGCTAGTTTTCCTCACGTCTCACTCAAACCCTCAGTCAGCTACCAATTTAATTGTTTTGTATCTTCAGCGCTCTCCATTCAGGCCTTCATTTTCATTTTAATGACCGTCTGGAATAACATGAGCACCTGGAGATAGCATCTCTCATATGCTATGAGTCCAATATTGTTCTTCCTGCCGCCTTTGTAATGAAAATGCGCTTCAAGTAGTGCAGATCTTGTTAAAGGGAGTTAATTCAGATTTCAGAAACACAAACCAGGAGCCAAGTTGGACCGGCTCTAATCAGGAATGAAATGTCATCAACCAGGCATAAGCATAATCTTCTCTGCATAATTATGCCCCGAATAGAGCTCCTTTCATTTCACATTTGGTCCTACAATGAGATGAAAAGCAGATAAAGCTAGAAAATGACTCCCACCTGGAGCACGTCTTCTCCACACATCTGGGCTTTACCAAATATGGGCTGCTGATTCATGCCACATCTATTTCAAAGTCAAAAGTCACAAAGCAAACTCTCTTTAATGGCTTAATTATTTGCTGTTTCCAGCCCCCCACCCCCCCACAGCCTACCCACAGAGGGAGACCTTTGACTGGTCAAATCCACGCGGCCCCAAAGCTGCGACCGCCTTTGTTATGCTGAGTCTTAACATGTGTCACTTTCACTGCTGGGCCGTTTCCCGCCTCCTTAGATGAATGCCAATTCCAAGGAGTGCATGTCAGGAGAAATTATGGCATCACATGTCCTGTTGGACAAAAGCCAGACGTTGTCTTGTTTGCACACGTCATTGAAAGCAGCCCTTGAAAAGACAAACCCCCCGCCGCCTCGGGAGGGGCTGAAGAGGACTAAAAACACAGGAAAGATAAGTCATGGAAAGTTATTTCAGGAAAAAGACTTAAGTGGCTGGAAAAAGCCAAACAAGTCTCGGAAAGCTGTGTTCTGTGTCCATCAGGTCTGGAGTGCAGGGAAAGAAACAACAGACCAAAAGATTACTTTTTGGCTTTTAGACTTCCAACATTTGGACAGTCTAGGATCCTAAAACCAGACCGGACCAGCCAAGGTCCTTGGAGAATTTGGACACAATATCAGGAAAGAAGTTAGACAATCCACTGTTAATATTAAAATCCAAAAATTAGGAGTTTTGTTTCATCCTGGCTATTGCCTTTTGGGAAAGTCTACAAGGGTTCGGGTTGTTAGGGTATGTTGGGGTTGACCCTCACCCTACCGCTTCATAGACACAGGACACTGAGGTTCGAACCTCCTTGGTGGACTTGGTATGTTCTCCTTGTCCTTGGCTTTTTCTCGACTGTTCTCCTGCTTCCTCCCTGCTAGCCAAAACCATTGATGCTAACTGGAGGCTCTAAGGTGTTAAGGTGACCTCGTGTTTAGCATGTCCGCCTCCTTGTTGACTTTGCTGTTTTTCTCATGCGTGGGTTTTCTGTGGTGGCCTCCTGCTTCCTTCCCGAAAAGGCTGCATGGCTGGTACCGTTCAGGAACCTTTGTCCAGGTCTGGACAGAACCCTCTTCTGTGGTTTGCTAAAAACATGGTGTGGCTACATCCCAGCACTTAGAAACCACCAGTTGTTGTCCCATGATGTTTGCAACGAGCCAAGTCCTGAAGGAGCGTTATGCCCCATGGTCATCTTTTGGTACGGCGTCATGAAGCCACGAGTCTGGTACAACCGATACGGGCATGAAGTCCTGCAGCTTTTTTGAACTTTTTTTGAGCTTCCACCAGTTCCAAGATGGAAAAGTCCATACCTTGTAAGGCAACATCTCCAGATAAAAGGGCCATTATTAGCAAGAACCACCATGGAGACCCGAGCACAGCATGGATGCAAGCTGTTGCATTCACGTCCTCCATGACGTTTCTATGGGAACACGCTGTTTGTGGTAGGATCAAGGTATTTGTCTGCACGGTGAACTTCTCTCAACATATTGCTGCTTCCTCTGTTTGGAGAGCGGAATAAAACATTGTAGCAATGCTTCCTGGCATTACGGGGATCTTCTCAGTTTGCTTGGGTTTTTGCTACCGGGGTGTGATGGAAGGCAGCGCTGGCCTTGGCGTCGTGTTTACAGAATGCACCAGATTGATTTGTAGAGCGAGTGGATGTGTGTTGACGGGGGGGGGGGGGCTGGTAGCTGACAAAGGTATGACCTTTGCAGAGCCTCATGTTCAACTTGGTAAAAAATATCTTTTTAAAATCTGGGCTTCAAATTCTACTCCATCCAAGTCATCTATAGGACTTCTGTTTTGGAAAGTGTGGAAGGATAACCTCTTGGTAGCATCCCACATTAGCATTCAGTCTAAATGATTGGGACCAACTGGTGGGTTGTCAGTTCCATGGTGGCGGCTTTCCTTTTCTTTGGCGCACTGCCACCTGGGAGACGTAATGAAGTGTAAAAGGAAAGCTATGTTATTCTTCCCCAGTCGACTCTTCCTTAGTTTTTAATTCATGGATGGGAGCCATCAAATGTCCGAACACGGTAGGACCATCTCTACCGATCTACAGTACTTTGGCTTGGTTTTATAAAATGTATGAAATGGAGATGCACTGTATCTTTTTTCATAACGTTGTGCTTCTCAAGACCATGTTTGCGATTTTTAACAGTCCGTGGGAATATCCAATCCATCGTTTGTTGACCGTCCTCACAAAATGGGATGATGTTCCGATGCTCTTCTTACCAGCAATTTGACCTCATTAAAACCTTTTTAATTGGTTTTTACCACAACAGCGGAAGTCACATTTAATGACATTTTGTAAACCCTTGTGCTTGACGGCGATTTCTACATCCCTTAAACGCATCCATTTTCTCTCCCACACCTTCTGACCTGTTTGGCACGGTCAAAGACGTGCTCGTTATGTTTTAGATAATTACACGAGAAACGATCACTGTCATAAAGTCCAAAATGACGTTTGCAACATTGGCTGGCTGTGCTTCAGGCATTTGAGTTTTGTACTCAAACGAGCAGGTTTGCATCCAAAAGCGTACTCCAGCAATGCTAATATGCTAACGTGCATCCGGCCGTCTGAAGTAAACAATTTCCACTCGTGCACACAAGTATGACGCAGCGTGCCATAGGGAAGAATTCGGTGTGTGCTGTTTGGCGGTCCAGAGTGGCTTCCTAGCCTGTCATTTAATGGTCATTTTCTTGTCTGCCGTCGCATCCCCTTCCATCGCCCATCGCCCATCGCCCGGCACCCGGGGGCCAAATCACAGGCTTTAGGCTCCAAAAGAGTCCAGGCTGGCCTTGAATCATCGCCACAATTTGAGCGATCAAATCATAATGGAAGGATACCATGGCTTTTCTTTTTGTTGTGCTTGTATTGTAGGTGACACATGGTGGGGGGCTGGGGTGGGGGGGGGGTGCCTAGCAGGTTTAAATGACAGCCAATCCCTGGAAATTGTTTAGTTTATTTTGTGACATTCATAGTGGCGTATTATCCAACAATTGATTAGAATTAAGGTTTGTTCCCAAGCTGTGTCACCACGCTCCAGATAGAACATCTAATTCCGTCCTCCCATTCCGAGGACGTGATGGACTGCGCCAACACGAGAGTTTTTGGTGTGTGAATGGATGCTCTTTGCCATTAGTACTTTCAAGCTAGGGTTTTCTCTTCTTCTCGTTGCTCATTGATGGAAAAATGGCCACCGTGCCTTTTACCATGTTCTGCTCGCATTGATCCCCCCCACCCCGCGTATTTTCACACAGTAATGGACGGCGTCGGCCCTCCCTCTCCACTGTTATTACAAATAATTGCGAATCAATATGCACTTAAGGCTCTGCATCAGAATTATATTTTAACACGTAATTTATTTGCCCAGTGCTGAGCGGCGTCCTCCCTTTTGCCCGAGTCAGCGGTGACCAACTCCCTCGCCGCGTTGCTCGATCAATTGACGCAATCAGCAAAAGAGTCAACGAGTTCTTTGAGTCAGGAAGCGTTGGTGGAGTGTGCGTTCACGGCTGCTACGTTAGCTTGACGTGTAAGGCAGATCCCCGCGGTTCACAGGAGTTGCGTCACACGGCGAATGGCCTCCTGCTAGTCGACAATAAAAGCGAGCTAACCGTGTGCGTGCGTGTGTGCGTGTGTGCGTGTGTGCGTGTGGTCCATGCGTTGGTGTCTATTGGTTGTCTCTGCAATGTAAAAGCGGGTTTGCCTTCTTGGAGCTCTCGGGTCATCACTCGCCTGTCCATTTCATTTACAACGTGGTAGCAAGAATCCGCTTGATTTTCACTGACGTTGACAAAATGGCCGAGGTAGCTGCAGGTCAAAGGTTAAAGCAGTCCATGTTCGCCGCCACCTCTTCAGCGGTTCTAATGTCACAGCTAGAAGAAGAAAATAGATTTGCAAGGATATCCGATCCAAGAGGCCCGAGGCAACTGGGTTCAAAGGTCACGTGGGGTGCATGTGTTTTGTCAGTGGTGATTTTCCTGGTTGCTAATCGGTGCCGGTTGCAGGGGGGGGGCGCGTTGTTGCGTTGTTGTCTGCCATTGTTGTTGTCAGTTAACTCTGGTAAACGTTCTCTCTGAATGAACGTCCCAGAGAGATCATATCTCCGTCCTCATGGATGGATTTAGACTTTGTTGTTTGTCATCTATGAATATGGCAGCAGCCATTTGGGATTCTCTCTGTGGAGAGAACACGGGGGCCACAGTCATCACAGACGAGGGCAGCGGTCCCTCAGCATCTCCCCGCTTGATGTCCGTCCATCTTTAGTTGGCAGACACGCATGAGCCGGGGGGGGCAAAAGAAAAGAGGACTCAGCCTTACTGAGGGTTGGACGACATGAAACACGACAAGAGTTGAACATGCAAGCCAAGGAGCCCATCCCTGGAAATGTTGGGGCCCCAGGGGGCCCAAATACCAATTAATAATAATTAAGCAGCAACCAGAAGAGTTGCTGATTAAAGTCCATTTAATAGTTATTAAAATAGTTATATGATATTAAATATAGTCCCAGCCTAGTCCTCTTTTTATTTTCCCAGATCTCCTTGTAACAGCGCTCAAAATCCATGACCCCCCGTAGCATTCATTAGCATCCAATGTTTACCCTTAATGATGTTGGAGTGGTGCAGTGGTGGGCGTGTCTCCGCTCTCGGAGCCTTTTATGTTCACTGAAAGTCTTGCATTAGGGGCCGCGGGTTGGTGACCACCCAATGGTGGAAAGCGAGGACTACCTGTACATGTCAACTAGTGCTGATTTTAGTGACTTAGTGCATACGTTCTTCTGTGTGACTTGTTTGCAGCGCCATACTTAGGTCCGCCTTGTGTATTACATCCTTTTCCCGTCTGGATGCAACTATTTATGATCTATCGCGATGGGGACACAAATCTTTTTTCAAAGCAACCAAAAATATGAGAATATATGATTCATTTTTCTTGAAGCTATTCCATCCCAGAAGCACCAGGACGCTTCCTATGAAGCCCCCCCAGGCTGTAAATGATAGAATGTGGATGTTTTCTTACAGAGTAGAGGACGAGACGTCAGAGAAGAGATTCTATTTTTATTGTGATAACCCCCCCCCCCCCCCATCACTTTTTCTCCAATCATGGCGTTCACCTCATTATATTTATCTCAGTGTTACCATGACAAGATCCCAGGACGATAAGTGAGATCATTTCTTCCGGCATGGACCCCCCCCCCCCCCCTTTCATTTTTGGCGCCTGAGCCCTGAAGCGAAACGAGCCAATAAAATCCACTTTTCTAAAGTGATCCGAGCACCCCAAAGCTCCTGTGACATTCCGTCCGGATAAAAATCTTTGGGGCGGAATCGACTCCGGCAGCCTCAGCATTTCAGCACCAGAAGGAAAAAGCAATAAAAGTACGGCGATAAGATGAGCTGATGGGGGGGGGGGGGGGGGGCGTTCCCGGCGCTAATGATGCTGCCGCTGGTTGGTGCTTTTATTTGTCGCCTCCACTGCATGATGGCTCTGTTACTGAGCTGCAGGGGCTCCTCACAACTTCATCATAGCATAAATCATCAAGTGGCTTGGGTAACTAATAATTCATGACCAAAAACGCTACCCATACTGTGTTGGTGAGCAAATCAAGTGCTCCTTCTGACGTTAGCCGCCTGCTGTAACGTCCCCTAAGCTCGCTTGTAAACAACTTCTTGAGCAACCGAGGCGTTTGGACAGTGCTGCTCGGGGCGTGTGCCCGAATACAGTGCACCTTGCCGGGCCACAGCAGTGGTTCCTCCCCCTCTGTACTCTGCTTCTCCTAGCAGTAGTGGTGTCATGATATTTCATGAGATCTCATCAACAGGTACACTTGGTCACATCCTCATTTCACAAACTCCACTTCAATCTAAAAATTATCATAAATATAATAAAAAGGTTATCAGTTATTGGCACCATATTGGCACCAATAACTCCATAATAAGTCTGGATCAGTGATAACTTTTAATACGGTGGATGCAATACTCATTTTTAGCACAGAGGCTGCTTCCTCCTTGAAAGCCTTCCGCTTCAGACACCCGGATGGTAGATTCAAAAAAGTCTCCATAAAATTGCTTTTCTACCCATCAAGACAATACAAACGCTTTTTAGCAATTGCCATTTTGTTTCCCTTTCTTCTCGCAGCTTTTCTGACATTTTTATGATCCAGCTGCTCCAACAGTCGGAAAACCGCAACGTGTGTGGGCACTTCTGTTTGGAACCATCATCCTGCCGGGGCAGATGAAGTCATTGTAGCAGTTTGATCACGCCCATGCCAATTTCATTGACGCTCTCTTTTCTTGTTGCCGTAGTATTTCCCATTTTTAACAAATCAATACATAAATACAAGCAGCCAAAATGCGTATGGAGGTGCCAAAACAACAGGATGAAAGTCACATCACTGAAGTTTGCACCTGAAGCAGAACAAAAGCTGATCGTAAACAATAATACATTTTTCATTTTCCAGTCTGGTCTTGCCTCCCTGCTCCAAGTTCATGACAATCATCCACTTATCCTCCTGATGGTTGCATGAACAAACACGATACGCATCATCTCCTCACTGACTTGGGAGCAAGCCCTGGCTGTGATTGGCTGGATTGGGATTTTAGATGGATTAGTAAACCGCAAATGAATGCAAATGGCTGAGTCATTCCATCTTGGTTAGCAAATGAAACGTAATGAATTTGATAAAAAAGGTTCTATTCCTTTGTTGGAATTTACCAAGACCGTCTTTGATATGTTTCACGTCGTACGTGTTTGAGTTATTCTGATCCTGTTAGATGAAAGATTTGGGGTTGAAACGTAGGTTCCAAGCCCCCGTTTTGTCAAAGTGCTGAATGAAGAGCATTTGTCTGCCCCCTTGTTAGTCCTTGCCAATGCTTGCAGCGTCTGAGGCAGCATGAGACTAAGTGCTTAGTGGTCTCCTTCTGTGTTGGACTTCCCTCCACACCGCGCCCTCCCAAGCACTTCAGTGGACCCCCCATCCTTAGCACACAAAGAGGGGACAGAGTTGGCCCGGGTAATTGGGATGATAATTATTTCTGCATTTAGTGCCAGCGGGGGGGGCCATGGAAGGTCAGGGAACAGCATGAGGACCGCCTTATCTGCCTCCATGTTGGCGCTGGCGTCCATAAGGCAGCAGACAGCAGGAGCGGGTCTTGGCCCAGGACTCTGCCGCATGGCACAGACCCACCTTCCGCAAACCAAACACAACAACGGCACAGTGGGCATCCCAAATGGGATGAATGGCGGCGTAGTGGGCGGGCAATAAAAGCCAAATGGAATCGGAGTGAAAGAAAGGAAGCCATTTCTATTCAGAGTGAAAATCATGAACTTGTTGCTTTTAAATCCCTGCCTCGTTGCCGCCACCAGAGGCTGCGGCCTCAATGAAAACAATGAGAGCGGCGTTCATAATTTACGACCAGGATGTTGACCTCACTATTGAAACTCTCCTTCATGCGCCAGCGTGGTAAAGGCTTGATGAACAGATAGCATTCAGATGTTAAAAGTCTGCTTTCTTTCACCCCCATTTGACCTTCCCCTTCACTGGGTTGCCATGGCACTGACCCCCCCTTAGCAAACCACCCGATCTTCATAAATCCAATTTATGCAGCGCTTTTAATCTACATCTACTGACGGCTCTATTTCAAGGCTTCCAGCGGTCCGTGTGTCAGGACAAAAGAATGCCGCTGTTGCTGCGGGCGTGTGACTGCACGGCCGTGAGAAATGTTGGGGACTTGGCCTTCTGTTGCGTGCGTTCCCCTGTTCGCCTTTCGCTTAGATTTTAGTACACGCTACATGCAGGAACCTGCACTCGCATGAATCCGGTTTTATGACAAATCGTGAATCCCTAAACTCCAAATGGGGATCATCTCTCCTGCCCCCTCTTTGCACTTTTTATGTGCAGCCCTGACTTCATTTGATTAAAAGGGAACTTGGCAAGAGCCGAGCTGAGCAGACTCCTGCCGTAAAAGTCATTTGGTTTCCATGCAAGCTGCTAATCAGAGGGTGAGATAACAAGACCTCCTTCAGGCATGGCGACATGGCCAAACTATCAAATTCATCACTCATACTTCATTCATAAGACGAGACCTTTGATTTGCTCATCTGCAGAGATGACATCCCCTCCTGATGTTTTACATTTAGCTGGCTTGTGACAAAGAAACCATTAAAAATAGAGATGCAACATATCTTTTGGTCCAAACTCTACCAATAACTCGAGTACCGATAACTGAAAATTTTTTACATCTTAAATATCATGACATGACTGCTAGCACATGACGACAGAAGCAGAGTATAGGGGAGGAGGAGCCCCAGCAAGGTGCGCTGTATTGGGGCACATGCTCCGAGCAGCCAGCGTTACGCCATGGAGGTCTCAAACATGCAGGGCTGGCGTTTCAGGTGGATGATAAGGTTTTCATCTGCTCCATGGCTTTTTTGTCCTCATTGCAGATAATTTGGGAGAACTTGCATGTCAAATGTTTTCCCATGGGTCCCAAGTGAGAGATGGTACTAATAGGTGGTCGATGGATGGGAGCATCCCGAGCACATATACATATGGTTATATATAACCACATATTATTTATATATATATATATATATATATATACATGCCACTGAGTGGGGGGCAGAACTCTGGCTAGCTGCAACCAAAGTTAGGCCAGCCTACCACGAGACCGAGTCTTTTGTCCTAAAAGTAGAGCACAGATCTTCCCTGGGTGTCCTTCCGCGTCCTTGGCTGTTTTGTGAATGTTGGGACTTGGTAATAAGAGTCTATGACGGCCATGACAGTAATGTCCTCACTGTCTCTCCGCATGGATTTCATCCAAGGAGGGGACTAAAGGTCTAGAGGTCATTATGGGAGATTTTCCTCTTGAAAGGGCACAGCTCCAGTTGGAGAACGTGGCAAGCTCTCATTACGACCATCACAGTCACATAATCTTTGCCCTCTTACGCCCCAGACGGAGGCAGCTCACTTGTCTGGACCGGGCCGGTTCCACGTTCATATTCAAATCCGAGTGAGGAAATGAAGCTGAAATTGCCTGTAAAGAAATAGCCATCTCACACCATTAGCACTTGACTTTGGAAAGACCGCCATGACTGATGTAACCAACGGAGCGGATTTGACTTTGCGGAGAAATTGCCAATTTATGCTGTGCATGTTTGGAAAGCATCCATTTATAAAATGCGAGAATGACCTGGAAAAAGGATGCCCGGGAAATTATAACCTGCCACAAGTAAAATGACAAGATTGGAGTTGGTAAAACACGAATGAAGGGAAGCATCATCTGTGGGCAACACAAGTCAAGCAAATAAATGTCCTCATGCTGAAGCTTTTTACGCCCACTTGTATAAAAAACTTTTATGGGCCATTTTTGTGGGGTGCAATTAAGTATTGAAGGTTTTCTCATAGATTTATAGTAACGTAAATGTTAATATTTGTCCCTTGGTCCGATCCGATTCCGCCTTGAGTTCTTTTCTATCTGTTGCATTTTAAGTTGCATGATTTCTTCAAACCAAACCAAAAGGAAGGCAACTTGACTTGTCTCTGCACGGGGGGGGGGGTTAACATTCTATGAACATCAGCCAGTTGGCAACCCCTGTTTACTGCTCCCAGCTGTACTTCCCTCTCCGTGGACTTGCGCTCTTCTCTCCCTTCTCATGAATCTTTACAAGATCCCGAGTATGGCATAACTTAAGCTGTGTCTTATTGGATGAAGCTATTTTGGGGGAACGCCTGTTTTGATGGGGTGACGACGGACGACAGGAGATACCACTTGTAGAGCTGATTTTCTGATGTCCTTCACCTCTGAATCAGCCTGTTGGCGATGGACTACACTGAATGCCCCCCATGGGTGGTGGACTCCAAGAAAGATTGGGAAAAGGTTTGGCTACTCCATGATTTTGGGACAAAAATGTAGCATACATATAACTAGTCTTTCAATATGTCTTATAATAAACTAATCAATCATCCATCCGTTTTCGATGCCGCTTATCCTCACTCGGTGGGGGTATGCTGGAGCCTATCCCAGCTGCGTTCGGGCGAGAGGCGGGGTACACCCTGGACTGGTGGCCAGCCAATCCCAGGGCACATATAGACAAACAACCATTCACACTCACAATCATACCTATGGACAATTTGGAGTGGCCAATGAAGCTAACACTCCGCAAGGAGAATCGAACCCAGGTCTTCCTGATTTCCTGACTGTGTGGCCCGGAACAGCAATCATTTATGAATATTTTTTGGAAAGAATGCGATATTCCCTTGGCGATGTGGGAGGGATGACTGTGCTTTTAAAGTTGAAGGAAACTACTACAGGCTAAATCACTCTTTGCATATCGGCTGTTGGAAATGTGGAGAGGAGGGATTTAGGGGGGGCAGTGAGAAGGCACGAGAGGATTCATTTAGTTTATTTTTCAATGCACGGCCACTGGAACTCAATCCAATTTAGCAGCCAGTTTGTCCTTAAACCCTCCACCACAGTAAAACCTGAGTCATATGACTCAGGTTTGTCATCCTGTCACGTATCAATCAAATCGGTCAAATGGTACAATCGTGCACGTCGCCTTACAACCTTACAACTACCACGCCTGAGAATTGTCCAAACACTGGCCTTTAATTAAAAGGCACACTCCTCGTTAATGTTTTTGTTCCCATGTCCCCCCGCCCCCGGCCCCCTGCCCCCCAGTGCAGAGGTGGTAATGCGAGTGTCTATCTGGGCCGATGTAATAACAGCATCCTAATTTCGGTCGGACTCACTGGTGCATTCATTCACACGTCACCTCCCGCATTCACCATCTGGGGGCAGACCCATGACCGCTCGGCATCTTTAGGGAACGCTGGGGAGGGGGAGGGGTTAATCCTGTGTGGTTTGTCTGGGAAAAACGTCTTTACTCCCAGCCGTTCCTTAATCCACCTGAAGGTGACAGTGTTTTGTCATCATTGCCCCCGCCTCGTTCCAATTAAAGAGCAGAGTCGACCCCGCCGAACCAGGCTGGATTCCTTCTCACGGACATTACAAGGCACATTACTGGAGCTTGGCTGAGTGCTTTGCTGTGTCTCATATGAAAATGGGACGCCTTATTGGGCTTCTGCCCGGGAATATCAAGTCTTGCCAAATGGAGGTGAAAGGAGGGGCCATGCCGTGAAATGAACTGGAGACACACGGCTCTCAGAAGCTTGGGAAGTCCTCACAAGCTCCTCTCGTGATGCTTCGGTTTCAGTAGAACACGTTCAAAGCCTGTCATGCTGCTTGGATTCCCAGAGGAAACAACAGATAGCATAACTGGCCCCACCACTTAGCCGTTCGCTGGGAACGCTGCCACCAAAGCATCTAAAAGCATCTGGCCGTCTACCTCATTGAGTTTGGACCCTTATGACCCCCCCGCTGTAGGGGAGCGGCCCGACTAAGGACATCATTTTAAGTCCAGACATTTTCCCCTCGGGACTTGATGGAATAATATATTGTACCACGACTGAGTGCTTCTTTTCAATGTAGTCTGGTCTTTTACGTAATATACACGTCCTTTCTCATAGAGTACATACACCTCATAAGCCGACATCGTATATGCTACCATATACAGTAAGGGACTACTGTATATGGCAGCATGTGTGGTAGCTTCATCACGGTCAATTGGTTCCAGACCCGGCTGTGATAAGGGAATTTCCACAAAGCAGCGGAATTTTTTGTAGTTGTATTTTGAAACATGTTTATGCTTTTTAACATCGGAGACCTCTAGGCATGACATAACACCCCTATAGTCACCTTTAGACTCCTATTACCTAATCTGGCAGACATAGCAGAAAATAAAATGGGGATTCATAATTGAGTGGACAGTAACTCCTGTTATTAGGATTATTATTTTCTTAAATATTTTATGACTCAACCATACAACAGCGTGATTTATTAACTCATATTCATGAAAAACCATGAGCGTGAAGCTGACAAGTTCTTACCACTGCGTAGTGATTGATGACTCTATGTCATAAAAGTATTAATGTTTGATAAACATGAGACAAACTCAATGCGACATTAGCTCTCACTAGTCCACCTGATGGCGGCCATGTTTTCCCAGCAGCCTTGCTGCAATTGGACCGACCTGTTTTTTCCAGTCTCGACATTTCAAGTCAATCCGACTTTTGGGTTGTGTTTCTTTCTGCAGCAGCTCAGGAGTTCCCGTTCCTAATGTTTACCTGCGGCCATATTGGACACACCTTGGGGTCGTGACCCCTGCATGGGAGCGGCTCTTCAGGTCCTCCATGGTGTTGCTTTCCCGGGATGAGCTTTCAGCATGACATGCTGTTCCAACTGTTCCATTGGACCCAATCCCGTTCCGTTGAACCAGCCCATATTAAGATGCCATCCAGCAACTTTACACCTCGATGCCAAGATATTAAATATTACTCATTAGCTACTCATTAGCATGCTGGTGGCTGTTCTTGGGAGAATTTAGAGGGTGCCAAGACCCAGATGTCACATGGGACTTTTGATTGATTGATTGATGCAAGATGATGCATGTCCGCTCGCACTGAGCGCAGGGACAGCCATGTTAGGCTTCGCCGCAGCTTCGGCCGTTCAAGGCAGCATGGCGGCTTCATTAAGGCAGAGTAGCGGTGCGGCCATTGATCAAAGCGGTGACAAGCCAACATAATGTCTGCTGGGCTCGATAATGACGCCATGAATGCGAGGGTCGCGGGGTGAAGAGGCATTAACATATGTTAACCTCGGGATGTTGATGGGAGATTGCCTAATAGAAGCATTTCTTCTTCCCTGCCATCATTCCGGGACTTTGTGGGCTGGTCCAAATGTGCTGTCATTGCATGGCTTGGCTCTTGGTTCAGCCTGCTTGTGGGCAATGTCATCATTTGAGGCAGCTAATATAGTTGATCACATATGATGTCATCATGTCAGTCTCCTCCAACCCACAGATGCTTGTTTTTACAATTGAGTGCTTCGGAGGAGACAATGGAGAAAGCGCTTGAAGACAGGACCTAATGATGAAGCCGTGTTGTCATTGGTTGTTTGACTCCACTGTTTGACAAACACTAGCAAAGGTCAGGCCGTGGCTGGGTAAATTAGGCTGATTTGGTCGTACAGTCATCCCTGGTTCTTTGTGCTTAAGCGGTTCCAGACCCGACTGCGGCCACAACTGTAAAACAGACATGACATTTTATTCATAAAGTCCTGGATTCTTGGAGTTATTGCGGATCTTTATTGTGTCAAAACTGATTGGATTTTCAAATTGACATAATGAAATTGTCTGCCACATCACCAATTTGTGTTTGTCACCCATCTGTCACCATATGCCAACCTCTTGACCTTCCCATTGAATATTACACGGCATTGATAGCCTAAATTGAAATGGTACCGCCGGCCCCATCTTCCCCTCTGCTCATCTGTCTGGGTTGCCATTACTGGAGGTCAGGACCCGCGACCCCCGGCCTCTTCCTTCTTTCCCAATTTTGCTTTTCAGAATACGGCCCCAAGACTTAATCCAGTAATGGATGCTGCCCCTCCTATTTTACTGCCTTCTCAGGACCGCTCCCCACTATTGGAAGTGCCACCCACTAACAGCCCCCCTTCCCGGCTTCCGCCACTTAAAGCTGGGCCCAGCTGTGCTGGGAACAAGAAAATCATTGGACTCCATCTTTTTTAATTTAGCTTTATTACATTCTCTATCAATATTTCTATTGTTTAAAGTGGCTGTGACCCTCGCCGGGCTCTGACTGACAGGCACCCCCCCGCCGCGGCTCTTTCTTGAACCATAAATAGAGGAAGCCGTGGCGGCACGTGCGTATTGGACTGCCATGTAAATCGTTTACCTGCGGCTCAAGGCTCACCTGCGCAGTGTGAGGCAATGACATTTCCAAAGTCAACAACTGTTTGCATTTACCACAGAAGGCTGGCATTGTGCTGCCGTAAATGAGATGCGGTCCAGATGCAGGACTTGCCGAGGCCCCCTCGGAGACCTCCCTGCCCTTGTTATTCACAGGATGCCGGCTCTGCTTGGAGCATCCAAAGTGGACTTTCAGTTATTCCACGGACCGGAAATGTTACCACAACAAATTAGAGTAGACGAGGTTGTTCCCTTAAAAGTTGTACAAACCGCTACGTTGTCGGAATGTTGTTCATTCATCAAAAAGCCAGACTGATCATCGGCAATGGAATTTTGTAAAGAAATGCACGGAGGCGCTGTTGTTTTTTTGGGTCATGCTGGCACAACACAGAGAATAGGCACTTGATTCTATGCCTCTGTTTTCACAACCGACAAGGTTTGTGTTGAGAAGAAACGGTTAAGATGAGGCCTCCAACCCACGACACATGAAAAAACGAGATTTTAAAGAAAAGTACAATAAAAAATATCATAATAATAATAAGGCCAAGGTCTTGGTGATGTTGCTCAAGGGCTGGGCTGCATTCTAAAGGTTTCCGGGGGCGGAGGGCATTCCCACCCGCCGGCTTAGCTGCCCTGTTCTCGCGAGAAATATTATGTTTTAATGTCGTCACAGATCTTGCATCCCCTCTAACGTTTTGTCATATTTTCTCTCTTTATGGCCAAATGATTCACGTCCTGGTGAGACAAATAAGTTCCAGACAGGGTTGGGGATAGATTCCCTGTGGGTGCAGCTGGAAGATGAGGGAGTTTCAGGTTGCAAATTTGAAAAGTTGCAAAGTCAAGTGGGCGGCAGGGGTCAAATCGCTGTGTGAAGCTCAGATGGATCTGACAAGGCGGGTTGAAGCTGACTGACAGTTCAAATGAAGGCCAGCATTTCAGTCCCGGTTCCACAAGAATAAAATGGTGTGCTACCTTCTCCTCATGTCAGAGAGCTCGGCCTGGATAAACAGAGAGGGAGGTGCGTACGTACCCAACCACAGATACGTAAGTGAAAGATGATGGATGAATGGATGGATGACATTTGAGAAGAACCTAGAAAGGGAATGCTATTTAAAGGTTTATCTGGATTGGGTGCCAAGCAGGTCGGTGGGATCCCTGACCTGAAGTAGCGCCTACTGACCTGCTTGAAGGACTACAAGCCGTTCTAAAGTGCTTCAAGAGAGTAGTGCTGTCTCACATTCAAAGCAGCAGATACCCCGCACCCCCTGCAATATGCCCACCCGCCCAACAGATCCTCTGCTGCCCAGCCCACCTGGAAAATAAAGACACCTCCATGAGCTAGCTCTTTATTGACTCCAGTCTAGTTCTAACGTGGTAATCCCCCACAAAGTATCAGAACTGGGACTCCAGCCCACACACTGCGACTGGCGCCCAGACTCCCTGGCTGGTAGGCCACAGTCTGTCAGGATTGGAAACAGAACTTCATCCACCACCACAACAAACATTGGCACCCCACAGGGTTGTGTCCTCAGCCCGTCCTAGATGCACACTATTCACACATGACTGTGTCCCCTCCCGTGAGGGCGCCACCATCTTAAAGTTTGCAGATGATTGGACGGCTGGGACAAGGAGGTGCATAGGAGGGAGTGACCGGTCAGGTGACATGGCGTGAAAACGATTACCTGGCCCTCAGCACGAATGAGACCAAGGAGAGGATGGTGAACACAAGGAGGACAGAAGAACTTATTGGTCACTGAGACCACCCAGCTGGTCAAGAGGGTTCCACAGTGGCTGTGCTTCAGAGGAGGCGGAGGAACGTTGGCATGTCACCTCAGATCCCCAGCAACTTCAGCAGCTTCACTGCGATGCAGACACTCAAGAAGACTGCTTTGGAGATCCCTAGGAGTGAACCGCCCTCTCTCCAGGACACTACCAGCGTAGAGTCCTCCATCCTTAAAAACCCCACCCACCCCCAGCACTCTTCACACCCTCAGGCCTTCGATCTTCCATCAGACCTTTAAAGAGCTAAACCTCCATGGAGTCTATTTCCCTGCTTCAAGTGTCGTATTTATTAGATCTGCTCCTGCTCTTTGGCCATATCCTATTGCTTGACAGTCCTTCACCACTGCACGTATGCATTGACCATGGAGGTGCATTGTTGACATTTCACTCACAAGAAACTCTACTAGAGAGCGAGACTTGACATGGACTTGGAGTAGGTAAGAGTCTCTCCCACAACATGTCCTTCAACCATTGAGCATCTCTATCAATGCTGAAGGCAAAACAAAAAGTCATAGAAATGTTTCCTTCAAGGGTCACACCTGTTTCCTTGAACCAGAAGCTCCACCCGTGCCAGAAACAAAGGTGGCGTTGATGATGGGGGGGGGGGCACAGGCCATAAAAGCTATGAAAAGGCCCGACAGAAGGCTGCCGTATTGTTTTTGCCTAAATGGTGGCAGCTGGAGGGTTGACTCCTTGCCTGGCTTGTATTTACACAAGCACTCGCTGCTAGGATGGAATCACGGAGAGAAGGAAGGCTTTCAACTTAAAGGACTTTCAGCGCGTTTGTGTTTGTTTATTTATTTTATTTGTGTTCATGAGAAAGCAAATTTAGGTGACGTTGGTGTTTTGGGGTTCTTGTTCTTCCAAAGATAAGACTTCGGATTCTTCTAGTAATTTATTGATGGCAGCTGCTAAAAATCCACCATGGGGCCAAAGGAAGTTCCTTTTTGATCATTGAATTCCATCTCGCCAGGATGTACAGGAAGTCCACATCATAACTACGATTATTATCTTGAGCATTGGTTTTGTTCTTGCATGTAAAAATATTAGTATATGCTAGTCTCTGTTCTCGATTCTCGATTCCCTAGTGTCTGCATCTTGAATGTTTTGGGTTTCCGGGACAGACTCATTGGATTTCCATGATTTAGTGTTGCCTTGGTTTTTCTACATTTTGTACATTTACATTTTTGTCAAACCTTCTGCAACAAATGAATTCTTAAAAATAGGCACCACCGTGTTGTTGTGCTACTAATTCCTCAAATGCATCCTCCTTAAAACGGGTCTTAGAAAGAAGAAAGTCACCCACCAAACATTTAGTTTCATGTTTACCAAGTTAGGATTCCCTAGACCAACTTTCCATGTTCTATATTCTGTATATTCATATTCTTTGAATATTCTTGAAACTGTGCTAAAAGTGTTTCTTCTGGTAATGGGTTCCCAATGCTCCCCAGGCCTCGGCTTTGGCAGGCATCCCAGCCGATGCCTCCAAGGACCCCCAAGGACCCCATATACCCGCAATGTATGCAAACACGCGGGCCTTCATAAATAGCTCCATAGCAGCAGCCACTTCCAGGAGGGGAGGGGGCTTCGCTGGCGAGGCGCCACCGTCGGTGCATCAGTCACAGGGGTACATTGGTCAAGTCAGAGCCTGACAAATCCAGGGTGTTATCGGGCCTTTGTCCGGCCTGCAGCTGTCACTTACCAAGCTCGTGGGAGAGGATGGGGGGGGGGCAGAAGGGAATTCATGACCTATCCCTGCAGCCACAGAGGACTACTGAGGCATTTAGAAATGACACGTGAGCTAAGAACACACCAAAAAAGGAAGAAATCCAATCAGATTTCTTTGGGAATATGCAGGAAGAGAATATGGAGAAGTTGAAGGAAAGGCGGAAAGAGCAAAATATGTCAAACTCTTCCTTTTGATTGCAAAGTCAAGGCTGATTCAGCGATACCAGCCTAAAAAACATTTCATCTGCATTCTCTTCCCTAAAAAATGACCAGAAGTAATAGCAATCTCATCTTTTGTGCTGCCCTCACAGAAGGTCTCGTATCCTGTCCATCTCTCCCCAAACCTTTATCTCTCTGTCTTTGAATTAAATGTTAGTCTACAGTGCGATGAAATAAAGATGAGCTACGCCTTTGACTTGATTCAAGATTGCCAAAGGGCCCCAACTGAAGAAGGCCACGCTATTATCTGCTGCATTGAGGTACCGACGCTCGGGCAAAAGGGAATTTCAATCAGCACGGATCAGATAGCGTGCTGGTTTTAAAGTCATACCGGAACGCCACAGTTCTTTAGTTCGACTCCCATCGTTCCATCAAACTTCTGACTTGTTGGGATTTTATTCTGATTGCAGCCTTCTGTTGCTCTTATTGTGATTAGTAGGGCCTGACCCCTGACCCCTGACACACACGGGCTCATATGACCGCTGTTCTGCTCTGTGATTGGACGACTCCTTTATTAGCTGCGCGTCGGTGTTTATCGGCCAGACTGAGACTCAACATGTGACACAAGCAAGTGCAGGGACGGCGTTGTTTGCCTCCTCGCTCTAAGCCCCGTGGTGTCGGAGACATCTGCCAAATCCTCCTGGATCAAAGGATGACTATTACACAGGCAGGAATCCGCAGCCCCCCCAACCCCCTCTCCCCAACTGCAGCTTTGGAGGACTCATGACCCCTGTCAACAGTTCAGTTAAAAAACACAGGTGGGATGGGAATCAGACGTATGTAAAGCTGCAGTCCTCAAACGTTAACTTGCATCATTTTTACATTTTAGAGTCCCTGACATGATGGATGAAATCTGCTTAAGTATGTTACATTTTGTTTGTCGTTAGGTTCTACATTGTTTGAGTTTTGAAAGCTAACACGAGACATTTCGACTTGATGACAAACGAGCGCAGAAGTGACGCCATGACGGTACGGTCACTCGGGCAAACCAACGTATTTATGTCCAGTTGAAGAATCTTGTGTGCTTGTCGGTCAGTATTGGAAACCGCTATGAGGTTGTCGATTACATGCATTCAGGAGAATCTTACCCAACCTGGAACACCAGACGGGACCTGGCACCCCCAAAACCAAGCCATGGTTCTCTGTCAAAAATTGTGACAAAGAAAGTATGTAAAATATAAAAAATGTGATCAAGAGAAGAGAAATAAGGATCGGATTCAACAAGAAAACATTCCTCTCAAAGCAGAAAGGAGACTAGCAAAGGCCAAGTCGAATACTCGAGACAAAGCAGCAGCAAACTAAAACACGGCCAAACAGCTTGAGTCATTTTCCTCCAATCTTGTTATGGCGGCAAAATAAAGAGTCTGGCCTTAGAAGGTTGTAGCGCACTAACTTTATTTACCTCGTGTCTTTTCCCCGCGATTGTATCTCTTCCTGCGGCAAGTCCCACTTTGAACAAGATAAGCAGAAACAGACATTTGGGACCGAGTCCTGTCAGCTCATTTGCTCAGGATGTGGCTCGCCGTTGGGCATGTATGGAAGCGTCACTTGATACGTGGAACCTTTTCTCTGATGCACAAACACATGGCTTAAATTCCGCAAATATAACGCTTTCTCCTTTTTGCTGTGACACTTGAATAATAATAACCACTAAAACTGGTAGCCATGCCGACTAAATACGGTACCCAAAACACAACTTGGAAACTACTCAGCTATTCTTTTGACTGCAGACACCATCCATCCCTGTCCTCCCCAAACGCGGATCTGCCTGAGCACGTGATTTGAAGAATCCAGTTGCTGCACTTCAACGGAGGGAGAAGCCCTGCAGATAGTCTGGATATTACTGAGGCCGTCTTTGAACTTCCATGTCTAATCCCCACTCGCTGAAGTCTACCCCCACTGCCAGATATCTCTTCAGGCAATTTCATTCACATTGGAGAAATGTATATTGGATTGCTATGCCGCTGTAGTTCCCATTTGGTGGAATCGCTCCCTCGCTGATGGTCGCCCGGTCCGCACTCCGCCATCGTGGAAGCAAATGTTGCTAATGAGCGAAAGCAAGCCTTGTCTTTGATGGGTGTGTTAGTGTGTGAAATGAGGGCGATGGATCTCATTGTGTGTGTGTGTGTGGGGGGGGGGGGGGGGGGGGTGTACGCCGCCTTGAGTGGTCTTGTTAATAGCCGAGGTCGGGCTTTTTCTGGGTCAATCATCAGCTTCTGGTTGCGTGGCTGCAATGCTTTAAAACGGGGCGGGAACCTTTTTGGCGAAGACAAGAAGAATATAATTAGCCTATGAATGTATTCTTTTTCATTGTGTTTTAATGAAGCTATCCTTACAGTAGCCGTAAAATACTTCTTACCATGATTGGGATTTCCGGTGCCTGGGATGGTTTTGTCTTTTCGCCATCTCTTTCTCTAAAGCAGAGGTAGGGAACCTATGGCTCGGGAGCCAGGTAGGGCTCTTTTGATGACTGTATCTGGCTCTCAAGCATTTCTTACCACAATAAAAATGTATTTTTGCTAACATTTTAAAGTAAACATCACAGAAATGACTGTTAAAAATAATATTCAAAATCAACAACTTTTTTATGCATTTTAATTGGTCCATCTATATTCTGCTGCAATACGGCCAACCATATCTATCTTTCCTGATGATATTTTCCAGGTCAAACACCAAAACTTGATTATTACTGGGTAATGCTGTAGTCTACCTCGGTCACTGAGATGTCAAAAAAACATGTAAATGTAAACTTTCCTCCTTTAGTCAAATAGTCACCTAGCTAAAGCTGCAGAACCAAGCCTTCTGACGAAGATGGCCTAAAGAATGAAATACGTCTACGGAGTACGGTGCAAAACTATGCAGCAGCAGAAGTTGTATTAATGGCAACAAGTATTTGATTTATTATTAGACACTGCGCTGCTCACGAAAGTGTGCTGGCCACACCCCATTGGCGTGGGGTAGTGTGCCTGGTCTACGTAATTAGAGCCCATTATATCTAAAACTGTTGGTCTTACATAAAAATGCACACATTTTATTGCATTCAATGTTTAAAAAAATGTATATGGCTCTCACAGATACACATTTTAAAATATCTGGCCTCCATGGCTCTCTTAGCCAAAAAGGTTCCCGACCCCTGGTCTAAAGGCTTGGCTCCACAGGATTAGCTAGCTGACTATTTCACCAAAGAGGGGACGTTTACTTCTTGACCTTCTTGACCCATAAAAAAGCAGGAGGACAGCTAGCATAGCTCTGGTAAAATGTATGCATGGATTCAAATGCATGAGCATATTTTGAGAATATTTCCAATGTTGCTGTTGGCGTAATGTAAAATAAAATGTCAAATAAAGGAACTGTACAGCGCTAGGAAGTACGTGCGAGCCAGAGCTCTAACGGCTGATCTTGAAAGCACTTCCATCCTTGCTGCAGGGTCCGAGAGCAACAATTAGAGACAGAAGGATGAAGGTAATGGCGTACTCTGGACTCCAGCTCTATCTTTGTCTGTTGTTGTTGCGTGCATATTGATCGGTATCGGGAGATGACCGCCACCCCGTTCTGCAGTCTAATGTCCAATCATGACTGATATTCAGATAATAGCAATAATAACACAGGACTTGTTATGACAGTCGGGTTGAAGAGGCGTTCTTGAGAATAAAGGAGGTTTGAAAGAAGCTGTAGGAACATATTAGCGGATGAAGCCCATTGATTTTCTAATGGGCAGCTCTTCACATAACTGGAAGCATTAGATTCCTCACACTCTAGTGAACCACTTAATTGCGACCACTGTATAAAGTGACTACTTCCTGCAGTTGTGTCCACATAAGCCATCTGAATCAAATGGGGTATAACTAATACAATTGATTTTGGCAAGACAGGAAGAAAGAACACGATAACCAAGTGCTGCTGAAGGCCGGGCGCTAAGATCTGCGTGTCGTCCACATGCGGACGTTTCTTGTGCTTTTAATAAAGTTTGATTGGCAGCGTGTCCTGCAGCCTGTTATCACCTCGGGGATGTGCACACTCCTTCTCCGATTGTTGTCATAATTGCCCCCAGAATCCTCTGGGTCCAAATGGAGAATGGCGTCAGCGCTGACGTGCGTACCCCCCGTGTAGGCGCTCCTCACAATAAGAGTGGCAGGTCCTCAATGCGTGTTAAGTGTTCATTAAAAATATACATTCCGGTCTTTCTCTTTTATTCCCGTCCATTTATTGTATGCTTTTCTTTGGCGGGCGATGGGCCACCTTTGTCCTGACTCACGTCTCTTTTCTCTCACATGCTCTTCATTAACCTTTCACTCCTTTCACTCGGCAACCCCCCGCTACTTTTATCTCCCTTTCCGTCCCTCACCCTATCTTCTCCACTCCGACATCCCACGCCACCCACCCCCCATCTCTGTGGAGCCCAAATTCCTAACCCTTGGTCGCATCCCTGTGGTATGCATAAAGCAGGCTTATTATCAGGCGGCTTGTCTCGTCGTAATCGTGTGTTGTTGGCCGCTGCCTCTGTAGCTGCTGATAAAAGGGGGGGGGGGGGGGGGTGATTAAACTGAAGGAACGGCTATTGATCCCTATTGACAGGCCTCTCCAAGCCCTTGAGTGATGGGGATGGAAATGAGGGATTTCCACCGTGTTTAAAGACTGCGTGCCATAAAAACGTACATTCTGCTGTTGGAAAGAGACATGCATCACTGCGAGTGGTTCACGAGGGACACGTTCCCTCTTAAAGCGTGCTCAATCAAATCATGCAGCGCTACCGATCCATGCGGCCGCGGTGCTGCACACGAGCCGGCTGATGGCGATAGCTGCCTCAGCTATGTACAGGTGACATCATCGCGTACCAGGAGTTAATTAAGTCCAACACGGTACCTTGGGTGGATTGACTCCCCAGGCAGTACGAGTAAGCAAGCAGACAATACTCTGCTGAGCAGTCGTGGACAGCAGCGTGTCGAGCGTATTCTCGTGATGTCTTCACCTCGGTGACTTTTTGTGAAATTGCCTCTTGGGGATGAATAAAGTGTTTCAAATCCAAAGATTTCTGACCTCCGTGGCAGCACACCAGCTGCTCTGAGCATGTGCCCGAATACAGTGCACCTTGCTGGGCCACAGCAGGCGGCTCCTCCCCCCTTTATGCTTCTCCTGGTAGTCGTCATGTTGTGATATTTCATGAGGACGAACCAACAGGTTAAAGTATCACCTGTGATAACACCCTGACTCGGGGCCGGGCCACAATGACCCGTTACCCGCAAATGTCCACCTCCACTACTTGGATTGAAAACAGCTTGTTCCCCTTTCCTCCCCTCAGCAATCAGACGGCTCCCAACAACCATGACCGGATACAAAGACTGAGGCACGAGTTCCAGCAGGCAAAGCAGGACGACGACCCGGACGGCCACCGCCACTCGTACAGCTTGGATCAGACTGGGGTGAGTATCTGGTGTGGTTCAGGCACGGAAATAAGTGGACAGAAACGTGGCCTCGGAATCAACCGCAGCCATCATTCCGTGACAAATGTCAAAGCATCGACCTTTAACTCGGAACTAATTGCGTACGGGTCCGTCTGAGAAACATAACACACGT
Organism: Doryrhamphus excisus; assembly: GCF_037039965.1. Taxonomy (NCBI): domain Eukaryota; kingdom Metazoa; phylum Chordata; class Actinopteri; order Syngnathiformes; family Syngnathidae; genus Doryrhamphus; species Doryrhamphus excisus. Next base: position 1,177,029 of record NC_136361.1, read on the forward strand.
GCTCTTGGAACGCGCACGGAAGACGTTTGATGTTATCTGAAATGTAGCAAGGGAGGGGGGGCAAATTGAAGACATGCTGCTCATTATGATTTTCCTTCGACGCGACAGAAGTCATTTTTCAAATTAACGCTTTTAAATTGCATTTTTTAAGTGGTTGGCTTACTGTTTGATTGATCGGCACCAACAAGAGGATTTACTTTTCATCATTGGAATAATACAAGAAAGTTAATTCCTGACGCAATTTCATCTTTTATTTCTCACATTTAGAGTTGGGGAAAAAATACTTTGTGATATTAGTCAGTCGGTACTATTGTCTGTGTACTTTTCATGTGCATATCTGTGACGGATACCAACTGGTGCGGCTGTGAGGTGGTACGTTGGTAAACCTCCATCCCGGACGCCTCGGCATTCTGGGTGGCCTGAGTGGTATTTTCTGAAAACAAGAACGCAGTCGTGTTTGCTAAATGCTAAATGCTAAAAACTGCAGGTCAACGTGTGAAAGTAATTCACTGCCATGAGATGCAGGACTCGGCTGACATGGCAACGATCGGCTCTTGTTTTTCTTACTGGTTCCTGTGAGCCTGAAGAACACCAGCCCTGAAACCCCCACCCACCCTGACAGGGCTAAATGTATTTCCTCTGGATTTGTTTCCTAAATCTGAAATTGGGCATCTTTCCCTGTCGTTTTCTGGGTCCCTTCCCTCCCCAGCTCGCTGTCCAAATGAGATACCATCTGTTTGTGCAGCACTAAGCAGTCTCCGCTTTCCCCCCCTCAACGTCTGAGCTTCTAATTGCGTGTGATTGTTGACATTGTTGAGTATACCCCCGTTACTCTGATGGTAATAAGATACAGGGCCGGCCTGGGAGTCCTGAAGTCTATTTTATTAGTCGGCTTTCATGTTATTTCAGTCATCCCCGAGCAAGGAATCACGACGGCTAAACTTGTTTGGGATAGACGCAAGCCCGTCTGTCACATTTTGGCAGCGATCAGGGGAACTCCTGGGAAAACTGACTTGAAGCTGACTCCAAGCTCGAGTCTGGATCTCGAGCCAGGATCCTGACTGCTTCAACAGATCAGTCGTACTCCTACGGACTGAATCAGAGACTGCTTTGGACAGTTTTACCTTGATCTTTGTTCTGATGGATCTTCTAATAGAAACGTCTACTGAGTCACAGTGTGGGCTGTACTCGACCTGGTCTCGATTTGGAGCTTATTGTTACTGAGCATTCATGTTTAAGCGTGATACAAACCATTCTTTGACAATATTGCATTACGTTTGGGCAGTAGAGCGGAATAAAAGCTCACCAGTCCAAAAAGATGACCTGCGTTGTAAAAGCTAGGGGTCACGAGACCAGACAAGACACGAGATTGGGTCTACGAGAACGAGACCAGATGAACATGACTTTTAGGAAAAGTACAATGACAATGTTTGGAAGTTAAATGTTGACGGCAGATTAAATATTTGGGAAGCAACTGGTGGGCCGGATTCAAACGCTTGATGGGCCGGATGTGGCCCCCGGGCTGCAGTTTGCCCACCCCTGCTGTATGTGTATTGAGCAGCCTCGCCTCCACCCAAGACATAGAGACCAAATCCTGTCTTGTCCAGTGATTCATTAATTAATAAATTCATCCATTCATCCACCCCGACTGAAAACTGGCCTGGTGATTCTTTCAGCATGAAAACAAGTGAAAATGTGGAAAAGCTCAGAGTTTGCTCCCCCCCGATGCGAGTGATGTCATAGGCCACATAGGTCAAGCAGTCAACACTCACAATTAAAAGTTGACACTTGTTGTTTTTCTGCTTCTCACGCGGTTCGGGGAGAGGAAGTTTCCAGATGTTGCCCATCAAATGTTCGGCGTTATCCAGAATTGTTTGTGTCTCTCCGAGCGCAGCAATAAAATCCATTTTGGAGCTGTTAGGTTTGCGCACCAATAAGCACGAGCAGGCAGATAAGTCAGAGCGCCATGCACAATAACTGCAGCTTTTTCCATTCATCAACGTGGTCTCTTCCACCGCTTGGATAAACGGGCCGCTAATGCAACATTTAGCTTGGGAATATTTGCAAGCCAACCAAAGAAAAAGGTCAAATTTTCCTAGCTGTGACGTTATTTTGTCAGCAGAAAGATGGCTGGTTCCCGACGCTTCTTTACATTGTTTTTATGAAACGTTACTTCAGTGTCATTTGTATTTTTCATAGAATTATCTTTTTATTGGCTGGGAGACGTCCCATGGTTCTCCTCCTGTCTCATAAAATGTGTTTTAATGCCTGATATATAAAATATATCAAGTGTCTGTCACTACCTATACATGTACTGTACATGTCTATGTACTGTAAAGCCACAGTGCTTTGCTCTTTGGGGGTTGAATATGGCCCATTATTAACTCTAATCACATTTGACATATTTTTGCCTATATAAAGCATTGGCCATCATAAAAATGGGTAAATGAGGTATAATACAAATATAGGGCATTCAGAGATGCATTTAAAGATGTTATGTAGTATTCTACACTGGTCACTAGGTGTCAGTAATGTAATGTAATGTTGGATGAGACACACAAGCACCAGACCTGATTACCAGAAGTACGGGTTTGTATTGCGGCCTTTAATGATCTCACATCAGGCACAATGATCGCCAACACACTAACCCGTCCACCCGGCCCCCCCAGGCCGCTGTGGTGTGGGGAGGTGTCACTACGCCAGTCAGCGACTCGTCAGCAAGTTATTATTATCCAACCCTACAGAACCACAAACATTGTAGCACGACCTAATCCCACGTCAAGGCGTGTCCAAATCCATTTAACAATCCATCAGCTGCCGGCCCCCACGTTCGATCCCCACAAAGAATTTTCATAACGTCTCTTTCGCTCATCTTCACCGCCATGTTTTAGCGCCCTGCAACCTGGGCAACAAGTGTTTCATATCTTCATCATTGCTGACATTATTGGATAAAAACAAACACGGACGTTCCTTGATTTGATTTGAGCACATGTCCTGTTTGATACCACCTTTTATTCCAAGATCCAAGGTGGAATAATCTGATTCCCCTTCCCGGTCTAATGCCATTACGTTGACTGATTTTCTCTCCTGGTAATTTGTCATGCGTCCACCCGTGCATGGCGTCATCCGCCCCAACCCTTCTTCTTCCAAGCCAATTGTCACATGCCCACATTCCTCATCACTTCCTCCCAAATCACATTAGGAGCGTTCAGGCAAATCAGCCTCTTTTTACTTTTCCAGTTGTGGAGACTTTGTCACCATATGAGTCCAATTTGCTGCACAATTGAAAAGTGAGGAAAGGACCTGCTGTTGACGCTGAGTGAGATGTAATTGCGTTGTTATTGCAGCTGTCCGAGCCGGGAGAAAAGACCAGACGCGTCCAACTGGCCGTCTTGGCTGACGGGCTCTCCAAGTGCAGACGCCACTTTCGCTCCTAACCTTTCGCTCCTTTCCAACGCCACCGCGACAGCAGCAACGCGGCGCCGACTGCCCACAAACGATCTTTGTTTTTAGCATTTCACCAACTCGATGATTGAAATGTATGAAAAACATTTCCAATAAATAGGATTCAAAAGGAATACATTTTCACCTGTTTGACTAAATACAGCTTTTAATGAGATTAGAGCCCATAGACATGACATAACACCCCTATAGTCACTGTTACACTCCCACTATTCTTTGTTTGCATCATATTGCTCAGTCTACCCTCCGCATTCTTTCTTTTGGAATCACACCCTCGGCCGGCGAAGGCTTGCCAATGAGACCCCTCCGTGTGTTGCGTTCAATTGCTTTGTCATGTTCTCCTTTCAGCCGGCTTGTTATCAGCGCGGAGTGAGCCGACGTGTCCGTGTCGGCCTCTCACTGAAGCACAGCAGCGCCATGGGGACATATGGACGTTTGTTAGAGCTTTTATCTGGCATTCTGATCCCAGTTCAGCGGAATATTCCATGTCAAGTCACTTTGCTAACATGGGGGGGGGTCTGTGCTAGCCCTTTCTAAGCCTGTTTTTAGGGAGGAAGTCAACAATAAACAATGAGCGACATGACCTTCACGTCATAACACATTTTCTTTCTATTGTAGTAGTATAGTAGTACTACAGTAGTACTAAGAGTAGCGTTTGTTATTGGCATTATAATTTATGGAAATTCATGAATGTCACAGGCCGCCAACGGGACGGACAAACCGAGCGGGCGCCATTCGGTAGCGGTGGAAAAGCAGCATCAGGAGGACCATGGCGGTTTCCACCAGGCACAACGACAATACAGCTCCCTGCCACGGTACGTTTGAGTCCATACCCGCGTGAAGACAACGTTGACCCGCTCCGGGTCATCCCATCCGTGCCTTGGTCCTCTCCAACGAGGACTTTTCCTTTTTTCTGTTCTTTGCCTTCCTCATCCCACCCTTTTATTTTGGTATATTGGTGGACGGGATGCTGAGCGTCGTTGCTGCTGTTTTATATCGCTGGTTGCACTTCCTGGCCGTGTCAAAGGAGCCATATTTTACATGTCAAACATCATATTTCATGGACTATTTTATTTTTAGTTCATAAAATTAAAGATTGTTTATTTTTATTATTATTTTTTATTATGGAATCAATGACCCGCCCAAAATGGATGCTCGTCCCACTTTAGTGTCCCGACCCACCAGTTGAGAATTGTGTGTGTGTGTGTGTGTGCTCTTGTCCAAAGTGACTGCCGTCTTAGGAGATTTTGATCTCTCTTTTGTCAAACGCCAATCATTATTCCCAGTGCCATCCCGTTTCCCACCCGCCTGTCTCGCCACGGTCACATTTGGGTCGATTAAAACATGTTTCTGTCCATACTTATGGATTTGCGGTCCACGCGGACGCATAATCGATGGCGTCTGCACAAACCGGAGCGATCTTTGCCTTCCTTTCATGGAAGTTATCTGCTGGCATCTCATGTGACGTGACAGTTGATGTTCTTCTGTGGAGAAACTGGCGGCCGATTGTGGCTGATGTTCTATGATCTCGTGTTTTCTAGCAGACACTCAGATGTTTGACTGTGTCTAAAGTCTTCCATCCCCAGATTAGTCAGCATAGTTCTGCTCGGTTCCTCCGGAACCGTGAGACATGGAGTCCAAACAAACACAAAAAGAAGTCATGCTAGCTGCTTACGTGTGCACGGGGTTAAGATAAGATCCTTGACGCTCCGCCTTCCACTCAAGGAGCTCCTTTACTCCGCGATGACGTGAGGCACTGGCCACAACATTAGGTACACTGGTAAGCAATGGATGGCAGGTTTGTCACATCCAACGCATATGTACCAACAGTACATACAGTAGTGTGTACTTTCACCTTTCATCCCGTCTTTGCACTGCCGCAGTCATTTATGTATATTTTTGTATTCTTTTAGTTTTATTGAGGCTTTTTAAAGTAGCACCAACCAACCAGAAGACAGTCCTCGTGTGGTGTGAATGACACATGCCAATCAAGTAAGTAAGTTGTGTTGGTTGGAGGGGGGTGGGGGTGTGGGGGGGGGGTCAGGAAAACGTAACTGACAGCAGTGTAGCGTCCAGGTGGGAGCAGGAAGTGACGATCTTTGGCTCAGGTTGATATTATTAGTTCCTAATGTATCAGCCGGCGAGTGTCTATGTGAAGTCATTCTGGCGTGTGTGCATGTGCATGCGTGTGCATGCGTGTGCCTGTGTGTGTGTGTGTGCATGCGTGTGCGTGTGTGATTCTTCCCAGCTGTTAGAAAGAAACACGCAGCCACCTCATGTTTTTCCTGAGAAGCAAGTTCCTGGCTGTGTTTGTTATGTTCTGTCATTCTTGAGCTAACCCCCCCTTTGGGGTAATATATTTCCCCCACCACCGCACCCCCCCATCTGTAAATGTAATCTACTTTGTGACATATTGAGGCTCGGGAGAAGAAGTGATAAGAGCGTTAACTCCACCGATGCATCAGTCAGACATTCCTGCTTTGGTCTCCTCCCCGCCAGAAAGAAAAGCTTCTCAAAATCTACTTTTCTTCATTTGCTTTTGGAAAAAGTCGACTGTCGCTGTGGAGTTGCGGATGGCCGTGGTGCGTGACAGGCGTCCCGGGTTTCCAAACAAGCGTGTCCCTCATGAGCGGGGCTGGCTGCTCTTGTGAGCCAAGCCGCCATGTTAAATGCATGTTGGCTCGGCCAGACAGAACGGGCCTGATATGGAACATGCGGTCCGGTTCTCCCGCCAGTCTGGCCTTGCATCTGCCGAGCTGCTTGTTTACCCGCGCATGCATGCTGCATGTACTCGTACTCGCACACGGGCACAGCAGAAAAGGGTAATAAGCTCAGCTAGCATGTGGTCGGTACATAAATGCATTGGCAGCTGTTAGCACGTGCATACATGCACGCTAGCTGCTATGTTGTTTTTCCATGTTTTCACCCGGCATCATTAGGGCCGCATGAGGGAATTAGGACGTCATACCGATCAATCCGACATTAAAATAGTTCAGATAACCCATCATTTTTAATGATATAGCAAGTTATTGGTACCATATCGGTCTTGAGATGCAGAAATTTACAAATATTTGTTACCAGTTTTGGAAATATCTCTCAAAATATTTGACATAGAATTGCATGCAGAAGACTCATTGAAAGACTTTGTGGTGATATGTAGTATTCTACACTGGTCACTAGGTGTCAGCAATGTTGCTGTCATGTTGGATGACTGCAACAAATGACTTTTATTGCAGCTTTGAATCCTCTAATCCCTCGGTAGTCCCCAGCACGGCCTACTGTTGCGGCGCTGACCCACCGAACCATGTCACTTCCTGTCCGTCCCCCACTCTGCTCCCCTGGCACCGCCAACATGAGTCTATTTCATCTTTCATGTCTACTAATGGAAGTTTAAAGATGACTCAAGCTTTGTTATTCCATGACATGAGGGTTCGGATCATATTAAAAAGTATATTTAGAAGGTTGTAAACAGGTTTTTGACCAAAATATGACATTTCTAAAGAAGGTATGTACTTTCCTGTAATTCACTACCAATCCCATCAGACGTTCTCAGTATCTCCACTAACAATGTCCTCCATCATCACAGACGTTCTAAGTATGTCTCCGCTAACGACAATGGAGGTAAAGGCTCAAGGGCAACGGTAATAATTTTGCAGCGATAAACACCAAGTCAAATCAGATGTTCACTGTAATAAATTTATTTTTTTCCGATTGAAAAGCCGGCATTAGACGTTGACAGAAATCCAAGAAAAAGCCTTTAGAAGCTCTTGGTTTCTTTCTTCATCTTTGTATCGGCGCAACAAAAGCCTTTTAAGCTGGCAGCAGGTCGGTTAGTGAGGTGCGAAAGGGATTTTTCTTCGCAGGCTGACGTAAAAAGCCCCATCGCAAGTCTTGCCAGGCATGTTGGCTTTAATGGAGCCCAATAATGGACACGCAGGCCTTCCACTTTAGCCCAAAACCCACCAATTGTCCGTAATAGCTCCCTGCCCAGCTCTTTCAATCGGAAGAGGAGGCGTAGATACAAAGTACTGAATGCGCTCATTTTTTTGCTGCCATGGAGTGAATGACGTGCAATTTTACAAAGAAATGACATGTATGACAGTTAGCATGTTTTAATGCACTTTGACACTTTAGCTTAACCAGACACTGGTGGGAATGTTTGTCTGGGACTGACTGGCGACCGGGCCAGGGTGTCCCAGGGTGTCCCTGTCCCAAGTCTTTCTTTGGGTTCTTTCTTCCAAAAGGTCCAAGCAATCCGGGTACGGAAACCAAACCAATGATTTTGCATAGGAGATCATGTCCATTCAGTGAAGATATTGTGTGTCTTTAACATAAACGTGTGTGTTTGTGTTCAGGCCACCGCGGAAGACCCCGAGCATGGCATCCCAAGACGCATGGGACAAGGCCTACCCGCCCGCGGCAGATGCCAGGGATGGCGTCCAGGGACCCCACAACGGCTACCTGGGAACATCCAACTTTAACGCCCGTGTGGTCTTGGAGACCCAGGAGTTGCTCAGGCAGGAGCAGAGGCGCCGAGAGCAGGAGCTCATCACGGGCCGCCCGCCCACCACCCAGGAACCCCCCGGCGGTGCCAGCAGAGACCACAGTCAGGAAGCCCCTAAATCCAAGGGTCCCTACAGGCAGGACGTCCCCCCGTCCCCGACTCAGCTGGCCAAGCTCAGCAGGTTTCATCAGGGCTCCGAGAAAGGGAGGCACTTTTACTCCTGAAAGCAACACAAGACACTTTTTGAAAAGTCCAAATGCTGTGATATTTTTTATTGGAGTATTAATATTGAACTTTTTTACTGGCGTGGACCATAATCCTTTTTAGCAATTTGTACAATATTCATTTTCCTCTGCACAATATGTCAAGAAGTGCCTTTTTATTCCATTTATTCCTCTCATGCTGGTACCTGATCAGGTTTTGGACCACCTGTAGGAGTGAAGCGGTTTTAGTTTTTTGTTAGTTTCCGTTCCTCCTACTTTATCTTTCATTTTTCTCACCACAGTTCCTGCTGCTGAAAGAAAACATCTTCACATCTCCGTTACTCCGATCCTGTGTGGCCTACCCAGGAACCGGCATCATAAAGTGGGTCAGGTCAGGGTTATTAATGAATGTACCTCATTAAAAATGGAGGCGTTCTGGGCTTTTTTGTTGTCATGTGCGGCGAGGAGCGAGAACCGGCAACCTTGCTGGCAAGGTTTGGGGCCCCGGCCTTGTCCACAATGATTGGGATGGAAGTGAGGCCTGCTGGCCCCGAGCTGTCAGAGCCGCCCCCTTGCTGAATGTTGATCAGGTGGTCGCAGGCCGAGCTGCGGCACCGCGGGGGGGCCCGTTTGTCAGCTCATCTGGTTTTTGTCCTCCATGATGGCGTCCGTTCACCGAGATGGCTTTGGCTCTACAGTAATCCCTCAAAAATATGTTAATAAACCATGCTGTTTCATGGTTTGATATATCTGTTAGTTAAAAAAAAAAGCTTATTTAGGTCAATTTGACTTATTTTTTATCTAAATTCCCTGAATTAAAAAAGTATTCTTCATGAACAATGCAAACATAAGACGCCTTCAAAGATGTGATGTAGTACTCTTCACTGGTCACTAGGTGTCACTAATGTTACTGTAATGTTGGGTGAGACACACAAGCAACAGTGTCGATCCCCAACTGCTGTGGCCATAATCTATGCCAAGCTAAAGAACCCCTGACATCACTTCCTGTCTGTTCCACAAGAACACACTTACAGCAACACACGTGCACACGTTTCATTAGTCTTATTTAAACTATATTTGGTGATAGGAATGGTGACTGTAGGGGTGTTATTTCATGTCTAGAGGGCTCTAATAATTTTTAAGAAAAGTACAATGAAAATCGTTTCTAGCAATTTAATTTAATTTCTACTCTCTTACACTGTTCTGCACTGTGCGTATGCTAGCGGCCCCGCCTCCACCCACCGAGACAGAGCGTATGACTGACAAAAGGTCTCACTTTGTTCATGCATTGTTCTATGGAGCTAATGTGCCAAAGTGCTGAAATGCAAGGCACAGACTGAACCCTCGTCCTGCACGGCCGCCAAAATGATCAAGTTCATTTTCATTTATTGTGTGATGAATGAATGAATTCATCAACGAGCCAGGCCCGGCGCCCAAGAGACTTCCTGTTTCAGTGTGGCGCCGCCTAGATGCCACCAATGAGGGATTACTGTCGTCATCAATATTTGATACTTTTGGAAATGTGCGTGTAAGGGAATGTTTTTGAAACCAAAGAATAATAATATAAATAACAATAACGGGGATGTAGATTTTTTTTTGTAAAGAAAATGTGAAAATGGGCCGTTTGAACTCCAAAATTGACCCTCTGTTACCTTTGCATTGTTTTTATGACGAGCGTGGTGGATGAAACCCAAGCGTGGAAACATGGAAACACAAACGCCAGCTAGCACCCGTGTGATCCGTTCACCCTGCAGCGTGTGTGGATGAGCACGTCTAGTGCTGCACCTCCACGGTGGGAGGATAAGAAGATGGGAGCTGTGACCTTGTGGTTGATTCCGCCAGCGGAGTCATTTCTCACTTTGCATTAGAAGCTCAAGGTTAGCGCTCTCCACTTTGCTGGCTCATGCCGCCTTTTTCATATTTGCTGTCCTTTTGGCCAGTTTGTGTGCTCTGTGTCTGTGATTGTGTTACGTAACAAACAACGAGCGCCTGCGTCGCGCCTGCGTCCCGCCTGCGTCCTGCCAGAGTCCTATGCAAATGTCCCTAATGCGTGTTTATTGGACTGCCTCTCTGATGCGTCGTTGCATCAAGATCTCGTTTCAGGGGTTTGTTGTGTTTGTGTTCCTGGTGGGTTTATGATCATCCTTGATTATGTTGTGTTATATTACGGTACTACAGTACGGAGGTATAAAAATGACTAATATGTAAGCACAGTGCAATTTTCCTTTTTATAACAAAGTCAACATTCTGCTCTTTTGTGTACAAGCAATAAAAAACTTTTGGAAGTAATTGAATCAAGGCTCGTTTCCTTTTCTTTTTTGGGGATTATTGCACACAAGCTTTTTTATTTTTATTGTTGGTTATGCTCCTTCATCTTACTTCAGTAGCAGCTGACTGCTCAGGGGTGTTTGGCTTTTGGTGTCACAGCAGCAGGCCATCCCTGGTGGCAAAGTGAAACGCTACATTAGAAAGCAGGACTGGACTGGACTGTCCGCCCCCCCCTTATCGCAGTTCCAGACCCGACCGTGTAGGACAGTGTGGCTAACTTCTAAACCTCTAAAGCAGGAATGCAGACTGTAGATCTAAAAATGTCCTTTCTTCTCCCAGTTCACATATGTCACTCAGGAATTGAACATAAATAATGTCTGCTTCCATGGCTCATAAAATAAGGATAGTTTTCCCTCAAGGAAATATTTGCTGACTGGGTCATGTGACCGCCAAGTCCTCGTGTAGATGTTCCCTCTCCTACTCAAACGTCTTACAGCTTGGCCAGTGCTGTCGGTCCAAGGGTCTGTCGGTCCAGGGGTCCGTGGTCTGTCGGTCCGGGGGTTCGAGTCCAAGCATTTCTAGGCTGGAGCAGCAATGAAAATATCCAATAAAACATCATCATCATCATCTCGCTAATCTCCATTCCTGAGAGCAGATTTGGCTTCTCAAACGCTTGCGATCCCTGAGATGGTGATGAAGACCCAAACGTTTAAGCGAAAGGCAGCGTCAGGTTTTCCTTCTTGCCAAATCTATTTTCATCTAAGCGCTTGAAACGATCCCTGCGCTCATTTAGTCGATACATTTTTCCTTTGATGATGGCGCGGCTCCGGATATCAGCGTTGGGAAGATTAAGGGTCAGATGAAAGTGAAGCCAGAGAGGAGACCAAACAGTAGGGGGAGGGGCATCCCTGAAGGAGCTGGGACGTTGCTCCTCCCCCCTGAGCCGCCATCACGGTGCCCCAGTGTTACCTTGGAGTGATTGGGAGTAAAGCCTTAGGTTCAAGTCCCGGTCAGTCGTCAGCGTGTCTGAAGTCCTGCTGGTTTTTATGCTCCAAACGGAATAGCAAGTTTTTGTACCGACCCAACAGGAAACACTTTTATTTTTGTTAAGAAGCATAGAACCTTTTATTCATTCATGAAATGCCATTACTTTTCCTCATAGCATCACGCTTTTATTCTCTTAAAATGCAACTTTCTTCCTCATTAGACTTTTCTTCTCTTCATATTTTATTCATATTTTTCTCTTTGTGTTTATTTTCCATTCCGGCTGGGAGTTTTTATTCCAATTTTCCAACTATTTCAGCTTTCTTCTTCACAGAATATTTGGAATTTATTCTTGTAATATTCAAACTTGTTCTGCAACCTCATTTTCCACGGCCAATAATAAAGCATCCGCTTTGGTGACCATAATGGAATGACTTGTCTTTTTTCATGACTATTTCAACTTGATGCTACCAAAGAGACGTTATTCTTGTAAAATGACAACTTCAAAAGCATCCAATTGAGTCATGGAATGGTCCCACTGAGGATCCTGAGGGAACTCCTGGACAGGAGAGCAATGAAATGTGGGCGTGGTGTCCAACATGTTGGGTGCTCGTCTAAAACAGCTTCAAGGTTTCACATTTTATTGTCCGCGGGGGAAATAAAGCTGTCCTTGAGTCCCATTATCTCTCCTGCATAAAACAATACATCCTCGGGATCTGTAGTCCAAAATTCCTTCACTAATGGAAAGTCATGAGTGAGCAACAGCAGACGAGTCGTTTATGGAAGGAGGAGATACGAAGCAGATGCCGCTGGATGACAATGCTCGTGTTTCTGGATTCAGGAGATGGTTTTTATAGCCTGGGTCACCTGTTGGGGGTGGAAGAACCGCTCCTCAATCTGGCTGGGAATTTGAAAGCGGAAGGCGGTGCTATTGCGGGATAAACGGTGGTCGTAAATCCTGATGTGCAAGGAAAGTGGCGAGCTGGAGCGAGGATGACCCGCACACGGCGGCTCCAAGCTTTGGCCAACATCTGGTGATGCTGTGTGTCGTGTTTTGTCATATGTGGGAAGACCCAAGACCAGGAGGGCCCTCTTTGGACCATGAGAAGTCTAAGGTGTGTCAGACAGAAGGCGGGAGACATAACACACATTTGCTGAAAAAAGTTGACACTTTAATATTTTCTAGAGATAACGTAAAAAGATATTTATATTATTTGTGTTGCTATGGCTTTATTCTTATTTTAATCTTTTTTCTCCTAATAAAAATAGAAACAAATAGTTTTACTTTTTTCTGTTAAAATTTGGTGTTTTTTTTACATATTTGCTTTTTAAAAATTCAGAGTAGTTGAACTTTCTCATGAAATTCTTTAAGAAATTATGATTGTGACAGTTGTTTTTTCCATTGATGATTTTTTTTTATTATTTTCTTTTTCCAACAATTGTAAATGTTTCTGTTGTGGTCACCCGCCTCGTGGCGCTCGCTCTTTCTCTCCCCTGCAGTTGGCCGCCGGCAGGAGGCGGGACAACCGGGCGCACCTGCTGCTCGTCATGGCCGCCTGCCGATTAGGCTGAGTCGGAGCAGCTGGGAGACGCCGCTTCCTGGTTTCCTGTCTTGGCTGAACGGCTCGTCTACGATCCTTCCAGCTCGGTCGTCGCTCGCTATCTCCAGCATCTCCAGGTCAAGGTATGCCTGGTTGTCCCGGACCTCCTTGCCAAAAGGTCTTTGTATGGTCTGGTTATTTTCCATGCTTGTCTCCTGAGCTCTGCTTGAGGTCTTGGTCGCCGCCATTAATCTGCCATTAATCTACCATTAATCGGTCATTAATCAGTCATTAATCGGAGTACGAAAGCAAAGAAAAATTGGAAATAAATTCCATCAAAAACCAAACAGAACAATAACCGAAGTACTTAGTACTCGGTGTCCCGTCAAGGTTACGACACAAGACGCACGGAAACGTGTTTGTTCAACTCCAAAGCCTCGGAAGCGTTCCATGATGAGCAATTTCACTCTTGGCTCATCTTCAGCCGTAATAACCGGCGGCCATTTAGTGACGTTTCTGCCGATATCCAAAGTGCTTTGCCGTGGAGCATATTAGTGGAGAATCACAAGCTTTAGAAGACGAGGGGCTTCCCAAGTGGGCTTCACTTGAAGGTAATGGGACCTGTCGTATTCTGCGCTCTCAAACACGGAGTAAGGCAACGTTCGGGCCCCTTAACTTTTCAAGTAGCCTGTCAAAGCGGCAGATTGAAAACAGAAGGTGTTGTGAGGGCCGTTTGATTGGCGACACATGCTAAAAGACGCCATTAGCGGCGACAGAAGTGGATTCTCTTGCGAAAGCGCCTTTGATTCCTCAGAAGCTCGTCTTGAAGGCATCTGCCCCGCACGAGGCATCAATCTCCCGCACATGCGAGTCACCGGGGAGCCGTCCGGCATCCACTGCAAATATGTACTGATGTTGCACGTGCGCTCCCGACGGCCAGCAAAGTAAATATAAAAATAAATATTATTGCGGACTTGACCAGCTTTGAAATGCTAATGTATTGTTTGAAGTGTTCTGGTGCCACAAGTACAACAACACGTGTAAATATTTGTGGCGCTCCTTGTTTTGATCTCATCATAATCTTGCAGAATAAATTCAAGCTGAGCGGGTATTGAACATGAATAACACTATTCCCTTCTCTTTGCCGGCTTTCCCAAATTTACCTTTCATTTTATCCGTGGCACGGGGCCTGCGGCTTTGCTAGCGATGTGATATCCATGATGGATGATGGGATTATGGATGTATGAATGAATGATGATTGGATTATGGATGAATGAATTTGACTGCCTAAACTTTTCCAACAGTTTTACTACAGTATCAGTGTTTTCTGGGTAGTACTTCATGTACAAATACAGCATGTGGGTGGTTATCTTTGACACAGGTGCCAGATTGATGTTTCCTCGTCGCTGTGAAAAGACAAGCTCCGTGTTTATGGATCCAATCCAGAACGTTCCCGACTGCACAATCGGCTGAATTGCTTCAGTAAAGCGTCTCAGCATAAAATCTACATGGGAATAAGTCCTCTAATCTCTCAGCCTTTTGTACAGTAGATACAGTAGAGTGGCTCAAAGCAATTACTCCTGACGCTCCACCCCCCCTCACCCCTCCCTCGCATGCCCTGCATCGCCTTAATCCTCCCAACTTTCCGAAAGATCTTCCTCTGCTCTCGTCTTCTTCCCCCAGATATGCAAACAATGGAGACCACCCCCCACCACCCCCGCCACGCCCCCACGCGCACACACGTCTTTGTCTTACCTGACCCCCCCACACCCAAGAGGCCTGAGGTATTATCCTCTCAGTGGGATGCTCACAGGTGCTGAATGATGGGTGCAAGGGAGGATGGGAAAGGGGGGTGGTGGGGGGAATCAGTGAGGGAGGGGGGGTGTAGAGTGGATAAAAGTGAGAAATGGTGTCTGTCTTTTGTTTTTTTTTCAGGCAAGCCGGAGGAGGTGGGGCGTGCAGGCCAATACTGGTGATTATTTAGCAATAGATGGGGGTGGGGGCCCGTTGAGAGGGGGGGGGCTGCCACCTGTGGGGGGGCTACCTACGCCATCTGTTGCAGTCACAGCCGTGGAGTCCAGAGACATGGACAGCCTTCAACCCGGTCCAAGAACATTAATGGTGCGGCACTGATGCATATTAGACATCATTAGATATGCATCTGTGTATCTTTCTGACATGATGCCGAGGGTGTCCAAGGTGCGGCACGGGGCCATTTATAATATATATATATATATATATATATACAGTGAAGAAAATAAGTATTTGAACACCCTGCTATTTTGCTATTTCTCCCACTTAGAAATCATGGAGGGGTCTGAAATTTTCATCGTAGGTGCATGTCCACTGTGAGAGAGATAAACTAAAAAGAAAAATCCAGAAATCACAATGCATGATTTTTTAACAATTTATTTGTGTGATACAGCTGCAAATAAGTATTTGAACACCTGTGTATCATCTAGAATTCTGACCCTGAAAGACCTGTTAGTCTGCCCATTAGAAGTCCACCTGCACTCCATGTATCATCCTGAATCAGATGCACCTGTTTGAGGTCGTTAGCTGCATAAAGACACCTGTCCACCCCATACAATCAGTAAGACTTTAACTTGTAACATGGCGAAGACCAAAGAGCTGTCCAAAGACACCAGAGACAAAATTGTACACCTCCACAAGGCTGGAAAGGGCTACGGAGCAATTACCAAGCAGCTTGGTGAAAAAAGGTCCACTGTTGGAGCTATCATTAGAAAATGGAAGAAGCTAAACATGACGGTCAATCTCAATCGGAGTGGAGCCCCATGCAAGATATCACCTCGTGGGGTCTCAATGATTCTAAGAAAGGTGAGGAATCAGCCCAGAACTACACGACAGGACTTGGTCAATGACCTGAAAAGAGCTGGGACCACCGTTTCCAAGGTTACTGTAGGTAATACTACAAGACGTCATGATGTGAAATCATGCATGGCACGAAAGGTTCCCCTGCTTAAACCAGCCCATGTCAAGGCCCGTCTTAAGTTTGCATATGACCATTTGGATGATACAGAGGAGTCATGGGAGAAAGTTTTATGGTCAGATGAGACCAAAATAGAACTTTTTGGTCATAATTCCAATAAGCGTGTTTGGAGGAAGAAGAATGAAGAGTACAATCCGAAGAACACCATCCCTACTGTGAAGCATGGGGGTGGTAGCATCATGCTTTGGGGGTGTTTTTCTGCACATGGGACAGGACGAGTGCACTGCATTAAAGAGAGGATGACTGGGGCCGTGTATTGTGAGATTTTGGGGAACAACCTCCTTCCCTCTGTCAGAGCATTGAAGATGGGTCGTGGCTGGGTCTTCCAACACGACAACGACCCGAAGCACACAGCCAGGAAAACCAAGGAGTGGCTCCGTAAGAAGCATATCAAGGTTCTAGCATGGCCCAGCCAGTCTCCAGACCTGAACCCAATCGAAAATCTTTGGAGGGAGCTCAAACTCCGTGTTTCTCAGCGACAGCCCAGAAACCTGACTGATCTAGAGAAGATCTGTGTGGAGGAGTGGGCCAAGATCCCTCCTGCAGTGTGTGCAAACCTGGTGAAAAACTACAGGAAACATTTGACCTCTGTAATAGCAAACAAAGGCTACTGTACCAAATATTAACATTCATTTTCTCAGGTGTTCAAATACTTATTAGCAGCTGTATCACACAAATAAATTGTTAAAAAATCATGCATTGTGATTTCTGGATTTTTCTTTTTAGTTTATCTCTCTCACAGTGGACATGCACCTACGATGAAAATTTCAGACCCCTCCATGATTTCTAAGTGGGAGAAATAGCAAAATAGCAGGGTGTTCAAATACTTATTTTCTTCACTGTATATATATATATATATATATATATATATATATATATATATATATATGAATATAATAGTGGCTGCACAGTGGTTAGCGCGTATGCTACACAGCTAGGAGACCCAAGTTCGATTCCACCCTCGGGCATTTCTGTGTGGAGTTTGCACAAGAGGTAGAAAATGAATGAAATATAATACCGATACACATAATATTTGACATATACGACAAAGCTGAGATAAAATATAGATAACATCTTAGCATATTTCCATGTTTTGCTTTACCAAAGATCAACGTGAAGAAGTTAGGGCGCCCCTGCATGTGCGCCTTGACCCGCTTCATTATTGTTTCATGATTGTGTATGGATTCCTCCTTTAATTGTGTTTAACTGTGTAAATGCCCCAAAGCTAGCATTCCATACGCTAACTGACTCCAATGTGATTTTTGTGTTTAAACATGAATCTGAGTTTGATTGGGGGGGGCAACGGAGCAGGGATGATGAATTGTTTGCTTAACAGCAACAAGGTCACATGACATGAAAACAATAGTTAGCTAAGGGGAAGGTTATTGGATGGAAAAGACTTTTACGGGCCAGTAGCTTATTTGATTATACGATGTTTGTTTTTCTTAACGACATCTTCCAAAATCATTAAGACATGATAAGGATGAAAACCTTTTGGTTCATGGAAGTCAGCGGCCTTGAAAGTAAACGTGGAGTCTGGCTGCTGTGCTGCGATCCTGTTTCAGTATTTCTTTCTTCGGTCTCCCAAGCTGAGGGTTGCGGGTTCGATCCTCAGACTCCCATTTTTCCAGAAAACGCATGAGATGGCGTGGGACTCGTCCTTTGATGGAAGTTTCTTCCTTCCTGAGTCTCTCAGATGTTTCAACGGGAACATTCCACGCTCTCCTCTTTGAGCAGCGACAGCACGCATCCTTAATGGTGACAGTGTTTTGTTCTTCCTGTCTCTGGGGAGAGATAATAGGAAGCGCCCCCCCTCGGAGGCGAGCGGGCCGGGCCAGAGGAGGCTGTGTAAACATGAGGGAATGAAGATTAATCACACGCTAGAGATGGTGCTCCCGCTTTAATAATCGCTATTGATTACTGTCACCTTACATCTGCAGCAACAGCTGCTGCCACGCGGGCCCGTCGCCCGAGGCGGGTCCACTTTACGCTCCCCTGTTGGATCATTGCGTGTTCCGTGGAGAACAGCTGGGTTATTGTCAGACGCACCCGATGAATATCACGCTTTCACTTTGAAATCATAATCCAAGTTTGCTTTGTCGGTGTGAGTGTTCCGCAACTGGACAACAGGAAAGATGGATCCAAATGTCCATCCTGGCGATACCGAGGCCGGCATCAGGATCAGACGGGTGCTACTGTGATGAGATTGATTTTTTTTTTACTTCTTGTCCACATTTATTCTTTTTACATTTATTCATATATTTTTGTATGTTTTTCATTTTACATTGTTGATATCGGAACATTGTTTACAGGGATTATTCAGGGAATATTCAGGTTCTTGGACTCTGGAGCGCTTTGGCCATATTTCATTTTTCATCAGTTTTCTAATTTTAAAAAAATCACAAAATCATTGTAAATTGCGATGGCCTTGGTATCGGTACAATCCTAATACTAGCCTTTGTATCAATCCAATCCTATGTTGAGCCGTGGTATCGGTACAATCTAATACTAGCCTTGGTATCAATCCAATCCTATGACAAGCCTTGGTATTGGTACAATCTAATACTAGCCTTGGTATCAGTACAATACTAATACTAGCCTTGGTATCGGTACAATCCTAATACTAGCCTTGGTATCAATCCAATCCTATGATGAGCCTTGGTATCAGTACAATCCTAATACAATCCTTGGTATCAATCCAATCCTATGACGAGCCTTGGTATTGGTACAATCTAATACTAGCCTTGGTATCAATCCAATACCATGATGAGCCTTGGTATCAGTACAATCCTAATACTAGCCTTGGTATCAATCCAATCCTATGACGAGCCTTGGTATTGGTACAATCTAATACTAGCCTTGGTATCAATTCAATCCGATTACTAGCTTTGGTATCAGTACAATCTAATACTAGCCTTGGTATCGGTACAATCTAATACCAGCCTTGGTATCAATTAAATCCCATTACTAGCCTTGGTATCAGTACAATCCTAATACTAGCCTTGGTATCGGTACAATCTAATACTAGCCTTGGTATTGGTACAATCTAATACTAGCCTTGGTATTGGTACAATCTAATATTAGCCTTGGTATCAGTACAATACTAATACTAGCCTTGGTATCAATCCAATCCTATGACAAGCCTTGGTATCGGTACAATCTAATACTAGCCTTGGTATTGGTACAATCTAATATTAGCCTTGGTATCAGTACAATACAAATACTAGCCTTGGTATCGGTACAATCCTAATACTAGCCTTGGTATCAATCCAATCCTATGATGAGCCTTGGTATCAGTACAATCCTAATACTAGCCTTGGTATCGGTACAATCCTAATACTAGCCTTGGTATCGGTACAATATAATACCAGCCTTGGTATCAATTAAATCCCATTACTAGCCTTGGTATCAGTACAATCTAATACTAGCCTTGGTATCAATTCAATCCGATTACTAGCTTTGGTATCAGTACAATCTAATACTAGCCTTGGTATCGGTACAATCTAATACCAGCCTTGGTATCAATTAAATCCCATTACTAGCCTTGGTATCAGTACAATCCTAATACTAGCCTTGGTATCGGTACAATCTAATACTAGCCTTGGTATCAATCCAATCCTATGACAAGCCTTGGTATCGGTACAATCTAATACTAGCCTTGGTATTGGTACAATCTAATACTAGCCTTGGTATCAGTACAATACTAATACTAGCCTTGGTATCGGTACAATCCTAATACTAGCCTTGGTATCAATCCAATCCTATGATGAGCCTTGGTATCAGTACAATCCTAATACTAGCCTTGGTATCAATCCAATCCTATGACAAGCCTTGGTATTGGTACAATCTAATACTAGCCTTGGTATCAATTCAATCCGATTACTAGCTTTGGTATCAGTACAATCTAATACTAGCCTTGGTATCGGTACAATCCTAATACTAGCCTTGGTATTGGTACAATCTAATACCAGCCTTGGTATCAATTAAATCCCATTACTAGCCTTGGTATCAGTACAATCCTAATACTAGCCTTGGTATCGGTACAATCTAATACTAGCCTTGGTATCAATCCAATCCTATGACAAGCCTTGGTATCGGTACAATCTAATACTAGCCTTGGTATTGGTACAATGTAATACTAGCCTTGGTATCAGTACAATACTAATACTAGCCTTGGTATCGGTACAATCCTAATACTAGCCTTGGTATCAATCCAATCCTATGATGAGCCTTGGTATCAGTACAATCCTAATACTAGCCTTGGTATCAATCCAATCCTATGACAAGCCTTGGTATTGGTACAATCTAATACTAGCCTTGGTATCAATTCAATCCGATTACTAGCTTTGGTATCAGTACAATCTAATACTAGCCTTGGTATCAATCCAATCCTATGACAAGCCTTGGTATCGGTACAATCTAATACTAGCCTTGGTATTGGTACAATGTAATACTAGCCTTGGTATCAGTACAATACTAATACTAGCCTTGGTATCGGTACAATCCTAATACTAGCCTTGGTATCAATCCAATCCTATGATGAGCCTTGGTATCAGTACAATCCTAATACTAACCTTGGTATCAATCCAATCCTATGACAAGCCTTGGTATTGGTACAATCTAATACTAGCCTTGGTATCAATTCAATCCGATTACTAGCTTTGGTATCAGTACAATCTAATACTAGCCTTGGTATCGGTACAATCCTAATACTAGCCTTGGTATCGGTACAATCTAATACCAGCCTTGGTATCAATTAAATCCCATTACTAGCCTTGGTATCAGTACAATCCTAATACTAGCCTTGGTATCGGTACAATCTAATACCAGCCTTGGTATCAATTAAATCCCATTACTAGCCTTGGTATCAGTACAATCCTAATACTAGCCTTGGTATCGGTACAATCCTAGTACTAGCCTTGGTATCAGTACAATCCTATTACTAGCCTTGGTATCGGTACAATCTAATACTAGCCTTTGTATCGATCCCATCCCAAGACTAGCCTTGGTATCGATCCAATCCTAAGACTAGCCTTGGTATCGGTGCAATCAGTTTTTAGATGGACCCGCCCACTCCTCAACAGGAAGTAGAGTGGTGCAGGTGGCTTTGGAGCAATGGAGGCCACCACTGAGACCTGTGTACCCCCTCTGGCTCCACGTCACCTGGAATCGGCCCCAGCAGACCAGCGACCGCGGTGAGGACAAGCACCACAGACAATGGAGGATGGAGGGATCTGACAGCATGGCAGCTTCCACGCTTGTGAGTTAAAAACCTTCCTGCTTTGTTTGTCAGGTGTTTGGCTTTGCTAGCAACATGTTGCTTTGGTAGCGCATGAAGAGCTCAGTGTTGATTGTTGACAGTAATTTGTTGGAATGGTCGGCCAGATGTGCGAGGAGGCTGTATGAACTGGTCCCAGTCCCCTGGTGGTTGAAATGCCAAGACTGGGGCGTATGGAAGGCCTACGTTTAGTATCCATTTACCGTCAGTCATCTCCAAGCCTTGCCAGCCTCCCTGAAGGCAACCTGAAAAGTTGGTTTCCATGCAGGAACGCATCCCAACAGCTTCCTGAGCGATGCGTCCCAGGCGTGCATCAGGCCCTGAAGGCGAGTGCATTTCCACGTGGAAACACAATTGATGCAACTGTGGCGATACACCAAGAGAGAGAGAAAAATGGCGGCGATAATATCTGAACTCTGACCCTGAGGCTGATGTTTGCTGCTTGGGCTGCTTGGGAGGATGTCGGTAATGAGAAAAGAGCAAGAGTGATGTTTCTCTGTGACCTCCGGATGACCTCTGTCTGCCTTGAGGGCAGCTGGGCCCGTTGACTGGCGTGCGTACACGCTTGAATGCGGACGTCTGTCTGACGGGATGAAGTTGTGGAAAGGGAAAGTCAATCATTCCTATTGCAGGTGAGGTAAACGCAGGATGAGGAGGGGCGCCATCGGGCCCGTTTTCACACCGGGCACTGCAGACATTGGGATCGCACCCTCGCTTTATTTACTTGTATTACACACAAGTTCACTTGTTCAGTGCCAAAACAAATGCAATTGTTGCACATCAAGTATATTGTTGCTGGATATGGATATGGATATAATACTGGAGTTCTCCCTTTTATGTCTCAGCAATATTTATTGATTAAGATTGATGAAGTCAATGATTGCTTCTCAATTCTATCCTCTTCTGATTCATAAGTCATATTAATGGCTGCAGCCCAGAGCTGTGACCTTTGCCCTTTGCAAGCAGGTTGCCACTTGACCAGCTGCATTGTTCTTCTCCTCCTGAGAGGACCATGCAGGCGCTGCCGCCGTGTGAAGAAAACACCACGGAATGGTGGTGGAGTTTTTAAAAAGATTGCCTGAACTGCAACTGGAGTCTATTTTAATAATAGCGCTCATGCCCCCCCCCCCCCCCCCCGCCTCGCTCGTTCCCTCCCTCCCTCAGGCGTAAACAATATGAGTTGTTGTCACCGTCATGAACGATGCTTCCTTCCTGGTTTAACGGTTTGAGGGCACAAGTAATGATAGGTTACCTTGTTGCCAGATGCTGTTATTTATGTTCTACATTTATCTCTGATTTCAGGGCGCCACTCAAATCAGAGGTGCAAAATGAGTGACGAGCTTACGGCGTTTATGGAGCCGACCTTTTGTAAGCTTCTGCTGTATTTATGCGGATTGATGCTTTGCACATTTTGACCCTTTGATACGCTTTGCTGCCCTCGAGCCTTAAGCATTTCCAAGCATCAACATGGCTAAAGATGTATGTAGTAGTCCACACTGGCCACTAGATGTCAGTAATGTTACCTTGACGAGAAGGAACTAAGTATTACTGTATTACAATTTCCGCTTTATTCTGCTTTTTTGCAATTTTCTTGTTCTTTGTGTTAATTTTATTGTTTAATTGTATTTTCAAAATGTGTGGAGGAACGATTAACAAAAATGAAGTAAAAAAAAAAAAAAGAAATGAGGTGCAAATGGCCCCCAGGCGGTACTTTGGACTCCTAATCCAGATAGTTCTGACCTGCTGTGATTTCTAAATCTAAAACAGTGACCTTCAGACTGTCATTTAAGGTCATACAGTAAATCCAAGGCTTTGTTTATTTCTTACAGTACATGGTTCTACATGAACATGGGCCAAAGTTTGCGTGTCCGTCCAAGGAAGAAGAAGCTAACCTTTCATTGGAGGATGAGGATAAGCATCCAGTGCCCTCTTTAGGCAAAGTGATCCAGTGATCACACATGATCCCTTTGACTAATCCACCTTCACGTGGGCCTCATAATAATTTAAGGCAGGCAATCAGCAATTTGCAATGGATTATCCTTCCACGGTAACCTTGCCAACCGTATGAATCTATTACCAGTCACCCTGGTGTAATTTCATATTAAAGCGGGTGACAATTCATTAGGTGGGTGCGGCCGCTCCAGAGTGCTGGACGTGCTGCAATTACAGCCCATCGTGGACCCTGACCCTGCAATGACTGCACAGCCCCGCTAATGGAAGCTGCGCTAAAGGACTGAGGGGACAAGATGGCCGTCACACTCTGCAAAGGGCGTGACCGCACTGACGGGTGAGGATAGGCCACTGGTAATTAGTTAGCCAGGACATCGCCCGGCGACCGGAGGAGGCGATGAGTGGACGCTTCCTTTTTGCTTGGTGGTTCCTGGCGTGAAAACGTCTGACATTTCAACACGAGAGCCGAACGACTTGAAAGCCGAGATGAATGAAGGCAATATAAGTTTTACAGCCCAATAAGAGGGAGACATTGCACCAGCGTAATGTGATAATTTATCATTAGGCATGGCGATATTCCACCCAGACGGCGTTTCATGGCTTGTTTGTGTCAACTGCTGTCTGTAATTTAAACAGTTTAACACCCTTTGCTAATACAGATGCACGATATCGATGACTTCCTAAAGATCCATGTGATACCGATAACTGAACTTTTTGGGATCTATTGTTTTTAGAATGTAGATGAAAGTGTAGTTCTTTGACTCATACAAAAAATTAAATATTAAGAAAAATTACAAAATGAAGTAAAATGCAAATATCAGGCTTTAGGAAGAAGACCCATTCAGAGATGATGATATGTAGTATTCTACTCTGGTCGCTAGGTGTCAGTAATTCACTGATCAGACAATAGCCAGGTACTGTGAGGAGGAAGTACTGAACAGGAAGTAAAAAAAAACAACAACATGGAACTCTCCCTTTGCTAACTGTTATGTCTGTCATGTCCTATTTAGCCTAGCTTGTCTATAGGGGTGCTATTTCTTATTTAGAGGCCTCTAATAATGTTCAAAAGCATATTTAGGAAATTGTAAAACCACAATTCACCACATTAAATTAATTATTAAATTAATTTGCATTGGTAAACATCCTGACCCGTCATAGCCGTGCTGGGGGCCGTGCAGACGGTCCGGAGGTGGCCTCGTGTGCTGGACTCTCTTCCTCAGGTGACTTGGGCTGTCCATCATGGAATAAATGCTCGCTGTATATGATCCTGTATTGATACATTCCTACCAGCTTCAGCTGGGTTGAGACCGTCGCGAGGCAGGTTAGTTCTCGACTTTGATAAATCGTGTGGAAGTGATGAATTACCAGAGGAGCCGTTGTTGTTTGCATCACCAGTTTCTGGTTGAAGTTCACAGGCAGGCGCCCATCGGGAGAGACATGCCACAGCACCTCAGGGGGTGTTGAATCTCACAGGTTAAACATAGAGCGAGAAGCGTGGGCTGCCGCTCCACCTGCTATTCCCCATCACAGCGGGAGGCCTGAGTCAGACCCAGACACTACCTAGACGGAGACGAGTGGGTGGAAGTACACCACACGGAGACAAACCCATCTAGCTGGAAACTTTCACTACTGGATGGTACGTCCCAATCATCTGATTATCAACTTTGGTTCCGTCTTTGCATCAAGCAACAATGGAGGAACAGGAGAACGTAAAACACATTTTCCATCCATTGGCATCCAACAAATGCTGAGAACATGATGTCTTCTGGGTTGTTACCCCAAGGTAACCCTCTTGACCCACAGACGGACTCGTGTTCTCACAAATCTCCAGTGGGGGGTGGGATTGGTGATGTAATTATCACAGCAGGTGCTCGGAGCGTGTGCCCGAATACAGTGCACCTCATTCGGACTCAGTCCTTCTTATGTTCTTAAGTAGATATAAAAAGGTGCTTATCTGTACCGTATCAGTCTTGAGAAGCATAAAGTGATGGGTATCGCTTTGAAAACAAGATATTATGCATCTCTATTGAATTTGCATAATAAAGAGTGATGGCGGAGCCATTATTCCAACAAATGCCGTGGATATTTTGAAATGAAACTATTCGAGGTATAAAATAATTTAGCGTGTTGCTTATCACAATCAGCCACTCTGCCATTCGTGATTGGCATGCCACTATTGTTTGGCCGGGTGTCTAGCACGCAATCTTATCAAAAGCAACACAACAACACGAGCCCGCCATGATGGCCGACTGCAGGAAATAAGCAAAGCCATTTATTTGTGCCTTTAGGCAAGGTCCAGATCTGGTGTATTTCCCAGCGCTGATGAAAGCACAGCCGTTGGGGGAGAAAGATGGCAACAAAAACACCTTTCATGACGGAAGTACACGGATTTGGACACTGACAGAACTTGCCTGATATCCGTCTGTGTCGTGTTTGTACGAGGTGGGACGCTAACACCGGAATCCAAGCTAACCACGTTTATGGGTCTGCAGAGGCAGATGTTCTCTCACTTTGTGATGTTGGGATAGTCTAAGAAAACCGAATGAAAGGAACTCCAGACTAATGCTGGAACGCTTAAATCACTTCCAAGAATGCAGTTAAGTCAGTCATATTTTACATCATGTGACACGGACAACGCCATCGGGTGCGGCCAGATCCAATGAAATGCTGTCTTCGGTGATTCGGAGCCCCGCTTGGTCCAGACCTGGAGTCATGTGGAGGGGCTTTAAGGCTAGCTGCTGCATCGCTAAGCTTCCGCGGCTGCTGATCTGTTCAACAGGAACATGGCTGCCACTCGGAGCAAAAAAATGAGCCGAGTGGGGTGACAGTGATCCTGGGATTAAGAAGATGGATTTGGCTGCTGGGGAAGCGGAGCCCGATGGTGAGAATTAAGGCGCAACAATGAGCAGTCAAGCCTGAGAGATTGTGCAAGACCTGGAAGTCCTCGGTAGGATACTTGGAAGTTTATCTCGGATGCTGCTCCGCCGAACCTCAACAGTATTGAATTGGAAGTTTTTATGGGTAGACTGCTATTTATGAGTAGTCAACATTGCGACTGTAGTTTTATCTTGTCTTTTGCATATTTGCCTCTTTTCCTGGCGTTCGATATCACTGGCCGCTAATCTAGACCTTCAAGGACGGGATCTAGACGGCCTTAACTGAGTGATCAGAACAGATTGAGGTACGTTTGCAGGAGTTGGGATAATGCAGAACATTTTATTTCATTTATTTAATTTATATCCGACATCAAGTTTGCCATCTTGATGCAGGTGGAGCCACAAACCTCTGGTCCCACCAAAATAAGATGCCAACTTCCTGTGATCCATAAGCCAATCTGGACACAAATGTAACGTGGGTGACCAAAGTGTGGGTCGGGAGTCATTTTTTAGGCTAATAGCTTGTTTTTTATTCTAGCAACAAAATTAAACGACCAGCGTTAAAACATTCCCAACCCCCCCAAACTAGCCCCTGCGAACCAAAACAAGTGATGAGTCATGTGTCTTACAGGATATAGTCTATGATGAGTTGTGGGAATCCTCGATTTTCACCACAATGCACATGCTCACCGGATTTGGGAAGTCTTCAATTAAAGCGCTCAGCAAGGTGATTTAGTGGAAATAATAATCATCTTTTCCATCGTAAGCGTGGTCGCCTCTGGCCTAAAATACATTTATGAGGTTATTAACAGAAGATAGAATCCATAACAATGAAGAACTGTGGCCATAGGCACCTTCCATTTACCAGACTTTCATAAAAGAATGAGTTTTTAACCTTTGGCATGCAAAAGGCATTCCTTCAATGGACCTGTCGTCTGAAGCTAAAATACGGAATTTCAATCACTGCTGCTTCCGACTGCATCGCAAACCCCGACGTGGCCCGCGAGTATGTCACATGCAATAATTCCGACATGCAAATGAGCATGCCTTTTAATATCCACCTTGCCTGGCAACTAAATCAAGAGTGTTAGTTCATACCTGGAGGCGCACGGCAAAGTCATTTACACGAGTGCAATGAACAAACGTGTCAGGGAATTAATTACGGCGTTCCAGGTGCAGATAAAAATGCTTCCAATGCCTTGCGAGAGACGGAAAGAAGAGACGGAGATTGGTGGACGTTATCGCGGCCTTGGAGCCTAATGGCGGCGTTAACAAAAGGATAGTCTCGTGGTACGTGGATCACATCCGTCCTCACTTGCAACGTTAGCGGCTTGAGGAGACTGAGTTGTGCGTGCAGGTGTGTGGGGGGGGGGTGGTCCCCGACTGATTGCCGGGGCTTTATTGCAGTGACGAAGGGTGACAGTAGCCGTCGCGGCTGTCAGACGGCTCAGCCTGCAACGTATCAAACTGCAGTTTATAGCGCCGCTGCTGACATGCTCAATCGGCCATTAAAGAGAAATGGCTGCCAGCGCCAACGTTGCGTCTGACAATCAGTCATCAGAGGAGGAGCGCTGTGGGTCCAGGGTCCACGGGGGAGACCGCAGAGTCCTTTCCATCTTCAGGCATTGAATGGAACAGATTTGCACACTTCCTTGTCTTACTGTGATCAGTATTGGGAATACCTCGTTAATCCCTCGTTTATCACGGTGAAGTGGTTCCCGCCTCCACCACCAGGTATGATTCCTGAGTCCTGATTTATAGATGGAATATTTTTGTAGTTAAAGTTAAGACATCTACATGGGCGTTTTAAGATGATTAGAGCCCTCTAGACTCAAACATAACACCCCTATAGTTACCTTTACACTGCAATTAGCGAAAGTAAAAATAAAATAAGTCGTCAGGTGTTCAGGTTTGAGTTCCAGTTTGGCATGGGTTACGGCCCTAGCACGTTTATTAGGGATTATTGTGCCTGTTGTGTATAAAATAAATCCAAAATAAACATCACCAAGGTTTCAGGTCCCCAGGTGTTGCGGTAATTAGCCGATAAACAAAACAGGCCCAACTGAGGAGTAAAGGAATGGAAATGGCGGTCAGCACATAGTTGTTGGTTTCTGGGCGCCTGTCAAGGAGAGGAGCCCTTGCCCTTTGGACGCCTCCAGCAGGAGGTGGACGCCACCCACTGTCCTCAAGAGAGGGAGGCTTGATTGGAAATGGCCGAGCATGTGGCGTGGAGGTGGAGGCAGGTCACCCCTCTCGCTGGGAGGCAATTTCAGCTGGGAGAAGGAGACATCTTTGATTGGCTTCAGGCAGTTTGGATCAGAAAAATAAGAGAAAAGTAAAAAACATTTACACTTTTTTTCGCAGGAGTTAAGATATGGGGTAAGTGTCGTTTAGCCACGGGGAGGGCTCGGGGCGGTGTTTCCTAAATTAGAGACCAGGATGTGAAATATGGATAGATGTTAGTCTCCAGGGAAAAGCCGTAAGAGTAGTAAACATGTCATCGTCACGGGCGACGATGGCGATGGTAGCGATGGTAGCGATGGTAGCGATGGTAGCGGGACATCTGCCCAAACACTAAACTTGCCATAACCTCTTGATGTTAACGTTGCAGCAGAAGGGAAAGATTAAAGGTGACATTTCATCCAAAGTCGTGCTCACGGTGATGATGATGATGATGATGATGATGGTGATGATGCAAGAGGCTGAAAGGAGCTGGGCTGTGAGATTGAGTGGTGCTTGGCCCCCGCTGGAACATTAAAGTGATTGTGTAACGCCGCACACGGAGCCGTGCTCCTCATAAAACATGGACGGGCTTTCACAACAAGTCGGGTCTAAATTGGCGATTCGGGGCCTCGTGAAACGGCGGCTTTACTGTTTCAATTTAGGGAACACACTGCAGACAGTAGGTGACAATGGAGTGAATCCCATGCGGGGGGGGACTACAAAGGTGTCCGTCAATCATATCAGAGGGCTCATAAAAGTTAATTCCGGGGTCAACAGCCGGCTGGTGGAGAAGAAGGTGACAGGAAGGCGCGGCGGCAACAAGGCAGAAAGGCGATTCGCCTTAATCCCCTCAACTTCCTCCTGAAGGCAGCACTTTTTTAATTCCAGATTTATCCTTTCCCTGGGGAGGGGCTGTTATCAGCTGATGCTTTCTTCTCCCCCTCCTCCTTTTTTCCTTGTGCCCCCCCCTCCCTGTGATGCATCTGCCAGGTGTGATAAGGCGGACAAACTTTTACCTTTTACAAGGCTATTAAAACCATTTCCCCCTGCAGTTTTGAAATGATTATCGCCTTTGGCCCCCAGTTCCAGGTTAGCTGATAGCTCCCCCCGTCTGGCCGTATCTGGGTGACTCTTTGAGGTTCGTGGCCGGCTGGGTGGTTGAAGATTAAATGCTTTGCTAAACAGCTTGACTACGGCGGGAAAACGGCAAGGAATATGATGTGGAGAAGAAAAAAGTCTGGGAAGGAATGAAAAGAGCAGGAGTTCTGACATCCACATTGCTGCGGCGGACGATAAGGGCCGCAGTGACAGCTCTTCCTCCTGCTGTCCGACTTTATGTGGGCCACATTGTCAGCGAAAAGGCCAGTTGCATGGCTTTTTATGTGCCGTGCATCGGAATAAAATATCAATCCGAGCACCTTTGGTTGGAATATTCTTGCAGGAAAGCTGTCCTGCACCGAAAAGGAGACCTGATACGCCATAAACCAGAAATTGAGACTACAGACACTTAAAACTGCTGACAGGAGGCGTTTATTAACGGTAACCATCCTCCAGTCGGCTTCATGGAGACGTCGGCATCCCCAGTTTGTCGGACCGCATATCCGGACTTACTCCTCAATATTATCCCGGCTAAGCTTTTCAGAACAGGTTTCCTTTTATCCCTCGTGAAGAAATGCTTAATTTTAAACTCATTAACTCTGTTAAGGTGCGGGGAGACCTCCTGGAGCAACTTTCTTACATAATAATCTGACGGCGCTCAGTTATTTAGCCAGTAAAAGATATATATTAACATTCAATTAATTGCTCTCTGGGAATTCCCTCTCCCGCTGACCTCGGATTCTTTCCAGCGTAATTACAAAAAGGATGTCAGCCAGCACGTCCTGTAAGGTCAGCGACCTTGCAATCTGCATAAAGAATTAAAGCGACGATAAAGGAGGGTTTACAACATCCTGATTGACGAATTATCAGGCCGTGGAAGCTGCAAATTCCCTTCCTGGTGCAAAGCAGGCGGCGTGCGGTTAATAAGACCAACTGGGAGGCGTAAAGGTTGCTGGAATCCAAAGCAGCTGTTGCGAAGGCGGCGCGTTACAGCCGACATGAATTACAGATAAAATGTTTTATGGTTGGCGCTAAATGCCACATCACTTGCTACTTTGGCATTTTAGATGCAAACGGTGGCCCCTTTCGGGGCCGCTTATGGAGCCGCAGGACAGATGGAAGTCGGCTAAAGATAGACATCAGTTAGGATCCAGAGTTAAATTGGAGAAGGCATCGTAAAAAGAATAAAAAGCCGCATCCAAGCTGTCAGAGTCGAGACGGAGCCCTTCATTTGCGCTGTGAAGACTATTTGGTGCTGGCTATGTTCACCGCCGCTTTGACCTTGAGGGAGGCGCCTCCTTGTTATTCTCCACGACAACAAACCAAGGCACCTTTGGCTCCAGCGGCTCCTTTAACTGGAGCGTGATTGCGACGGCTCGGCCGCGTGGTCGAGAGCTCGCAGAGAGCCTTTCAACGCAGCGTTTAATGAGCTACTCCGTGCTGCTCCACGCCATCGCTGTCCAATGTTGGCTCGGAAAGGCTCTGCCGGAGTATTTAGCGTGCTGGTCTATTCAGCCAAACGTTCTTGCTGATTACGTCGTCTTTTCAACTAAGTAGCTGCGTGCAAAATGGCATCATAATGGAATAAGTACGCTATGTGCACTTTGCAATTGATTGTTGATTTTATTATCATATTTTTTCTCTCAATTCAATTTAGTCAAAATGAATTCTGGTACCTGGTTGCAGCCAGTCCGTGTGCTGCTGGTCCTGTCCTGTCTTAAAGGAAAAGTGCACTTTTGGCTCATCTTGCACATCGTGGAGTGAGACATGAACACACGTATTCTCTTTTTGGTGTGTTCTAAAGATATAAAAAGAGGTAAAAAAAAAAACAAGCAGGTAATCAATGCACGTAATGGGATGCTCCTGTTCCGCCGAGAAAGTCAGCCATGTTTTCATTAAAACACAGGAACAAGCTTCCGGGATTAATTGGAGACCTCCGCATATGTTGAACGTGTCAGAAACCCACGTCAGAAACCCCAAGGGTGGAGTTGTCTCTGCTATTGTGTTACAGAGACATTTCCTTTAGTGGGGAGTTGGGGGGGGGGGGCTGTTTGAATTTAGCCAGTCGACTCGTGCTTCCTCCCCAGAGAGGTAAGAGTCTTATGAGCCCGACCTTTCAATAATGGAGTTCACTATTAATCATCTTCATGTCTCTCCTTTGCGATATTTCCTATTTCAGTTATTTTTCCTTCCTATTGCCCCCCCCCCCCTCTCAAATAACGACGTATCTTCCCTCCTGCCTTATAACTAGAGATTATTGGCAAATGCATCTCCAGCCTGACTGTGAATGCCTGGAATGCATGTCGTCCATCAGCAATTAAACGCCAGCGTGACACAGAATGCCTCAGCCAAGAAGCGCTGATGGTTGCGTTGATACAATTATTTCATTTTGAGGAACACATGCAATTGGATTAGGAAGCACGGCCCTCGTGGAAATTGGAGAAAGCAACGGCGCAGCCTAATGTTGGCTCCGAATTCATTTTGTGGAGAAGCATGTAGATGTGCACATCCCAAAGTAAAAGGTGGTGGAGGAGAGGTAAGGTAGGGAATGTCGCGGGATCGTTACGCTTAATCACCGATTGGCGAGAAAGGGCTTGAACAGACAAAGACACGATTGGCCGGCCGGCCTTGACGTACGGTAGGTATGACATCGACATAGAACAGGGTGGCCATGCCTTCATTATGGTGAGCGAGGGAGAACAATGCAGCCATTGTGTGTCCCCCAGTGGCTTTCCATTGGTTATCTGAGGGCTGTGTAAGTCTTGTTGTGCTATGTGAGTGTGTGTGTGTGTGTGTGTCCTGAAGGTCCGTGGAAGTCGTTATTAAACTGGAAATACACCGAGCTAACAGACTGCAAAGGTTTAGTAACATCCGTTGGCCACATGGATGTTTTTTGCCCCCCTAACGTTGACATACGTCGACATACGTCTGAAGTATTTCTCTTGATACTCGTTAGCCTCCTTAGCCATCTTTAATGAGCTTGTTGATCACATCTAGCAAGCATACCTCAACTCTCTCTGAAAGCTCTGGAGTCATTGAACTGACCGTGCTTGAGATGACGGTACCAAAATGCCGAAGTAGAAGGCAGCAAGTAGCGGTGTTACTGTCCGCTATATGTTATGATATGTTATGATATGTTATGATATGCTATGATACGCTATGACACGGCCGTCATTGCTCGGCTGGGCTTTTAGCTGAATGTGTGTCAACAAGTCTGGGTCATAACTTATTTACAGTGTTTACTCTGGCGCGCCCCCAAAGCAAGGGCGCCACGAGAGAGGCGGGGGAGGGGTTGGAACAAAGCAGGATTTGACATATTTATAGAGTCAGAGGTGTCGCCTCGCTGTTGCCGCCCCTGAGCTTGAATGAAGACACGGTCAGATTGTTGCGTGTCGTCTTGGCTGGTTTTCCCACTCATCCATAAGACGGTAGAAGCATTAGAATTCGGCAAATCATTCCTGTTGCGTTTGTGTTGCCAGATTCAGTGTTGCGATGGGATGACATTTGGGCGACCACCCCAGATTCATCAATTCCATGTTTTTCATGCGCACGTGGTTAATATTTGGCTGTGATTCCACTGTCTGATTCCCAGACAGCAGATATCCCAGAAAATTCCCGACCTTGACAGATGAATACCATATTTAAAAAACAAAAAGGCAGATCTTGTCGACACCAAAAGTATAACTTAATAAAAGGATATGCATAGATTTATAGATTTGAAACTCTTTTGTCATGTCCGTGTAGTTACCAGAAGAACTGGAGTCCATCTGGAGTGACGACGTGTACTTTGAACGCCTCATGTCATTTTCTTTGAAGGAACATCTGAGTAATTGACATCATTCCCCCGTTAAATGGGCACTTTTCAAATGGTGGGTGGCGAGGTGCCAAATAGGGTGTGAGAGGCAGCAGGAGTCTACTACACTACGCTCGTCTCTCCTTCATCACCATTCGTTGGTTCCGGACCGACTGCGATAAGTGAATTAGTGTGAAGTAGGATTCAACGTTCATAGAGCGAATATCCGTCCATCCACTATGTTGTTACATTCTTTGTGTACTTCTTTTGTTTTGTGTGTTTGTTTATTAGCGCCGTAGCTACTTCCCTATCAGCCTGTACTATGCACTTCTTAGCGCCATTTGAAAATGCTTGGGGCTTGAACAGGGTGACAAAGCATGCTGGCTAATGTTCACCCACTTAATCTATTGTCAGGCGCCGTTACCTTGGTGAGCCAACCCCCGCTGCAAGAAAACACGCCTGATGCATTATTAGTTCCCCAGCATCACGCAGAGCACAATGGGCTCCTTTGCGTCTCGGGATACAGATGCAGAAAAAGGGAAGACGTTTCTCGCTCAAGATGGCAGGCAAGATAGCGGGCGACCTTGCCATCTGTAAAGCACGCCATCGGTCTCTCATCTTTGCCAATTAAAAAGCTGGAAAAAACAGTAGGCTCACCTCTGGGCTTGGACTCGAACAATAACGTTTGCATGAAGGGAAACCATCTGTTTGCAACCTGGCAGTCACCAAACCACCACTTGGTTTGCAGTAGCGGTATTTGATATCATGCAGTACTCATCAGGTCGTGGTCCTGAGTACTTCCAGGCTGGCCCAACATAAAACACGAAAGATTTCATTTGGCTTGACTATATCATGTATGCTATGCTAGCATGAATTAGAAGTGGTCTTTTGGAAGGTACATGACTTGTAGTACGCAGTAGTTTCTCTGATATTCCCTTCAGTTGATATATTTTTGATACGTAAAGTATCTGTGAGTATTACCAGTCATGCTGGTCATGGTATTCTTAATTATTCTTTATTATTCTTTATTATTCTTTATTATTCTGTCTTCATTCAACTGGTGGCGACTGGACGGATTAGGTTTGTCCTAGAAGACATTCCCTCTGTGCTCAAAGACTGGCTAGGACAGCTCTAGTCAACCAGTACTTGTAGGGGTGGGGGGTCCAAACGTTTGCCATCGAGGGTCGCAGCCTGAAAAATCAGAAGGATGGAACGTTTTCCCAACTTACTTTTACCATTTTTTAGAAAATAACATATTTTTTCTTTTTTATGCTGCAAAAATTCAACTTTATTTTCTTAAATTATGATTGATTTTCCCGTAAAATGATTTTGGGCCAATTTTTTTTCTCCTGAAATTCAAACTTTTCCCCAACCTAATCCAAAGTTTCTTTCTCATAATGTAAAATAAATCTTTTTTTCTTCCAAGTCTATTGGAATACTTGACTTCCTGTTGACGTGTAGCTTGGTCGTGGATGGCGTGGCGGCCGGCTCGTCACATGGTCTGCCATCATTGGACCTCCCGCAGCAGGCTGCTGGGCCGATGAACGGGCTCACCCAATCATTGGTGTCCATCTTGTGGTTTGCAATCCAGCTGATGCCTTCGCTGAGACTTTAGTGCTTTTGTATTTATTCATCACAACAAAGGCCCAAGTTGAGATCTTTTCTGCCACAGTTTGACAGTCCTACATGTGTTCTCGGGATATTTGAGTCGGGACGCCCCCCCTCCGCAAGGCCCCCTTGTGGTATTGAATGAAGCCTGCGGTGCTGTTTATTGCTAGGTGTTATATTTATTGCTGAGCTGTCTTATTTGTTGAATTCACCAGCATGAAATTACCGCAGGACGTGATTCCATGCAAAACAATTTGGATATTAACACTGACTTTTAGCGAGGAAACAAGGATGCATATCATCGGGGTGGCACTCCATTACGAGATTGACTTCTCCGCCGGCCTGTTGGGAGCAATTCCATCGCCTCTTAGTTTTGCTGCGGGGAATAACGGGAGTAGATAAAAGTGCAACACACGGGGAACTAGCGAGACACTGCTGCTATGCTAAAAAGTCAATAAAGGCAACAGCATGAAAGAGAAAAGTGATTAGCAGTAAAACTAATAGATTGTGGAATATTGTACTCAGCCGGTCTACTGTTTTGTTTGGAGACTTTTTAGGAGACGCTTTTTGCCCGTGTTGGTTGGTGCAAGCCTGTCATCATCTGGCTTTTTGGCTTCTGGGCAGTTTGCTGCGTTTCCACCTCTATGTCTTAAGATCGTCATCATCATCATCAGTATGTGCATGGTGGTCGGGAATAATGTCCACGTGTCACCTCGGAATTCACATTGTGAAGAGCACAAGGAGACGAGTGAATGAGGCCAGTTTATAATTTCACTCGTTTGTGTACGCCAATGGTGTCCAAACTGTGGCCAGCGGCTGTTTAACATGGAAACATGGACTATTACATAGAAAATTTGATGGAATTTTACAAGCATAAAGTCAAAATATGAAGAGAAAAATGTAATAACAAACAAAGCAAAATAAAGTTATAATTATATGAATAAGGTGAAAATATTATGGGAATTAATTGTAAAAAAAAGAAAAATGTTTAAAAAAATTGACCCGCATTATTTGACCAAAATGAGTTTTAAACTACAAAAATGGTGGACAAAAGAGCAAAGCTGATGCTAATAAGTCTTTTTTACCGACATTACAAGCTGAGATGCTGTTTTTTTTTAACTATATTTCTGGTCCATCATAATCATGATGAAATGGTTTTATATGTACGCTAAATATCAAAATATGACGTTGAAGTACTCCCACCAAAACACTAAGATCAGGATAATATTCCACAGTTCTTTTTTCCCACAATGTTCCATATTTCCCAGGACCTGCTGATCTTATCTGAGTCCACTCCCCAAATGCAGATCTCATTCAGCACCGCATCCTCGTCTCCTTGTCTCCTTTCTCCTTATCTGCCAAAGCTTTTCTCTTTGGAAAACACACGGGGAGGGGAGGTGGGGTGGGGCGAGAGGGGGGGGGGGGTCGCTTCGCTGCTCAGAGCGATAACGTGGAATAAAAATAGAAGGAGATAAGTTTACCTTTGCTGTTTTTGTTATTGTGCCAGCGCGAGGGTATTCCGGCTGCCTGAGACTGGAAGTGGTGGGCGTTGGGGACGGCCTCCTCTGTAATGCAATATTCAGACAGTTCTTACATAATTCATTTTTTCTTTTCTGTTTTTGGGTGAGCCAGCCTCAAAGTGTCACTGGCAGGCCCTTTTTAATTTGACGAGGCTGTGAGGCTGTCACACACAAATTCTTGGCGGCTCGGCTTCTCAACTTCTCGCGGGACGCGTTGATATTGGGATGATAACGAGACACGCCTTTCAAAAGAACAGATGAATTAATAACCAGCCGTCTGTCTGGGTGGAATAGTTCAAAGGCCGCCATAATCCCTCCGCTCGCATCACAACCAGAGGTAGCGGGAGCCATTCAGGTCAGACACGCCGGTTAATAAATAAACATGCTAGCTTTTGTTGTCGGAGTCCAAATAGGAAACAACCTCATGGAATGGTGAGAGAGTTCAAATGGAGGACCACATTCACCTGATCCAAAAAGAATGTGTACCACTGCAGGAGTTTGTGTCAGCCCAACACAGGACGCTCACTTTGGTGTCCAAATACGGGACGGGACAGTTGGCGACCTTGATGCTCGGTGCCCATCCTGATGGTTCCACACATAATCATCAATTCCACCCACGGTAGAAAAAGGACTAACAAATGAGTAGCTGTGCCGTTCTTGGTTTTGGCCATGCGAGACACCAGGAACAACCTTCATTTGGACCGAGGAGGTCCCGTGTCTTGACGGACAGCCAATGGGATCATTCAGCTCAGGGCCAGGGTGTACACCACTTGACCTTTTTGTCCCATGAGCCTCAAGATGTTCCAGTGGAGAGGCTCCTGCAGCTCAACAATCCCACCTTGGAGATCATGACAGTATGAATACCTGACATTTCATCATTTCCAGGATCAGGAAGTGAGTCTCAGATGCGTATTTTGTCTTGTCTCGCTGTGAGTTGAAGCGGTTCCGGTAATTATTGGTCCCACCTTTCAGGTACATTGGCCCAGGTGGACCTCTGTGGCGCCACCTTCCACCATTCAATGACCCCCGCATGCATCGTCTCATTTGTGGGATGGCACTCTGCTTTATTATGAAAGTCATCCTGACGCCCAAAATACCATTTGGACTCCAATTGTTTGCCATCGAGCCCCATGGTCCTGCTGCAGTCAACCCACGGTTGGACGCATTGTGTTGGCCGCGATAGCGATAACGATGTTTTGCAGATTTGCCATTCCTTTTGATTATCTTTTTACTAGCTCGGGTGCGCTAGTTCTGATTTTCATTCCAAACATTCACGCTCTCTTCTCCTTCTGCACCCCAGATATTTTTTTCTCCCCCTCCATTCATGTTTTCTAGGTCACGTTGCGATAAATCACTTGCAACTGGAGCACATATCTTTTCAATTCTCCTCACTTTTCAATCATTCATCTCCTTAAGAAAACAACAGAATTAGCCAACACCCAGCTTCCTTCCCAAGTGCTCCAACAGACTACAAATGTCGCCGTCTCCCCAACTTGGTCCACGTCTGTTTGTTTTTGGCAACCCCAGCTGGCCATTAGCGAGGTTTGTTCACCCCCCCCCCCCACGACCTTGTCATCTCTTCAATCAGCCAAAAGTTGAGTTCGAGTTGGATACAGAGTTGGATACAAGTGCTCTGGCATTATCATAGCATGTCTACCCCCCCCCCCCGTAGGTCCTGGCTTGTACGCCTCATAGACTCTCTGGCAGTGGAAAACCTTGGTTTCCGTAAAAACAAAACATTGAGTGCATACAAGGTTGACAGCACTTGGTTTATTGAAGCAAAGTCTCTGCTCATTCTTCCACAGACGAAGCAAATGTTGTGTAAACGCTGCAGTCTGGAAGCCAAGCAGGGATGCGTTCGGTTAAAGCGGTTATGCAAGATACACCAAATGATATTGCTCGTATAAAGAAGTCAGAATTTTCACAAATAAATATATTGGTGCTTTGGTTGCATCATTAATCCCAAAAGCAATACTAGTTTTACATGCAGAAACTGCCATGAGTGTTTTTATGCCTTGCAGGCTACCGGAGTGAAGGATGAACCGTCCAGGATGGCTGCCTCTACAAACCAAGCCCAAATCCAGCAGTTTGTTACGTGCCCCATATGCACACCGACCGAGCGGGCCAACGCAAGCCAAGGTGGTGACGCCCCCCCCTGCTAATTTACCCTCGGTGGGTGTCAAACTGGGTGAATGGAGGTAGTTGATGCTGCTGAATTTGCATTCATTCCCATGCTTGTGCAATGAAAACAGGAGTTGGATTACAGCTTATTTATCCAAATAGTAGAGCGACTGAAACCTTTGTCTTTGTTCACAGTAATCCCAGCTCCACACGTCTCCGCCATGGAACCATGGAACCATGGAACCATGCAGATGTTCCATTTTGTGTGTGACAACGACCAGAACGGGGCTTAAATTGTCCTTTACCTTGCTGCTGGGAATGTGATAAGTCCCTTCGGTGCAGCGGGACGCCGCCGTCCTAACACGACTCGCCTAAATATGATAAGATGAGTACATTTGAATTGAGATGGAGTGCCTCGTTGTAGATGAGTCTTCCATTTGTCTTTGCAACATTGTTCTCCCAAGTTCAACAAAAGGTCAGAGTGCTGAAGTGTTTTATAATCCTGCAGACGCACGGATGAAAACATTACCTTCCTTTCGGGTGTGTTGCCAGGCGCTGATATTGTGAAAGAGGAAGCAAGTGCGTTGGCACGTATGAACATTTGGCAAACGTTATCTTGAACACCAGCGTTTCCCCCAATTCTGTGCAGACATGCTGTTACATTTCCAGCCTGTCATGCATCAACATGTCAAACGCGGTCGCCAACCTATTGATAACGTACTTGGAAGGATGTCGGTGGCGGAGAAGCTTTTTACACCACGCCATCAGCGTGTGACTGCAGTTTTATAAATACATATCACATGAGAAGTCTTAAATGAACTTAAACTGCAATATTTTTACTGGCATCGCATCGGAACGCCATGAAATTCCAACTTCTGCTTCATTGCGGCTTAAACATAAAACATAAACCGGAGTATCCGGAGAAAAGCCACGCATGCACGGGGAAACATGCAAACTCGACATAGAGATGGCCGGGGGGGGGATTCCAACCCAGGTCTGTGAAAATAACATGTGTAAGCGAAATAGAAAGTATGCATGCTTGGAATCTGCGTTCTTATCAAACGTTGCGATTTGTCCCACTAAAGGCGTGTCCAACATGCCACCCACGGCTGTTGTTGTTTTCATTGGCCTGCACGCCATTCCATGCTAAGCTAAATTATAAGTTATAATCTTAAGGGAATAAAGTCATAATATTACAAAAAGAACATTCATGAAGATTATTTAACAAGAAAGGTGAAATATTTAGAACATTTTTAATGAAAAAAGAGCAGAAAAAAGAGTGTAAAACTGTATTTTTTGATTTTAGGTTCGGCCCCTGTCCTTGTGTTAATGTCTCCTGTGATGAGTTTCTCATCCATGCAGCCATCAACCCTGAACGATGCAACGTCATGAAGCCAAAAGAATCACAACAGGAAGTAAGAAAAGAGAAGCTCAACATGATTCCTAAATTAGGGTGCCCTGCTATTGACCGGCGACCGGTCCAGGGTGTACCTGGGTGAGGAGACCCCAGCCCGTCCGGGACCCCAACGAGGACAAATGCTCTAGAAACTGGTTCAGACCATTTAGCACTCACAGCAGAGCATTTTTGTGTGCCGGACTGGCAGACGAACCAGCGAGGAACCCACGATGCCGACATATGCTGCTTTCAAGCGTCCGCTCTGCCAGTTAGCGCTCATGGAAGCACTGATTGTTATTCTCTTTTTTCCCTGCAAGAGAATGGTGGATTACAACATGAATAATTAGTGACTGTGATAAATTGCAGTGAGCCGGCTATCCCAAGAGGCCAGTGGAGAGGTCTTACTCAAAGACGACAGCCTTTCGCTGTCTCTAAATGAGCTATTTTAAATATTCCAGTCAACAGGCAGTTGGGGGATTTCTCTATGCTCTGCTTAGTCTTTGGAAAATTTCTTTATAATTACTTTGTGCCGCATCTGTGTGCAAATGAAGATATCATGTCCAATTAACGCTCACAAAAGGCAGACATCATATAGCGCCTGCTAGAGTCTGCTAACTGAATAAGTGCAGCGCCTTGGCTTCAAACGGTATTTCATTGGTGAGGCCAGACGTCATCTCCCCTTGAAGTTGATGCCTATAAGTCATGCAACACAAGGGACAAAATACAGTGACATTTCCTCCCTGTTAAAGATGACGAGTATTCGACAGTAGAAGCACTGTAGAATGAAACAGGTTGTTTGAACAACCTGAACTTCCTGCTGCAACTTGCTCCTCGTAGAAGACACACACCCATACCGATACTCACAAGGACTGGAAGCAGTTAGATGCCACACCATTGATCCATGTAGGGAGCAGTACCACCCCTGCGAGGGTGGGACCCAAGAATAGGATATTAGAGCAGGCACTTCCTGGTTCGGGGTTTCATACTCTGAACTCTCATACTGAACTGAAGCCCTGAGCTTTGTGATGGATGGATAGATGGATGGATGGATGGATGGATGTATTTGATGTTTGTGCTTTGTTATTCCATTTTTTCATCTTTGCTATCTTGGCCAGAATTACTACTCATGACTGATGTGCCGTACATTATGTTGTGCAAGGTGTAATACACAACATAATTGCATGTAACATGTTTTATCATTATGTGTGTGTGTGTGTGTGTGTGCAAGTACGAGCTGAGTTCATTTGGTTATCATCACAATTCCCTGACGAGGCGCACAAAGGAGATAAATCAGTTGAACGGTATTCACAAAGGGAGCCGCCCGGTGCCACGTGACTGATGAATACGCTCATGCGTGTGGACACCTGGCTGGCGCACAGAGAATAACAGGGAGGGAATCTGGCACTTCATCAAGTAGACCCACTCGTGGGAAATCGCTGTGCGAGAGCAATGAGGACCATGCGTTTATCTCGCTTCCTTTGTGATGCATAACTGGCTCTGGGGTCCGCTCTCTCTCTGTCGTAGTTCACCAGGACGCATTGAACGCGGCGTAGTACTACTGCAGGGGTTGTGATGGTAATTGATTCATGACTGGTCCATTTATACATGACTCTTGCAAACCATGATCGGTCTGACGTGTGTTTAAATGCACAGGTAATGTGGTTGCTGGGTCATCTGGGTCATCCGGGAGGAGCTCAGAGAAGAGTCGCTGTTCCTTCACATTGAGAGAAGCCACTTGAGGTGGTCCAGGCATCCCGTCTGGATGCTTCCTGGACGCTGCCATGGTGAGGCGTTCCAGGCATGTCAGGTAGTAGGAAGCCGCAGGGCAGACATAGGACACGCTTGGAGGGTCTCATTATGTCTCATAGTTGGCCTGGGAACGCCATGGTGTTCTTCTGGTGGCCCGAGACTAGGAATCTGGACTGCTGCCCCCCATGACCTGGATCAGCAGGAGGAAATGGAGCGGAATCCTGAGCAAAACCCAAAATAAAAGCTTGGGCTCGTGTAACTCGTGTAACTCCTTGGTCCTTTTCTTTTCTTCTTCAGCACCATGACGTCCTCCCAAAACATTGATGCCATATAACCCTCGCCCCCACAATCACAAGCAAATGTGTTATTGCAAAACACATTGGAAGGCATTTGAAGATGCGCATAAATTACGCATGTCGGTCCTGATCTGTAATGAGATTACAGCTGAAGGCGCATGCAAAGTCATTTGTGCCAAGTCGGTTAATTGGCAGCCAAAGGACGTAAAAAGAGAAAGCCCAGTAAGAACAGCGAGCTAGATCCAGGGCAAGACTAATTATTCTAGGATGTCTGCCAAATTCATAATGTTACAGCTTCACAAAGACATTTGGTTCTTGCACTTGCTCTGTGTTCCGTTATATGGCAGATATATTCATTTTGGGACAGAAATAATCCAGAGTAGTGCAGTCAACACGTTGTATACCTGTACGCCTTTTAGGGGGGTTCATGTGACAGCGAGTTCTAAAAGTTAAGCATCCATTATGTAGTAAAACATGTTTACGCCACTGAAGATGAAACTCGAAATGAAAATAAGAACCATTCCGCACACAACAGCTTTTGCTGAGGTTTAGCCGGAGGTATAAATGTGCTGGCAAAGCTCGACAAGCACCTTTTACACATGATGATATTCATGTGATGATATATTCAACCAAGA
The DNA here is from genome assembly GCF_037039965.1 of Doryrhamphus excisus. Lineage (NCBI taxonomy): Eukaryota > Metazoa > Chordata > Actinopteri > Syngnathiformes > Syngnathidae > Doryrhamphus > Doryrhamphus excisus. Next base: position 1,219,544 of record NC_136361.1, read on the forward strand.
TATGCCTTTATTCCATACCAAGCCACCTTGGTTAGCTTTTTCTAGCCAAGAATTACCAACAGATTGTTTGCATTGTGGCAAAGCAACAATAAGAGCCTTGCTTTCTGCTTCAGCGTGTGAGCTGCAACCGGGTGAAGAAATAGACAATGGCGAGGAAAGAAAACATGAAAGTGACATAAATATGGAATTCTGGGAGAAGGGGGGCTGCTGGGGAGGCTGAATAGGGATGAAAATGCTGCGAGGTAAATAAGATTTGCCTCCATTTCTGCTGATAGCTGTCAAAACACTCGCACTCTCGGCTTAAGATACGGTGGAAGCTCAGCGTGTGTGTGTGTGTGTGTGTGTGTGTGTGTGTTTGTTATTATCCTTTGGGTGGGGGTCTCATTTTAGTGAGGAGATGAGTGAGAAGGGAAAAGAGGGATGGGATTCAGCCCCCAACCCATCATCACTCCCCACCGTCGTCTGCCATGCCTGTGTTGCTAATAGAATAGCAGTGATGCATGCTGCTTGGAGAGCCTTTGATCAGCGCTCCCCTGTGACATCAATTAACCATTAATGTACAACCATAGAGGGGGAAGATGGAGAGTTGCTCAGGGTCACCCCCCCCCATACAGCTTAAAATGCTGGTGATTTAACCCACTCTAACTGCACCGAGTTTCAAACGAGATAACTTACAGATAACTTTCCGCTTCTAACGACCCACTTGGTGCCAATAACAATACCATTTTTATAACTACTGTGGCCCAGCAAGGTGCACTGTAGTCGGACACATGCTCCGAGCAGCCGGAGTGTTGCTACAGGAGTCAGGAAAACGGGCGTATAGAGCAGAATGAGCTACCTGCTGTGGCCCAGCAAGGTGCACTGTATTCGGGCACACGCTCCGAGCAGCCGTGTGGCACCACAGACATCAACCTTTTGAACTTTTCAAACAATGCGGCACTGGCATTTGATTGGTGAAGGTTTTGTGTACTCAATGTTTTTTTCCCCATCATTGCAGAGCACTTGATACAATTAGCACGCAAAATGTCATCCTGGGGAAGTGAATGTTTACAAGTGAGCTCAAGAGGAAGTTACAGCAGGAGAATAAAGGAGCACTTGATTTGCTCACCTGCACAGTGCAGACAATCTGGTGTCTGGGGCGTTTTTTTTTTTATTCATTTATTCATTTTTATCTTAATCCTATTCATCCTATTATCATTTTATGATCTATTTCATTTTTTCATTTTTATCATCAGGTATTATTTATTTAATGTTTAATGTTATCAAAGTATCAATCTGATGTCATGATGCCCTCATAGTTATTGTGTACCCCAAATATTAGTAGTCCACTTCATCATAAGGCAGGTTGGTATCATCTGACAGTTTTCCCTCCTGAATACACAACAAACTACAGCTAACATAAATATCATTGTAACCAGGGTTAAATTCCCATATTTTAGCCCCATAGTGTTTTCCCCCACACTCTCCCTAGCCCCTGAATGCACCATGCCATGACATGCTCACCTGGGTCCAATGAGCCAATCAGCAGGCCCAAGGCCTAGGGACAGCAGCTGCAGGTCAGTGTCTCCAAAGCTAGGTCTTTCAAACATCTTCTGCTTTTTCTTTCAAACATTTGATGTTTTCTTGTCAACAGACCGTTGGCTTTTTGCCGGGGAACGCTTTATCCTATATCCTGGCTGTTTATGGAATCTACTCAACAGGTGAGGGACAAGGATAGCCTGTTAGCGTTAGCCCCAAGGCTACTGTGCTAATGCTAAGATGACTTGTGTATATAAAGCACACTGTTTGCTTTGTTTGCTTTGCTAATGTTCATGTAGCATTAGCCTGAGTGATTTGAAGTGGATTGTTGGGTCCATGCAGGCCAGGCGCCCCCCGCCTGTGGGATCCGATCCACTGATGGCGAGCTAAGAAGCAAGGCCGGGAGCCTGGACATTCACCGTCTGGATGGTCTGGTAGGAGGCTCTGAAGCCTGTCCTTTTCTCCAACCTCTCACATGGAGTGATACAACTTCACTCCCGTCATATTCCGACATGATCTTCCATCATTTGGACATGACCTCAGTGTATCAGTGTGCAGTATGCAGTGTATCATATCATTATTATTATTATTATTATTATTATTATTATTTACCTTTTATTTACCCAGGCAAGCAATTTAAGAACACATTTGTATTTACAAATGCATATGCTGGCAGCTGGCGTGAACGAGAGGTATACTTCCCCCAAATATTGTTTCATTACAATTTGTACTACATACTGGCCATTCTACTGTAGTACAGTCACTACAATTACTTAAAGGTTTTGGGTGGCATTTCTGAAATGATTTACTTGATACTTTAATAGTTTTCATTCTAATGTATAGCTGGGACGCGTTTACAAATATTTCCGGATATTTCCCCTCGGTGGTTGTAGACATGCAGTATTTGCTGGCTTTTCCAATGGCTAATAAACCACCGCCGTACGATGAATCCTTTCTGTTCCAGTCTGAGCATTCTCCTTCCTTTGTTTCACTGCAGCCTCTGACTTTCTGTCATCTGTCTTACTCATTTAAGCATTGACATGAGACATCTGGCACCAGCCAGACATTCCTGAGCCGATGACCAATGTCCTCCATAACAAGGATATATGGCTCCATTAGCCTCCATGTGATTATTTAATCACTTCTCGATGGCTTTAATTGAAATGCTATGATGGATCATCAAGGGCTTGGCTCGCCACAGAGACGTTTAATTGGGCTTCTGTCCTCGGTGCCCCACCTTGGATCTGTCACCCACTGGTAGCACTAGTCAGGGGGTCAGGAAGGCTCTTTGGACAAAGTTATACTGCTGTGGTTCTGAATGATGGCGTATTCAGGCACAATTCCTTGTTTTGCACCATGTGGTTAGAATATGCAGCATCTTTTCTTTAGTTGCATCGTATTTCATCCTCTAGCTCCTGACAATCAACCTCAAATATAAATTAGGAAGAAATTGTTCATTCTGCTGCATCAACAGAAGTTCCAAAGCCTTTTGGAATTTACATGTTATCTCATAGTCCCACGTTTAGCTTTAGGCAACAAACCCATCGTGAAAAAAAGGTTTTACCCAAGTTAACTTGCAAATGTGGAACTCTGACTCAGTAAAGCGACAAATGAAGTTGATGTAAGTCTTTGGTCCGGCATGCTGTATCGTGTCCAGGATTATAGAAGAACTCGATGCCACAGGAGTAGAACCCCGCAGGTTAAACACAATCATTCTTGGACCCTGGCCTATGAATTTCCAATAAGAAATAATCTTAAAGGGGTCGGCAACCCACGGCTCTTCAGCCTCCTTGTCTGTCTCTGTAATGCTTGAGTATTTTTTTAAACATCCGAGTGGGTAAAATACACAGAAAAGGCTTTCAGTAAGACCCTGAATGCATCATGGGCGAGTTCTGACTGGTGATTGGATGAGCACAAGGAAGGGAGCGGTGATTTATTTAAAGCAGACTTGCATGTATAAGAGTGGTCATCCCTGTTACAGCCCAGCCACGTTTGGCGGCTGATTGATGGTCAAGCTACGTTAGCCAGCGAGCTAAAAGAGGCTGTCAATCACTCTGCTGCACATTTTAGTGAGGCCTCCTCACAGCCTGTTATACATACTCTATTGAGTACATCGTACCTGACGTCACACATAACAGTGCAAGTTTCCTGTTCTTGGGTGTGAATGTGTGGTCTGGGATAGGCTCCAGCTCACCTGTGATCTTAATAGTATAGAAAATGGACAGATGGACAATTGCAGTCTTTGAATTTCACTGTACTGTTCCTGTCCCGTCTTGGGCTTGGACCTTAGTGGGTTTGAAGACAGAAAAAGGAGACATTGTCCAATGAGTTTCCCTTGCAAGTGCTTCCACTGACCTTGCTGGATGAGTTATGTCCCCAGTCTATTGAGCCAATGGGAATGTTCTCCAGAAGTCTCTCTACGGCCTCCTACTTAAAGCATCATCAAAGGCAGAGGCTGTGTGTGTGTGTGTGTGTTTGTCAGTACACTTAATGTGATGCACTTCACGGATCCCTTCTCAGACACCACAAGGGGCACAAATATAAAAATATTTCACTAAAGCCCCAAATGAAAAAAAATGGGGGGGAAAAACTCCTTGAAGACGAGATCAAGGAACCAATTTCTTTTTGACTTTCCACCGTAACCATCCATCATATTTCATTCCGTTTAGTCTGAAGGGCTAATCTAATAGTATGCTTAACCTATTAAGGCATTGCTCAAATATGATCCTACCTAACGACAGTTAAAGGGTAAATGCCACGGACAAGGCCTTTGTCGTCTATTAGCTTTGCACACAGACACTGATGAGTTACTTGGTAGATGAATGAATGAGTGATGTGGCTTTAAGATGGTTTCATGAAAGAAAATCATGAATTCATGAAAGATCTGTGGCTGCCATATTGATTAGATTGGCCATCTGGTGGGAAAACGTTGGTTTGCAGATTCAATGGCTGATGGAGGCTAAGTCTGGTAAAAAGACCAAATTCTTGTTTTTTTATCCATTCGGGTTTTCTCCATTTTTTATTCTTTTTGGTCGTCTTCTTCACTTTAATCGTACAATTACTTGAACATGTCAGGTAAGCCTGAGTTTGACTTCTGGATTATTCAGGTTATTTATTTATTCTGGTGTATTGTTCAAGATTACCAACTACAGTTTATATATTTTATGTTAGCTTTAGTTAAAATGCAATCTAAAACGATGTCCCACATTGTTTGCACTCTTCCTCACTGACCATTTGCAAAGTGTTGATGCTAATGAACAAGTAGCGTTTTCTCTGATTGTATGACGGAACACGTCATCTCAACCAATTTCCCAGGTCTACACTTCATTGTCGCCCGCAAATTGAACTTCCACCGATGAAAAACGTAGCCAACATATACTAAGCTATACAGCACAATAAAACAATCACACATTCAGCGTAATGACGTTTGCAGTTGGAAGACTTGATTGTGTGACCCTAATTTAAATATGTATTGTATATTAAACCCATGCATTATGGACTGATCAACAATCATTCTGCTTGACTAGATTTATTTAGTTAAAATGAAAATATGCAATATTAGAATGTATGCATAGGAGGCTCATCATTCCGCTCGACCTGATGGAGATTCGCTCAAATCTCATCTTAGTTTTTTGACATCCATGGAGGTGCTGAAGCGATACTGGAGGGGTAAACGCCTTCAATGTCAAGCCAGTGTTAAACACTGACAATATTCTCCGTACGTTATAATCCCAATGCAAACAGTGGTGATTGCATTTGGGCTGTTTGGGTACTGTTGTTATTTTAGGGATTCGAGTTTATGACCTATTTGCTAGCATGCTTGATGTTGGTTCTGTCTGTCTGGTAAATTTCTTTAAAAGTACATATGATAAAGGTTATAAGCAGGTTATTGGTATCGGTTCTACAAGGAAGATATCATGCATCTGTACATGAAACTATCCCCCACATGCCCATTTTGTCATAACAATTGTTGCAGACTGTTGAGCGATATCCACCACATTCCACACTACAAAATAAGAGATACAAGCATATATGATTGGTGATGATATCAGTATCGGGTGATATGCAAGAGATGTCAGCCCTCCCAGAGTTATTAGTTTGTCTCTTCTCCTCGTATTTTCCAGTGTTGCCCAACTGTGATTGTGCTACGTGAGTGTCACGAAGGCTTTTTATCGGATTGAAGATACACTGAGCTAATGGAGGTGTAACAATTGTATCTACCACCAGGAATGTGTGATTAACCACCCCCGCCACCCCCAAAAATCTGAAAGGGGCATAAACTTGTCAAGGTATTTCTGGGATGCACAGTGTATCCAAGCTGTTACCATGGTGACACCCCATTACTCTTGCTTTGCATAAAAGAGTCAGGGTAAATTAGAAATCCAATTTGTATTGTTTGCTATGCTTGGAATAGATTACCAGTGTTTCAAGCGGCTGATGCTAATTCGGTTGGCTTCACTTGCTCCCCGTTGTTGTGATGAGAAAGGAGAGAAGTGAGGGGGCGGTATTTGTAGTATGTGTTGCGTTGTTTGTCGTCTGTTTTTATCTTGCAGCCACTCCACGGGCTCCGCACATACGCTTTATGATAATTATAGTCCGTATCAGGTCTCCCTCTCACCCTGAGTCATTCTCACATTCACGCCGCCCCTTTATTCACTTTCAGCGTGCACCTCCAAATCCCAGTTTCAACACATTAGCATACCGCCAAAGGTTAAAAAAAAATAAACCCAAAGTATTTCCTTTGTTTTGCCTCCAACTCCACAGGGTCGGCGTGCAAGGAGGGGGGGTGGGGGCGCTGTTGATGTGCTGTTTGTAATGTTAATTTTATCCCCCAGTGGAATCTGATACAGCAGTTTCAGGCCTCGCTACATCAAGGACTCTGAGCGCTGGTGGAGAGAGAACAAGTCACTTGCATGAATTTTCCGGTAAAGCATGTTTACCGTCTACCTGCATGCAGTACTTGGTGGCCATGAACGTGCCGGCGCGCTGCTTTTATTTGCATGAGAGCAGAGAGCACAGGATTTCATTAAGTTGTCATCCTGGGTGGCTACACGGACTCCATGCTTGTTTAGTTATTGCTCTGCTGTTTCACAAAGACAATACATGCACGTCGGGAAGCTAGCTGAGCTAAAAGATGATATACGGTCGTGGAGAAAATGATTAGACCAGCCTTGTTCGGTTTTTGTTCACTTTAACGCCTGCTACAACCAAAGGTACATTTGTTTATCCCAATATGTCAAAAAGCCCATAAGAGTGGAATTAATATTTAGTCATGGTTTTCTTAACCAAAGTTTATACATGAATAGCTATGGTACTGTACTACACAAAACTACTTGTCGGCATCCCATGTTGCCGTGTTCATTGTATTCTTCAGGTAACAAACTCCTGGTGGCACCAGCCATTCAAATGAACAAGAAATGGAAGAAACAAGGCCGGTCTAATTTGGTCAGGGGTGTGTAAACGTCGTCCACTGGGGGCCACATAGTAAAAAAGCCACATGGATAGTTTGAAGCAATACATTAGTTGTGTAGTTGTGCTAAGAAAAAACTGCATCGCATCCTTGACAGTCCGTCAGTGTGCTTGGGCAAAACACTGAACCCTCGTTTATCCTGATTTTGTACCCTCAGTAAGTAAATGTGGTAAATTTGGCCTTGGAACTGCATAGTCATTGCAGATGAGAAATCCCAGACCAAGACTTGGTCCAAGTAAGTCATATTGTAATATCATACATGTGAGCAGCAGTGGGACCACACATGAGCACATGAACACTGTGCCATACACAAGCCGATGCATTGTTTCAAGAAGGTGGAATTTTCTATGTGTGATTTTCCCAGACACCCACCCCCCCCTCCACCCGTAGGCCTACACAACGGGACATTCCATTCTCAGGCCACAGTATATATCCACAAACGCAAAATTCCCTTTAATCAGTTGAGTTGTCCAAACGCCAACAACAACATTGAGACCAAAGTGAAAACATTTGTGAAGTGGAGTTCTTGGCAGCGTAAGCAGCGTTCTATTCTTTCTACTGACAGCAGCTCAGGTAGTGTCTCCCAATTGTCTTTCCTGGTCCGTGACCAGACTTCATGTTTTGAACTCGCTGTTGTGTGTATTGGAGCAGAGTGTCTTTAGATTGCAGCGGCTGGTGAAGCACCGACTTTATTTCAAATTCTAGTGCCGTAACCAATGTAATCCCGTTTGGAGTATAACCTGGAAATACAAAATACTTGGCTGTAAACGTCCTCCTTATTTTAGTTTACTTTAAACAATGTCTCGGCCGCATTGCTGTCTGGAGGACGGCAGCGACAAGCACCTCCCATTGTATGACATTTCTGTGCAGTTTGTCTGATTAGCAGGAGTAATGGTGTCACGTTGCAGTAGGACATTACACGGTCTGGAGGAAGTCGTGGTGTATAATAAATGGTTTACAAGCACAGCACAATCGGGGGAGGCTCGGGTTCTGTCCTGTATCAGGATATTTGCAAATGTAGCCATTTGATGATCAATTTTTACGATTGGAATCATACAGAAACCGTTTCAAAAACAGTTCAATCTGCAAATAAATCCATCCATCCTTCTGTTTAACTCGGTCTGGGTTTGCCTTTCCTTTGCTTTGTTCATGTATAAACATTTTTGGGAAGTGAACTTTTGGCTCCTTGCATGACTTCCCTTCCCTCCATCTCGGTTCACCATCAGGGTTGTTCTAACCTTTTTGGTCTCCTGATGGTCTAAAACGTAAGGGTACTGCAGACACTTGTCGTTTTAAAATCCCAATAACGCGTTGGTATAGCCCAAGTGTGATTTTTCCTGGTAAAATATAAAAAAGATCCAATCATGGCTCAAAACACCAAATGTGCTAAGCGCTAGCGTTTACATTTCCTTCATTATTCCCGTCACATCCAGTGTTAAGTTCTAAGCCACGAGGGAGACCCGGTACGTTCTTCAGCACTAAGTGGCTCTCAAACCACGGCCGGCACAAAATAATCACGGTTTATGAGGTCAGACATTCCGGTCATCTCACACGGTCTTTTCAGGCAGTCGTGGAACATCATTAAAGGTCAGGTGTCTTTTTGCCCCTCCCCCTTTGCTCCCTCAACCAATAGAATGTGCTTAGAATGTGTCACATGCCTGTGCTGTCTTCTATGGCTGGGGGGTTAAACACAGGTTAAACACAATTGTAACTGAATCACAATGATTGCAATGAAATTAAGATTAAATTATAAGAAATGGTCCTAATTACGGAGGTCTCTCAGGTGGCTAAGTTGAAAATGTTTTTTTGTGCTCCATTGGTGTTTGTTTACGAGTGAGCTCAGAAATTACGACTGACCAATAACGTCACAGTACGGGTGATTTCGCCTCATTGGAGCGTTATCTGATTTATCTGTATTGTGTCATAATCCCCACCCCCCCATATCGGGCCGACAATCATTGCTCTGATAATTATCGTGGACATAAAAATGGAGTGAAACCTTGGTTGTACCGTAAATGCGTAGACCAGCGCCAGGCTGACGGTTAACACGCCCCAGCCGACCAAAGGAATCCAACGGTCCAATCAGAAGGCCGATTGACGCTCTGCATTCAAAAGCCAGCCGAGCGTGCCAGCGGCTGTCACTTTTGACACGTGCAGGTGCGCCCAAGTGTTGGAGGACAGATTGTGCACTTGTTTGTCGTGCACGCAGGTGCCCGCACAGAAATAGCAGCACTTGGCGGGCATACGGATGCCGTGTACCAACCTGCCACCCTCGGCCTTGCCAGGGGAGAGAACTCCACCTCCGTGTGAACTCACTCAAGACGGCTCCTTTCATCTTCTTTGGTCAACTCCTTTTCTCCTTCACCTTAATTCCGACGGTATGGATAGAGCAGAAACGTGAATAAATTCATATGACAAAGTTCGAAGCCTAATGAATTATTAATTATTAGTGACGATTCTTTCCACAAAGATGGCGGTGTCCCCGAACATGGCCAACAATACTATCATGTCAAAGGCTGTACCAATTCTTACACAAGCGCTGCAGCGTACCACTATTAAATATGGATGTAACTACAGGTGCTTGTATTCCATTCTTATAAATAATTATGTGAAATAAGTCATGCAATCCATTTGCGTGAGATAACGGACAAAGGGGGCACGCTGTTCAAGTCGGACGCTTTTCTCAACAATCCTTAAAATGATGGGTAGCTTATTTTTGCTGCAGGTATGCTAACTCCGTGTTCCTGAAATGCGATACGAGATCATCGTATTCATATCCAGCGCCTCAGTGAACCACCATGATAGTCGGCATGTGCCACACCGACCCACCGATTTCCTTCTCCGTGACCTCGGGCACGAGGATGCAAACAATGAGATAGTAGACTTAAGCTAAATGAGTTGCGGGGGCACTTTTAGTCATCAAAGGACTTTGTAATTACTCTTGATAGTTAAACATGTTGATGAATGGCGAGGAGGATTATGTAAGAAACTAACTCTCCCTCACCGGGATGGAGAATGGGTAAGGACATACAGTAATCACTTGACGCATGCAATTATAAAAATAATTACAATATGAATTAGAATTTCTCATTAGTACACCCTGATGTTTTAGGAAATGAGTTTAATGATAGGGGGGCCTCTGGTCCTCGTGCTTCCTCAGCAGGGGCGCGCTTTGCCCTGAGAGCAGGAGTTAAGGCCCCGGGAAAGTGACGGGACATACTGTGAATTTAAATGAGGGGGGGGAATGGTGCGTTGCATTTAGGAGGGGCCTTTTTTTTAATTGGAGTGCTGTTGGGGTATTTACATGCTTAATGTCTAACCCAGATTTGTAAGCACAGCGTTATGTCTACGTTCCCGAGCAGCAGGGGGAAACTTTGTTACGCGGGCGTATGCTTTCAGTCGTGGCGGAAATCAAACCTCACTTTCATTTATTATCGAATGTGAGACACAGATTAGGCCATCTATACGTATGTAACGTACATCACCTTCCTGCTTCGACGAGACGCTACGCCTGACATGCGCACTACTTTATCAGCTCATGATAGCAATTTGGCTCGATCGTTTTTTTAGGTTTAGCACTCATCAAAGGATTGAGTCTCTGTGGTTAAAATGTTGACTGTTCAGAAAATCCTTGAATCTTTGCAATAAATGTGCCAACATGGCGGGATGACCAATTAGGGTGATGTTGGTGCATCGTGTACCGCGTTGTTTTCCGCACTTCCCCCTTGCACTGCAATGTGAATGACGTTGGAAGGTAGCCGTGGCTGCCAAACGGCATCATGACAGCCGTGACGCGTTATATAGTTACACTGGATATTGATAGCCTCGGCACAGCAGCGTGTCAGCATCCATCCTTGGATTTCACATCATATAAGCCCGCATGCAAACATCGCAGCTCCCGCTCCACTTGACTTCCTTTGTGTTTGACAAATCAGCCCACACGGGTAAACGGGTGCCCCCTCCCCGACTGTGAATGTATTAACTTTGCCAATTTGCATGAATGACTTAAGGTGTCAAAACAGTGAGGAAACAGAGCCCTGCCTATTCCAACATGCTATTGATATGCAGCCTTCCATTTCAAATGCCTTTCATCTTTTTGTCAGGGCGCACAATACGCCGTGTATTGAATGACTCTGACTCTGAGCAGCAGCAAAAGCGGGAAAGATCCATTCCAAAAAATCCATTGTGTGGTTTTGTCAGTTTCTTTCCATAGGTTGCTGGCAAACGCTGACACGGGCCTCCATCCCTGGGAGAGCGTGGTCTCGGACTGCGTACGTATTCAGGGAACGGATGGTGATGCAAGAATGAATAATGTCCCTGCCTGAGGGCGGCATGCTCTGCAATATCACGCAGCGGATCCCCGACTGTTCAACAGCCGCAATGAATGGAGCGCCTAACTGCATTTCACCCTTTTTCAGGCATGCCGACTCCCAGTAGCTGACAGGTTGAGACCATGCAGACGTGGTGACAAACAATGTGGGATGCCAAACGTACACGGCAATAGAAAATAGCCTTTCCTTACGCTGGAGTGTGGAGAGTACAAAAAGGAGCTCCTACATTTTTTCCTAGTTATTTACTGTAAAAACTATAACCTTTTTGAGTTGTTCTCATTGTTCTGGTTCTGTCAACAACCCTTTCCAGTCTTCTGGTTATGAACGCTAGGCTAGGGTTACACCCAAGGGCTAGAGTGTTAATCCTAACCACAACCAACCCATTAACCTAGAAGGCAATTTCTATCCAAGAATTGAACCTGCTTCCTCTTTCCCCTTTGTTCAGCTCCACCCAAGTGCTGATCAGGAACATTGGGTGTCCAATTGGAGACCTTTGCAAAGTCCATCCATCCCCCCACCCCCCTTTGATGATATCAAGCAGAGCAAGAAACATCTCCAACATACTCCATCATTAACATTTCCATTCTGAGAGCCTGTCCAAGCCCATTAGACGCGTGTCAGACGACCTGGGAGCATCGGCGAGGGGGAAGGTACCTGGTGTCTGATGTCAGACCTGTCAGCTCAAACCAACCCCCCCATTCTGCTCCCATTCTTAATAAAAAGGGACGTTCTGTGCTTCAAGGGAAGCGAGGCAAGGTCAGCATGGAGACGGCTACATTTACAAGATGTTTGCGAGTGGGGCGGGGGGGTTGAGGGGCTGCAGAGACGAGGTGTTAACCTGCTCCACTTCTGCTTTGCGCTCGGATGTTCAGGGTCAGAGTGCAGTGATATGATGATGGAGGTCAAGTGTCACGTTATTCACTTCTCAAGCTGCTCGCCGTGTGTTGCCGGTATTAAGATACTCAAGATACTAAAGATACTAAACTAAAGATGCTAAACTCTTTCATCGCTTGCCATTTGAAAATGTTTTCATTCCATCGATGAGTCCTGATGATCAGTGAATCGTTTACTTTTAATGAATTCTTGGCTTTTAGTACATTGGAGTATTCAGTCCTGCTTTTCATGATAAAAGATCTGGCATCAAGTTGTTTTGATTCAACCAAACGGTTGTTTTGCTTAGACACTGTTCAACGTCTACGGAAGGGTTTACCTTCATAGAATCTGTTAACTGCATTGGGGGGTGCACAATCAGTTTTAAGTAGGAGATGCTGTAACATAAAGACTAAAAATGGCGATGTTAGTAATTGTCTTTTCTGATGCGGACGCAGTAATAAGTTATGTTACAAGGAGCATATAAAAGATGTATCGATATAAAATCTTCTTCTACTCGGACCACGTTGCTCTTGGAGATCAGCCCAGAATGAATAGCAGAAAGGTACTTATTTGTAGAAGTGAAAGTTAAGTGTGTGTGAAGAATGACATTCATCCATCTATTGGGGTGGTGCCTTTACTTCCACTATTTTTACATCAGTCATATGCAAGTGTTCAATTCTGTACTGTGTGTGCGTCATGGAGGGTGAGTTTGAGCCGCTATGGGAAGCTATTAGGCGAAGCACGGAGCTATTACACCAAGTCTAAACGTGTAATAACATTATCTACAACCGCATTTCTATAAATAATAATAGTATAGGATACTGATGGACGAATGTGAGGTCGCCCAACGGTGGCAAATATGAACCAAGAGACCCCAAATGAATATCGGGTTTACTGTACAGGTTAAGCTAAGGTATACCTCCAATGTCAAGAATGTTGAAGCTGTTATTGGGAGAAACCATTTCAATGAAAGTAAATCATATTTTTGGTGGAGGCAGAGGGAAAAAGTGCTCTACCAATCATGAATTAACCACTACCACGGCCTCTCTGATAATCTGTTTCCTTGGCTGGGGGGGCTGCAATGAAGCAGGTTGGGCCTCATTGCCTCAGCTACTTTCTTTCAGCATGTGAGAGGACGAGCAAGGTGGGTGGGTCAGCTTTGCCGGCGGGCTTCTGTAATTGGGCCATACGTACGGTCTATGTATGGGACTTACTGGTCCTGCTGAATACAAATTGGACATGTGTTTTCATTTTTAATACGTCAGATGGGAATGAGAATGTAAGAGTGGTTCTTTTTAATGATAATGTAAGAGCTTTGCAAAGTGTGATTCATGACCACGACAATCCAGCGCGCATTTGTCATCATTCAGCAGTCCAATGTACGGATTTTCTCCGCTGTGAATGCGCGGAAGCGTCCGACCTGGACCACACAATTGATTGTGGAATAAACCATATACCTCTGCTGCATTCCTTCGTCTGCAGAGTCAAATTGTGGAATACTGCAGGTTGCTATTAGAGAAGAGATGCTCCATATGGCCTTCTTGACAATGTTGTCCAGCACTTCATCACCAATATAGCCTGGTCTAGCTTGGCTCTGACTGGAGAACCACTGGGGCCATGTCAGAAACGAAAAACTGTCACATAGGACAAGTACTGTAATAAGCAAGGAGGCCTCCAGTCTTTGCTATAAGTGAAACTATTGAGCTATTATCTCCTGTACTGTGAACTTGTCTTCTCGGAGTACCCTTGCCCCCCCACGTGGTGACAGGTCCTTGACCCCATGCCGCCCCCGACGCTCCAAATGAAGTCTGATTTCAATATGAAAGTGAGCTTTGCATGTCATCAAGCGCAGAAGGGACCAAGAAATTGGTCACACACTGGTGGTCCAGACCCACAGCCTTTTTTCATGCTGATGTCCCAGTTGGGTGTTTGGACTGGAGGTCCACCCTTGGGAATAGGCTTCATGTGGCACATTCACACATGCTCTTTTGCTTCTGAAGCAAACGCTCCATGCAGGACCAGGTCATTCAATCTTTAATTTGAGTAAAGATTTTACCACATTTTGATTAAATAACAATATTTACTATTTACAGCACTTGCTACATTGATCGCGATGTGATTTTCCTAACATTAAATATCATGACGTCCGCTAAGGCACCGTCTTGTGAGTACTTTTAATTCCCTCCCAACTTTACTTCTTAAATACATAAACATGCTTGCGATCTTTAAATTGATCTTCTCAAGATGTCTCTAGGTGCATTTGCAGCATTTAACCGGATTTTTGAAGGATTTTCTCTGGAACTCCCTTAATTTAGCGCAGTCCATAGGAATAGAATTAGCCTGGGACTCGCACGTCACCTGCATGTCCGGTGCCTTTATTAAACTAATTCCTCAGGGGGTTTTATATATAACAGAAATGAATGTCAGAGCAAATAGCCAGGCTCTGCACAAACCCAGCGGGGAAATATTTTTACCATGACAGGATTTGCACTTGTGAATGATTTTTTTTGTGTTTGTCTGTTTATAGCTGCACTATAAAATGTTAGCGAGGCTGTCGCTCTATAGAAGCTTTGTGGGGTTGCTGGGCATGTGACTGCTGATACCATGGAGTTGATTCCCTGAGGGACAGTCGGTGAGAACAGAAGATCTTCAAACCAGACACAACTACCGTATGTTGTCAAAATAACACATGACGTTTTGTTCATGTAATAAGCAATACTCCACAGGAATGTTATTACTAAAATGTTGGTCAAGCTGGAGAATGATGGAAGTCGGTCACTCCGTCATGACTAGGCTCCCATAGCATCGACCGGGGGACAATTCTTTTTGGACTTGAAGACTGCAAACACAAACACACTCTTCTGAGCAGACATCCATTCATAGGAGATACAATGATACGGATAGAATGACTGGGTTGATTAAACGGCACTTTGGGGAATAACAAGTCTTGGTTGTCGGATATTTTAAGTTCCATTCCGACATTGTAAGTGCATCAACAGTCAAACTATTCATGCCATCATTTTTAAAGAAGATGAATGCTCTCAATCAGGGCTTTTTCTGGCACAGTGGGCCTCCCCTCAGTGTTTGGTCCCCAAAGCAGACGGAAGTAAAGTCAAAAGTAGGGATAGACACGGAACGCTAGGATCCCCACAGACTGCAGGCTGCAGTAGTATGAGCCAGAGGTGATCAGCGCTGAAAGACATATGGGCGTATGGTGGTCACATAATATTGATCGATGGCTGGTTCCACGTAAAAGGGGTCAATGAACAAAAAGGAGCATGTCTACCATGGATACAAACGGGAAGCAAAGAAGGATGAACCACAGGTCTCTGCAACACAAGGTTTCAGCAAGCTAGTTGAATAAAACAGCAAATAGATGTTCTCAAATCCAAGCAGCAGATATACTTTGAACAAATAACTCGGCATGTAGTCTGAACAAGTTTGAACAAGTGTGTGAAACTAGGCCATGTGACATTTGCTTATCATTTTGTGACGCCTCAAAGTAATTTCACACGCCCCAGACGGCAGTTTCACTAAACTCCAAGACCTGTGCTCTTTGGCAGCGGCCATGAAAATAAAATAAACAGCAATAGAACACATTTAGCTCATCTGCAGGATCCACTCCTGCCTTAGTGGGAGTTGCAGACATTCCCCACAAAATTCCCCTTAATGCTCGTGTGGCTTGTTTGCTGGAAGCGCGGACTGATTTGCATTGGTGAACATGCACACGGCATAAATATTACATCAAGTCAACACATCCACAGGGCTTAGTCCTGAATGGTGTCGCCAGTTGGCCTTTACCGCGTACACTGATGCCACGGTCGCAGTCTTTGCTCGAGACTCGATACAAGGGAGCGAGGGCGGGGGGGGCTTAAAGCTGCTTCTTAACCAAATATTCACCTTGCACAACAAATGGCAGTGGATCCGCACATAGTCTCCTGAAGTAATTAATTGAAATGATGTCTTTTTATTGGCGCGAGGACGCTCACAGCAACGTCCCAGACCACCCATTGGTATCTAGAGTTCCATTTCCAGGGATCCCTCACACCCTGACTTCATTACAATTGAACCCTGTACATTAATGTCCTCTCTAAAAATTAGCCTGATTGTAAAAGCCCAGATGAGAACCGACCCGCATCCCCCCCCGCGGGGGCATCCAGTATCGGGTGTCAGTGAGTTTTAATGGCCCTCTACATCAATGGGCTCCTCCGACGGCGGACAGGCTGCCAGCGTTTGGTGCTGTTTTATTGGTTTCCTCAGCCTGGAGTTGTCCCCGGTGCCCGTGTAATACGGCAGCTAACATCGGTAAAGGGAAGGGGCCCCTTGTGGATGAATGGGGAGTATATGTTTCTCAATGCTGCATGCTCATATTCCATATTTTCTAATGGTTATGGCCGCAGTCGTTTAAAGAGCTGCTGTGGGAGCCATCAGTCAGGATGTTGTGCGGCTGATGTCGGTCCCGGCTGAGCGTTATTGAGCGGCGCCTGCGAGCATGAGCGCACGTCTAGAAAGAAGGTGACAAGGGATGAGCGCCCCCGCCCCGCCCCCATTTTCTACAGTCTTAAACTTTGAAATTAATGGTTTGAAAGCTCTCACCAGGTAATAGTTAGATCGTGGATGTTGGCACGTACTGTATTATGTCATGACTTCCTGTGGACCAAATATTACAGGCCATACAGAAACGTTTTTCATTATGATCGGTGCCGTCTTCATCAGCGATAATGACGTTTTTCATTGATGCATCTTGTTTCATGACAAACGAGATGCTGAGCTGCTAAACATGGATCCTCGATGACTAAAATGTGGCTTTAGCTGACGAGACTGGACAGTGTGTGGTCTATCACAGTGGCCCCCAACTTTTTTGGACCCACAGATTGGCACGTGTTCCCACTAATCGCTGGTGGATTATAAGATTATTACGTTGCCATTTGATGTGTGGTAAAAGGAAGTAAGCTAGCATCAAGTTCACTGGGGGTTTTGGACCAACAAGAATGCGTACTAGCATTCATTGTACTTGGAACGACTTAAAAGTACTGGCATTACTTGAAAATAATGTTAAACTCTGGTCTCGTTCTTGTAGACCCAAACCCGGGTAGTTTTTGACACCCTGAGTAGATAGTGATACCTCACTCCTGCCCTTGTTTCTTTACATGACAACGTTTGTCACGACTCGACATCTGATGCTTAGTACACCAGTGGTTTTTCTTCTTCAGGACGTTCCAAATGGTTGTACTGGCTCTGACCAATATTTGTGCGATGGTTCTGATTGATTTCCCACTGAAATTGCTGGTTTTCCCCACCCGTAGACGCTGTCACAGTTGACTAGAATGAATCAATTGAAGTACTGTAGAATTAAACAGTGGAGGCACTTTTACTTGAATTTTGTAGAAACAGGTTGCCGGGCAACCTTATCAAGCCCGCCTCAGCTTGCACACGTAAAAAGCAGACCCTTGATTGACACAAGTGGGGGCCAGTTAGATGCAGACACATCACTGATCCATATGGGACTGGAGAACAGCATAGGAATAAGGACTTCCGAGTTCCAGACTTCTTCCTTGTCCATTGGGATGGGGTGAAATCCAATGCTGAGCTTTGGGACATCTTCCAGACACTTACTGAAGTAAAGACTGAAAATACCCTCTGCCTCTATTCCTGATTACACCAAACGAAAGGAATTGGCCTCACTATTCCAATACTTCTGGAGGACACCAACGTGTCATGAAATAAGCAGTTTGATCTGGGGTTGCCGTGGCAATGATGACTGTATTCTCCCACAAACTGGTTGGAGGGACGTACTGTACCATGGGCTCAAATAGGATCTATCTAGTGTAAGTCAATGTTCGGCTTTTGCAACCCAGTTCTATTTATTCCATTTTGTCAAGCATTTACACGAGAAAAGATCAAGATGGGGAACATGCATCTAAAAAAAAAAAATCTACTTGCGGTAAAGAAAAGGTGTTTAGCCTTCCTATTATATATTGAAGTATTGTGTTTGAGTAAAACTGCTCTACCAGTATACGCTGACTTTGAAATACAATTCTTGAAGAGATAGAAATGTTGAATATGGCTTGGTAAGTGTGAGACGGACAAAGCAGGGGGGGTCTGTAGCGCAGAGAACATGCTACAAATAATAGCATTTTAACTCTGTAAAAAGGCGCCTGGGTTGTCCACCCTGGAGTCCAAATCTACTCGCTTCACCAGTCCTCGCAATCTCCCTTTCCATCACTGAAAGCAGCTCTATAAATCCTCACCCTGCTGCCTTCATTCGCCCCCCCCCCCCCCTTACCCAGATCAGCTACAGCAGGGTCATTGGAATTCCTAAAACATTGGGGGCGTCCATGCAGAAAATGTGCTTCAGATATTGCCCTACTTTGGTCAGAGGTGATGCCAAGGTACTTTGTCTTACGAGATGCTGAAGGATGCATTGGCCAACATCCCGGCGGGGGCTGTGGGGGCTCCTCGGCTAGCGGAGACAGACGTATTCAACACCTCCCTCTCTCAGGCAGCCGCCCGTACGTACACGCATGAAGACGTCCGCCATTGTTCCAATTACCTGAAGGTGCCAGAATGACGATGGTGCAGGGGCCTTCACGCTGATTGGACTATTGCAAGGATGAGGATTGGGTTGAACTACATCAGAGACACCACCGATGTCCCTGTAGGCCCTCACTGATATGACGACAGGAAGTACCTCTCCACTGACGATGCCACATTTGCACATCTTTGGTAATTCAGTTGTAGTAATTAGTAAAGTAATTGTAATAAATGTAGTAAAGTAATTTCTGGATCAAATGGATTTACTGCAGTAAATTTGACATGATGGTTCCTCGGAAAATGCAAACTAATTTTCCTGGGCTAATGTAGTTTAGCATTTTTTATGTATTTTTTATGTTAAGCATTTTTGTCATCATTCCACTTCCTCCCCCCACCACCCGTCCCTGGTGCTGATTGCCTTGGCGGCTATCTCCGGGCAGCAGTTGTTTGTGCAGTGCCTATGTGTCAGAAAAGAGCAGGCTGTTAATTTTATGATCTGTCACACGTCTTGCCTTGCCGTGACGGCCAGTGGGCGACAGGGTCTGGACTTCCTTATCGCTGCATTCATTCCCGTCCGCCCCTGCCAGGCTAAAGGATCATCACACACGCGCCCATCAGGACTCGATTGCTTTCCATGTGCTATCGAAAATGGCTCCACTCTGAGTGGAGATTATTTGGATACTATGACTTCCAGCTTCGAACCTGTTCCTCAGGGGAAGTTTTCAGCAGAGATTGGAGGTGGAACTTTAAATGTTTTACATTATACGTGCGCTTTATGTTTGTCAAATCAATTAGTGTGAAGGAACCCGATTGAACTAAAGCGTGATACTGCTCCTTGGCCGTGCTGGGTCAGTGAGGGCTGGGTCTCAAAGCAAGCTTTCATCACAAGAAGAAATGAAAAAATGATCTACCTGACACTTCTTCTGTCACCGAGCCTCCGAGGAAATGTTTCATAATGCCTGTTCAACTGTGTGTGTGTGTGTGTGTCCTATTTTTCCTATATTGTCAGGAAGCAAGGGCCCCACTGGGGTGTCACAGCCTTACGCTGGTCAATACTGTCAAGGAAAGGAGCCTCTGCAAGCTGCGCTGCAGAGCATTCAAGTACAATAAAACCTATTTTCAGCCATCAAGAAGCCTTGGCAAAGACTTGCTAAATAAATAATAAATCAGTGCTCTTTTGTGATGACTAAAAAATATGCTAAGTGTACATAAATGAAGCATAAAGATGCATACATGAAGTACTCCAAATAAGGCATGAAGAAGATGCTTTCAAAGACGTGTTATGTAGTATTCTACACTCACCACACGGTGTCAGTAATGGTACATTGAGACAATCCACAACAGGAAGTACTGTACAGAAACCGGAAGTAAAAAAGCAGCAAAACGAAGTAACTCTGCCAGAGCTAATGTGTCTATTTCACATCTTTTTTGGAGGTAAACGGACAGAAAGCGGCTTGAATTCCAGCACCTGAATACGGTTCATAGTGTGCATAGCGTGGAAACGTGACTGCTGGCTTCCGGAGTGACAGTCGATGACTGAGGAGTAAAAGTCAACTTGTGGTTTTGTGCAACAGGCTGATGCTTTGGAGAAGATCTGATGGATGACTGCCTGGGGAAAGGGATGATGATATATTACAGGTCCTTTTTTTTCTCCTAAAATGGCTCAGATGCAGTAACCACGACTCTCTGTGCCAGAAAACATCCCCTCTTCCTCCCACTCTTCCAGTCTAAGAAAACTCGGAGGGAGAAAAACAAAACAAAAAAAATGTAGACTGGGAGGAAAGATGAGAACTCTCCCACCCATTTCACAGCAGTTCCCACATGCTGGGCTTTCAGTGGGAGGACTGGGTTATTACAGTAGTTTGTCAAGTGTTTTGTTTGGAACTTTAATTGTTGGAGAGCAATCCTGTATGATGGCAACAAGTTCAACTCCACAAGCAATTTCAGCCTTTCACCGGCAACTTAAAAAGCTCTGTGTTCCACGTGAACCATAGGCAGGTTGCACGCTAATGACTAAGCGTTGTTTTTGAATGACCTACCACAAAGTATGCTAGGGCCAGTATTCTGGAATAGTCGCTCAACCTGGCAGAGTGGATGTTTGCTCGTGTTTTACGGTTTGGAAGCAATAAGCTGCAAGACATCAGTGGAGGCCATAACAAAGCAATGGTCGCCTATGAAAGAAAATACCATAGCCTTTTATAAGATGTGCTTACTGTCGTCTGAACTCATCTTTGGGAGGGGGTCGAGGGGGTCTTTAGACTCCAAACAGAGGGTGGCACACTTAAGACGCCAGATGGGGAAATATGTCAAGCAAATAGAGCGGAAATGGTATTGTTGCTGGTAATGACTTTCCCTAACATGCAGAGAATATGAAAGTAAGCCCCCATCCTTTCACCTCACCCCCCCTCCTGTACCCCTGGCTAATTTGCAGTGTACACACAAATGGCCTTAAATTAAAAGGCACAAAAATCCACGGTGAAACAACGTGCATCGTTAATGTAGACTTGTACTGACTAAATATGGCGCTCGGTGCGTAATAAGCAGCTGGCAGCCCGTTGGGGGTCGCATTAGTCTTTCTTATTATCCCGTTATTCCCGTGTTAGACATTCACACGGTCCAAGCAAACAATTAGCGTGTTGTGGGCTCATGATATTTCGAGTGCGGGGTTCAGGACGCATGCGGCCAACCCACAGAGGTTTGATCCCAGGTCCTTCAACATGTGACAACTTAACCAAACAGCACGGAGAGAGCGGTCACCTGACTGTTCGATGCCCTGATAAAGATAAGATTTTAAACGAGCAATGAAAACAAGTCATCATAAAGAAAGACGTGACCGAGTGGCCCCATGAGACCCCCATGAGACCTTTAGTCAGTAATCATCTATCAATACCTTGGGGCATCATAACGACAAGTAGCAGGCAGCATCCACGATGGCGATCATGGTTTTTGGTTGAGGGTAAATAGTAAATAGTTGTCATATCCTACAAGAGATGAGGAACCAACGGCAACGTTGGCCACAGCGTTGTGTCTAAGTTGGAAAGCCGCGTGTTGTTATTGTCGTTAGTCGAACTCCACCAGTGCTTCCATTCAAACGACTTCAGTGTCAATGTTGCCAAATTGCCGTGGACTACTTTAACTGCCACCCCAGTCCTCTAATTGGCACGTTTCTCCAACACAAGCGACGGATGAGCTCCGATGACAATGGAGACGAAATTAGCACGGCGTGCTGCAGGTGCCGAACACTCCAATCCGGCGATGAGGGCTGGCGCCGCCGCTAACGATGCAGTATATTGATTAGCCACAATCAGCAGTTAATACACGGGAGAAATGATCCACATCTGCAGCCTCTTTTCACTTTTGCATGGTTGCCAATTATCATAAATCATGGAAAGTTCCTGGAGAGGACTTTTACGTTGGACGGCCTGCTCGGGTTTTAGTGTCTTGCCATGCTTTGCTGTGATAATGGTGGTCTGTCTCTGAATAGTGCGGATGTTTCTGTGGAAGTGGAGATGGCACTGAGGGGACTGAGGTAGACCCCCTAAGACATGGGGGCAGTGACTGGGAAGTGACCAGGTGACCTGAGGCTCGCCAGATGAGTTACATGAATGAAAACATTAGAGTATAAATTATGCATTTTATTCCATTATTATTCTTTGTAGTGGGGTTTTCTGAAATACATATTTATCTGATTTCCACGTGCGAGAACGGCTAATGTATGCAGCACGAGTTAGCTTTAGTTACCCGTGTTTGCAGAGCCGACTGCCACAGCGGCCTGTCACATAATACGGTGAAACATGAGCTGGTGCCACCTCAGCGAGGACAAATAAGACATTGTGGGAGAGGAAGTGCTTATTGTCTGCCACAGCTTGTGTGCCAGTGCACCAGGCTGATGCCTATCTCCCACTGTGGGGATGGTTACCGCCATCCACAAAACACAAAGCGAACACCTCCAGTCAGCCACATTCCATATCGGAGTGGTTACATTTACTGAACCCCTGAAACCACTTGTTGCATGCACGCAAGGCTGCAAACCAGCTATCAAATTTCCTAAAACAATTTTTTTTTTCCCATCCACTACCATATGTATTGTTTGTTATTATTATTGCACCACAAATTGGAAGTGAACCGTTCTGTATAGCTCTATTTATTCATGTTTTCTTTCCTTATCCCGCCTGTCTCACCTTATGACTTTATTATTCGTCAATGAACCCACCGACCCAACAAACGACAGTCATCGACAGACATGGGAACCGTAGGTTTTATCTTTGTTTTTGTCTTTGGCCTAGAGGGCTAAGCTAGCATGACATTTGGATGTGATGTATTGCATCCAGTCCATTGGACCCTTCCCAGAATGGGGGTCAAGATAGACGTAGCACTCGTGTATACGTCTTTATATCTTTATATGCCTTTGCTTCCACTTTGTTTCCAGTGTTGATGTGGAGTAATTAAGTCAGGGAGTGACTTTATTCCTGATCAAACAGCACCAGGAAGCCTAGCATAGCTGCGTTCCCCCCACAACATTCTTTCACTTGGTTGTTCCATCTTCCAAAGCGTTGTGATGTTCAAGGCTCTCCCAACTTTGATGGGAATTCTTTGATGCTACTATTTTAGGTCATGTTTGTAATGCGGAATATGTAAATGCTGGCTGTTTACTCAGATGATGCACGTGTGGTTTTGTCTGGTGGAAGGAAATCCACAGAGGATGAGGAGGAACCCCATTAAGCACGCTCCAGGATAAGCACGCCAGGCACCCAGGGGAGGTCATTATGAAGATGTTTGCTAGCCTGGTATATGTAATTAACAATGCTGATAACTACATTTCATGTTTAACCTTTGCTACATGGAACCGCTTATGGAGAATAAAGTCCCTGAAGTTGGAATCATTTCCAGACTGGCCGCCAGATTGGGCGTACCTGCCCCGTGCAGGCCCCCCCAGTAAGACCACTCAGTGACAATTTAAAAGAACAATTGTTGTTTTAATTATCTTTTTAATTGTTTACATTCCATAGGCAGCTGTGGTTTGGAAGAAGGTAGTAAAAAATGAAACTAGGACTTCCTGTTCCTTGTTTGCACTTCCTGTTTAAGACTAAATTATTAAGGTGCGTTTTGCTTTGAATGGCAGGAAAATGGAACCGGAAGCAGGGGGGCATATGTGCCGTATCCCATATTTCCCATGTGGGAGTCTTTGACAAACTCCTGCAGAATTCATATTTACACAGGGAGACCCCCCCCCCCCCCCCCGCCCCCATACGCCCGTTGATTAAATGGAAAATGAACTATTTGTGAGTTTTTGTGATGGCATAGCACAGCAAATATTTCATTCTCGGGAAAAGGAATATAAAAGGGATTTGTGTACAGGCTGAACTCCAAGGTTGTCCTTGAGCAGCACTCTTGATAACGTTACTTGGATTTGCACTCGCTCCTAAATCCCATGAAGTCACCAGAAATGGCAGGAATAGTTTGATCAGAAATGTTACTCGGTAAAATGCATTGAAATGTTTCTTCCAACTATTTGGAGAAACAAAGCAAAACTACTGGTGGGATTAGTGATTACTTAGTGGTTACTTATTAGTGATTACATATTCCAAATAAAATGCTTGAGACTTGGTTAGCATTAACTTAACAGGGGAAATTAGAATCCAATCTGAAAAAGGCAGAAAACAAAGTAATGATACAAACAAATCACCAAATGTGCCTTTTTGTGTGGACATTTACACCGCGGCTCATCGTGGAGAGATGAAGCACAATGA
Organism: Doryrhamphus excisus; assembly: GCF_037039965.1. Taxonomy (NCBI): domain Eukaryota; kingdom Metazoa; phylum Chordata; class Actinopteri; order Syngnathiformes; family Syngnathidae; genus Doryrhamphus; species Doryrhamphus excisus. The sequence continues at coordinate 1,244,020 of NC_136361.1, forward strand.
AAGCAGGAGAGCATCGAAGGGGGTCCCCTTCCCGACGAACGTCACACGGCATCTCTCCTGTCAGACCACCCAGGTATAAATTACTTCTTTCCAACTCTTTTGTTGCTTTTCATTGCCGAGCTGTTGAGCTGCAAGAGAGGCAGCGGTGGAGACGCAGCATGGGCCGGCTTTCATGTGACAAAGCGGGACTAAATTATTGTACGGCTTTCTTTATGGTGGCGCCCAACAAAAAGCATTGGTCACACTGGAAATGGTATCCAAACCACTGAGCAGTAATTGCCGTGCACACATCCATAAGCTCAGTCAGCTGCTCGGCAGGGCATGATTGTTACCGTTATTAGTGCGAGTCGTAGTCCTAATTTGTTGTTAAAATGTAGTTTTTAATGATGGAAATTAAATTACAGGTTGTCCTCGGTTCATGGTGTTACTGCATGCCCATAAATTCATTGAAAATACATTTTGGTATACTTTCTCTGGAAAACCTGCACCAATTGCACGTGTCATGTTTTAAGTAACGTTCCAATATCCTTATACTTGAATGATAGTTAAGTTAGCCACTGGAATTCTGCAAAAAAAAACGCTAAATCAAGGACATTCAGTCTCTCACCCACGCTGAACCAAATAATTATTTCCCATAAGTAGTACACTTCATTGCTTTCGTCTTTTGTTTGTTGCTTCTTTCTTGCGCGGCAACTCTACAAACGCTGCCGCCATTTTAGGCCCTGGCTGCCCACAGTACTTTGCACGCCTGCTGCAAGTATCAGGATTTTGCAACAAGAACAAGGCAAGGAAATTTCTTAGCAAACATTTGGATGTTAACCGAAAAACTGTGTTGTGCATTAACTAGGTGCTACCTGAGTGGAAAAACTGCATGGAGAAAGTGCGGTGACTGCAGGGAGTAGGTAAATACTGCATAAATACTGGCCTGCATTTTTGGCTCCGTACGGCCGATGGGTTGCGTACAAGAGCTCCACGGTAGCCAAGGTTTCCTGCTGCTTAAAGTGCGGCGAGCCAAAGCTTTGACAAGCACGGTAGCAGCTGGTCAGCGCCTGTTTTCATTTGGAAATAGAAAAAGCTTTCATGCTCGCACACAAAGGAGTTATCAAAGAGCCTCAGGTTGTTCTGAAACTTCCAGATGAGTTTTGAAGTTTTTGGAGCTGTTAATGGTGTCCAGGTTTTGCACCGGGGTGGCCTGGAGTCCGTATCGGGCTTTTGATGATTCCGTACCTGATCCAAAGCGTCACAGGGCTCATGCTGGACTCAAGCAGCCAGAAACCGTGTTAAACGAGGAAAGAGTATAAATAAATGTTTTCTTTCTCACCTTCTCATAGCTTTGCTTTGAATCTCATTTGATGGAGGGGAACGTTGCTGACGGGGTCGGGTGTGCTTGTTTTTCTGCAGGTGCATCACACAAGTTGCACTTTCACAAAAAGACACACGTGGGACTCCGCCGGAGCTTTAGGGCATCGGGGTATTTCATCAGAATGCTGATCCAGTCAAAGCAGCCTGGAAAAACCCAAACCTGGAGGAGAGGGGTCGGCTTGCCTTGTCAGGGTTTTGCATTCATCCTCCCAAGAAAAGGCCAGTCACTATACATCCTTTGGCTTTCTGGCTTCTATTGTTCTGCATCTTGAGTCCTCAGCGTTTTCTCCCTCTTGGAAAGTGTGGGATTATGCAAGAGGGGCAGCATCAAATGATAGGTAACACCCCCCCCCCCCCCCCCCCTTTTCCCCGCTCTAAGTCTTCTAGTTGCTGAGCATGTAAATCTGTCAAGCTTGGAAAAACACAACAGTCCAACCTGACAGGTAGCAGTAGAAGCATCGCAAACCACAGTGAATGGCACTAAAACTGTTGTGATGTGTTAATTAGCCTGATTATTCTCCGCTTAGATTATTTTCCTCCGCTTTGGTTTGCCAGTGGATGTATTTCTATGCGCTCGGTGTGCAGCCAATGATGGCATGCATGGAACAGCCAGCGAAGAAGTTGCTTATTGACATCCCAGGCCGCGTGTGCAGTGTCCCAGAAACTCAGCTGATGCTTTTAAACTTCAAGCGCATTGATTATTTGGTGTCGGTGGGTGAACCGTCTCTGAGGTTTTGCGCCTTATCTGTGGCAGCGGGTCATCTTTTCAGTCATCACGCCGTTTCTATTCCTGCCGGAACTCGCTGTCCTTTTAGCTGATGAAATCTCTCCATCGCTGCCCTTTCAAAGGGATCCCGTTCAATACTCCTTCCAAGCTGTGGAAGTATCTCATCCTGTGATGAAAGTCCACCCTGCGTCTCCAACTGGAGTGTTTCCACTAACCTAATTGTTTTATTCATTTCATTGCTTGTGTTGCTTGTTACTGGGAAATAACGGAAATGATGCCAATATAGCAATCCACAGACTCACACGCCAATAATCCACTCAACACATCAGCCCATCTATTGCATTCAACTCGGTAAATAAAAATTTAATAACACGATTAAAGTTAACTGTGCGATTCGTGGCAACACTGGAAACCAAGTGTGCTGCAATTTGCAGCACATTATTACCGGTGCTGTTTTACTGTTACTGTAAGGAGCCATTTTGGCCAGCAGCTGGTTAATGTGGGTTGGCCTGCATCAGCAATCCAAGTTGGGGTGCATAGTTGGAGTTGCAGCATTACCAATGCATCTGCAAGATTGCTGTGCTTCATGAAATGCATTTCCCGAGCCGTGGGACATGTCATCCTCTGTCACCACGCATTACACTTTGGTGGGTTGCACAGCAAACCTAACAGACGCCAGCCAAGCCTTGCAGGAAGCCGATCTGCCCAGCAACACCTTATCCCATGCATGGCAGATAGGAGTGGGGGCAGTGCAAGCAAAGGGTGTTTGGGGAAGGGTGGGGGGGGGGGTCGCAGGGCTACTTGAGCCTCTGGAGTGTGATGCATTTAGAAGGTAGTATTAACTTCTTGCTGTTGTTTTCTCCTCTTTTGTTGTCATGTGGAGTTTTGCATAGATGCATATGTCGACATCTGTGGGTTATTATTTTTACTACCGTGGAGGTTTAAACTATTCTGCTTGTTCGAAACACCCGACCTGGCCTCATGACGGCAAAACTTACTTTTGCTGTGAAAAACTGCATTGAATATTTCCTATGTTAGATGTGCTCAAATGTTGATTGTAAAGGTTTTGTCAGTGAAAAGTCTCCAAAAATATGAAACCAGCACTCAATAAGGTCCTCAAAATGTACTTTTATGCAATCACATAGTATCAGCATTTGGGAGTCAATATGAGGTGAAAGAAACGCGCTAAAAGTAGAATAGTCTGTGTGGCGTCACACACAATGGTGCATTCAAGGACTGTTGAACCAAGTCTGATCTGGACTAAATCTATCACAAATAGAAATGACGAAACGGCGACTAAAACAGGAAGCATTTTCATCCAAAAGAGTAAGACTACAAATAAAATGGCGACCACGAGGGTGAGCACAATGGCCGATGCGAAGCAGAGCAGCTGAGGCTGAGGAGGACCGCGATGAGGAGGAAGTTTCCATCCGTGACAGGTTAGGCCACAAAGGGGAGGCAGGTGGTTCGGTCATGATAAGAAATGAAAGCGGCAGCCAGACGCGCGTCGACGGGTGATGGCTTATTCTTAAAAGAGCCGGACAAGGGGAAGCCGTGATTGATTCCGGTTGCTAGTTGAAACACATTCACGGATGAAAGAGAGCCAGGGAGTTTGTGGCGTGTCACTGATGTCGCACTCGCGGCCGAGGCTCACCCGTATTCCCGTTTCCATCTTTCTGCCTTTTATGGGCGACAGAACCTGATTGCCAATGAACCGGTCAAGGTCTCGGCGGACTTGAACCCGGTCATGCCAAACAACCATCAATGACTGAGGGAGGAAAAAAAACATTGTTGTGTTTTCTAACCTTGGCGGCCATTAAGGGCCAAATGGTGTCCATCAATGCATTTGAGTCAATTATTCAATAATCCCCAGATTAGGCATGGGTCGCTATTCTGACAGTATGAGTACTTTGGGTAAAAATATTATAGTTTGAAGGTTTCACTGCATCTGCACATAAGTAATATGGTACGTCCGCCCACAACATCGAGAACATACCAAGCTGCTCTATGCTAACGGCTTTGACGGCTGCGACACCGGACGTGACAAAGGTTGTCCATGCAGCGGTCGTTGGCCCGACACGTTCTCTAAAAACGTTATGACGCACTATTTTGGTGGTTTTAAAACGGACTTTTTCATACCATGGTGTACCTTGAAACCGGTAACAGCCCACGTGTACCCCCGTTGATGGTACTACTCTGCAAGAAATGTTTGCGGGAATGTTTCGGCCATATCGGAATATCTGGATACAGCGAGGGACGACTGTACAGTATCAGTCAAGTCAGATTGTTTGTTTTTGTAGTTGTACTTTGCATTGGCATAGACCTGCAAGGCATTTTGGGAGGTGTGATATTGGTCATTTTATACATTTATCGGACATTGGACCTGATGCGATGCAAACTGCACCCACAGTGATGCTAAGTTTCCAATTACCAGCAATAGGACGGTGGCAATCAAGCTTCGCATCCTTCCACAATTGTACTTGTAACGTAATACATAACACAATGAATTCAGAAAGCTAAATGGCTTTTTCTACCTTCAAGCTCCACAAAGCGCTTTGACCCTGTTAGCACATTTACCTACGATGACGCAGCATCAGCAGCATTCCTTTTCTCTCGACATGCTGGAGAACGTCCCCAGCTATTATTCCCCCAGCCAAGCTCTTATTAAGTGAGTTGTAATCCACAGGCTACAAAGACTTGAAGTATATTTATTCCTCTCTTCTGTTTGTGCCGTAGCCTGGAGAGTTGGAACAGCGAGAGATTTCATTATCCCATTGTACCGCCGTGCAGCTAGCAACCCAGTCACCAGGCAACAAGGCCGCGCGGTCCCGGTCTTCAGTCTTATTTGAAAGTGTTTCCTTCATGCTTTCACGGGAACCACTTTTGTACACAACTGCGCACTCCGTTTTTTTTTTAAGTCTCTAAATCAGGCCTAATCCTTTTGGGTCCGACCAAAGTCCTTCACACCAACATCATGGACAATCATCAGCGCCGCAGCAGCGTGTGTGTTGGCTTACTCGGTCATGCTCAGATGAACAAACAAAGGGGTTTTCTTCTTAAAAGAAGCGGATTTATTCATCTAATGAACTTCGGATCGTCTGCCACACACACACACACGTTTGTAGTCCATCAGCAGCTCATCTTCTTACACCTCTCGCCATTTCAGTTTCTCAGAAATGATTGAATGAAAGAGGATTGCGGTTTGCTGGTAGACTTTGGTCTAGTATGAGACCCCCTACTTTGGGGGTTCAGGGTTTAGACTTGTTTTAGCTTGGTGTGGCTTACTGGTGCTCGGCGTTGCAATGTGTCGGCGATGAAGACCGGAACATTAGCGGTCTTAAAGTTACAAGCAGTACCATTACTGGCACCTAGTGACCAGTGTAGAGTACTACATAGTGTATCTGAGACATTTATTTGGAAATGTAATGAAATGGTAATTAAAGAGAGAAGTTGTTTACTTGAATTGATTGCCTAGCAGGGTGCATTAATTTTTTTTATTGGTGGTGTTGCATTTGATTGCACTTCAAATGTGGTCATATGCAGGATCATAGTTGGCGACGTCTCCTTTGGTGCTGATTGATTGGGCTTCCTGGGTGTCGGTGTTGTTGCACAAAGGCAAACCATATTAAAGATGGTCCAAAGAATTTCAGCCTCAGAGCGCCCCCCCCCCTTTCTGTTCATACCTGTCATGAGTGAAGAGGCCCCCCTCTTCCTCCCGGGCAGGTCACCTCATGGAAGGTGTGAGAAGAATCCATTACAGCCACCTTTAGATTCTCAATATCTCCACGCTCTTCCTCCCCGGCTGCGAGGATGGAACCATTCCCCCCCCCTCACCTTTCCTCTCACCACCGCTATTTATTTGTTGGGCTTTTTTTTCCTCCTAGCTAAACCAGGGATTCTCAACTGGTGGGTTGTGATGGGCGGGGGGGGTGTAATGACACGATGTCTGTGAATGCACCTCACGTTCTCTGGTACCATTCAAGGACAAAGAAGCCAAAAACTTTGTCAGCCCCAGCACGTCTAATCGAACGTTGCTGATTCCCAGTGAGCTCATATTACGTAATGCTCGTCTTTGGAAAATATTCCATTCCTAGCACAGATGTTGTGTTGCAAATAGTTTTTTGAGCAGTTTGAGTAGAAAATGTCATTTTGGATGATGGACGCTGAACTAAAGTACACAGCCGACTTGGCACCTTGACACAATGGCAGAAAGGAGAAAATGTATGATTAGCCGTCTCTGCAGGCTCGATGCCGCACGGAGGAGGAAGATGAACACGGATCATGTGTAGCTGTGTCACGTTGTGCGTTTGAAAGCACACTCCCCGTGCTTCCAATTAGCCGATGTGTTCATTAGCGCTGTCAAGAGATTAGACGTTCAGTCAGTCAGGGTGACGACCAAAACCTGACCCGTCTCTCTTTCAATTACGCCAACTTGCGAGAGAAGCAATATTTGGACCAATCAATGCTTGTGCTTCAGTGTTTCTCGCACACAAAAATGTCAGGACAACTTTGAGGATGCTCCTTTTCTTCCCGTCAAAGCCTGCGGTGCTTTGTTTGATGACCTTGAAGAAGCAGGGTGCGCTACAAACTCCCCACACTTAAAGTCAAAAGAGTGATGTTTCAGTGTCGTTGGTAAGAGAGAAAAGAAAGATGTGGCCCTTGTGTATCCATGGTTACATTGGCTTTATTGCTGTTTGTTTTGGGCCGTCGGTGCAATAAAAGTCCTGTAAGAGAAATGAAGGGGGGGGGGTATATACGAAGGGGGTATACCATCGCTCTTTCTGCCTCACAAAAACATCATAGAATTCTGAGCGAAAAAATATATCTCCTTTTCAAAGCCATCTGCTTTCCAAGGGCCTGGTGATTGGATTGCTCCTGAATGCATGCGTTCATCATGTTTTAGTTTTCCAATTAAGATTGGGGGTGCAAGGACTCTCGTGTCTTCTTATTAAAAAAAAAAAAAAAAATTCAAATGGAAAATTAAGGGTCTCTCGGAGCAGGCTTGATCAGGCTTGACCTCATTTGCGTGTTAGTGAAATACAGCAGTGACGAGTCACGCGTGCATTGGGGGGGGGCTTGTAGGGGGGCCTGGCAAGCTCCGTTTATCAGACAGCAGAAATGACACACGTCATGGTTAGAATGTTGCTACACCCTTGGGTAGTTCATATCCTGATAGGAAAAGTACCTGGCAGCTCGGACAGAAAGCAAAAAGTCACGTCTCCCCCACCCCACCCACCACCCCCCCAGACGGAAGGCCGATAGGGCATTGCAACACGCTCAAGTTGACACAAAAGAGCACAATCTTGTTCTGCAGTAACAATATTGAATGTTGCTTGTCACGGAAATGGCAGCTTCCAGGCGATATTTGGAGACGATAGACACTTGGGAGAGGTCAAGGGGTCAAGGCCAATCGATTTGCTTTCTGAACCGTAGACACCTGAGACACAAAACTTAAATAATTCCAGACTGAGCTAGCAGGCTTGTCTTTCGGTACTTTTGGACTAATGGGCCATAGTCAGCCATGAAACAGCAGCAAGTCGGTGGACTCCAAGCCCCCCAATGGATGGCTACTATTTTCTCAGGCTCAGTTTTCTACTCTGACGTCAAAGAAGACCAACTTGTGGCCACTAAATGAAGGCACTTCTCTCACCGGCGGCTCGCTATTGTTCGGGTGGGGCCTCATCATTGAGAGTGCTACCTGTTTGGGGAAGGGTACCCCCTTGGGACCCCGAGGAGAGAGCATGACAATGGTGCACATTATCCGCACCCCCTTGGGGGCCATAACTCCCCGACGTCAAGGATCCTGATGAGGAGCATTGTCTCACACTGCAGGTTCACTTTTCTTTCAAAACCTACCCAGGTGCCTTTGTGGGCACTTAAAGGTAAAATGTGTTTTTAGAAACAAGATTTGAACCTTTGGCCCTTTTTCATTCATCCAATCGTCAATATTTGATAGTCGTGAGTAGAACAGAATGGAATAGAATAACTGGAGCTCCAAGTGCTCGTATGCACTTCCTTCAACAGGGACTGAAATTGGGAAGCGGTTTCACCCAAGTAATCCTGCTAAGCAATCAACAGGCAACCGTGTGCCACGCTTTCAGACGGACGCCTTGGAAAATAAACTCTCCTGGCAACAGAGGACATAATTATGCATTTGCAACTTTGTCTTAGCTCTTATCAAACAGAAGGCTGCAGTCCTGCTTTGCTATATTGCAGTTTTTCTAAACATAGTAAAATGATGGCTGCTTCCTGACTGTCAATTATTAGTCGAGGAATATGAAAGATGAGTTATATGGAGTGTTGTGGTCACGAGGAATCAGTAAGGTTAGATTACATCACCCTTCACACGGCATTGAGTGTAACAAAAGGTTCTCCTCTCGTTCCGTGTGGAAGTGGTTTGTTCCTGTCTTTGTTCGGCTTCCCCTCTCGGTTTCAAACACTTGAAGAGGTGAGCTAGTTAGCTTGCTAGCTTGCTATGCCAGCCTTGCGTGTCCTGCATGAGACGTAAACAAAGACTAACTGGAGAGTTAGAGTGACGTTTGGGGTGTTTTTTCAATAATAAAACACATATTTAAGTCAAACAAGTTTTCCATGCAGTAACTACAAATATTCAGTTTATTAATATTGATTTGTACTTACGTATGAATTACATATTCACTTATTGCAATCGAGTCCGGAAGCATTTAACCGCAACAATCGAGGGATTACTGTACACAACTCTTCTTTTCAGTGTAGTTCTGAACATTTGATGTATAAAAGGAGTACTTTGAATAGAACAATATGGCTGATACACAAGCTTGATTCTCAAAAATATCCCATAATAATGGAACTCCTAAAAATGTACCCAAGCAAGAGCGAGCGTGATCATCCCCAGTGACAGGCCAGCACTTATCCAAGCTAATATTCATCATTCAGAAGGCATGCTCAGCAAATGAGTTATTATTTAGCAGAGTGTGATGGGGTGCCATAAAAGCTAAATGCACCGCGAGCGTGAGTTGTGCTGCAAACATGGAATTAGCCACACATTAGCATCCAAGGGCATACAAATGAGATGATGAAATGCATCGGAGCATTGAAATGCTTGCTTCTCAACAACGGCTCTGCTTGGAATATTCCTGCCATTGATCGACCGTGCCGGTCTTTTTATTTGGAGATGGAACTCACAATGCGGGGTTGGGGGGGGGTGACAGATGACACCAGATGCTTTAAAAACCTCTCTTGATTCATTAAAAAGTCACTGTCACCAGAGATGAGGCAGGGACGGGGTTAACCCCCCCCATGTGTGTGTGTGAGACACAGCTGACTGATCCTCCTCACGTCTCCAAGGGGTAATTAGCTTTGGCGTGGCCTGTCGGTGCCCTGCAAGCCTCCCCAGTCCTGGGACTCAGCTGGCTGCGTCTGTGGGGAGGAGAGCAAGCGGTGGGTCCGTTACAGTGGACGACCGCCGGGGGGGGGGGACGGGTCTTGCAGGAATAATATGCTCGTCAGTCTCCTGTCTTTGTGCAAGGAATAAGTCTGTCCTTTATCTATTCTTCTTTTCTCTTCTTTGTTGGTTTTTATTTTTATTTCCTTCAGTTTCAACTCTTTGTTATTCTTTGCTTCTGTTATTTTTTTTATCGTTTTCTACTTTCTACGTTTCAATTTGTCTACTTTTCACTCATATTTTCCCATTTATCTTGTTCAAGTTTCTTTATGCTTTTTCCTGATTACCGAGACGCCACTTCGGATCATTTTTGGATTGAGCCCTTTATATTCCGGATGCCCTTCCTGACGAATACCAATTTGGTGTAATCCTAATCTACAACTTGACTTGCTTTGCATGATGTCTACATGAGATGTTGATGAACAGTCGAGGGATTACTCTAAAGAGAAGTAAATTGTGCCTATAGAGTATCAGTAATACTCAGTGGTGTGTTTTCATTTTAAAGTAGATACATACATAGAACCAACATACGTACATATTGCCTGAAAAAGAATTGATGCCATATAGGAAAGGGCATCCCTCATGTTGTTGCAGGTAGGTTTCCAAACAAATCCATTTTTTCCAATTTTTCCTTGTTTGCTCAGTTTTCCATCAGTCCTTTGTCTCTTTCTGCACCCTGACATTGATTTTCCCCAACACGGAGCATGAAGCCTATCAATATTCCCGCTGAAGAACGGAATCAATATGCTGCAGATTCTACTGTAAAAAAACCAGAAGGTTGCGGTCGGCCATCTTTCCCTGCATGCTCCACCACAGCCTGACTTGCTAATACAGTAGCTGGATGGTGACTCGTTTAGCTGTAGCTTAGCTTAGCTCCATGCATTTACAGTCTTATTAGAGTCCACTGGTGGATAATGTGCAAGATTCCTAAATACCATTTTTCTGGGTCTGCCTGGCACATGTGACACGAACGCCTCCCCAGGGAGCCACCAGCCACCTCATCTGGTTCCTCTCTCTGTGGAGTTTCTCCCGGATGACTGTTCTTCTCACCTTATCTCCAAGGGGAGCCCAGACACCCTAAGGAGAAAACTTATTTCGGCCGCTTTTTGGTCCTGCTAATAAGCCCGAAAGACTCGTTTGCAGTGAGGGTGAGACGCCATCAGGGATGTCCATTGTCACTGATTCTGTTCGTTACTTTTGGGACAGAAGTTCTGACCGCCGTGGCCGTGACCAACTGATCTGTTAAGCATCTGCGATGAGAATCAGCTCCTCGAAGTCGTAGTCCGTGGTGGAGTGCCATCTCTGGGTTGGGGATGAGATGTGGATCTACGTTCCTACCCACACATGTGGTCAGAATTTCTCCCAGGTAAAAGATCTTTTTCTTCCCAGTTCTTGGGACCGCATTGCTACCAGAACCAGTCAATGATCAAGGAGTCAATTGTATGAACAATAACGGCGATGTATGAGGTTGCAGTGGTGGACTCCAGCATGGATGAGGAAGACTAATGAAGTTCCTAGCATGGTGGTGTACCGTGCATGTCAAGCAGCCGCCAAGCCTGTGGAGTGGAAGCCAACGTTTGCGGGTGAGAACATTGCGTCTTTGGTGTGTCCGTATCTCTTCCAGTATTTGTCCATCAGTCGTATGTATGTGTTGCACGACCAAGCCTTCTATGCACATCTGACTGAATCTAAAAGTGTAGTAATCGTAGCTAACCAGCACCAAGGTACACAATTATTTTTATTGTTGCTTTATTGTTAAAGTCCCTGCCCTCGCCACGAGTACTTTCTAATGTTCTCTCATGGATGGTCACGATCGTGTTTTTGTGCGATTGACACAATTGATCGGTCAGTGCAGACTAGCATCAATACGTGAAGATGCGGAGGCCTCAAGCTATTTAAGAATGGATGTTCTTGGAGAGAAAGTGAAACTTAAAGAACAAGAATTGAGTTGGTTTATTTAATGAAGGGGCGAGGGCTTGCCAAGCCTCATTAAAGCCTCATTAAGAATCTGACTTTTATTGTGTCCCTCAACAGAGCCTGGGAAAGCATCACAATGCCATTTTGCTAATGATCAGGTCAGCACCTTATCTATAACCCCAAGCTGTCAATCAAACGCGCTGCTTAGCTCTTAGTGGGTGCTTGGCTGAGCGAAAGGCCACAGTCTCGGCTCTAGAGCCGTCAGGACGCCGCAGGAATGGCCGAGCTAAGACATCCCAAGGAAGTAAGAAGGTGTCGGCCATCCGGGTGACCTTTTATTGGCTGTCAGGAATACTCGGGAGACTCAACCTGGAATTTGCTGTTCACGACTCGTCTACACTGCAAATGACAGACGCATGGACCCATGATGTAAATAAATATGCACAAAGCCACGGATTCATGTTAAGCAAGGCACCAGTGTATACTGTATACTGCAAGTGGCAGGACAAGAAAATACAGTAAATGACACCCAGCCCTATTTCCATGCAGTACCTGGAGATGCTGAATGTGACGCATGTCAGTCAAAGTGACGTACGTATGTCACATCGAGACGTCTGTAAACCATCTTGTTCATTAGTAGCGTGAGGCTAGTGTGCATAGCGGATCTTGAACCAATCCAGAAATAAATGTGTGTATTTCAGCTCGGGCACATCACCAGACGGCTCCGGTCTCAAAGGATGACCCCCAGACCGGGAACCCCGACCCCCAGGCTGGAGCACGTTCACTCATCTCCATTCACAGCAGACAGAAAGAGGAGCTGTCTGGCAAGCCTTAATGAACCTGGCATTTATCTAATATTTACATGCCGTGCATGATGTTAAATTAGCATGCTGGACCGCTAAGCTTCAGATTAAACAAAGCTTATCAAATGCACACAATCCATCATGCGGAGATTTACTGCAGGTGACCCATGTAGCTTAACCAAGACGCCCACTTAGTCCTGCTTCCTGTGTAACCTTCATTAAAATGTTGCACATAGGACTTATTTACAAAGCGCTGGAGCGAAACGCAGCATCTCTGCGGAGAGAAACTTTCATTCCCATCCATCACTGGCTGAAATTGCACTGGTGACAAGAGGCGAAATATCAATCAGAAGTAATTTCTTCTCACCGCCTCGGTTGTCGGAGCTGCAGTGGAATGTTGGCCTGCTGTCGTTATACATTTGTTTTGCCTTTACATCATCCTACATGGACTACAGACACGGCGAGATGTGTGAATGCTAAGCAGCCAAGGTCGTTTTGTCCCAAAAGTCCGTCTGTGACGGAAAAGGCAGGCAGACAAGTGATGTTGCATTGATCGCTTGTTCCATTAATCATCTAATAAGGCAACCATCAACGCCCCTAATGCTCATGGCACCTGAGTGGCAGTAATGGGGCTCGCGTCGGCGTGGTGGGGCCCCAGACGGCCTTGGAGGCCTGCTGTCAAGGATGGAACTGATTGCTTTTACTGGTTCCAGTAGCATGAACATCATTCCAGTCAACGCGGCCTCGTCGTACGTGTCAGACCGCATTCAGCTCGCGTGTCGCCTGCAGACACAAACACTGAAGCGCCTCGGAAAGGATTGCATCATCTCACGTGAAAACACTGCAGCCGTGGTCGAATATGAATAGAAATGTCAGGTCATTAATTAGCATTATCACAGCCGTTTTGCATATTCCATACCTGAGGCACAGCGAAATGTAGTTAGTGAATTGACCCCCCCACTAGTGGGTCACCGAGGCGTGGGCCCTGGAGGCTGGGATGTGGGCTCCGTTGATAAGACGTTTAGTATGTCTGCATTTTCACAGCAAAATATGAAATCAGACAGCTGTGTGTGTGGCGGTGTTGAAAGTAGGGAGGAACAATAATTATTGGATCGGAACGATGTCATTCCGATTGGATTAAAAACAGCTCAGACAAACCATCGTTTAAAAGCCTCAATGAGGTGAGGTTCCCCGTACTGTGCAGGTAAGCACATCAAGCGCTCTTTTCGAGTGCCTCGCAACGTTAACGGCCTTTTGGGACAAACACTTACTTTGAGAGGCATTTTGAATGCCAGTTGTAGCAAATGTTCTGATGGGGGGGGGAATCAGCGAGCACACAAACCTTACGAGCCACCTGAAACGCCAGCGCTCTGGCATTTGAAAAGTGCAAAAGGTTTGCCAGAGACCTCCATGGTGGCACACCGGCTGCTCGGAGCGTGTGCCTGAATACAGTGCACCTTGCTGGGCCACAGTCACTGATAGCAATGACAGTTGTAGTAGAAGTCATTTTTCATGAGTACTAATCGAGTGTTTTCAGAAACCTATCAACCTTGTTGATATGAAATTAAAAATGTTTGGAATGCCACTGCAAAGAGGAGAAAATGTGACGATAGCCACAGAACTGAAATGTATTGCGGGATACATTTAGGGGGAAAAAATCCCATTTGCTGAAATGTTTTCATGTTTCTGCAACTCATACCGTGGTATGTGCAGAAGATTGAATATGGAAATTATTATACGACTCTTAATAGTATTTAAAGTCAGGAGGGCGGGAAATAAAAGGTCTATTGCCTGGATGGGGGTCCGACCACAGGCACGGAGGGTCCAGTTATTTGTGCCAATGATGAAGACAGCAGTGATATGATATCGGTCTATTGTACCGGCTTACATGGAACCCCCTTCAGGTGTGTTAGTGTGCGTGTCGTGTATGTGCATCACCCACTCCAAGGTGTCTGGGAGCTGAGGGGCCCATCTGTGGACTTCCTCCTGAGCCTCTCGAGGGCCACAAAGGCTTCTAATTATCCCTGACCTTCTGGCTCCCCCCTCAGTCCGCCTCCCTCTCCGGGCTCCCGTGGCTCGTTCAGGACTGTTTTCTCCTCACGGACCCCATCCTCCCTGGCTTCGCCCCATCTCGCATTCAAAATAAGCTCTCAGCTTGGCCCCAGCCGCTAATTGCTGCCATTTCCGAGACAAAGCGGGTGTTCAGTGCGAGGCGATCCTGAAGGTCAGGCAAGGACGGGAGCACCTGTGTGCTGCTCAGCCACCATCTTTCATTGGCGGACAAAGAAGATGGTAGCTAGCCATTCCATTGTTTTTCATACTATTACCACTTTTTGAATGAATACAAAATGGAAAAATCATTTTTTTTAATACTTCAAGTTGGCGGGACTAAAATGACATAATTCGTTCCTCCATGAGTTTGTAAAAATGTGACTTTTTTCCTTGTTAGAATATGGCTCTTCTCTCCTAATACTTCACTTTATTTGGACTTTATTCTGGCAAAATGACAGCATTTTTTAATTTCTGCTTTTTAAAAATGTTCCAAATATTTCAGCTTCCTTCTTTTCTTCTTTATTCCCATAATATTTAGACTTTATTACTGCAAAATGACATTTTTCACAACCTAATTTTAAAACAATTAGAACTCCATCCATCCATTTTCTATCCCGCCTATCCTCATTGGGGGGGGGGGGGGGGGTTCTGGAGCCTAAATTACAACTTGATTCGTTTAGTCGTCATGATATTAGAACTTACTTATTTTTGTAAATTACAACTTTCTGGTTAGACTACAACTTTTTCTCAATCATCTTTTTTATAAAATTACTGCAGATTTTTCAATTTTTAAAAATTTTCCTGTTAAATAATTTTCTGACTGTGCAGCGGGCCAAGGAAGAAAATGGCTGCAGGCTGCAAATGCCTCCCAGGCCACACTTGGGACATTGGGACAACTACCCCCCCCAATGTACTGTCATGCATGAATGAGGAAAAGTGAACACAGGCAGCCTTATTGAATGTTGGATTCATCGCCCTCTTAAACGTGGACTTGCTGTTTGCCAGTTCCTAATCTAATGACCCCAAAAAAAGAAAGTGCTTTAATTGATATGGCGTCAAAGCACCTCGGACTTTGTTTTTAAATGCTAGCAATGATTTCCAACTCCCACAAAGCATCTTTTTCATCCCATGTCATTGCGGTGCATGAAAATGTCCGGTGAGTAACTGGACCGCAAACATGGGAGGCGTGGAGGCTGCAATTATGTCCCTCCTAATGTGGAGGATGGAAATAGACATGGCGGTAGAGAGCACGGCAGTTAATATCAGCGTTTCAGAACACTGCAGTAAATAATGACTCCACTCTTGCTTGCTGAAGCCTGTTGGTTTGCGCAGAAAGTGTTGCCAAGGAAACGGTGAATGAAATGAATCTGCAGTTTCATGGCAGGAGGTTGAGGCGAAATTGGACATGCGAGACAGGATATGATTTTAGACGGCACGATGGCAGTGATGTCCCGCATGCCGTCACCAAAGAGATAATTAATGACTGGAGAGAGTTGACCTTATTCTGAGTGAATATTACAACATTTCCATGACTGTAAGCACAAACTAACGTTTGACAGATCAAGCATCATCTATGACCTGTCGAATATATACAGTAGAATATGCGTGTTGAAGCTGAAAAACAAGAGCTAGCTGGTGGCTGGTGTCGTTTTTCCAAATATACTGTTTGCTTCCAAAATTTGAACAATATGGAACATATTTCCAAACAATTGATAAGATATTTGGTGACTCATGTCAGGGACCCTTTGTTGAATCTAAACTGGTATCATTGTTTTAATCTGGGTTGCAATTTGCAAATCAGTTTCCTTAGCGATTGCATCAAAGGGATTATCCACAATTTTCCTTTCCGACATTGCAGGAAGAACGTGAAATCCATTGAATCTAAAAAAAAATAATAATTCAAAGCCATATTTGATTTTTTCTGGCAAGAAGCTGCTGAGTAATGAAAGGCAAATCCTTTCTCCAGTCCTTCAGTTATGGTGGTTATGCTGGATCACATTTGAGCTTCGAGTGTTTGTGTCGGTGTCTCGCCATCAAACAAACCAGTTCGCAGGCGCTTCTTTTCCAAAACCTCCAATTGAATGTTTGGAGACGTACCTTACATATTCAGTGTTGACAACCGTGTCACTTGCTGCCTTGCACCGAGCTCTAAATTGGATGGATCCAGAGGGGCCGTCCTGGTGTGTGTGTGTGTGTGTGTGTTTGTTTCCAGGGTGTGAAGGCACCTTGTGGTTTGCATGTTTGTTCTTCCTGCACCAATGTTATCTTGTTTTCCCCTGCAATTACAGGAAAACAACACAACACGGAATTCCCCGCTTCATCCATAATGGATCAAGGGATGTCCTCACTTCTTCTGGATCACCTCCGGAAGCAGGCCTCAAACAGCCCGCCGTGTCCTGACATCCCAGGGAGAGGAGGGGGGGCCCCGTACGACAAGGACCGTGCAGCTCAGGCAGAACAAAGCTGCTCAAATATTGATCAGCGGGGCCGTCTTTGGGCTGTTTAGTCTCAGCCAAGCGGCCGCCCGTGGGACTTGGCGGCGGCTTTAAACGGCTACGCAACCAAGAGCGGAAGAGCTGGCTGGCTCGGTGGGCTTCATCCACCTTCATCCACCTTTCGCTGTTGATTCAGGCAGAACCTCCGAGGGAGGGAGAGGTGCCGCATTGATTGGCGAGGATGTTGGACGCACTTGATGGCTGCCAGCAGGCTATGAAAGGTATGATTCCACAAAACATTTTTGTTCTTTCAAAATAAATGCGTTTAAAAGCAAACACCAGCCAGGGCACACCACCTGTACCTGTACCTGCACCCTGAAGATGCTGGTTGGTTCTCACAATTAAGAATGATGGCTACAACATACGTATGGGAAAGTGGCCGTTTGTAGACCAATCACGTTGTCTGTGGTTTTGAATGTGCAAGAATGAGATGTCCTAATTGTGTCAAAATTGGAAAAAAGTAAATTCTAACCCAAATTTACTCAAGCACTTGATTTTGATGACACCGGTTCTGCGTATCAGCCCCTGCAGTAGCATATGCAGCATCGAGTGACTATGAATGGTTCTAAATCAACACAAACTAGACATGCATGATATCAAACCAAAAACAACTTTCTGATTTGCAAGAATAAGATAACCGATAATACTTTTAATGTCGATGAAAGTGTAGGTAGGAATTAGGATTAGACCAAACGTACTTGCTGATTTGTCCCAATCAAATATCATGAAATTACCACTAGCTTATCACTATCAGGACAACCCACCATCTGCTGGCCCAACAAGGTGTGCTGTATTCGGGCACACGCTCCGAGCAGCTGGTGTCTGATGAGTTTTTTTTTTTTGAAAGTGAATGTTTGTTTACAGGTGAGCTCAGGACGATACGACAGGCCATTGTCAGCAGGAGGGAAAAAGGAGGCACTTGATTTGCTCACCTGCACAGTGTAGGTAATTTGACCTCATTTTTTGCCTATTTTTGCATTGTTGGTTATCTGGGCTATTTTTCATGTCATCAGATGTATTGCTATGACATCATCCCCCCATATCAGCCACCATATGCTGGGTGATATTTTATTGGAATTGAATATGTCCCAGGCTAGTCTCCACGTTATGACATCAAACAGTCCTAATGAAGATGTGATGGCCTCAACAGTTGTTTCTCGTCTGTTTCTCTTATTGATCAAAACAAAGGCATTTTGGCGTGTGCTCGTATTTCTATTGAGCCGTCACTTTTATGGCAGCGTCTTCAGATTTGTATTGTAATTATTGATAACAGCTCAGTCCGGCTGGAGGGTGCAACGTTGGTGAGTAATGACAAGGGAGAAATTCCTGTTGGAGGGGAAAAATAAATGTTGCAAGGATTTAGCCGATGGTTTCCTTGCCGCTAGATCATTCAACACGCTCATACTTTCAATTCACTTTAGCGAAACCTTAGCAATGATGGCGCTGGCTGCCAAAGTCCTTGTTTACTAACATGTTCATCATTTTGCAGTGATGGAGTGTTGCACTATACGGATAGGTATATACAGTATGTGTGTGTGTTTGTATATGTATTGTACAGTACTATGTATGTACAATATATCTATACATGTACAGTAAATGTGTGTATGTGTATACATGCATATAATGTATGTGTATTTGTGTGTTTTGTTTTAAAGCTTACAGAGATAATGCAAGATTGATGTGGGGGGGGCAGGCTCATCTGGCCAAGTGTCTAATTAAACAAAACTTTTTTGATGAGCCTCTAACTTCAACTTCGCCGAGGTAAGCTGCCAAACCCTCTCACTCGCTCTCCGCGCTCTCCGAGCTTATTTGGATGAGCGCCATGGATTCCCCGCATGTCAACACAGCATCAGGTGCGTTTCCACTCATTCCTTGCCCATTCCGGTTTCCCATCGTCAGACCGCAGGCTGCCGAGGGGCCAACGGCTGGCCAAACACGGCCGCCTTGCCAGAATCCCGACACGAGCTGCAGATGCCCAGAGTTCCACAGGGTCCCTTCACCCTGCCGGCCATCTGGTGTCTCCGGAGCAGGTGCCAGTCGGCCATCACGCCCGCCCTCCTGTCTTCCTGAAAGACGCAGACCTCTAACACCAAAGTCCTCGCACCTCGCTTCCGCCAACACGCTTATCTCCTGCTGGGGACGCGGCCAACATGCTATGGCGGAGCCAGCGTGTTGAAGTTGTTCAGAATCAGCTGGCATGCGTTGGTCGCCCAGCGCCGAGCGAGGGCGTTTGGAAATAAGTGAACTCCGCTTGTCACTCGGGCTGTTCCCGACAAAGAAGAATGTCGGTGAAATGCGCAACTACTTGCTTTGTCTTGTCCGTTGGTGCAATTGCTTGAAGAGGAATAGACGTGTCGCCGGGGGAAGACAAGCTTGTGTAGACGCGCGCATCAATCCTTCCTGTCACTCAAGGTTGGCCTGAAAGAAACCTGGGCCGGGAACAACGGCTGAAGGCCCCATTTGACGGATGACATTGCTGTTGGACATTAGCGCTTTAGCGGCCGTTCGGTTAAGCCCATCAATATGGCTGCCTGCGTCTTTCACACCGACAATACTTTATCTGTCTTCTGTATTTCTTCTTTCTATTTCCGCAGCTCCACTGAGATGAGTCTTGGGATGGCGAGCTGACATTTCTAAGGACGCGGGCAGTCTTGCCTCCGCAAAGGAGATCTCACGGTTTGACACAAGCGGCTTTCATAGCTGGCACTTGTTGGTCGTGTTTAATCAAGGGTCCGGTTCAGGTGTCAACTGTGTTTTCCTTGCGTCTTGTAAACTACGCAGTTGGTGTCAGGATTCGGGATAGTCGGGTCAAGGATGATGGCGTCCGTGGACGCAGTATGGGGGCAGTCCAGCGCTTCACAATTGTTCCCCGAATCAGAGGGACCCAAAACTCCATTGTAGAGTCCCCTCCTGGTGGTGCTGTGGTGTCCAGTTTTGGTCGGACAACAACCAGGTTTCACCCTCAGCAGTGTAACGGTGTCGTACGTACAGGCGGAGAACATCCTGGCTTTTTGTTGGGGAACTGTACGTGAGAAGTCGGTATCTGTCATGACTGACTGTGACTTGTACGCAAGTAGGTCACGTCACGCACCATCAAGGGTCTGTGTCAGACGGGCGTGTGGTTTGAAGCCACAGGCGGGAAAGCTGACGTGCAGCTGTTCTTTTCAACCCGATGCAAACGTCACCGAGGTGGCGTCCGGGAAGACAAATTGGTTGCGCGTCCCTCACGCAGACGCTCACCTCATGATTTGTGATCTGTCGGTCAGTGTTCAGAAGGTTAAAGCGTGCTTGACGTCACGTTCTGCAAACCACTGCTGGTCTTATCTCGGAAGCGCTAAGTGCTTCCAGAGCACCTATCCGTTTTGCCGTCATGGCTTTAATTGGAAACTTGTGAATGTCTTTATGGGAGACTATGATCTCACCTCCGACTGGGTTGTCGTTCCGCTTCTGATCTTTTAGTTGGTGTTCTTAATATACGTTTTGCACCTGGACCGAACGCCGTAAATCTCACTCTGCAGAAACCCTCTTCATCTTCTCAGCAGGACACCGGCGCTCATTAGCATTGTCATCGTTCTGCTTCTCCAGCATCATGTTATATCTGAGCAGCTCTTCAAAGATAGACGCCGCACGCTCCTTCGCATCCCGACGTGATAAATGCCACCGCATTCCCCTTCATCCCCCTTCATCCCCCTCGCTCGGAGATGAAGGCAAACACCGATGAAAACTTCTAAGGAAAACCGAGCAGGGAAGAAGTGTTTGTTGTTTCATAACGGTGACGGAGAGGACAACTGGGGTGCGAGGAGCAAGGCTGAGGAGGTGCCTTCAAGCCTCATATTTATTTAAGGACAAACAAACCGCTTCCTTCATCACGCCGGTGAATCTTGGCACTTTTGATCTGAGAGGACGTCATCTTGGTACTACAGTCGTCCCTCGTTTAGTGCGGTCAATCGGTTCCAGACCAGACCACGATAAATGTAGGATTCTTTAAAAAATCATCAAGAATTGAACCTTTTTACAAACTAACTATATGATATATACATATCTATGCATGTCTACCACGACGTTACATCCGTATAGTCACCTTGACACTCGTGCAGATAAGCGGCATGGATGGATGGATGGATGGATGGAAAGAAATCCATACATAACCCATGACCCATTGACAATAGTTTGTGGTGAACTTCGGTGTTTGACTTTAAGTTGATTTATTGCTTTGTAGTCCGTGATATTAGACTTTACAGAGTGAAGGGCAGAACTTCTCCAAGCGTGCCAAACTCAGGTCTCATAAAATGTGATTTGCACGTTTGTGTACGCCGTGAAATATGAACACGGTGAAGTCTTCATTCAATGTAAAGTGCAAAAAAAGTTTGGCTTCTGTTGTTTGAAGGAATGTTGCATGTCTTCATCACTCCTGATCCGAACACCAACGCTTCCCTCAATCAAAGCGTTCACGCTTAACGATTAATAGAGCAGGCTTCGGAATAAGCAAAGAAGGTTAACTCGCATGAACAAAGAGGAATATCCTCATAAATGAGAAAATATTGATAGAAATGATCATGAAAACCTTAGGGGTGCTCAGATCTTCTTCATTTAAGTGGACCTTTTTGGATCTGTGGGCCATTTTAGAAGTACCTAATTGGCAGCCCTGGTGTACAGAATACTCCAACATCCTGTAAGTCACATTCAAACCCAAACCAGACTCCAATAAGCTCCGTTCCAGCCCAAAATAGGACGGCAAGGAGGGTAAAGGTGTAAACACACGAATCACAAACTAAGATGAACGACTTCATTTGACTCGGTTCAAACATCGCTTTGGTTTTCATACATTTCAGTTTTTGTGCGACTTTTGTGATAAATTACGAAACCCAAGGCGCCGCTTTGCAGTCATGTCCGCCGTCTTGGCCCAGCAGAAGTCCTTCACCAAATCATGAACACAAGGTCATTTCAAACATTTGAATAATGGTGTTTTTTTGGATAAAGGACAATCGCAATCCCACACTAAATGAGAGTCAGCGTATCATAAATAAAATGATTGCTTTGTGTACACGCTGTGTCCTTGGCCAATGACTGAGCGTAACGGCTATTAGGGTTCCCTAAGTCTTGTTTTCGTCAAGATCACCTAGGCGATCAGTTTGCATCCTTGTTATGGTTTATGCATGACAAACGTGCGCGGGAAATGCTCTCTGCAATCAGCTCTTGATCTCTGAAAAAAGCCAATTTGCTCTTTGTTTTGCTTCCGCTGCATATCAAGCGAGACGGGAGTCACTTTGCTTTTTCATTTTGATCATCAGCACCAGTCAAGAACACTTGATTGTGCCCGACGACTGAGTCATTTTCAATCATGATATGAGAATCGTATTGTTTCCGTCATGAATAAACATGGCGCGCCTCCTTTCCCCCTCACATTCTTCTAATTCTCACCTGCTGTATTAAAATGCCTAATCTTCTCACAATTGCAGCCTGAGTGATGTGTATTGTATCAACAATAGCATAGCAAGCGACACACACCTAATTACTACCTGGCTGGAAATGATGAGGAATAATAAGCGCCATCATGGAGAGGCAATGACTGCAAGTTCATGAGCAACACGCCGGGATCCGTTCATGAAAGGAAACAATAAGCCTCCTTCAGAGTTCTTAGGAATATGTGCTTACATTCTTGGCGCGTGCTTTTCAAAGACATGCATGAAATTAACATGTTGCGGTAAAGCCTCGGTCGCAACCTGCCGTACGCACGTCTACGTGCACAAAATACAGAAATTCACGGACATGCTCATTTTTAGCGTAGCTTGTCATGTCAAACTTGTCAGGTGCGTACGGGCCCTGTGATGCGGCCAGCATCCTGTCCGTTCATTGGTTGCTCCACGAAGCTCCTGACAGCAATGAAAAGTTGAACATTTTTCAACTGGGATGGCGTCGCAAGCTAGCATCTCGCCACGTTTAACATGCGTGTCGCTAGGACTGGACGTCCTGCATCATGCCGGTCCATTTCATGGCACGAAACAAAAAGGGTGACAACCACCAGAGGATGTTTGGTCACCAGTAGCATCATTTCTCCAAATGTACAAATGCATCCGGCGGCACGAGTCTGTGTATCGGATGGCGAATGAATAGCTTTATCGGTAAAAAAAGCCCATCTCGCCACGTGGAGTTTTAGGTGCTAAACAAGCCCACCAGTCCCTCACCCCCACAAGCCCTGCTTGACTATGCAGAACATTTTAAATCTTGCATACAGATTGAAATATTAATCCAAAGTGTACTTGCTCCAGGGGGTCCGGATGCCCCCGGCAGATCCGTGCAGCATTTCTGTCCTTCACGGTGGCTGAGCAAGACTACGGACCGCTAGCATCGAACAAAGCAAGCAGACAAAAGACTTGAGTGGCAGGAAGGGAGGAAGGTGTTTTTTATGATGACATTTCTGTCTATTCATGCATGTTGAATGCATGGAGAGACGATGCAAGTCATTTCGTGCGCCTTTTATTCCAGGCGGAAAAAAACTTAGCATATTGAACTGAAAACAAACTTTCAAGTTGGCCGTCATCGCCAGGAAAATAGGAAGTGCAATTGAATTGTGAAGGGCCAGTTGCACTTGCAGATGAAATATGTTAATAAGCCGTCACAGCACAAGCGCAACCTCTGGCTAATGGCGCAGTGTTGCAATGGGGCCCTCCACAGGGGGGGAGAAATGAGCATCTTCATCACGGAAACTCCCTCCCTCAGAGAGGAAGAGTCAAGCTGACAGGCGGCGTTAAAAGACGGAGATGGGCTGCCTGGGCCCGCCTCCCGTGCAACATTATCCTTTCAAGCCGAGGAGAGGGAATATAGTCGAAAGAGGATGGTTTCCTTTTAGTGTGAAGATTAAGAGAACATGAAAGGACAAAAAAACGACACTTATGGGAAGAAAAGGATGGTTGCTGCACTGTTGGTGAAAGTGGAACATCACGTCTCCAAGAACCTGTAGATGTAGTGCACACACACACAATATGCTGTTTGAAAGCCGTCAACCAGCACCTCAAAGACCCCCCCCCAATCCCATCTCATCCCATCACGAGTGTGGCTGGGCTGAACCCCAAAGACGAGGACACTGAGAGGTCACAGGGACTCCTTCAAACGTCATGCAAATGGGGCAGGGGTGTCCAAAGTGCACCCCGGGGTCCATTTACTGCCCGTTTTACATTCTAAACATATCATTTTCAAAAAGAAAACTTTTTAAAAATGTGAAAAGTTAGGTTGTGTTGACAATAAAGTCACGATATTACAAGAATGAAATTTATAAGAAAGTTGAAATATGAAACGGCAGAGATTTTACCAAAAAAACCCAAATATTAATGCAACTAAAAGACATATTACATGAAACGAAAACCAAATTTGAAAAATTAGCTTGTGAAAACAGTATTATTATAGAAATTAAGTGAAAATTTGATGGCAACAAAGAAATATCGCAGAAGAAAACTGGCAGATTATTTAAGAAGGTCGAAATATTTAGAAAATGAAAATGGAAGAAATGGGGGTGGGGGGGGGGCAAAGTCGATAATCATAGGCTTGTTCTTCTTAGCATATCTACGTTCCAAAATATCAAAGTAGCAAAGTTGCATCTTTTCATTTGTCACTATGTGCCCCCGATGGGAAATTTGGACGCCCCTGCTGTAGATCAGCACTGCACTCTGGATGACACACACACACACACACACACACACACACACACACACGATATGCTGTTTGAGGTGTTGGCTGATGGCTTTCAAAGAGGCCCAGTCCCCCCCTCGGGTCCCTTCAGAGTGAAGCATCATCCCATCACGGGTGTGGCTGTGCTGAATCCCGAAGACGAGGACACGGCGAGGTCACGGGGACGTCTTCACACGATGCAAATGGAGGAAGCGAGGATTGCAATCACGCCGCCACTGTTGGTTGGAATGACGCATTTGTTTCTCATGGAGTTGCAGCACGAGAAACGGCCTCATTAAAGTGGCGTGCATTTGGTGGCGCTATGAGAGGAGGGGGGCGGGGGGGGGGGACAATATGCCTTGTCGGTTATTTAATGAAACGTCTCACCACGGCACATCAATCCAAGTGGTGGAGCGTTCTGGAATTTTGTTATTGTCAACAAATCTTCCTGAATGAAAAGGTCCAGTATTTCCTGTGTGGAGCCAAAGGCTGCTAGTGTTATTGTTTTGTGTCGTAGAACGTTATTAAACACGGTTTTAGGTTTCAAGTTTTTTTTTCCAAAGTTCTAGAAATTGAAACAAAAGGAAGAAAAAAGCAAAAGGAACAATGTTGAAGAGAAAAGGCTGATTTACTTTTCTTTTGTTTACCAGTGGGCGAAGGGGACGTTTGGACATGGCGTGAACATCACAGACTGGAAAAAAACAGAGGTAACGCTTGATTTACTCACCTTCACAGTCCAGGTAATTGTGATATCTGGGCTGTTTTGTCTTATTCCAATCAGCAGGTCCTCATCCTGGATCCCTAATATGAATCATTGATGCTGATGAGGACGGCCTGGATCACCCCAGGACGCTGGTGTGCATATTCCGGGTATTGTGTCAGCATCAGAGTAACCTTCATGACTGTTTTAGTTTTCCGTTCTATTTACGGCCCCTCGGCCATTAGCATGCTTACTCATTTGCACATTTTGATGAGTTCCCCCCGCAGCACTCCTCAGGCTGGTATGCATCCTAACTTCAAGCGTGCCCGTTTTGCTCACGTGCAAACGGCAAGTGAAAGGACGTTTAACGTGCCTTCATGGAAGGTTGCTTGTGTGTCTTTGTCGGGGAGGCGTGCGGCGTTCCCATCAGCCTGCCGGATTGGAAATCTGAATGATGGCAAACAGTGGAGATTGCAATCGGCCTTTGGTGTGTCCCCACTTGATTGGGGGGGGGGGGCGTCGGGGCCTGTGTGCATGCCGATGAAGAGGATAAAGATAAAGACGTTTATAATCAATACTTTAACAGCACTGTTGACTCTTTTTGCCGAAAGATTTGAAGCGAGAGCGTTTAAATGAAAGTTATTGGATCTGTGTAAGAGATCCCTGATATTTCACGCTCATGCTCCCGGCGTTCCAGTTGAAAGAGAGAAAGATGAAGGCGGAAGGATCCAGCTCAAACTCTCGTCGGCTAATCAAAAGATTTAGCACAGCACCGGAGTTGGAGACTGGCCATGATGCTGTGCCGGTTGGAATGAGGACACTTAATTGAGTCCTGGGGGGGCAGTGGGCTTCCTGCTCGACCTCTGCTCCACTCGTACATCCAGGCGATAAAAATCCCAGCGAGGATCAATAAAATGGCTTGAATTTATGAAGGAGGTGTTAGGAATGGCATATTTTCCACTGAGTGATGGATATGCACAAACATGTTGCCGTGCTTGTGTAAAAAAGGTGGAAAATATTCCATTCACCTTCCAGCATCTTTTTGTAATCAAATGAATCCAAAATCCAACCTGAGCTCGATTTAGACCATCATGAGACGGGATAGTTTTACCCTGCGTATTATGGGATGTTTTGCTGCAATGATTAATGATCAATTAGTACATGTTATGTCATGTAAAATGTTCCATTCCTAACCGCCTTTTTAATATAAGCATGAGGCGGTTTAATTTTACTAATACAGTAATAAATATATTTTAGATTACGGCAAAATTTGTGCTTATCTACCATGAATTGGAAAATATAACATTCTTAAGACCGTTTTAATATAATTATTAAATGAATTGAGATTTAGACCACAGTGGAAGTTTTACCCTGCACCCTGTTTGAGATGAGTACAGCAACACCGTTGTGCTTATCCACCGCAGAGAGGATAATGTTCCATTCCTAACAAAGCTTCCATCTTGCAGTGAAAAGGACCAGAAAAAAGGTTGGCTCTGTCATTTATTGATTTCCTTCTTGGGCCGCTCCACTGTTGCGTAAATGCAGTTGAGTGTTTTTGGTCATGCGGCTCATGAACAAACAGTGATGAAAACATCACCTCCTTGAGAGAGGTAACTATCTCACACGCACACACACACACACACACACACACACACACACACTGGTGTCAGATGAGCTTGCCGCTTGTTTACAATGTCCGGACATCTTTGCTTGTACCTCGTCACACAGGAGCCTGTTAGGCCACGGAAGCCAGGTGACAGATAAAGCCGCTGGACGCTCCACAACCACGGCGCCGGTGACCTCGGTAAACACGGACAATCAGTGACTCATGCAGCCCACCAGCACACCAGCGAGGTTATCTTCAACTAAAAGTGGAGTCTGGACCCGCGGGCGTGTGACAGGATGGTGAGCTTACGTGACCTTGTGAGGCCGCGGCTCCAAACAAACGCCAACACGGCCCCTGGTTAAAGGTTAACACCCACACACGATAAAGGAGCTTTATGTGCGGGTTAACCTTTCCAACGCGTTGAAAGTAGACTCCAGTAAATAGACGGCATGGTGTTTTATTCTTTCTGTATCAGGAATAAAAGCTGTTACATATGGAACAATACGGTTCAGATCTTGGCTCAGACCTTTTTGCGTGGAGTTGGCATGTTCTGTTTTTGCCAACCTCTTTTTCCTCCGGGCTAACTCTTATATTTCGCCCTTCTCTCCCATTCCTGTATTTTTTAACTTTTTAACAATCCTCTCCAGTCCACTTGGTACTAAACATTGGTGCAACACAAATGTCACCACTCCGCTGCAGGTCAGGACGGTGACACATAAGGGGGGCGGGGCCTGTCATGTGATTCCTTTGACTCAACCAAAGCCAAGTTCCCTTATTTTGCTCTGAAATATCTACATGACATATAACATATGGCATGTACGTTCTCAAAAGTGAACTTTATTTATGAAGGGCGATATGGTTTCATCACAGTGCAGACGTCTTATAGTTATGATTCAAATACGTGGAATACACACGTGTAACATACATTTAAATACAAATGTTTGTTCCTACTTCTACAACACTTCATCATTTTCCAGCGTTTTCTTAGGCAAAGTGGCTCCTCGTGCCAAGCATAAATATCTATATATATATATATATATATTCATATTGAGCAAGAGCAAGGCGTTTTCGTGCTCGTGTCTGTGACCTCCGGGCATTTCATCACGACTGAAATCCATGACTTGATGTGTGCAATATTTACACAGCACAATGGACAGCCTAACTCTCCTTTCAGAGCTCGGCGTCCAAACGCAGCACTCCAGATCCTATCTATTTGATTTCTCACAGTCCCAATATAACCTCCTCCACGCCAGGCTTTTTATTACCGCTCAGGGAGGCCAGCTTTATTTGCAAGCTGTTTGCTGTAGCAAATTGTTATTGCTCCGTGGCATTTCAATTGAGTGAGATATCAATGGATTGTGTCATTCACTGGCCAGACGTGACTCCAATAGTAACATCAAATATTGGGGTAGGGATTTTAATAAAGGGGGTCGACGCCGTGACTGTAAGAAATAGTCAACCGTCCGCTGACCATCATAAATCCCCGCCGGTGTCATGGTGCACACCTTCGTGACGGAGGCCGCGGCTTGTAACGGGAAGGGCACAGCCCCCCCCCCCGGGGTGAAACCAAAACCATGCATGGGATTGACTGGCTGTGGCGACCCCTGACAGGGAAGAGACCAAAGTGAAAACTAAAGACTGACCCAGCAGGCTTAAGGCCAAACCAAACGCTCACAGAATCTTTCTTGGGTTTGATGTAGATTCAACATCACGGCAATGGGGCACTTAGGACCCCCCCCAAAATAAATTATTTCCGTTCTGTGACATTTGTGCTGGCTACCAAAGTTCTGACTATGCAACATAACATTCACTTTAGAATGGCACAACAATATTTTCTATCGTTACGTCCTTCAATAAGCGCCATCGTCATGTTACATTTTGCATCTAAGTGGTTGCCAGCACGGTGCTTTTACTCTATTTAAGTCTTTCAGAAAAACTACAGTATCAAATGAGTTTACTCCTCGCATTTTCCGGCTGTGTTTGATTTCTTCACCAGCCGATCCCAACCGGTTCCATCTGAGTGGTGAGGATGATTTATATTCCGATTGCAAGCATGACCCCATTTAGGGTTTTACATAATACAGGCATTTGTCATGGCTCTGAATTCTGTTTTTAATGTTAGGAAAATGACTATAATTGCGACTGATGCAGGAATATAGTGTGCATGTACGTAAACTTAGCTATGTGTCAAGGTCATGTTGAGTCACCCTTGGAGGGAAATGTGCGGAACGCCGTCTGCGAACGCCACTTTTCTTCTGGGTCTGACCCTCCCTGATCTCTGGCTTCTGTTTCTTTGTCTCGCTCCTCTTTGTTTCGCCTGCCTGTCTTCATTAAACTTGTCAAGTTCTCGCTCCAGCTTTGCCAGTCTGCTATTATGCTTTGCGGCGCTCATCAGCGTGCCCTTCAGTTGCCTGGAAACTGAGCATGACGAAGACCTGAGGACGGCAGCAAAGTACATCAGATGGAGGTGTATCGAGTCGGTGAAAAGTTTCAGAAGAAAGGTGAGGTCAAACGGATGCATGTTGCCGGGAATGTGTACCTTACGTATCGATGGTACAACCGACCAATCGGGTCAAAGAATCACGTAGAAGCCAAACCCATACACTCATCAGCTATACAGTAGGCGAATAGTGACATCCAAGTACACAACCATCCAGGGAGACGTTATAATATCTTTATCGTGTTCACCAGAGTCCAGTGTTAGTTGTGTAGTTGCGTGTATTCTTCTGCTGTAACCAGTTTTCCAGGGAGCCTCATTCACTTGAAGTGGACATGAATTTATACAGGTAAGTGCTACATAATTATACTTGGATGTGGCCGTGGCTTCTCTTAGGGACATAAAAACATTCTGTTAAAATAATAATACTAATAATACATAAAATAAATTTAAGTGCAATGTTCCTGAAGCGTGCATCGTAGATAGCCGTGTCACCAGTGGCTGACTTCCTGTCTGTGGAGTACAAAAATAATTCGGTGTGTAGCAAACATTCCAATGAGCTTTCATCCCGTTTGGAAAAACCAGAGCAAAGCAAGCCTGATTCGTGCATCACCGCCAATCAATGTGGTGTTCAATCAATACCTGGGGCATGTATTTGTGCGCCCCTTTGGTCACCGAGCTAATAACTGAAGAAAACTGATTGTCTGCCGTATATATCACTTTATATACGTAAGTCATTCATTGGAAAAGCTTTTAAATTGTGTCGTAGTCGTTGGTCATACCCAATCCAACATTTGACTTTAGTTCCTTTGGCTAACTCCAGTGAAATAGTTGTTGGGATCTCCATAATCTTTTTGACACAAAAAGTAATCACTTTGAGGAGGATTAGTAAAGAATTCCAAGCTGACACGAAAGCCCTTCCAGACTGGGGCCCACTCCTACGTACCTACAATTAGAACATCGTTGTAAATCTGACAAAGTAACATCTGTGCAAACAAAATATCTGGAAGCAAAAGCAAGCAGGAAGTCATAATCTGGCATCAGATCCGCTTGGATGAAGCCGGGCTCGGGGAATGCCGGAGGTGTTTCACACTTCAGCAGATCCTAAAGTGAGTGCGTCCAATGGCAAATTAACATAAGATTTAACAAGAATTCACTGAGCTGCAACCAGCGTGTTTGTGTTCTGGCGCCGGGACGCCATTTGCACAAACCTTGTGACGATTGTCCCCAGCCGTGTGTCTCGTCTCTGGCTTTATAGCCGCTCTATCTTCAAACGCTTCATACGGTCGTTAACCAGCACATACAACGTGGAACTGGGGTTCGTCGTCTGCAGTCCAGAAACGTCTTATCTGCTGATGTAATCAATCTTTACAGTGAATGGAAGGAAGAACACGTGATGTGCTAATCCCATTCCAGAGCTGTATTTCACCCACGTCTGCTTGAGATGCTCCCGTTTCTCACCTGTAGCCCCCCCCCCCACACACACTGCATTTGACTGCAAATATTTCTGTTCCTGTCTCTCCTCTCTCCCTCTGCCCTGCTGCCTCTCTTTGTCTCGCCGTCCGTCTCCATTTGTCTCTGCGGACAGGAAGCTTTCTCTGAGGGCTGCACTCTGACACGGTGTAAAGAAGTAAGTTTGCTCCTGCAGTGACAGCAGCACTTTGCAGTCAGGATAACAACTCGGGATATTGACAGAGTGGAGGGAAAGAACTTCAGGGGTCATCGTGAGCTGGCAGCCAGGAGACGGGAAGCCTGGTATGTTTGTCCAGGGTTCCAATAATGGCGGAGAAATGCTTCAAATTAAGTGCTTATCAAATAGTCTGTCTCATCTTTGCACCTTTAGAGTCTGCTGGTGTCAAACTGACAGGATTCCACACGTGGAGGTTTGCCACACGGTTGCTCGATTACCCAAAACCAAGAGTTACGCAACACAGGGATGTTAATCATTTGAATCACAGACACTGAAGGTGGCCAATCAGAACACACTTCAACCTCGCCTTTGTTGACATCATCTGATACTGTATCACTCCTCTAGTAATAAGGTTAAATTAAAGTAGTGGTACATATTATCATTACACCTTTGGATTCCGTCAATCCGCTCAGCCTGTCATAGAAGGCCATCTGGACATGCACTCACGCAGCACAACAAGACATAAAAGTAGTGCAGATCAACATACTTCAAGCCAGAGTCTCACACAAACGTAACTTTCACTTTCCTCATTGTTGCGGTATAGTTAATTAATAATTGATTGTTGCTTTGTGGCTAACTATCGGCTATTCTCGGTCCAAAAATATAGATAAATATGCAGCATTGTGGTTCTCCTCTGATATTGTGTGGAAGTGGTAGGTTTTGTACTTCTTTCCCCACTCTGTTTCAAAGAATTTATGAAGTAAATTAGAGAGGCTAACAAGGTAGCTCACCAGTTTGCTATGCTAGCGGTAGCCGTTTATGTCCTGCAGGGATCTCGTAGCCTGTGCAATGGGATTTCAACACAGAATAATAGGGGTGTCCAGGTGATTATAGGGGTGTTATTTCATGTCTATGGGGATCCAATCGTGATAAAACCGGTATTTACTAAGTCATGAACAGGTTTTCTATGTTCTAAGTACAAAGCTGTTCCATCTATAAATGTTGAATCAGACTTAAAGACGTAAATTCACTTATCACGGTCGAGTCTAGAACCAAATGAAGGAAAACTGTACTTTCCTTCTGGGCTCTTCCTTCATCCTGGATGACGGAATAGAATTAGAAAAGCTTGTACATCGTGTGATTGGCTGCTCCTCCAATAGCAACGCTGTCCACCAACCAGGAAGAAATAACCTTTCCAGCCGTCAATACCCTGCACACTTCCCAAGGAGCAACCGCGTGGTTAAAGATTCAAAGAGCTTCAAAGAGTGAGAATATTACCAGTTGATTTAAGCACTTGAGTGGCGTTACAGTAAGACGTAATGAAAACATGTTAGAAAAACCCTTTGAGCAAAATGTGTACGAGGAAGGTCAAATATTCATCTTCATTTCTCTCTTTGATAAATGTTTAAATACCCTGGAGACGTGCACACATGAATAAAACAATGCAAGTTATTGTTAGACCAGATGCTTTCAAATGTAGACATGTAGCAAATATCAAATATGAACATTGATGAAAAATGTGGGTCAGACTTTGTAGTAAATCACTGAAGACTGATAGTCAATGACTTTGACCGACAAGAACCTGCAGATCCAAAATCAGAAGGTCCGACTTGAAGACGACACACGCCATATTGTACGCAAACTGAGGCGTCGGTTCATTGTCGAGGTTCATTGTTTGACCTTGAAGGTTCCACTATATTTTGGGGGTGGTTTAAAGTTAAAACATGACATAACGATATTGTTTGAAAACATTCAACGCAGCATGTCCGCCATGTTTGTTGCCGCCTGTTCTCTTGTCGGCAATTGATGTTGGTGGTAAAAAAGTGATGTGGACATATGTTAACATATTTTTACAACGGCACCCGCTGCGACTGAAGTAGCAAGTTTACTGGGACACATTCTATTCGGTTGTTGAGATTAATGCATAATTAATCGCAGCTCTGGCAAGCCATGTTGGACTTGGGTTGCTGCTCTGCTGGGGAATTTGGGCCAGCTGGGCGGACGGTACTCAATTTGGACCCACAGTCCACTGATTGGGCTGGGAGCTTTTAGGTTACACTTGGCAAGTGTTGCCAAACCTTACATCTTCCGAAGTGGCGCTGT
The DNA here is from genome assembly GCF_037039965.1 of Doryrhamphus excisus. Classification (NCBI taxonomy): domain Eukaryota; kingdom Metazoa; phylum Chordata; class Actinopteri; order Syngnathiformes; family Syngnathidae; genus Doryrhamphus; species Doryrhamphus excisus. The sequence goes on from NC_136361.1 coordinate 1,276,940, forward strand.
TTGAAAAGATGTTTCGTAATGAGATGTTTCGTGATTGGTTCTAACGTTTTTGTGTTGTGTTCTAAACGCTAGGACCACAGAGCATCGTCTCGCTGTAGGCTGTCCAACATCCTTCACCTGGAAGAGTGCTGCCCGACCAATACCGTCCAGGTAGGACATCCCCTGTGCTGCTTGCTGCTATTCATGTAACGTGTATTTTTTTATTGATATATATTGTTGCTTTAATGGGGAGGATTTGTTGTGCGGCTCTTTGATACGGTGCGTTAGTCGAATTTGGCGAGGAAGAGCACAGATACTGTACGTACTATATCCACTCCACAAACACACTGACTGACTGTGGCCCCTCCCACCCCTCCAGCAGCGCACCCATACAAAGCCCGGCGTCTCATCTTCCTCACTTGCCCGTCTCACCATTTCAGCTTATCTTTGGCATCAAGGCAGGTCCGCCATTGTTGGGATTTCCTCCCCTTAATTGCCGGGACTCTGGGCTCACTGCGCTGCTGTTTCAGGTTCCATTTCGCTGGATGAAGGTACACGGCCAGAGGCGGGGTTGGGTTTACCGCCTGTTGAAGCTCCTGGCACTTAACAAAGCACTTTATTCATTTCGTTGTCCTCCTTGGGACATCAGCTATTATCCCACTCATGATGAAGATGATTGGTCAAGGGGCAAATCTGTCTTGCTGAAAGTTGACCGGACGCATTGACAACCCATCATTGGGGTGCTCGGGTGACAGAAATAGGACTTGTCAACTCGGAACACCCATTGGCTACGTACGCTACGACATTAAACTCCTCTTGCTATGAGGACAATTTCTCTTCTCTTGATATTCTGACATTACTCTCCTCATTCTTTTCTTGCTCAATATTATGTTTAGAATGTCCCGAGGGCCACTACAATAAGAGCCGTGGGCTGCATGGCCCCCCCGGGCCACACTTTGAACACCCCTGATAGACGACAATCAACATTTTATTTAGCAGCGTCTGGTTCCAAGCAATAAGATCCCAGTGCGATGCTTCTCTGACCTACATAGCTTTTCCCTCCTGGATCACACTTCCCTCATCTCTGGGGCTGATGATGATGATGATGATGGGCAGGACAATATTCATTATCTCTTCCTGGCAAATGAACTCAATGCAGACATTAACAATCTTAAAAGTAAAAAATAAAATAAAAAAATTCCAAGCTGCGATTTTTTTTTTCCGACATGTAATTAAACATCAAATTGGTGCCTGGAAAAAAGAGGAAAAGATGGCTTGATTAGGTATCAAGGATTGGATCGTTTCCATCAGCGATGATGTGAAATTGGGGTGCTGCAAGAGTGAGTTTGTGTGTGTGTCTGTGCACGCACACACACACACACACACACTGTTAAATGGCGTCACATGTGCGGACTCACATGCACAGGCCGAGACTGACAGTCGGCTGCCTCATCATTAATTCAGGAGCAGTCTCTCGCACCCTCCTCTACCCCTGAGAAGCTCTCAATGCTTCCCGGCAACATTATGCATATTTATTCATACATCTTTGCTGCTTGGCTAAATGTCACTGTAAATGTGTCTCCTTCCAATCAGGCCCTTTCTTTGTTTTTGCACTATGCCATCTCCCCACGCCCCCTCGTCTTATGTTGCTCCCCCCCAACCTCGTCTTCCAACCCCCATGAAATTGTTTCATGCTCTTGAACTATTACCATAATGTTTCCAAAATTCAGATGCACTTTATTCAGCCCTCTGCTGATTTGATTCACACTTAGTTTCACCTCTCGCTGTCTTCTGCAGCGTGTGATATCACTGAGGGGTGTAGCGCCTCCTCCCCGCACGCCCGCCACCTCCGCCCCGCGATTTGTCACCCACTCGGGTCTCTACTGGCGCCCGGAAGCTCTGCCAGTAAACCAATATAGAATCATCCTCTCTACTTTGTTTCTCCAGCTTATCATTCACCCCCCCCTTTTTTTTTTCTAAAACTCCACATGTACGCTTGACATTCCTCTGGAAAACAAGATCCAAGATTCCCAGCTTGAAGCCTTTTGAAAGCTGGTGCGTGAAGTATTTCTTTAGTAACAAGCAACATGTGTCTTTGTGCTGGGACGGCTTTATGGACCATGTCCACGCCATCCGCCGTGCTTGTCATGGACGACGCGAGGATGCTGTGACCGACTGTCATGCAGAGACGTCAGTCAAGGGAAACAAGCCTCGTGGGTGGATAGAGAGAGAGAGCCGTCCCTGGCCGCTCCGTAGGTCTAATTTCACGGCTTCACTCTGTCATGTTTTTAAAACATACATGAAATCATGTTGCTCCATGGTGGAGTACGGCCTACTACACGCGTCCCTCGCTGCTTCGCACTTCCAACCGCCCCATAAATACTCCCAAAAAGTCATGAACTACTAAATGATGGCTGTTTGGTGGTGGACCAGTTCTATGGAGTATTGTGGTCACGAGACATGACGTTAGATCACATGACTTTCTTACCGCATGGCGACTGAGCCAGCACAGCGCAACGGATGTGCCTTGGCCGAGACGGACACGCCATGGCCGAGACGGACGCACCATGGCCGAGATAAAGGGGGTGGGAAAAAAGGCTGTCATCTCCTTCCGTGTCCAAGTGATAAGTTTTTTCCTTTTTGTCTTTCCTCTCCAATCCATTTGAAACACTTGACGTTTGGAATAATTATATAGAGGCTAACTAGTTAGCTTGCCATGCTAGCAGTAGCTGCAGTGATCCTGTAGTCTGCGCAATGTGATGTGAGCAAAGGAGTGTAAATGTGACTATAGGGGTGTTATCTCACATCTACAGGGCTCTGCAATTCCGTGGATATTCTTAATAACATATTCATAAGACACCAAAACACAACTAGTCAAAGTCAAGCCCACCCGTTTCCGTGATAGACACACCGCTTCAGTCATGCAATCACTCCTAAAAATAAATGGCAGACATCCGTGTGCAAAATGACTCCTAAACCTTGAAATAATCCACAAAGTCATTGGAACTGCAGCCAAACGTGAGAACGGCTGACACTGGGTCTGGGAGGGGTCCAGGTGCTCATTGAGTGCACAAGGGAGCACACGGGCCAAGGTAGAACCCGTGAAACTGGGGGCGGGGTGCAGATTGACGTCACTGGCCTTGTTTTCCGTTCATCCCAAACCTTGGCGTAACCTCTCATCCCAAGTATTTCCTTGCATCCAGGTTGTTGGGATGCGTCTGAAAAAGTCTATATTTCAATGGGAAATCCAGCTGGGAATGTTCCCGCTGAGCCAAAGACTTCCAACCTGAACAGCTCACTTGCCCAAAAAAAAGCTAATGAAATCAAACCCAGCGCTTTCAGCAGCAATAAAAATGTCTGCTTTTTTACCAGAAGTAATTATTCACCCGGCTCTCGGAAAGATTATTGGGGCCATGTAAGACAGAGCAAATCCTTGAAATTGCTCTTTTATTGTTCCTGGACAATCAAGCCCCCATTTCGGATATGGTCCCCTTGTGAAACGACTGTCGGCATTATTCCCGTCTCATCCCAGGACACCAAAGGCTGCCTTTGATAGAGATGCCGCCTCCATTTTAACATTGGCCTTATCGGGAAGACGGGAGTTATTACAATAAAGTCGCTCTCTAGGAATAAAAAAACCGCAGCCTTATCTTGCTCGATTGTACCGCAGTAGTTTTTTTAATCTATCATTAACCCTTTGGAAGAGTCTACAAAAGCTGGAGAGGGTCTCATCCATCAAGTGGGTTCCTGTCGCCCGCATTATTGACGCTTCAACACGTTTGGCCGTGTAGGGTCCGATTAACACGCATACAGGATGTAGTCTTTAAGCTCCAGACCCCAAAAATGGCGAACGCGCTTGTCTGGAGAGCAGCTGTCAGGCAGCCGAGCTGCACTGCCTCGGACGCCCCCTGCAGGCCCCCACCGGCACAGCAGCTAATGACATCATTTCCCAGGAGGTCAGGAGATGGTGTGACAGCTTCCAGGAGTTTTACCTGACCAAAATATGGGCTGGATGCTGGACGTGACCAGACATGCTCCTGGGGGTCCGCACGCAGATCCAGGCTGCAGAGGGGGATTTCAGGAGGACACTTTCATTATTTTATTTTCTTATTTGAAGCTGAAGGGGGGTGTCTGACCTCTGATTTATATTTATTCATGTTATATATATATTATTTTTAAAGTTATACATTTATTATGAAAGCTGTTATGAGCTGGAGCAAAAACACTGCAGGCCCATAAAATGAAACAACAATTTATTCATTCATCACCTCCATATTTTGACCACAGGAGTTGACATAAATAACCAGATTTTAATGACGACACTTTTTTTCTTGGTAATAAATAAATATAAAAAGTGTTGAATCCATTTCCGGCCCGTGGGCCATGCTACATGACTGTTGGGAAAGGATCCTCTGGTGTTCCGATGGCCTTGAAGTATTCACTACATTCTTAGAGTAGCTCGTATTAAAAGGAGCTGTGGGCCTCAAATGGCCCCCATGCTGCACTTTGGACACCACTGTCATAGAGGTTGAAAGTGCACATTAGTGTGTGATCCAAAGCAAGAGATTCCGTTGAATGTGCCTCCCGACCTTTAACAGCACTTCCTTTACCTGAAAGCTTCGAAATGCTTCCGGGCTCCTAAGAAGGCAGCTGCGTGAACTCACGCACCCCCACGCGTGTGCACGGCCGCGTACTCATCCCTGGTAGAAAGGGGGTGTGTGATGCTGGCAGGGACTCAAACCCTCGGCGTGTTCCGTCAGTGCGAGCAGCGGCTGCGGCGGCGCGCGGAGGACAAGCCAGACGGGAGGAGACCGACGGTTTGGGAGGTCGCAGGGGACTCATCGGTAACTTTTTCTTGTCAATTTCAGCCTCTCGGTGGCTTTTGTGGCTCGGCGTGGTCGGCGGAGACGCGGCTGAAGCGGGAAGGAGCGGGAGAGCTGAAGGAGGCGACCCCGCCGAAGCGCGTCTAAATGCGGGGAGGAGAGGGAAGGAGTCCCCGGGCTTTGGTTGCGTGTCTTTACGCGGGACTAAATAGAAACGGAACCCAATTGTACTGTGGTCCTCCTTCGGAGCAGGCGAGGCAAGGAGGCTAGACTTGTAGGAAGTCTCTTTTGCCTTGTTTTGAGGAAGACTTAGCATTATTTGTGGAGAAATTGGAAGAAGGTGGATCGTACGAAGGCGCTGCAAGACAGGTGAATACTATTTTTATTAGTACTATTAAAATACTATAAAGGCACGTTTGCTACTTTTGTGGGCACGTAAATGATGAAATGACAAAAAGAGCATGATTTTTCTTTAGAATTTTTGAATTTAGCGTTGTTGAATTAGCGAACACAGGCCGTTTGTGTTCTTATTCCGGAGTAAAAAGGCGAGTACTGTCATTTGTTCCTACATTATGAATGAGAAAAGAGTGCTTTTGGTGTCCGCTTCTGCCGTCTCCCGTCTTGGGAACTACCGGTGCGTGTAAAATGTGGCACAAAGATGCCCATTTTATTGGTTCAGGTGTACAAATTGCACATTTGAGGTTTCGGACGACAGGCGGACCTTTTTGATGGATTATGTCATGTGTTGCTTTACAGCAGTTTATTTTAGATGGACGGATGGACGGTCCGTTCTCCGATATTGCATGGACGCTGCCTTGCTGGTTTTAGTAAAAATGGTACGGAGAGAGGCATCGCACCCAATAGACTACCTCTGCTCTGTTGGTCAGAGCGCCGCTTTTACGCATAAAAAGACACATTTTTGGTTTCCACGCACTTTGGCTGTTTGTAGCCAGGCCGAAAAGGCTCATCACCCCGTAAAGGAGCCTTTGTTATTTTAGGAGAATGTCTTTTTGGGAGTTTTGACTGATTTGGGGATAAGAGGAGCGCCCTTTCCAACCTGCTCTCACCTCCTTAAACCTGTCTCTCCTCTCTCCTCTCTCCTCTCCACAGCTCAGGAGTGCCTCCTGCCAACCCGTTCATTGACTAAATAAGGAGTCAAAGTGGGAGTGGATCATTTCTTGACATATATACAAGGTGTGGGGAGAGGACATGGCCCATTCGGTGCTGGAGAGAAGAGCCCAGCCGGCTGATGCGAGAGGGAAGAGGATCTGAACGACAGGATGCTGGAGACCTGAATCTTGCCTCGACTGCTTCACGTCAAGTCGCACTTTTTCATTTGCATCTTTTCTCGCCTGTGCCCCTGCCAAGGGAAAGGGGGGCCGCCAAGACGCCAAGGCTTCTGGGGGAGTTTATCTGGGATTTCTCTTTTTCTCTTTTTATTTTTGGGGAGACAAACCAAGGATGCATTGTGGATTAGTCGTTATCCTGTTGATGGGAATCCTCTCGGTGGCCAAGGCTTTCAAAAATGGTGAGTGTGACATCTGATATCTATATAAATAATCCCTTTATGCACTCTGCCAGGCAACTAATCCCAATATTTCTTTAAAAGATTAGCCCAGTGTGATCCACGCTGATCCCCCTGGCAAACGCCCACCTCACCTTCTGGCAACTAGGACCAAAAACACTTCCTTCCTTCAGGACGACATCCTCTTTTATTCGGATAAATTATGAATTTGAATCATATTTAAATGTTTTTCCTCAATTCCAATCAGACGCAATTCCAATTTCCTTCATAATTTCATCACAAGAAGTATTTGAGTCCTTGACCCTGCACTTAACTTCCCAAACTGTGCGGCAGACTCAGAATTTCTGCGTTTATTTGAGACATTTTACAGATTAAAATATAAAATAAACTAAAACCTTCCTGAAACTAAAAATGTGAATCAGGTTTTTTAGCAGAATAATTCTAAAGAGGCCACCCTCTTTATGTGGTGTGTCAGTTTTATGGCATCTTTCCTTGGCTACTTTTCATTTTTTTATGTTTTCTGACATTTCGATGAGATGGAATTCTAAGGAATTCTAACCTTGATGAATTGTATTTATTAGAGTATTTCATGTATAAATGTACCACATGAAGTACTACACTCTCAACCTCCTCAACTGTGCAGCAGTCTCCTCATTTCCGCCATTTATTTATTCAGATTCAAATATCAGCTAAAATACCCCAATTGGGAAAAATTCCCCAATCCAATGTTTGATTGCGGAATAGCTTCATGTGGCCTTTGGCCATTTTATACCTTTCTTTGACCTATCTAGCAGGCCTTTCTTTGTCATTTTTATGTCTTCTAACCTTGCCCAATCGTATTTAATCCCAACCAGAAGCACTTCCCTCCTCATAGCTGAGCAACTCTATCGGAGTATTTTATGTAGAACCTTGCCACATGAAGTACTCTCAACCTTCCGAACTGCAGCAGGCTGAACGTGTGTTTTTGTTTCAGCTTTTAAGCCATTTTTCACACTAAAAATAATCCCTGAATGATCAAGCTTCTACCCTCTTTATGTTGTTTGCCTTTCATGGCAGCTTTTCCTTCGTTATGTTTTCCTAATTCTCCTTTCATTCCCAACGCGTTCCTCTGCAGACTACCATGTATTTCATGTCAAAATGGAAGCGTTGTAGGAATGGATGCGGTTAATAATAAAGTCCACATCAGGTCTCTCTGCAACCCTTCACTGCAGACGCACGTCACAATCTGACGTCTCCCTCATAATCCGAACATGGAATTATCCCAAGTGTTTATTCTGCCGAACTCGGATCTTGTTGATTGTTTGCGTCTGCTGATTGTCTCTTTGTGTCCACGGCATTGATCTCATCTCCTCTGCAGACAAATGTGGAGGCAACATCCGAATCTCCAACGCCAACTACCTCACCTCTCCCGGGTACCCCATGTCTTACGCCTCCTCTCAGCGCTGCACGTGGGTGATCACGGCCCCCGGCCCCCACCAGCGGATCCTCATCAACTTCAATCCACATTTTGACCTGGAGGACCGGGAGTGCAAGTAGGTTCCTTCTACACTTGCTTGTATGCTTCATGGAAGCTTCGGAGGAGCTGAACAAGTCAGCCTGGGTGTGAGAAATATTGTGTCAACATGTGACAGCTAAAAGTGTGAGAGCAGGATTGATGAGAGTTCCTTTGTTTGGGACCTCCTATGCTTGTTGGACGTGGAACTACGCCATCTAGCGTTCATGGAGGGTACTACCACGACCCCCGAGCTGCCGCTCCCTGGAGTGGCTCACAAAGAAGGTCTCAGCAGGGCTACTTTCTTTGTGGAATGTTCTCACCTCACGTCTTTGCCGAAAATCACTTGCTGTACTTTTACTGTAGTGGGCAATGGAATCATCAATCAGAAAATAAAAAAGAAACTTTGTATGGATACTCGCTGTAGTTGGCTTTCCAGCGATACAGGATGTGGAAGATGGATGATATTTCATCAGAAGAAACAAAGGAAGAGGGTGGCGTTATGTCCATGCCTTATAAGGGCGTACTCGGGCTGGACGAGGGTGCCATCCTGATCCATTTCTACTTCTATTCTGCAGTATTACTGCACAATTTCTAACAAATCCTTTTTAGTCTTTAATCATTATTGATGACACGCGAGAGGAGCGATTGCGTGAATAAAATAGCGCGTCCTCACAAAGGGCCACAAATGTACCTGGGATCACTGGGAGTCACTTTCATTGTTATCATGGAAGGTGGCGGTTAGCACGAAGAACTAGCGAGGAGCGATCGCATTGCAGGCGGTCCCGGGGCTCCGTATGATGAATCGGCGGTGAACGGGGGAGCCAGTCAATGGACAGCTATGATTGGCTGGTGAAGTGGTGAGCCTCCCGCCCGTCAGATGTTGAAGCTGATGAAACGAGAGACAGTAATGTGATGAGTCTTTGTCATTGTGGCTGCCCCGAGGTGAGCCATGCCTTGCTGGGCTGCCTTGCTCTGATTGCCCGTGTGTGTGTGTGTGTGGGGGGGGGGTTAGTGTGTGTGTGTGCGTGGTTCAGTGCGCGTGTCGGAGCCTCTACCCCGTTCTGTCTCAGCTGTTTGTTTACGCTGCAGGGCTCAAGAGAGTACAGGGCTTTGCCGGATCCTCTTACTGTATCCCCACTCCTAAAATCCTGGACCCACTCCTCCTTTGTCCCTCCCTGAATGGCTCCTGGATCCGTTTCCCAATCCTGCATTTTAGCCCCCCTGTAAAACTCCCCTTCAGATTCATGGCTGCGCGTCTTTTAAAGACTGGAGGATTCTTCCATGGGGTCCCATTTCAGTGCCAGAGGAACCATAAAACTGTCCAAAAAAGCAGAGGGGGGGCGGGACAATGCGAGTACTAATCAAATTAGTGAGGAATGAATTTCCTGTGTTTAAAAATACAAGCGGTGGAAAATGAAAGCTCGTGGAAGATGGCTTTGCAGGAAGGCAAGACGGTGGGATTTTAAAGGACTTTATTGAGAAAAAGTACAGATGTCTTTTTATCTTATTGACGCCGATACGTTTGTGTTCGGGAGATGGTACTGATATTTACTTTGTCTAGTTTGTGCCCCCCCAGAGGCGAGTAGGACTGGAGCGAATTAGGATGTGAGCAAGTGTACCAGTTGAAATATCCTAACTACGACCAGGAGTAGAGAGCCGAGGCATCCACCTGCTGTCGCCCAGCCAGGTGAACTTCAGACTGACCCCCCCCCAGAATATGGCATGTTTAATCGTGCAGATGGAAGATGAAAAGTTGAACATGGTCCCGTTCTTAAAGCACACAGACCCCAGACGCCTGAAAGTCAACAAAATGTGCTTGACATGTGTTCATCCAGCATCAAAGGACCAACTTGTGTGTTTTGTTCTTCTTGGGCTCATACAAGAACAACAACTTTCACCAGACGTTGAGGCTCTGTTCCGATGTGCCATTTCATCACCGCATAGTTTGGACTTTAAGAAATTAGCATGCTTCCACATGAGTGGCTATATTTACATAGCAAGTGGCGGTTTGTCATACAGAATAACTATGGCAGGGTTTGTTTTTGTTTGTGTCGTTGTTTTCAGCTTTAATGGGGGCTGTTTGTTGGCAGTCCATTTCAGCAATTTTGGTAGAATTTGCACGTAAAACGTCAAATGTTGCAATGGCATACACACGGTGGGATCGAACCAGCAACCATCCGTTTGACTTGAGAATAGAAGCAGAATGTTACAGGTTAATCTCTCATGTGTTGCTGCTCTTTCTCCGCTTATGATGATCACCAAGATGAAAAAGTGAAAAGCATCATGACTCCACCTACATCAGGAGTTAGTTGGTGTTATTTATGTACCGCCAGATACCGTTACCACATCAGTACTTTAAAACTTCATCAGGAGTTAGTTGGTGTTATTTATGTACCGCCAGATACCGTTACCACATTGGTACTTTAAAACTTCATCAGCAGTTAGTTGGTGTTATTCATGTACCGCCAGATACCGTTACCACATCAGTACTTTAAAACTTCATCAGGAGTTAGTTGGTGTTATTCATGTACCGCCAGATACCGTTACTACATCAGTACTTTAAAACTTCATCAGGAGTTAGTTGGTGTTATTCATGTACCGCCAGATACCGTTACCACATCAGTACTTTAAAACTTCATCAGGAGTTAGTTGGTGTTATTCAAGTACCGCCAGATACCGCTACCACATCGGTACTTTAAAACTTCATTAGAGTTAGTTGGTGTTATTCATGTACCGCCAGATACCGTTACCACATCAGTACTTTAAAACTTCATTAGAGTTAGTTGGTGTTATTCATGTACCGCCAGATACCGTTACCACATCGGTACTTTAAAACTTCATTAGAGTTAGTTGATGTTATTCATGTACCGCCAGATACCGTTACCACATCAGTACTTTAAAACTTCATTAGAGTTAGTTGGTGTTATTCATGTACCGCCAGATACCGTTACCACATCAGTACTTTAAAACTTCATCAGGAGTTAGTTGGTGTTATTCATGTACCGCCAGATACCGTTACTACATCAGTACTTTAAAACTTCATCAGGAGTTAGTTGGTGTTATTCATGTACCGCCAGATACCGTTACCACATCAGTACTTTAAAACTTCATCAGGAGTTAGTTGGTGTTATTCAAGTACCGCCAGATACCGCTACCACATCGGTACTTTAAAACTTCATTAGAGTTAGTTGGTGTTATTCATGTACCGCCAGATACCGTTACCACATCAGTACTTTAAAACTTCATTAGAGTTAGTTGGTGTTATTCATGTACCGCCAGATACCGTTACCACATCGGTACTTTAAAACTTCATTAGAGTTAGTTGATGTTATTCATGTACCGCCAGATACCGTTACCACATCAGTACTTTAAAACTTCATTAGAGTTAGTTGGTGTTATTCATGTACCGCCAGATACCGTTACCACATCAGTACTTTAAAACTTCATCAGGAGTTAGTTGGTGTTATTCATGTACCGCCAGATACCGTTACCACATTAGTACTTTAAAACTTAATCAGGAGTTAGTTGGTGTTATTCATGTACCGCCAGATACCGTTACCACATCAGTACTTTAAAACTTCATTAGAGTTAGTTGGTGTTATTCATGTACCGCCAGACACCGTTACCACAACGGTACTTTAAAACTTCATTAGAGTTAGTTGGTGTTATTCATGTACCGCCAGATACCGTTACCACATCAGTACTTTAAAACTTAATCAGGAGTTAGTTGGTGTTATTCATGTACCGCCAGATACCGTTACCACATCAGTACTTTAAAACTTCATTAGAGTTAGTTGGTGTTATTCATGTACCGCCAGATACCGTTACCACATTGGTACTTTAAAACTTCATCAGCAGTTAGTTGGTGTTATTCATGTACCGCCAGACACCGTTACCACATCAGTACTTTAAAACTTCATTAGAGTTAGTTGGTGTTATTCATGTACCGCCAGACACCGTTACCACATCAGTACTTTAAAACTTCATTAGAGTTAGTTGGTGTTATTCATGTACCGCCAGACACCGTTACCACATCAGTACTTTAAAACTTCATTAGAGTTAGTTGGTGTTATTCATGTACCGCCAGACACCGTTACCACAACGGTACTTTAAAACTTCATTAGAGTTAGTTGGTGTTATTCATGTACCGCCAGATACTGTTACCACAACGGTACTTTAAAACTTCATTAGAGTTAGTTGGTGTTATTCATGTACCGCCAGATACCGTTACCACATCAGTACTTTAAAACTTCATTAGAGTTAGTTGGTGTTATTCATGTACCGCCAGATACCGTTACCACATCAGTACTTTAAAACTTCATTAGAGTTAGTTGGTGTTATTCATGAACCGCCAGATACCGTTACCACATCAGTACTTTAAAACTTCATTAGAGTTAGTTGGTGTTATTCATGTACCGCCAGATACCGTTACCACAACGGTACTTTAAAACTTCATTAGAGTTAGTTGGTGTTATTCATGTACCGCCAGATACCGTTACCACATCGGTACTTTAAAACTTCATTAGAGTTAGTTGGTGTTATTCATGTACCGCCAGATACCTTTACCACAACGGTACTTTAAAACTTCATTAGAGTTAGTTGGTGTTATTCATGTACCGCCAGATACCGTTACCACATCAGTACTTTAAAACTTCATTAGAGTTAGTTGGTGTTATTCATGAACCGCCAGATACCGTTACCACATTGGTACTTTAAAACTTCATCAGGAGTTAGTTGGTGTTATTCATGAACCGCCAGACACCGTTACCACATCAGTACTTTAAAACTTCATCAGGAGTTAGTTGGTGTTATTCATGTACCGCCAGATACCGTTACCACATTAGTACTTTAAAACTTAATCAGGAGTTAGCTGGTGTTATTCATGTACCGCCAGATACCGTTAGCACATCGGTACTTTAAAACTTCATTAGAGTTAGTTGGTGTTATTCATGTACCGCCAGACACCGTTAGCACATCGGTACTTTAAAACTTCATTAGAGTTAGTTGGTGTTATTCATGTACCGCCAGATACCGTTACCACATCAGTACTTTAAAACTTCATCAGGAGTTAGTTGGTGTTATTCATGAACCGCCAGATACCGTTACCACATTGGTACTTTAAAACTTCATCAGGAGTTAGTTGGTGTTATTCATGAACCGCCAGACACCGTTACCACAACGGTACTTTAAAACTTCATTAGAGTTAGTTGGTGTTATTCATGAACCGCCAGATACCGTTACCACATCGGTACTTTAAAACTTCATTAGAGTTAGTTGGTGTTATTCATGTACCGCCAGATACCGTTACCACATCAGTACTTTAAAACTTCATTAGAGTTAGTTGGTGTTATTCATGTACCGCCAGATACCGTTACCACATCAGTACTTTAAAACTTCATCAGGAGTTAGTTGGTGTTATTCATGTACCGCCAGACACCGTTAGCACATCGGTACTTTAAAACTTCATTAGAGTTAGTTGGTGTTATTCATGTACCGCCAGATACCGTTACCACAACGGTACTTTAAAACTTCATTAGAGTTAGTTGGTGTTATTCATGTACCGCCAGATACCGTTACCACATCGGTACTTTAAAACTTCATTAGAGTTAGTTGGTGTTATTCATGTACCGCCAGATACCTTTACCACAACGGTACTTTAAAACTTCATTAGAGTTAGTTGGTGTTATTCATGTACCGCCAGATACCGTTACCACATCAGTACTTTAAAACTTCATTAGAGTTAGTTGGTGTTATTCATGAACCGCCAGATACCGTTACCACATTGGTACTTTAAAACTTCATCAGGAGTTAGTTGGTGTTATTCATGAACCGCCAGACACCGTTACCACATCAGTACTTTAAAACTTCATCAGGAGTTAGTTGGTGTTATTCATGTACCGCCAGATACCGTTACCACATTAGTACTTTAAAACTTAATCAGGAGTTAGCTGGTGTTATTCATGTACCGCCAGATACCGTTAGCACATCGGTACTTTAAAACTTCATTAGAGTTAGTTGGTGTTATTCATGTACCGCCAGATACCGTTACCACAACGGTACTTTAAAACTTTGAGTTAGTTGGTGTTATTCATGTACCGCCAGATACCGTTACATCAGTACTTTAAAACTTCATTAGAGTTAGTTGGTGTTATTCATGTACCGCCAGATTCCGTTACCACATCAGTACTTTAAAACTTCATCAGGAGTTAGTTGGTGTTATTCATGTACCGCCAGATACCGTTACCACATCAGTATTTTAAAACTTCATCAGGAGTTAGTTGGTGTTATTCATGTACCGCCAGATACCGTTACCACATCAGTACTTTAAAACTTCATTAGAGTTAGTTGGTGTTATTCATGTACCGCCAGATACCGTTACCACATCAGTACTTTAAAACTTCATTAGAGTTAGTTGGTGTTATTCATGTACCGCCAGATACCGTTACCACATCAGTACTTTAAAACTTCATTAGAGTTAGTTGGTGTTATTCATGTACCGCCAGATACCGTTACCACATCAGTATTTTAAAACTTCATCAGGAGTTAGTTGGTGTTATTCATGAACCGCCAGACACCGTTACCACATCAGTACTTTAAAACTTCATTAGAGTTAGTTGGTGTTATTCATGAACCGCCAGATACTGCTACCACATTAGTACTTTAAAACTTAATCAGGAGTTAGTTGGTGTTATTCATGTACCGCCAGATACCGTTACCACAACGGTACTTTCATGCCGGCATGGAAAGCAGGGCTGTCCTGACCTCAAAATCTTTCTATTTTTAACCCGACGTTTCATTTTTAATGGTTTTCTAATGGAGTGGTTTCCATGAGCGCCACATGACTTTCCAGCGTGTGTGGTCCGCCGTTAGAATCATCCAGTTGAACCAGCAAGTCGTGTAATTTGTCACATGGGCGGCGGTACTGTATATTGCTTGTGCTTTTGTAAACTCCAAATCAGCCTTGATTCATCCTGGAAAGTGACGAGAGCCAGAATGGCCGCCTTATCTGATAGACTGGCAGAGTGGGTGGAGGCGGCGGAGACGTTGAGGGGGTGCGACAATGCATGCTTCAATGCACTGCCTTTGCAATCTAATTAGCGGGCAAATGGAACACACATGCGCCACATGTTCCCCAACATGGCCGTTATCAGCAAAGCAAACAAGAAGCACTCACAGCACACCAAAAAAAACATCGTCTGAATGAATTGGTGGTGTCGTGCGTGCACGCTACCTTTGTCGGGTTTGTTTGGGGAAGTGCACGGGCCCTTATCCTTGGAGGAGGGGGAGGAAAACACTTCATCACAGAGATAAGGAGACCAAGCAAGCCCTGCGATTGTGAATGCATGGCGTGTTTACCTTTCACGTAGCGTTGTCGACTTTCACAGAGTGGAGCTTGAGGGGACGACCCTCTTGCAGGAAATGAAGTTTGAGGCACGGCGAACATTAGCAGGGGGAGTATTTCAGCCAGAAAAAAGTTTTTTTTTTTTTGGCCGGCAGCAAAAATGGAAAAATTATCTGTAATTTTTCAAGGATCAATTTGTCAGCAAAATGTCATATATTCTAATATTCATAATAAGTTGTTGTTTTTGGAAAATTAGGCTGCAGTAAAAGTTCCAAGACAAAAAGAAAAGAAAAAGTTATAATTTTGTACGGATAAACTCGGTACAAAAGAAATATTTTTTAAAATTCATAATGAGAAACAAAAGTAATAAAAGTAAAATAAAATAAAAGTAACAATATAGGAGTAAATTCAAATATAGGAATAAAGTCATAATATTATGAAAATAAAATGTACAAGAAACATAGAAACATTTGGAAAATAGCAATGTGTGAAGTCGATATGAATTATGGGCTTTTTGACCCGTATGACAAAGATGGTGAAATTTCTCATATCTTAGCATACTACATAACTACAGTACTTATGTATCTATATATCAATATCCATGTGGCAAAATTGCATCCTTTCATTTTTCACGACGTGGCCATGGCTGTACAACACTAATCCCCCCCCCTCCCCAGAAATGGATGAGCCCACCTTTTCTACCTGCTGCCTGCACCCCAGATCTATAGATCTATGTGAGATAGACCACAGTTGTGTTTTTGTAGTCGTATTCTCTGCTGAAAAAGTCTGCTCATGTTTAACCGATACAACACTTTCGATCTTCCATCTGTAGCTGCAGGCTGTTCAGACTTGCCCCCCCCCCCCCCCCCCACGCTGAGTCATGAGAAGCAGCTTTGGATACATATGATCCTGGCAGAGCTCCTGAATCATTGATTACATCACATTTGCTGACCATTCCCCAAAACAATGTCAATTGGAGCCGGACAGCATTTCTTTTATAGGTGGGGGGGGGGGGGGGGGGGTCTGGACCCCGTGGAGAAAACTTCTCAGAAGGGTCCTTGCAGTAGATGAGGGGGTTGTCTGAGATATATGGCAGGGTGGTACGAGGGGAGTTATTTGAAGAATGCTTCTCTCAAGCAGCCTTTTGTGTGGGCCAGGAAGACCAAAGCTTCCCGCCTCGCCACGGTTCAAAAGTCCGCAAGAGCCCCCCTGCCTTCAGGTGCCTGTAACTCAAAGCACCCTTTCCTCCGTTTAATTGTAGTCCTCCTATTACTCTGCCCCCCCCATTCTGATCTCCTGCTGTGATGCTCCCGTGGAGCTGCTCGGCATGCTGGGAAGGCCACCACTCGCTGCTGTGCGTGGATCCCGCCCCTCCTGGTGTTCCCGACCAGGTTGGGCCTCCACTGCCCAGGAAGGGGAGGGGGGCCGGGTATTACTGTACCCTCCAGCTATTGTTAGCTCTTCCTTTGACATCTGCCATGCCGCTCACCGGGAGAGACGCCGGTCCTGGGAAGTGAGAGTTCCGAGGACAGGAGGGGCTTTGGGCCACACGCCCCTCTTGGGCCTTTCCAGCCCCCCAACTTCATGATAAAGGGAGGTGCAGCTTCACAGCTTGTCACTCCACCACCCTGCGCCCCCCCGTCCAAACCAACTAATAACTAAGACGTGGTCCCATCATGGTAGACCTGTCACCCCCTCCCTTGTAGTAGTGGTACGCAATATTTTAGGTAGAATTTCAGTCCCCGCATGGCTAGAGATGACCAACATAAACTCCAAGCCATTCCCCATGTGCGTTGCGTCCATGGAGTATACGCTGAGGGAAAGCAGCAGATCTAATTAGGATGGAAGTACAATGGAACATTGGCCATGTTTTATTTCAGTCCGAGACTGTGGGCCGCCTCAGTGGAAGTTGTTGCCACGGGGGGTGTCCTTTCAGAGGTGGGGACGTCTTCATGGAAACCATGCGTGGCTGCGTTTGATCACGATGGAAATGAACCCGCACACACAAAGTAGCCATCCACTTGTTCGCTCCTCGGCGCCATTGCTGCACGCATACTTTGTCGGTGCGGTGAAACTTTCTACTTAACTTCAAACTTATCCCTTCTGAATGCAAACTGAGGAGGCAGAGTAGCCGCGGAAGGCCGATGAAGGCCGACGAACGCTGCGGTGCTTCTAAATGTGCTCACCTTATCAATTAAACAGGAGGAGGAGAAGAGTCGGCCATACAGAAAGGCGTTGACCTTCACTCCCATTACTCTTTCTTCATCACTTCAAACATAAAAGGTTGTTCCCTGGCTAATGAGCAGGATTAAAGCCACCCGGCCCAGAAAGCGTGCAGCCGTGCGAATGACCGTGGGTGCTTTTTAAAAACGGCTGCTGAAGTGTTTCACCTTGGCTGCGACTTGGAAGGGCAGCCTGATTGAAAAGCTTTCTGGCTGTGGCATCTGCCATCCTCCCTGCTGCTCCGCCACCGCTTTGATTCATGCACAACCTGACCACAAGCGGGAGGTGAGCCACTCTGCCTCGCCGCGGGAGGAGGAGCGCTGCACAGCGGAAGAATATCGGAAAGGGGGAGCGACGAGGGGGCAGCGTTCATAAATAACCTTCTGCATTCCGAGTCTGTTTGGTTCTTCTTCTCCGTGTAGGAAGTCGCCAGTCATGTTTGCCGGGGATGGAATGTTGCTAAGATGTCAGCACACTGCTGATTAATTCCCGTTCCCTTTCATCTGATTTGACTTGTTCCCAGCTCCAAACCAAAGCAGGCCTGCATGGAAGTCTCCTCTGGAAGAAGCAGCTCTTTAAATGACTTGGAGATGTTTCTTTTCAGTCCAAAAGATTTTCAAATATTGTATTGACCTCAAGGAATTCTTATTATGGGTCTGCCTCTTGTCAGGACTGTTGGACTTCCCCGTTCCATCCAATGTGATCTCAACTCGTAGAAGTCTCATTTAATGCGGCCTGAATGCTGCGTTCCTAATAATGTGGCCCTTTTCAGCCTGGTCATCAGCTACATTGCTGTGGTTACACAAACTATTACTCCTCCCATCCCATCAAGACCCTCACTATGGTGGGGGGGTATGCTGGAGCCTATCCCAGCTGTCTTCAGTGGCCATCCAATCACAGGGCACATATAAACAAACAACCATAACGTGTTTTTGGGATGGGGGAAGGAGGAGGGGGGTGTTGTCCAGCAATTTAACCGTAATTGCATAGCTTGATTTTGATTGAAGTGGCGCCCGTTTGTTTCCAGAGGTCCCCAAAGGGGGGGGCACAGCAGCGATGCAAACGCTAGTGTGAAATGGAGTTGCTTTGCAGGGACGTAAGAGGGTCGGCAGTGAGAAAATGAAACCCGGGTCTCTTGTGTCTCAGACCCAGATCCCCGGGGTCGTTTCGGGCTACTGTGTTTTCACACAGCAGGCTCCGATTCGCCGGCGGTTGTCCTCCACTCAACGCGGCGTAACTCGGCCACAGGACAAGCAGACAGTGATTGATGGGGCGGTAGCCTGCTACGCTCTGATTGAGTTGGAGCCACTCACAATCTCTCGCTTTGTTTGCTCCTTGCTTGATCTCGCCTCACTTAAGTGCTCCTTTCTTTTCCACTGCAGCTGCTCACTTTGTTTTTACGGCCTTATGTCTTTTGGTGAACCGCAGCAAATGTGTGGCTAAAAAGGACTTTAAATTCAACATTGGGGCAACATTGTGTTGCCTTCTTGGGGGGGTGGAAGCTTATACCCGATAGTATCATCAATACTAAAGTTTCAGAGAATACTTCAATAATCCATCATTCAGAAAGATGTAGTACTAATGGATTTTTCAAGTTTTAGTTTTTTGTCCTGCTGTACTATTTATTTATTAAGGTTTGGAATGTCCAAGTGTTCCAACGCATGCTCAATAAATGTTGAAACGTGAAATATGTACATAAAGTCTATCATCATCCCTTTCCGCCGTCCTGTAAAGAACCAGTCCTGCATCCATGTTGGGTATTTTAAAGCTAGAAGTGTAAAGCCACAACGATCCCACACTCCCACACAAGACGCTTTCTCATGGCCTGACCGTCTACCGCAGTCCCGGCCAAGTGTCCTCATGTCCATCCAGATGACCCGGTCATGGAGAAACAAGCCCAGACGGATCTCTGATACGCCCACGCTTTCCTTCATGCAGACTCCAAAGAGCAGACTAAGTGCAAACCTGGTGGTGAACGTTTGTTTCCACCGTGAGGACGGCGGCTAGGAAGTACTGGTCCAGTGTGGCAGTGGAATAGTCTTCACTAGAAATATCCACATATGAAGATGGTATATCTTTTTGTACGACCAAAGGCCATCAAACCTGGAGTAGAAATTGCATGCGGGCTTTGTATGACAGTTAGTTGGTATTCATATTTGTATTAGTATTTGTATAATACTTTATATTATGCTGTAAAATATGCTGGAACATATTTCTATAAGATTTATGCTGGAAGCCAACTGTCATCTCCATCTCGACATTCTTTTGTTCCTCTCAACCGACGCCTTCACTATCTTTCTCTCAAAAGGTCCTTGAAAGCACCCCAAGCCACCCACAACACCCCCTTGTCCTTCCTGCCCATTGTGCCAGGAGAGATTTCAACAGCACCCAACAGCCTCTCCCTCCCGTTGACCTCGGTTTCAACTCCCCCTCCTCCCCCTCACACCCCCAGCCTGTACTTTGAGCAAGGCACGTTCTCCACAGTTGCATTACCGCCATGGAGCGTGGCTGAGCGTGAACAAGCAGGAGAAGTCATAGGGAGGATCTCGTGTATCTTTAGTGGTTTCACCAAAAGTTCAAGTCTGGTATCGACTGGAAGAGAAGATCCAGATCCTGAGGAGGTTTAATGTCACCCCCACATTTGATTGATTTGATAATCCTGCATTTTGGTGATCGTGATTGGCTTTTCACTAGATTGTGTTCATGCTGACCGCGTGAGGCTTTGGTTAGGCGAACCCGAACCCGAAGCCTTCATTGAATGGTTAGATGTCTTCAGGAGTGATGACATAAAAGCTGGATGACACAAGCATCAGCGTTCGCCTCCACGCTCCCCTCTCGCCCTGTTATTTCTACCCTTGACCTCTCATTGCGGCAACAATGGCCAATCATCTGGGTCGTGTCAGCCAACCCCGGGGAGAGTGCTCTCTTTGCTCACCTCAGCCTGCCCCTCTCTCCCGTGCAATCACAGATCCTCTCAAGTGTCAAGGTGGGACAAATGGGAGCTATTCCCGCCCGTAATGGACCCCAGAAGGGGGGCGGCGCTGCTCTTTGCCTCATATCTCTTTGGTCATATCTCTTTGAGCAACAGTATTCCTTTCAACTCTTCAGCTTATTCATATTTTCTTCTTAATGTCGTGCATTAATGTGTTTAAAATAAATAGGATACAAATAAACATTGTATACGATAACAGTAACGGGGGGGGGGGGGGCATGATTCTAATAGTATTTGTCCTAATGTCATTTTTGCGGAGCTGAGGTCACAATACAAGAAAATAGTGTATTACTGTTCCGGATTGTACTTTACACAATGACATAACACATACAGTAATTGTGCCTCAGTGCAGCCGCTGCGTAGAATGGATGCATTCACCATTCACACGCGGCGTTAACCTGCACTGTGCTCCCTTGCGGCAGAAAAGTCCCCTTGTCGGCGGCAGGCCATATATCTAAATAAAGGATGACTGTGGACGTTGCATGCTGAGGCCGTAGGCCCATAATGGAGTCTAAATAGCCAAATTCATTAATGGGATTGTTGTCGGCAACAGATCACATGACGGCGTAATTAGTAGGACGGCTAATGGATGGAGGCCCGTCACATCCATCAGTGGTAATTATGGGTCAGCATGCGGGGCACTGCCCTTCTTAATAGTCCTCATACTTGTTATGGGCCTGCATGCGGAGCGCATTATATCTTAATAGTCCTCATACTTATTGTTATGGGCCTGCATGCGGAGCGCATTATATCTTAATAGTCCTCATACTTATTGTTATGGGCCTGCACGTGGAGTGCATTATAGCTTAATAGTCCTCATACTTATTGTTATGGGCCTGCACGTGGAGTGCGTTATATCTTAATAGTCCTCATACTTATTGTTATGGGCCTGCACGTGGAGTGCATTATATCTTAATAGTCCTCATTGTTATGGGCCTGCATAAGTACATAACATCTTAATATTCCTCATACTCATTATTATGGGCCTGCCTGCAAAGTGCAGGCCCATTCAAAATGTCAGTGTCAATTTTTCTGGTGACAATTGCTGGTTGGGGATATGCTCACCACAAAAAAAGCATCTAAATGAATGTATATGTAGTGTATCTAAAAGTGAACCTCATGGAGGACAGCTGTGCCCCTTATCTTTCCATCCATCCTTGTGGTGAGCGGGGTCATCACGCCCTCGTTCCCGCACTGACGAGGAACCACTTCTAAGCCCATCAGCTCTGATTGGTGGGTGTACTTTTCCACATGCAGATATACCACTTGGGTTTGGGAGGGGGCACATTTTGTAACGTCAACTTGACTGGAGAGTGATGACAATAATAAGCTATTATTATACAGTATAAACATTTGATTCATTTGTGTATGTGATTTCCCAATGTAAAAGTACTTCAAAAAACTTCTAAAAATGCAAGTTGCCAAGGTTAAAATAGCTTGGAGACACCTTCTCATTCAATAACATGGTAAAGTGTCTCCAATCTTTCGACTGGGGCTTGTTTGATTTCTTAGGGGTAAAAATGATGAGACTTTTGTACATTTTGGGTTTTGACAGACCCTTTGGAACGGATTCATGACAAAAAGTAGGAGTCCACTGTATTTGGTTTTACTAACAAACATTTGTTTTTAATTTAACAATATAGAAATGTACTATTATGAAGGAAATAATACATTTATAATACATTTATTCCATCTGACGACATTTGAGAAGAATAAAGTCTACTGCAAAACAAAGTCAAATAAAACAAAAACTACTTTAGGCTTCCAAATCCTTTGGCCTTTTCTCTTGTGGACAAGAAGTGATTCCTTGAGATTGTAAACAGTATGAGCACAGATATTTGTGAAGTATCCATGTCATCATGCTAGCATACTGATCCCATCCCCGGTGTAGGTCTATCCTATCCATGTACACATGGCTTCCACGCCGCCTTCACGGAGGCCATCCCTGGTCGCCAGCTGAGGATATTTCCATGGGAAAGCTGCAGGACGTCCAAATGTTGCATTGCTAGGCCGTGGGCTTTGTTGCCGTCTTATACTAATGTTCTTGTCCAGTGCCGGCCATTGCTTTCTCTCTCCGTGCGCCTGCAGAAAGACGACAGGCCTAATATGTTTGAGCCGGCGGAGCGAAGGTGGTGGAGTATTACTTTCACCCCTAACTCCTCCTGAGCAGGCCTTCTTTTTTCACTTGAGCAATGCTCACCTTCAGAAGAAGAACGGCTGCGGTGATGCGATGAAGACCTTCAGAGGTTCCACTTGGCAGGTTGGAGGAGATTGTTTCAGTCTGCTGACAGATAAGGCCGATCAATGGCCGCCGTGGTTTGGAAAGACCTGGGTTGTGTACGTGTGTAAACGGCGCTACATCAGACAGGAGAGGCTGTTTCGAGGCGTTCAAGCAATGCTGCTATGATGTCTTCCAGATGTGAAGAGCATCAGCATGTTGGCAAAGACCGGAACCACTGATGGAGAAGTACTGGTCTATCTGACACCCCCCCCTCACGGCTGCATGAAGACATTTGGAGAACGCTGGCTTCTTCAATCTTCAATTGAGGCTTTTTTTACATTGTGGTTGTGCAGCCATTTTTTCATCTATTCGGAAAATGAGCACATGTCAGTGTTGTCCGATGCCTCGGGCCGTGGTTGGTTGTCTTTTGGAGTCCTAAGCTCCAACCCTTTGGCCCTAAGAAGCATTGCTTCGACATGGAATTTGCCCTGTCATTGTCAGGAGAAGCAAGGTGCACTGTATTCGGGCACATGCTCCGAGCGGCCGCTGTGCCGCCACAGAGGTCTCTGGCAAACCTGTTTCCGACACCGCTGCCAAAAGGTTTTTTGCGTGCTCCGTAGGTTTTCTTTTCCCCTCGTCGTCGTACATTTGTTACAAGCAGCACTCGGAATGTCTTCCTTGGAAATGTTTGTTTACAAGTGAACTCAGGGGGACTCTTTAATGTTGGTATTTATGAATATGACCCCAATACTCTCATGTTGGCCCCATAGTTATTGGGCACCCCAGTCATTGAGGATTGGGAACTCTAAGAGTAAATTTGCCAACATACACGAAGTCGAAGGAATTCACGGTGTCCTGAAAGTCTGTGTGTCCATAAATGCCACACAGATGACTTTGCAGGAAGGAGAAGTGACATAAATGTGCTGATCAATCATACTATCCTAATGCCAGGAATGTGAAAAAAAATAGCATCATTCCAACCAGAATGATTCCCTGGTTGAGGGAACCGGGATAGGAGGAATATCTGGAGCCTCCCCGGCCATGAAAGCTCATTACAGCCGAGAAAGGCCGTAAAAAGCGTGTGAGGCTAATAATCTTTTTATTGCCGAGCAGCTGATAAAGAAGCAGAAACAAAGACGTGCTTGAGAACGTTACACGAGTGAAGATGTTCCCACAGCTGCTGGGAACCAAACAAAGAAGGCCGAATGCCGGGACGGGGAAAGAATGAAAATAAGTGAAATGCCGAAAGAAGAAAAGAAAAGAAAAACCAATCACTTTTTTACTCCCAAGAGGCCAACCATTTCTATGATAATAAGCCACGCCATTATCGGCTTTACCTTGGACGCTCTCTGCTTTTCCTTGACTGCAGATCCTCTTCAGATGCCCCCCGTGGGTGCCCAAAGTGCGGCCCGAGGGCCCTGGGCATGTTGTAAAAATAAAGAAGCACTAAGCTGTACTGTAGCATTAGCTTAGCATATGTTGACCTGGGATAGCGTTCAGCATCTTTAATGTCAGCACAGTCTTCCGTCAAAAGGACGGTGCAAGAAAGGGTGCATGCAAGTCTGGCCCCCACCGGGGGGATTTAGTAGCCCACCCTGAGCTTTGTTGTGCAATGGCTTTCATTTGGGCGAGTCCAGAATGGCTGAAAAGGCCTTCTGTTTGGACAATCATTTGGGAATCAAGCCCATCTATGAAAATATGCGCCCACAGGGTGTCCAACAAGCATGTCGCTACACTCATTGCAGTACACACAGACTCACAAACGGCGTGTATATGTGTGTGTGTAAAGTACTGGCCAAGTATATTTTTGGTTTTCTTTCATCTTTATGCTACAAAAATGACTTTCTGATAATATTCCGTCACTTTTTTGACTTTATTTTCCACTTTCATCCTCTTACAAATTGGCATAATTATGACTTTAATCCCATAATATTTTGACTTTTTTTCTTTTAACATAACTTTGTCTGCAAACTAATTTTCAAAAATTCCAAATATATTCATTGTTTTGTTTTTATATACCAATTTTGGAAAAGTCTTATTATTATTATTATTTTTCCACATAATGGTGCATTATTCTCATGAAGTTGTCATGATAGATGATCATGTTTTTCTGCAAATATTTTCACTTTATTCTCGCAAATTACAGTTGATGTTTCTCTTTGCTGTCTTCAAGGCCGCTCATGTTGGATTAGGATTATTATTTTCTTGATAATACTAATATTCACAGGGGGCAGCCAAGTGACTTGTACTACGGAAATGCAGTACACATCTGGGAAATGCTGCTACGTTAGGGCAACAAGTACTGAGATATGTTTTACCCTGCTCTTTTTAATATTTAGCTGCACTAAATCAGGTAAACTATTCCAAACACATCTGGCTGGGACTGCCAGTGAAATAAATGCTGTTAAATTAAAAGCAGTCTGCCAAAATCAATACCCCTCATGCACACGCTGACAATGGCCGGTGGTCTCAGCCAACCTTAAACAGCCCATGCATCACCCCCCCACCCCCCAGGTCCTATTTCCAAGCTTCTAAATCTGCTTCTGACTCAATTAGTCTTCCGTTTCCCTCAGGTGCCGGAGATGTAAATTCCACCAGCATGACGTTTTTAGCGCGTGAGCGTCAGGAATAGATTCTACACCTGCTCCTCCTCCGCTGCTGATGAAACGTGCGTGCGTGAGCGCGCCACAGAGCAGATAATAATAGCGTATGATAAAGGACATAATGATAATGTAGACGCCTCCTCAACCCCAGACCTGGTTTGTGTGCTGAAGCTCCTGATGTCGTCGCACTAAATGCTGCTTATTACCGTGAAGACGATGCTGCTGAGGCGGAGGAAGGCTTTTAAAGATCCACTCAAGCCGTTTCAAGACCAACTCAAAACATTAGAAAATTTAAGTCACTAAATTTTTATTATATTTGTCATGTTCTGTTATTCCTGAATGCATCACAGGAGGTCATGGCAGGAAGCATAGCGTTCCATTTCCAGTCCACTCTATTATCCAGTGTTTGGTCTTCTCTCCCACTCTAGGAATGAAAGTGTTTTTCTTGATTTGTCTGAAGCTGCAGCACCTCGTCCCATGCCGCGAGGAAGCTGAAATCGCTAACATCTGGCGTGTCCTCCTCTCAGGTACGACTACGTGGAAGTGAGAGATGGCGTGGACGAAAGCGGGCAGCTGGTTGGGAAGTACTGCGGCAAGATCGCCCCGTCTCCGGTCGTCTCATCGGGGAACCAGCTCTTCATCAAGTTTGTGTCGGATTACGAGACCCACGGGGCGGGTTTCTCCATCCGATACGAGATCTTCAAGACGGGTGAGTGACCCTTCTGTCAGTCGTTCAGTCTCGGTGGGGGGAGGCGGGGCCTTCTGCACGCAATCTTCTGCATCATCTCGTCTTGTGAACAGACTGTCTCGTGACACCCTGAGCAAATACTGTGCCGAGCTCCATCCCACTGCAACAAAGGGGTGCCACAGGCCATCATTTAGTGTGATGTATTTGGAAGATCTCCGTGGGTTTGTCAGAGCCTCCCCTCATTTCCTGCTTTGTTGATGTCTGCAATATGGCCAGCAGCCCCCCCCATATGTTCCGTCATGCTGCCATATTGGAAGGTGCGTTGGCATCAGTTGTCAATCGGGCGGCTGCTTAGCGCACGTTAGCTGAACGGCTTTTAGGACAAAGCTCAAAGGGCTCCTAGCTGGAGCCTCGGATAGCTGTTTGCCCCTCATCCATGTCCCAACACGGTACTGGCGGATTGCCGAGATGTAAAAGATTCCACCGTACCCTAAAAACGCTGCAATGTGGTCCGGCGTATCGCCGAGCGAGTACAGCGAAGAGGGAGGAGGGTGAAGACGCATATCTGCAAAGTGACTCGCAGGCAGACTCCACTTTCATTAATTAACCTTAGCGCCAGTCTATGGGACGGCCCCCGTTGCCCCCGAAGACATGATGAATGGTCCCTCAGGGTCCCCTCCTTGCTTTTCATCTGGTGGTGTGTGTGTGTGTGTGTGTGTGTGCGTGTCCAGCTGGTGGATTGTGGATCCATTTAGGAGATCAAAGTGACACTCCATCCCAACACAGACTGATCATGCCTGATCCCCCCCGCCCCCCCGCCCCCCATGATAGACCAGTTAAACCCACACATTCTTGCTTTGATTAGCGTGCTATTTTCCAGTGGTGTCTATTATCATAGATTAGCATTGGAGAAGGGTCGGGGGCCGCCCGTACTGCAGAGTACATAGAGTACACGAGGACATACAAGTAATATTACATTCATGACAACCCGAGTCAGGACTATGCAGCTCAAGCCAGATTAGAATCGGTGCTTTTATTGTGGAATACTGCGAATACTACCAGAGTTTGCATCGTACTGCAACAAAGGCAAAATTTGATATGGCTCATGTTTGTGTGTTACTGTAAATGTTCTGGTGCCGGACAGGAAGTGACGCCGGGGGTTGGGAGTTGAGTTTTAGTTTGGCTTGGGTTGTGGCTGATCTTGCAATTGTTCTAAAACCTGCAATAAAGGCCTGTTGTTGCTGTGGCGATCAGGTCTGGTGCTTGTGTGTCACATTACTGACACCTATTGGTCAGTGTAGAGTACTACATACAGTAGCATCACAGGTCTTCTGAATGCCTTATTGTACTTCATCCAATAATAACACACCATATCCAACCCTGAAATACTAGCATGGTTTTTAAACGCGTTAGCTAGTGTGCTACATGTTAGAATGACAAGTACTGTACATGTACATTCTGTACATCCAGAAATATTCATCCACAGGATGAGTTGGGTCGCTGTGGCCCGGTTGCTGCCGTCTCCTTGAAGGCGGCGTTATTTCCACAGCGGACCAAAACCCTCATTAGGCTTCTTCGTGGACTCCGTGGAGCCGCCAGGAATGAGGCCCTGAGATCAATTAAGAGTGCGGCTTCTTTGACGGAGACGGAGAGCGAGGAATCCAAAGCTAGCTGATTAGCACGTCTTATCAAGAAGCGGGGTATTAGCTGGGAAAACATTGTGTTGGCAAACACGTGTAGTGTTAATGATGATGCCAGATGATCTGATAATGGAGGAACTGCAGGCTGGAGCATGCCGATGAAGTCGCATGCAAAGAATGCTGGCGCTTTATTAGTGTGATTACAGGAGATCACCACACGTCCACCTCTGGGACGAGCACCGCCTTGTGGCACGGGTTAAACCCAACCGAAGGTCACTTTGAAGCTAAACGTGCTCTCCTACCAAATGATGTAAACATGCTACATGGGACGTGGCTAGCTTAAGTCTGTGTAAAGATACGTTCACGCGTGCAGACATTGGTAGCCTGGCCTTCGTCAGTGGGAGGCTGGGGGGGGGTCTAATTGGGAGAAAACAGGTTGTTTTGCTGCTCTCGATGGCTGTTTCCTCATCCGCCCCTCTCTACTCCCTGATCCCATCCAACCATCTTAATTAGCACGGACTATTTATTTTATGGCCTGCAAATTGGCAACCACGCTCCAGTGGCGACAGAAAGGGAGGGGCAGGGGAAGTGAATAATCACCAACTCAGGAACAGAGACGAGGGTTGGATGGTATTAAGGTGGTCTGGTGTCGAGTCGCTTGGAATGGAGGAAGGAATGGTACGACCCAAACACCACATCTTTATTAATAGACTGAACCTCCCAAAGGCTAAAATATTGTACTTGAACCAAATCGTATGAAAACCGGGGTGTTTTTAAACCAAGGTCTGACTGCGCTTTGGTTGTGTGTGGATGAGTGGAAACTTCCATCAGCCCAAAAAGGCAACCGGCAGTGAGGGCTGCAACATTTCCAAAATCCTGTTCCTTTTATAGCCGACAGAAGTTTTATTCTTTCAGATAAAATCCCCTCCAATCTGCAAAGATTAGCGTGATGTGTTAGCATGCGGGCTCGACATATGCTTTCCTTTAACAGCTTGGCAGCGTACACGGAGCCACATCAAGGCTGGCTGAGGGCCCGTTGAAGTGGGCGAGGTGGCTTCCATGCTGCCGTTGAAGACCAAACCCCCCCCCACCGCCCCCGCCAACCACATTCAAACTCATCATTTGCTGTTACTCAGAAGGATGACTAAAAGTCTGCTGGAGGGCTCTCGAACACGACTCTTATCTTGAACAGAAAATAGGCCGCTTTGTTAGCCTTTATTAGCCTTGGCAGCCAAGGTGCTTTTCTCCACGCAGGCACCTGTAAAAACACTTTCAAGGTGTGTGTGTGTGTGTGTGTCAGGCGGGGCTGGGAGGGGGCGATTTTAGCGACTTTGCTTGACGACACGGCCCAGTGCCGTAGGTCACATCTGGCACGGAGACGTGCTGTCATATGCACACAAAGAGACGCTTGCCTCATGGAAATATAAGACACCCAATCTGCGAGAGGGCAACCAGAGGGAGAATGCCTTTACCTCCAGACCCCTTCCCACTTAAACGTGGTGTCATCCCTCATTTTAGTGGACCGGGGGGGCGGTTTGTCACCATTTTTTAATTTCTCTCTGAAAGAGTCCATTCTTCACCTGTGATGTCATCTGGGTTAGCGTGGCAGGTAGAAGAGGTGAGGGGTGGGGGGGGGGGTCCCAACATAAAGGTTGCTAATGATCTGCCAGCGGACATCATGGAACATAAACATTTTCATTTACTTAAGCCCAGGAACAACACCACCTCCCGAAAGTCCCAACTGGAGCGCAGCCATGAAGAAATGGAAAAAGAAAGAAAGACTGAAGCCCCTTCACACCGCCCCCTTCCGCCCAGAGAAAGACGTACAGGGAGCAGTGGAATGTTACAGCCTTTAATGATGGGGGTAATAACGCTGTGTTCGTGGTCTGGGAATTGGACAGCTGGAATGCTGGGAGAAGTCGTTACTGAACACCTGACCAATGGAGCTGCCCTTTAAAGGAGAGGTAGACTTTTTTAGGAATGTTGGCCATCAAACCCGATCCTGATGCGACACATCTGTGAACACGTGTCTTATCTTCTCAAAATATAAAACGGCTAAAAAGAGGCAGCTCATGAATGGTTGGACTTCCTGCCGGCAGTAAAGGTTGGAGGTTTGAGGTTGTCGCTCGGCATTAACTTTTGTTTCTTCCTTTTTCCTGTCGTAAAAATGTTTGTTTAAAAGCGCTGCTGCTTTGTCTCGAACACGATGACCCATCGGAGCGTGTGTGCCGCTCTGCCATGAGCTTTGCCTGAGTCAGCCCGACTAACTCCCTTTCTCTCTTATTTTCACCCGCCGGGTAAATTCCACCGGGGCGGCTGCAAACGTCTTTGGTGATAAAACAAGGAGACGCTGAGTCAGTTGGGGGTGGGGGGTGTTTGGCTGACGGCAGGATATATGTTTCCTGTTTCTTGTCAACGCAGATATGCTACACATGGCCGAATGGCAGGACGATGGAAGCGATGGGAATTTGCTCAGACATTAAAGAAGCCACCTTTCATAAAGCTGGCATCAGATGCTTTCTCTTGTGAGGAGCAGAGACGATGAAGGGCAGACTCGCATGCCCAAAAGGATTTTTAATCCAAATTGTTGGTTGTGGAAAGGTATGTTACGAGAATAATAAATAATAAAATATTATGGAAATGTAGTAATGATGTAAATAACATTTACGACAAGAAAGTTTATCATAGTAATTTTATGAATATATTAAGAGGAAAAAAAACAAGACAAAATTGCAGTTTTAGGAAAATAAACATGTACTTCTGTGATATTATTATATATTATATTTATATATTATATATTATTTTTAATATTATGAGAAACAAAACCAAATAAAGTTGTATTATTATAATAAGATGAGGTTGGGGATAACATTTTAATACTCTGAGAGTAAAGGGTTGGGCCACCCCCGAGTTCAGGTTGTGTTTGCTGAGAAGATGCATGTTAAATGTTTGGGGGGGGGGGGGGGGTGATCAGCACCATAGCAGCCATCTCAACATGACTTGTGTTTTTTTCCAAAGCCCACATGCGCTCCAGGGAGTCGGGGGGGCCCCGTCAGAGGAGGATGTAATGGATACAGACGGAACCTCCAGCGTGGTTTGTAGGATTTAATTGGAACATTTTTGCCAAATTGGTCCAGCTAGCACGGAGAACCGCAGCACCGAGTGTAGGAATAAATGCACCTTTCTTTTCTCGACGTCTTAAGCCCGTTTTCCAGACCAAACACGAGAAGGTGAAGCTGTGAAATTAACAGCACCTGCTGTTCTCAAAAGCCACGCTTTGGCTGCTCCTCCAAATGTCAACTCCCTTTGGAGCTAAAATGCTCCTCATAAAGCTTTCATCTTGGATTAAAAGCAAATGGACGCGGTTCTCCCTCCACCGTCCCCGCTAGCGGACGGACTAAAGCGGGTCTGATGGCCTGAATTTGCAGCCCAGCACGATGCCTGAGTGGAAGAAGCAGTTTGCCACATCCACTTACGCTACAACAACTGTAGCCTGCTGCTTTTCATCAAGCAAAAACTCCTTGCAATTATGTTCTTGCACAACCCCATCTGCAGCCATCATGCCGGCTGTCATGTCAGGGCGGGGGGAAATGATGTTACCCTGGACGCGTTTCTGCCACTAATAGCTGCAAATGGCCGCCCTGGATGACACGTGGCCGTGTTCCCAGTCAAGCGGGATCAAAGGGAATCTGCATGGAGAATATCTTTCCTCCAAACTTCCCGTCACTTGCTGAAAAGTTTCCTCTAGCTGTCGGCGCCATTTTTATCCTTTTATTTTATCTGCCACTCGCGCTCCTCAATCCTAATCCTAGGCTTCTGATGCCGAAGGCAGGGATGAAGCCGGGAAGGTATGATGATACCGACCTCCAGGTGTTCGGCCATTTTGTTTTGGGATGGTGTTAATTAGCTTCCTGGTGTGGCGTGTTTGGTTTTGTTGAGAGGAGCAGTCGCTCTGGTTTTGGTGAGTCCGTTTGTGTTTCCCTTTTTGTATCCTTAACTCCTTCACTAGTTCTACATCCTGGTTTTGAGGCTCGTCTCCTGTTTTGTTTTGGGGGGGGTGTTTCTGTTATCCTGGGATGAAATACTCCATTGTCTTTCACCTCGCAGTGGGATGCTTTTCCCTGCCCGCCATTTTCTTTTCATACTTTTGTTGCGTCCCATGCTACCCTAGATATCTTTGGGATGTAAGAGGAAGGAAATTATAATTGTGGAATAAAATCCAAGAAGAAAGTAGAAATGGTGATTGTGGTGTTGCAGAAACATCGAGCTCATCGGTGAATAAATACATCTGGGAAGCGCTAGCGTTTAGGAGGCTAACCTCCTCACCAAAATGTCCCATCGCTCATCTTTGTCCCATCTCACGTTTTCCTCCTGTCCCGCAGGTCCCGAATGCTCAAGGAACTTCACGTCCAACAGCGGCGTCATCAAGTCCCCAGGCTTCCCAGAGAAGTACCCCAACAACCTGGACTGCACCTTCATGATCTTTGCACCCAGGATGTCGGAAATCATCCTGGAGTTCGAGAGCTTCGAGCTGGAGCCGGACCCCACGCCTCCCGCTGGCGTCTTCTGCCGCTACGACAGGCTGGAGATCTGGGATGGCTTTCCTGGAGGTACATGAAGTTTGGCTTGCTGTCTTCTCATTTTGGTTTATTTATTATGGAGAGAAGTCGTGTATCTTTAAATGTGGCTACTTCATTTCATTCTTTATTTTTTATTGGGCATCAGCCATGACAATGCCTACAAGAACCAAGAATATGGACAAGTACTGTAAGTTTACAGTACTGTTAGTACTATTTAATATAATAATTTACCATTGTATGAAATGAAAGGCTTCCATCAGTCGAGCGATGGCGACGTGTTTAGTGTACATGCCGCGTTGCTAGCAGGTTTGAATATGGAGACAAAGGAAGTAGGAAGCAAATGTGTCCTAGTTCTGCGTTCAGTCAGCTCGCCGAGGCCGGGAATCAAAGGCAGGAAGTGGAGCCAATCAGGTGAGGCTGGGAGATATCACACCTCTGAAGCCTCATCCAACAATAAGCAACGGGAATAAAATGATTTGTCTTCTTGTGTTGGGCATCCCGACATGCCCGCTGGATCAATATTGCATTAGCCCCCCCGCCCCCCCGCCTGGCACCGTGGAAGAACCTCTGCTTCTTCCTCCAGTTGGAGTAAAGACGAGGGTTCATACTGACGCTCGTTAATATTTCATTGGGGTGGATCTTGGAGATGGCCTTCATGCATCTTAGCGTGTTGACGAGCACACGTGTACTTTCATGTACATGCGGGCGGCTCATGAAGATGAATCGGGGCCGTCATGCTGCGCCCCCTGAAATCCCCGTGGCCTGGCCTTTGCCTTTCATTCATCAGCGAGAGGGGAGGGGGGGGCGCTGTGTTTGGATGACAGCGGGCTGCGGGGAGGCTGCACTGTCACTCGCCACTGATCACAGCGTTAGCAACCGCAGATAAGCCGCAGCCCCCCCCCCCCCTCCTCACCCCCCCCGCGTACCGACATGGATGCATGCTCGGTAGCGTGCACGGATCACAGCGCACGTGCAGCAAGGTCATTGTGCCTGCTTGCTCCGACATTCCGTGTATTCTTCCAAGTCTGCTAAGTGGAACCGAGCCCGGTGAGACCTTTTGTCTTTTACTTTCTATTTTGTCTGCTCACATTCCGCTCGCTCACAGAAGAATAGCAGGTTGGGCGACGGGGGAGGAAGGTCGGAGGTATTTACGGCCGGCAAGCAGACGGTGGTCTCGGTCACCGCTGCTGGTGGACGTGGAATGTCTGGTTCCAGCGGCGTTCGGGGGGGGGGGCTCTCGGCATGGGGTCGTAGCTGCAGTCGTTGAATTAAATTTCATCTAAATAAGAAAAACTAGACAAGCTCCAGCTTTCCTACTGATACTGTCCAGTACTACTTTGCAGATATCTACCGATACCAATACCAATAACGATACTGGCAGCAGATCTAATTTTGACTGTTTTCCGACTATTTTCATATTTGGAGCATAGAAAACTTGTTTACACATTTCTAGATACACTTAACTTGATTAGAGCCCTCCAGACATGAAATAACACCCCTATAGTCACCTTTACACTTCTATTTATTCCTTTATTTTTTTCATATTCAGCCATTTTGTATGCTGCTGGAGCCTACACTTCTTCTGGGTCCTTCTCGTTATAAGTGCTTGATTATTTTCCCAAAATGTGAGCATGGTGGGGAAGGGGTTTAGTGTGGTCCCGATGATCCAACCCGGTCTTCCACTCTCTTTCTTTTTTCTAGTCGGTCCGTACATCGGAAGGTACTGCGGTCAGAACACGCCGGGAAGAATCATCTCCTACACGGGAATCCTGGCGCTGACCATCAACACCGACAGCGCCATCGCTAAGGAGGGCTTCTCCGCCAACTTCACCGTCATGGAGAGGACGGTTCCAGAGGGTGAGTTGGCATCCACGTCCCAGACAATCCGACAGATGGAGAGGCCGACGTAGACGCAGCCAACACTGCTCAGCAAAAAATATGTACGACTCTTAGGCGTCTGAATCTGAACTATGTCGTAGAAGATGAGAGGGCGGTAGAGAGTAGAGTAGGAGAATATTACACAAATAAAGTAGCAGATGTCATCCATGGTGCTTTTTATGGATTCTCACTGGATTAATAGGCTTTTTAAATAAACACCTCCTGGTTCTTCATTAGTGGAATGTCTTTTACTAGTCCTACGTTAACACTCGACAGGCCCAGACGTGCCCCAAAAGGCAGATTCTCCCAACACACACACACATACACACACATACACACACCTCAGAGGTTGCAACATGCGGCAATACCATCACAGGGCTCGACCTCTTGACCCCATTTTGCAAAAACGCTCCAACTAAACATTTCATTAAGAAAGACGAGGGCGGCTCGGAGTCATAAATCTGTCCAGAGGCTAAAGACCACCTTAAACACACACACACACACACACACACACACACAGTCAGCCTTTGACTGGCAAAGTCAGATAATCACAAATCCACCAATCAAACAACGTTTCCACTTGCACACGTTTTGTCATGGCATTACGTGTTATTTATTTATTTATGACACGCCTGAGAGGTGTGAAGACTAGCGTGTACTGTTTATGCATAAATGATGCATAAATGATGCACTTGGTACGCAATTCGCCAGGGCATAAAATGGCCGCTCTCCCGCACGACTTATTTACTCCTTGCCAAGTCTAGTGGACGGCACTCGTACGTGCGCCACACATTGTTCCCGTGTGGGCATTCATTATCTCCACCACTTCCTGCACGGGTGAAACAGTCGTGGCGTTATCTGGTCCCACTGTGTCCCACTGACGCCCGTCGCTTCATGACCCCATATTTGCAAGCTAGCTACACCATGTTAGCTCAGTCCATATTTGGAGAATGGCCAAAGAGCAAGAAGGAGGCAATAAAGGAGAAACAAAACCGCGTGGGAGGGAGGAATGCTGACTAGAGGACACGGCTTTGGGCGTTATGGTTATGAAATCCGATGCTGCAGAAATGACTTGACTTTATCCCGAATCGCTCCAAGAGGTGGTGGAACGGTTGCTCGGGTCTCTGATGTTGTTTGCACACAGATCGTGGTGCGGTCACGTTGTATTCACGACTCGTTCACAGGAAGTGTGTGCGCCACAACTTTTGGACACTTAGACTCCACCCCCTTTTAACACAAATGTGTTAAAAAATGGCTTCCCACTGCAAGGACAAAGTGCGTGCAAGTGCAAGCAAGGCTTTACTCTGAGGCGACACAAACTGCAAACAAGGAAGTCTGATATCAAATCACTGATTTATTTAGAATATATTACCACAGGAGAATGCTTTATTTGTCGATGAGCCGGACCAAGACTGTCTTTCTTGCCTCCGCATGGCAACGGTAGCGGTTGACTGCAAATAGCTGCAAGTCGGTGATGAAGGTGATAAGGTGATGAAAGAAGCCCTCAGATCCTGCTTATCGTCATCGATCAGCTACCTTCCAGGCTTGAGCGGCCGCGATGCTTGGCAGATCATGTGATCGGGTTGTGCCAGTGGTTCCCAACAAGCAGCTCTTTGTCTTCTCCCGGTCGGTGATGGGCATTCAGCTTTATGCTTGAGAAGTCAGATTGACGAGCGATACGGCTCTTGACCGTGTTCTCGATATCAGCACTCATGAGTGCTTGAGTGAAGGCTAATGTGAAATGGCGCTGGTATGTGATAGTGATGCGCGATACCAATGGTGTTGTTTTCTATTCAATACCAATTCAGGCTGATATCGGCAGTACCGATGCAATACCTAAAAAGTTACATATTTTATATCTTAGCATAATTTATGTAAATAAATCCTGTATGTGGAAATTGTATTTAAGACGAAAAGTAAACAAAGTAAATTAATAATAATAAAGCATTAAAATAAATGATTAAGAAAACTTTATTCACAATTCCCACAAGGCTCGGTTTACCATCCGTCATCGTTTCTACAAACATTTCAGGGAAGCATTACCTCAAATGACTGAAGTATCCAAAGTATCGATATTTGGATTTTAGAGCATGAAAGCTGGTATCGGGGGTATCGTATTTCAGTATCGACCCACACATCACCAGTGTGTGACGGAGTACCTGTGTGTAGCTTTTCCGGACGTTACCGCCACTCCATCCTCAGCGGTGGCGTGAGGTCTGACCTCCGGGGATCAGGAGTCCGCGGACGCGGTGGAATTTGTAACCACGGAGCCCGGCATGTCGAAAGGGCCGCCCCATGTCAACACAAACATGAACCCCCTCCAGCCTTGGGCGGAATGTCTTTGGAGTGTGATTTATAACCTGGAATACAGATCCTAAATACAGCTAATTTGTCCCCAGAGACCAAGCCAAAGAAAACAAAAACCCAGCTATGAACAGTTCCAGTCCAAGGGGGAAAAGGGTGGCATGGAAGTCACTTTCACGCCGAAAACTCGCCAGCCTGAATATTTTATGGAGACATTTTTACTTCTTAATGCAGAACACTTCCATTCTGCATCCATTAAAGCAGGGGCGAATGAAGCGGATTTACTGAGGCGTCCCTGATGTGGAGGTCTTGAGTGCTCGCCATTCTCCTCCCCAGAGATGAGCTGTGAATCTGGGGGATCGCACACTGGCTAGATTGTGGAGCATATATATCATATAAATATCTGAAGCCTTTCCATCAATGTGTCATCATTCTTTTTGTAGACTTTGACTGCAGCGACCCTCTGGGAATGGAATCGGGTGAGATAACATCTGACCAAATCGTGGCCTCGTCCCAGTACAACCCGAGCTGGTCCCCGGAGCGCTCCAGACTCAACTACTACGAGAATGCATGGACGCCTGCACAGGACTCCAACAAGGAGTGGATACAGGTATCGCCATTTTGTTATTTCTCCGAAATACCTGTACTGCATTTCCAGGGAGTGTCGGCGCTCGGGATCAGACATTAGCGTTAAATGTTAGCGTCAATGGACCAGATGAGTCGATTGGAAATAGGTGGACGCTTTCTGAAACTGGTTACTCAAACAAAGCAGCGTACGTGTTGGGGACTCACTGGGTCAATTTGCTAAAGAAAGTGAGAAACATTCCATCTTACCAGGATGTACAGGAAGTCCACGTCCATAATGTCCATCCATTTGTCATAAAAACATGACTGATTGTTTAAAATGTCTTAGACCATATAATTGGGTATGTAGTACTTGCATTTACATTATTTCCTATGGGGAAATGACCTCACCCACGTTTTCCTACACTTCGGTTTTCATCTCATCTTTTGGAACAAATGAGGAAGTCTGAGGTTCTTCTGTACCCTTTTGGAGCCCTCCACTCTGGAACATACCTGCACCTTATTTGGGCAAGGTACAGTTGAGCCAGACAAGGGTTTTCCCTTCCTAGCGGTATTAAGGAGTATTAAGGAAAGCTAAAACAAACAGTTGGGCTTCATGGAAACAAAATACTTCAATCTTTCACTGTCTTCACATCTCCCCTCTTCCTTGACAACAAATATGACCATATGTCGGCCTAACACACAACCACCCCGGCCCGTTGTGGAGTTTTACATGGAAAGTTTAACCCCCCCCCCAAATTGAAGCAAGTTACACAAGCACGTCCGCTCCCAGCACACCCCCCTTCAGTGATCCAGAGCACTAGCTAGATGCAAATGGGGCGTGTTTGATTTATTATCTCAGCTCCTCCAGGCCTTGTAAATTCCCAGACTTGCTTTACTTTTTTCGGCAGTAGTTTTTTTTTTTTTTTTCTCAGCACTCGCTGCTGAATGGTTTGGCCCTGGCGTATTCCCGAGGGCATGAATAATGGAGCCAACCCCAAGCCAAATATTTACTTGTGCAGAGCCATAAGCAAGCTTTTCCTTTATTATTGCAATGAAAATATTGTCTTGGGATCCCCTGGTGCTTCTTCAGACTAATTTAATCAGTGAGAGAATGTTTGTGTGTGTCGATTTGTGGGTGACTGAGCAGGTCTGGAAGGAGTCCAGCGACTTTTAGTGGACCAGGAAGCAAAGATACTTTCCCTTAAGGCAGACATACTGGGCTGGATGATAATTATTGGAGCGATAGGAGGGACAAGCGAGGATTTAAAAAAAAAAAAAAAACAGCAAAATGGCTACTCCCCATACTGTGCGGGTTGAGCAAATCAAGCGATCTTTTTTGATAACAGCCTGTGGTAACTTCCCCTGAGCTCACATGTAAACAAACATTCACTTTTAGAGGAAGACATCGGTTGTACCAAATGCTCTGTGACGAGGGGGAAAAAACCTTCTCATCCACCTGAAACACCAGCATCACACCGGCTGCTCGGAGCATGTGTCCGAATACAGTGCACCTTGCTGGGCCACAGCAGGTGGCTCCTCCCTCTCTATACTCTGCTTCTCCTGGTAGTAGTGATGGGCTAGTAGTCATGTGACCTCTATACTCTACTTCTGGTAGTGATGGGCTAGTAGTCATGTGACCTCTATACTCTACTTCTGGTAGTGATGGGCTAGTAGTCATGTGACCTCTATACTCTACTTCTGGTAGTGATGGGCTAGTAGTCATGTGACCTCTATACTCCACTTCTGGTAGTGATGGGCTCGTAGTCATGTGACCTCTATACTCTACTTCTGGTAGTGATGGGCTCGTAGTCATGTGACCTCTATACTCTACTTCTGGTAGTGATGGGCTAGTAGTCATGTGACCTCTATACTCTACTTCTGGTAGTGATGGGCTAGTAGTCATGTGACCTCTATACTCTACTTCTGGTTGTGATGGGCTAGTAGTCATGTGACCTCTATACTCTACTTCTGGTAGTGATGGGCTAGTAGTCATGTGACCTCTATACTCTACTTCTGGTAGTGATGGGCTCGTAGTCATGTGACCTCTATACTCTACTTCTGGTAGTGATGGGCTAGTAGTCATGTGACCTCTATACTCTACTTCTGGTAGTGATGGGCTCGTAGTCATGTGACCTCTATACTCTACTTCTGGTAGTGATGGGCTAGTAGTCATGTGACCTCTATACTCTACTTCTGGTAGTGATGGGCTCGTAGTCATGTGACCTCTATACTCTACTTCTGGTAGTGATGGGCTAGTAGTCATGTGACCTCTATACTCTACTTCTGGTAGTGATGGGCTAGTAGTCATGTGACCTCTATACTCTACTTCTGGTAGTGATGGGCTCGTAGTCATGTGACCTCTATACTCTACTTCTGGTAGTGATGGGCTAGTAGTCATGTGACCTCTATACTCTACTTCTGGTAGTGATGGGCTAGTAGTCATGTGACCTCTATACTCTACTTCTGGTAGTGATGGGCTAGTAGTCATGTGACCTCTATACTCTACTTCTGGTAGTGATGGGCTCGTAGTCATGTGACCTCTATACTCTACTTCTGGTAGTGATGGGCTAGTAGTCATGTGACCTGTTGACCAATTGAACATTGAAGCCTCGTAGACGACCTGAGCGTGGCTGCCTATCATCCCAGGAATAATCACGGCCGCCCTGACAGCGAAAGATGTTATCTCGTAGGAAGAAGACGTACTCCCAGTTGCCAAGGATGGTAGCAGCTACTTAGCACAGCATCCCAACATGCCTCTTCACTAACGGAAATCGGTAAGACCCCCGCAATGATTTGTTGTCACTGGAGACTCCCGTCGCTAGGCGCTATTGATCGTATCGATGATTTGATTTGGCAGTAAAATGTGGATTTTAAAAGGGATGCACACTAATGGGCTGGCTTATTTACCCGATGCTAATCGCATCAAAAACCTTTCAATTGCAAAGCCAACGAAAGCGCCGCGTCTGCGGTTGCCACGTAATTTATGTCGGAGGAGTGCACGGCACTTGTGACAAGCACCCTGAGCACTCGCCCAATTATCACAAGTGCTATTAAAAGAGTGGAATTTGTCATTTTGCTTTCATTAGGTCTTTCTGCGGCGGTGCAACCAGCTCAGATCCCCTCACGGCACGTACCAATCATCTCCGCGTGGCGTTCATTCATTATTTATTTCATTATTCTTCCCCGGCCGTGGTTTCAGGCTGATGCTTCCATAATGCATGGGAGGCCACCTTTGGGTCCACTCATCCACTTGGATGCCGCGCCATTTCCCATGCAGGGAGGGGTGGGTGGCAGGGGGTGCGTCCTCTTTGGGTCATTTGGGGGCGGAGGTGTAGCTCATAACCAGCAGTACATTGAAATGGACGTACACTAATCCCTCCGTTCTCGCACTCAATTGGTTCCAGACCGAACCGGGATGGGGGAATTTTGCAAAATAGGACTCATTTATAAATGGAAGCTCTTTACAACCGTGGAAATATGTTTTGTTGTAACATTAGAGACTTTTAGACTTGACATAACACCCCTATAGTCACATTACCTGCTTATGAGCAAATATAGCATCTATAATGAGAGTAAAGTGAAGTATAGATTCTAAGGGCGAGTGCTTTGCGTGTGTTCATTCTTCACTGAAAGACGATTAAATCATCGAGTAACCATCGTGAAAGGGTTTAGTTGTTTAGCCTGGGTCATGAATATATACTGTAGATAATAATAATGTTGACTAAAGCATGCTAGCAGAAAGATGACAAATAACAGCGCGGGCTATTGAGGCTAAATTATAGATGTGATTCATACATTGGTATGCTGCTGCATGTAATGTTGCTATTATGAGTTGTTCAATAAAAAGGCTTTTAAGTATCGACAGTTGGTCTCTCTCCAAGACATGTCAATTATTCATGTTGTGTGTTCATGCAATCAATGGCGGCTCGTGCAGCTTCCACTGAATCATTCAGACACTCCAGTGGCTCTTTCAGGCCATCGGATCCTCTCTCTCCAATATGCTGGCAGTCTTTGCAGTTTCTCCCGTTATGGCCCCCAAGGAACCCTTAGTTCTCAGGCCGCTGAGCTCACATCCACAATGTGCAAAGGCAGGTGTTTTCCTGACCATGCTAATGTTAATCAAGCTTTTACATACTGCCGCTACCCTGACTCCATAAATCCCATCATTTGGGTCTTAAGCCGCCCGGTCTTGGGGCTTCGCTAATTCAGTTTCACTTCAACCTGCTGCAGCGACGCGTGCTGTTCATCCTCTTAGGCTTCAAAGAACTTGAAGAACCACTCCCACCTTGATGCTCGGAAGAAGGCGGCTGGCGAGAGAGAACTTGTAGAAATGCTGTGAAAGGACAAACAACCCAGGTCTTGTGTGGCATCCCTCCCTCGCCACTTTGTTCAATAATGTTACAAATCCTGTTGACAAGGTGAAGAGCTTTTCTGTAGACTAGACTAGTACTGCATGTCTGCTCCTGCAAGTACTGCACGTCGTCCTCCTCGTTCTGCTGCATCTTGTGCACACAGGTCCTGGTTTACAAGGTGGTTGCGGCAGAACTTATTTGCTGAGTGCTGATCCGGAAAGCAAACAGCTGTGTAAAATGCCTTCCACTTAGCCAAGATAACAGGTTGAGTTCCGCCGGCTAACCAGCAATTGCTCACTTCCCCAACAAAACGACACAATTATGGACGGCGCGTGTTCTCTAGTCTGCTTTGAAGAAGAGCGCAACCGAAAGCAGCGTTCCCCTTTCATCCAAACCCGCGAGCCGCCATTGTTATGCCTGCTGCTGGAGATGATGCAGACGAGCAGCTTATTAATAGCAGCTTCTCACTGGATGGAGTCGGAGAACATGACTTCCAGTATCATCATCGTGAATGCGGCGTACAAGTGGAAACAATGGAAGCCGTCTCCGCTTCCTTCCCTATATTGGAAAATCAATGAAGGGATGGAGAATCCCACTTGAGTGGAGTCGCTGAAAAGTAGGACTCGGAATCAGGCCGTGACGGGACAGCCTGATGCCATGAAATGAAGCGGCTGGATGTAAAGACCCTGAGACCAAACCTCAGCTCGTAATTGATCATCATGATCGCTAATGGGTCCTCCTCGGCCGCATTGGTCTCGGATGGAGTCATCAGGCAGCTGCCAGACGTGACACATAGCGCCGGCTTAGACTTCCTTTTCCTGTCCAAGGACCGTGTCATCAACAGTTACAGTCATGACTCAGTCCTGCGTACAAGTCTGGCGATGATGATGATGATGATGATGAACAGGAAAACCAGTCTAGCTCCGCCTAAGAGATGATAATTTAGCATCAAGAGTAGTTTGAGTCGGTGAATACAAGCACCTCATTAACTTGATTTCTTTTTAAACTCCCAGAAAGCACAATAATAAAAAAATATTACGGTGTAGGAAGCGTTCGATTCCTAACCTGATGTGGAGTGTTCACTGCATAGACGCCACCCGTTGTTCAAGGCTTCCCAGGACATGAACACTAAATCCTACATCGGGAAAATTCATGCATTGTGGTCTCATTAACGGCTATAAAAATACTAACAGCTATAAACGAGGGACAGCTATATATACATGTCTCTGGAGGGTAGGGCCCCTTTAAGACCCCCGAGAGGTGCCATGACTAAAAATAAGCTATGGTGATAAATGCGAGGTGTGAGTGGAGCTTATGGAGGTCCTTGACTCATAAAATTCCCGATGACGCTGTCTGGTCATGGAGATGTTCCCCAAAAGGAATGAACGCCTCACGTTGTGTTGTTGAGAAAGACGGCGTATTTGTCTTATTGCCATGAAACAAAGATGCAAATGGGTGGATTTGATATGATGATGTGATTCCATACGGCCCTTTTCACCGAGGCGGCATCATGTGACTTGTTCTAGCCGCCAGCCACCAACGGTTTCTTCAGTGCAGGAGCATTTTAAAAGACTATTTGACAACCGTCTTCCCGAGCTCAGACCTGCCAGCGTCTTGGCAGCTCGATTATAAGCCAATCAGGCGTGGAGAGATATATCGTTGGAGAATTTGCTGGGCTGTGTTTGATTTTTATTCCTGCGAGCGTCCTACTTTACCGTGTTTTCTCACCACAGTCACGCTACAGCGACCGTGTTTCGTGTGAAAACACATCACGCGGCCTGGCATCAGACTTAAATGGTGTACACTGTGCTCAGGCTGATTATCCAATTACACTTAATTGCCTGGAAGATAATAGATGTATTTTTTTATATTGCTGAATGTACTTTGTTCATCTAGCGATGGCAGTAATGGAGGCAGATAATGTAGTATAATTGTATCTGGGGGAAACGATTGGATCACGTACAGACTTGTGTTCATACTGTACCTGATGTCAACTTCCTGTTTGGATCTACTTGCACATTCTTACAAGCTGAGCACATATTTAGTATGTATCTTTCACTGTCGTCTGGCAGTTGTGCAACACACTCAGGTATCCGTTATCAGGTATCACTTTGGAAAAAACACAATAAGAAAATACTACCATCACTACTACCAGGAGAACGGAGTATAACGCAGGAGAGCCCCCTGGCGTGGTCCAACAAGGTGCACTGTATTCGGGCACACGCTCCGAGCAGCCAATGTGAGCCAGGTCTTTCGCAAACCTTTAGCACTTTCCCAGAACAGGAAAAGTCACCCCCCCCCCCCACAAACACACACACAAAATCAGTATGATTGAGCCCGTCGAGGATGCCGAGCACTGCAAGTCATACATAGTCATCGTCACAAGTCGTTTGTCAATCCTCCTCGTTGCTCTCTGCTCTGGGAAGGGCGGCCGGCGCCGTCCGCAGGCTGGAAGAACTTTCCCTGCTCGTTATCCGCCTTTGTTTGTTGTTCTGCGGCCTGTGGAATTCTTCACATGCAAAGCACTCCTCTCATCCTGACCCCCGTGACCTTGGTCTGCTAGCTAGCGCAGCCTGGGCCGTGTTGTTGTGCTTCTAACAAGCAGCCATGAATAAATCACGCACCTTCTTTCCATTACCCGGCCCTACCGGCTGCCAGTCTCCATGAAAGTGGTCCACTCTAGACCTCACCTTCTACGTCTTGGAATCCATCCAAATATTCCAATTGACTTCACTTTCCGGTGTTACGGGGTCACTTGGAGAGTCAAGTCCAGAAACCGTCTTGATCTTATGTTTCAGTGAACTGGAGAACCTTCACAGGCTAGAAAAATGACCACACCGTTTTCAAAGTGTGAAAGGAACCGGGTGTCCAAACTGTGGCCCCTTCTATAGTTTGTACCTCCTTTTATCCTGATATCAGATATGCATATGTTATACTGTATAGCATTATTATTTATGTAAATTCCAGACTTGAGATGTTCCTGTGCTCGCTGCAAAGCTCCATTGCACCCCCCCCACCCTCCCCCAATATTTCCCATCCTTTTTGAGGAGCATGTTCTCCTTTAGCACCATGTTGGTGATTGCTG
Organism: Doryrhamphus excisus; assembly: GCF_037039965.1. Taxonomy (NCBI): domain Eukaryota; kingdom Metazoa; phylum Chordata; class Actinopteri; order Syngnathiformes; family Syngnathidae; genus Doryrhamphus; species Doryrhamphus excisus. The sequence goes on from NC_136361.1 coordinate 1,321,237, forward strand.
GTATTTATCTTAGCATTGAAACGTAAATGCCATCCTCCATCCTGCTTGTTTAGTCGGCTCTCTGCTTTATGAAACGGGGACGGATGAAATAAAACCCTCGAGCTTTTTCATGTAATCTTTATTTGTGGACGCTAAAGACGTTTGGGTTAGTAGCTTAAGCGTGCAGACGGCGACACGGGCGTCTCCTTGACCGTGCGTGTAATTCCTTGGACATGAAGATTCCGAGATTATAAAGGTAGAAAATTGAAATTACTGCTTTTTTGTTGTTTTCTTATTAAATTCTATTTTAAGGGCCAATAAAAAACGGCAAGGGGCCACACTTTGGACACCCTGCTGTAGAGGCTACATGAGGAGAGGATGCAGGATAAATGTTTTCCTGACGATGCTGGCGTTGAGCCGCCTCCGCTTTGATTTTCAGAAGGCGCACGTGCATCTGTGTTCCATTTTGGTGTTTTTTCCAAAGACCATATTGACCGTTGAAAGCGGACTCTCTCATCGGGATTTGGAAAGCCGCTCCGCTGATGGGCACACTTGCTGTTCTGGGGCGTCTGCATGCAATTACTCCTCATGAATGTCAGCTCAGCCTGTCAGCGATGGCGTTGGCGCTTATTAAAGCAGCTTCTTTAGACAGCATATGTTTAAAAGTCTCTTTTCACTTTGCCACTCACTTGTGGATTAGGGGATTGTACCCTGGGATTATGGCCGCCGTAGAATTCCAGGCGTGTGTGTGATGTTCCTGCCGATGACTGAATGATTGTTGTGGCGCTTCACCGCAAGCCTGCAGTCACGTCAGATAAGGCACGGATGTGCTGTCCATACAAACAATATGGTTTTATGATCATGCATGATGGTTAGCAAGCACACGCTGTGGTGCTTTTTAAGCGTTGAGGAAAGCCAGCCACGACGTTGCAGAGCATCTGCTCGGAAAATGTACACATGTGACAAATATATCCAGAACAGACGTCCGCCCACACACACTTTCACTATCTGGCCTCACTAACCTCCTGTGGAATAAAAATGGTAGTCCGACAGTAATCAGTCACAGTTCAGCGCTGCTTGGTGAAGATGGTATTTCATATTTAATCTGCATTCATCCTAACTCTGTCAAGATTGACTTTAATCCAATAAGCATCTCAGGAAATGAGCTTGTCATCCTGCGTCCTTTTCACTCCTTGGCTGCTTATTCAATTCCGGCTAGCGTGGTTCTGATCGTATTTCATCAGGTGTCCAAAGTGCAGCCTGGGGGCCATTTTCAGGCCACAGCTTATTTATTGGCTCTTGGTGTGTTTCAACGCTAAATGAAGATTATTGTTAGGTGTTGCCCTCATTTGCTTTCACACCAAGATCAGATGTTCCAATAGTTCCAATATTGGTCATCTGCGCCTTGATACGTTGTCGGTGTCTGGATCAGATGTCTCTAGTTAGCAGCATGGCAGCATTAGCAGCATTAGCAGCAGGTCTCCCAACCTGAAGGTTGCTGGTTCCCTCAGGTGCTGGTGATGCTGCATCACGGTCTGAGCTCCTTGAGTACCTTGAAGGTAGAAGTGAGTCCAGGGTTGTAATCAATATCTTGTCAGTCGTGGAAAATCCATCAGCAAAGAGAATCTTTTCAATCTTTCTGTGTGTTTCTTGTTCTTCTCAGGTGGACCTTGGATTCTTGCGATTTGTCTCGGCCATCGGTACCCAAGGCGCCGTTTCCCAGGAGACCCAGAGGCCTTACTTTGTCAAATCCTACAAAGTAGACGTCAGTTCAAATGGGGAGGATTGGATCACGCTGAAGGAAGGCTCAAAGCAAAAGGTACCAACTTTTCCTGCTTGTAGACCAGATCTACCAGAGAGCTGGTTTTTGGCTAAGACCTCCACAAGTCCGCTGCACAATAATAGCCGACTAGATGATGAAAGAAGTTTATTTATGCGACTTCCCAAGGCGCAGAAAGCAGAAACATTTGGAATATCCTGCCTAACACGGGCCAGCTGACTCCAATTGTGCTCCGCTGCGTGTTGCCTTCAAGCGCCACAATCTGGGAAATACCCTGTCATCTGCCTCGGGACGTGCAATTATGCACTCTGCTCGGCGTGGCGATGCAGCCGCTGCGTGTGTGTCGGCGGTCGCTGGTAGGAACTGCAGCCAGGGAAGGAATGCGGCTTCTGTTTGAGTCCAACACCGCCAGCTTGTAAAAGCTACAAAGATGACCCCAGACTTGACAAACGTTTAATGGGGCGTCCTGTTGGAGCAGCTGGTGGAGGCGGGACCCAAAGGGGGGAGAACGGAGGGGAGGGGCGGCGTGCTATTGATTGCTGATCAGCTAAGGTTTGTCCATCTGGATGAAAGCACCAAAGTGCGGGGTCGTGTTTGGCGTGTAAATACTTTTCAACAGCAACCGTCGTGTTTGTGCACGCCGAGCGCCGGGTTTGATTCCTTCACAGTAAACCGTCATGTATCTGTCCATCCGAGCTGAACGCCTCCCTTCGCTCTGACCGCTGGGTTCAGGAGGTCGGAGGATGGTACGGTCACCAGTGTGGGTCAATTACCCAGATTGAACCGTGATGGACTGGAGTTGTTTGGTGGTCAGCCGCCAGGACCCTCGGGGGGGAAACGGTGACATGCCCGACCTTTAAACAAGATTCTGTCGTAAAACATGAGATCTGTTGGACAGGAAGGGGGGGGGCGTCTTTGGTCATTTCTGTTGCAAAAGCTTCCTCGGGTTTCACAGGCCAAAGCTGACTTGGTTTTCAGCAGACAGGGAAAGTCTTTATGAGCAGGACAAGTCGGGTCTTTTAGGGTTTTGGTTTCACTTTAACACAAACTGACAGATGAGTGCAACCGCAGTCCCTTGGTGTCATCCATGCATCCATTTGCTATGCCGCTTATCCCAACTAGGGTGGGCGTATGCTGGAGCCTATCCCAGCTGAGGTGGGGCACAATTTAAAGTCTCCAATCATCTGCTTTTTAAAGGGACTATTTCCATTGAAGTATGACAGATAATCCATCCTGACCCTGCAGGTTTTCCAAGGTAACACCAACCCCACAGACGTTGCCAAGACGATGCTGCCCAAAGCCACCCTGACACGCTACATCCGCATCCGTCCTGTCAGCTGGGAAATTGGCATCGCGCTGCGCTTTGAAGTGTACGGATGTAAGATATCAGGTTAGTATGCATGCACACCAGCACGTTCGCTACACAAATACAGGTTTCAGTGCAAAATAAGTTATTTCGTATCAGTGCAGTCTGCGCTGTTTGGAGGTTTATTTTGAAAGCTTGGGATTACTTGCATTCTTAGCGGCCTCTTTTTATAGCTGTTTGTACGTCTAGATTAGGTATATGTTAGAGATGCTGGAATTGAGCGTTTTACCAAAACAGATATCAGCTGATACGGCCGGTGGTGTGTGAAAGTGGGATAGTTGTACACCATCATGGCGCATCCCTCCAGCGTGTGTAATAACAGAGGACACGGTACCATCGGCGTCGCAGCTGCACGCTGTGTTTTGGGGGAATAGAACCGCACCACGGCACCGAGCGAGTAAACACATCACAAGATGGGAGTCACCACATGGCCTCCGGATGACGTCAGCCACCCCGGGTGCAGCCCAAGTGGTGGGAGACCGGCTCCGAGTGCTGCATTCAACTCTGTGACTCACCGTTTGAAGTGCAAAATCCCTGATAGCGGAACTTGCTGAAATATCTAAAAATATCAACTTTTGTGGTGAGCTGAGCCTGTTGGTGCGTCCTGGGCTTTTATTTTTTTCCTGAAGAAGCATGAAACATTCATAAGAGGCAATTCAAACACCATAAGCAGGCACAGGGGCATGACGTCACGGCGGGTTGTTAATATCAAGATGCAGCACCCTGTTGTTAGTAAATACACCACAGTCTATAAATATCCACCAAGAACCACTCTTGGTCCACCCAAACCAAAATGTGGCCCACAAGCCTTTGGATCGGCATCTCCGCCAGCGTGTTTGTTCCTCTGGGTGTGTGCCGTACGGCTGAAGACCAGAAAAACAAATCCAGATGACCTGAGCCGCATAAATAAGCTACACGTTCTGTGTTTGGACTTTTCCGCCAAGCAGACGTTTGCCTGCACGAGAGTTCCTTCAAGATAAGCGGAGAAAGCGTCTGAATGACGCCTTGTTCTTCAGTCCTCGCTCTCGTCTTCCCGGCTCCGCCACTTAGTTGTGCTGCAGCACAGTGAGCACTTTGTCTCCTGCTGACGCGCAATATGCAATCACATATGGACGTATGCCTCCGTGGGGGGCGGGGGTTAAAAGCGCCCCCCGCCTCCTCGTCTGGGCCTGAAATGTCAGCAGGTCAGGGATGGGTGTGCTGGACTCCAGTGAGTGTCATTCCTGACCTCCTGTAAAGATGGGAAGACGTTATGGCGGCCGGTTTGTTCAATGGGTGTATTGTATGGATGCCTACGGAAGCACCGACACATCTGCTGGGAAGGAACTCGGAAATCCAATCAGGTCCCTGACATCCCAAGGCGGGTGTGTCAAGTGAAGAAAACGGCAAAGAAAGACCAATCAGCAGTCATTTGACAAGAATAGCTTAATATTAGTCCTAATATTAGAGACGTTACAGTCACAGTATTAGTAATATAAGAATGAATATTGGGGGAAAACATTCTAATATCTAATATAAAGTCAAAATATAATGACTTTATGTATAAAATAAAAATAAAAAATGTAAACACCCCACCCCAAATTGTCCATAGGTATGAATGTGAGTGTGAATGGTTGTTTGTCTATATGTGCCCTGTGATTGGCTGGCCACCAGTCCAGGGTGGACCCCGCCTCTCACCCAAACACAGCTGGGATAGGCTCCAGCGTACCCCCACCCTCGTGAGGAAGATGTGAACACCCGTTTGGACACCTCTGCTCTTATCTTGTCATGAAAACAGCCACTTTTACTGCAAATGTTGATCCAAAATCAGTGGACAACGTCGTGCTAGCAGGAGGCTGTGTGTTAAAAAGTGAGATTTTTAAGTGCGTATCAAATGACTTGTTTTTCTTCTCCTGATGCTGGTGGTCCAGGAATCTAAGCCCCCGCGGGGACGGACTGTCATCTGTGTGTTTTTTAAAAGAAAGGAAAACTCTGATCTCTTTAAAGTGTCGGAAAAGCAGTTTGGAGAAGAACATGGCGATATGTGTGAAGAAAGGACGAGGGATGAAAGGCGGCGAGCAGCAGATGTTCCCAGCTGCGGCGCAGAAGAGTGCGGCCGCAGTTGAAGACAATGTGGGTTTTTGTGTGCCGGTCTGTGGAGGAAAGCGGAATGAGAAGCAACAGTGGATGCGGGAGTGCGAGGAGAGTTTTAATTGGCTGCCTGGAGACAAGCGCTTCGGGGCGAAATAATTAGTATGCATGAGATCTGTGGAAGGAGAGAAGAGAAGGAAAGATGATAGAAGCATCACAAAGGGGAAGTGTTCCCCGTCCAACCACTTTGACTATTCCCATTACCTCCACACAAACTTGAAATATGTTGGCCTGAGCTCTCCAACCTTTTGTCTCCTAGAGTACCCGTGCTCGGGAATGCTGGGCATGGTCTCGGGCTTGATCACCGACAGCCAAATCACCGCCTCGTCTCACATCGACCGGAGCTGGGTGCCGGAGAACGCTCGTCTGCTCACCAGCCGCACGGGCTGGAACCTCCTGGCTCAGCCGCAGCCGTTCACCAGGGAGTGGCTGCAGGTGGACCTCGGGGAGGAGAAGCTGGTCAAAGGCTTGATCATTCAGGGAGGGAAGCACCGTGAGAACAAGGTCTTCATGAAGAAGTTCCGTCTCGCCCACAGCAACAACGGGTCTGACTGGAAAATGGTGCTGGACACCAGTGGGAACAGACCAAAGGTACTGCTTGAAGGGGCTCCTGCCTTTGCTTGGATATTTATATATTCTTTGTCAATACGTTCTGCATTCTTCCGTGTTTTACATTTGCAAACATGACATTTATAGTTGAAGGCGCCACCCATGACCAGCTAGCTCTCGCTGTTCAGTCTAGATCCTGGAAGTGACGCCGTCGAAGTGACGCCGTCGAAGTGACACCTCTCGGCTAAAGCAGACGTTGTGTTGCTGCTGGATGTTCACAGTATCTTTGTGATACTGTAAGTTAAATGTGGAAACTGACGTTAAGCATCATCTGTCTTCTCCTCTGAGCGATAGTACTGTTGGCTTTCAAACATGGAACAATGCAGAACAACATGACAAAGAATATATCATATAAAATGATGTTTAGATTTAACATGGATGTTTATTATTGTTCGCTAGTAGCAGTCGTGTATGTTAGCTACCTGTGGCTGTCATAGTTATGTTATGTATTTGTGCTCTGGAGGGTGAAACAGTCCAATGGGGTAGAGAACATGGAGTCTCTTCCATTTCCATGCATGCATGTCAAGTCTGCAAGAACCCACATGGGACGAATCCACGTGGTTTAGGAAGTCCTTCTCCAGCCAATACGCGCACGTTTCACTGCTGCCTTGGATGAATGGAGGATCAGTATTTCCCATCACCGTCTTCCCGCTTAGTATTCCACACAGCACGCTCACTCACTTTTCAGTGGAATGGAGAAACTTCACCTGGGGGGGGGTGGGGGGGCACTCGGCATACTGGAGAGACAAACCATTTATATTCCTTCCAGCATCGCCGAATGCACACATTTAATAAACACTCACATAGCACACATGTAATGGATGGCAGTCTTCCACTTGTGGCCTTGCTGCGTGGATTCAGCTAATTTAGCTGTTTTTTTTTTTAAGTTGTAATATAAGAAACAAACAAAACAAACTGGGTTGTCACTTTTAGAACATGAGGTTGAGTACTAATATTATGGGGACTAAAGTAGTGATATGGAAGAACATTTTCAAAGATCATCTCTGAAGAAAAAAGTTTAGGGATGTCCGATATTGACTTTTTTGCTGAAAACCGATATGCCTATATTGTCCAACCCTCGATTTCTGATATCAGCCGATACCGATTCCAACATGTGTAACATGACATATATATGACGTATACAGCATTTAGATTTAGATTTAAAAAATCAGATGCCGATATCAACCGATATTGCAATTTCATGCTGATACGGCTGATACGGCTGTTATGGTACATCCCTAAAAATACAGCAAAGGGCTGAGATATGAAATATGCATAACTTCTTAGCATATCAAAGTTGGAGCCCCCTGCTGGAGATGCATTTTGCCTGATGAATAAATCTCTCCAGTTAGAATATTCAGATTATTTGAATGCGTGCTGTATGTTGCGGGGGGGGGCTAGCATGTCGGAGCGCACACGCCAGGACGCTGCCATGCGGCGCTGCAACAGCTCGACCCCAATTACAACGTCCATGACAGGACATAAATCTGATCCAGATGGGCTGATGCTTGATTTATGAAGGTTTTGTATCCCCTCCCTGTCTTAGTTAGCTGCCGTTCTCCACTTTGGAGGGGGGCGGGGGGGGTCTTCATGGAGAAAGTTGCTATCTGTCAACATTCGGCACTAATCTTGTCCGGAATGTCACTTCTTTCGCTCTCTCAGCTTTTTGAAGGCAACAACAACTACGACACTCCCGAGCTGAGGACGTTGGATCCCCTGCTGACCCGCTTCATCCGAATCTACCCGGATCGAGCCACGCCTGCTGGAATGGGCCTGCGACTGGAGCTGCTGGGCTGTGATATTGAAGGTAAACTGCTTTTTAGGATCTATCCAACGACGTTCAAATGATCCATTTTCAGCCTGGCTGCGTAAAATGCAAAAAGGAAATGGGAATATTAGCTTCTTCCGAGCGGAAACAAACATTTCCATCCCCGGTGATGACTTGACTAGCAGCGGTAATGACATCGCCACCAATAGAGCTAAAGTGCCACTGACAGTGCAACCTTTCCCCACGCATGCTAATGGCTTTTCCAGCTGCGCTAAGGTTTCACAGTAATGACGCTTTCACTCTCCCTGACCTTATCTCTCTCCCGACCATGCTCCGTGCCCGCCATGCCAGCTGCACTCGTGTCCTGGCCATACGTATATTCACCTAATCCACATCAACTACATCCCCAACCTTCCACAAGGCCCGACTCCGACCAAAACACTCATCGCAAATCATAGCAATCATCTCATCTGAAAAATGCCAAACATGGTGACACATATTTATAGTTTTACAATAACAATAAAACATGTTCATATGAATGCATCATGCTGTTTCTTGGTTGGATTTGGCCTATTAGGAAAACACAGAAGCACATTGGATGCATTTATGAAGCATTTGAAGCAATGAAGCGTTTCCAAGCATAGAAATGGCTAAACAAAGGAAAATACTAGACATGATGTAGTAACGTTCATTGGTCACTAGGTGTCACTAATGTAACCGTAATGTTGGGTGAGGCACACAAGCACCAAACTCACAATAACCCTTAACACAGGCTACTGAACCCATGCCAAAATAAAACCAACATCCTGTCTACTGACCCCATGCCAAAATAAAACCAACATCCTGTCCGTCAAACCACTCAGCTCCTCTAGCAAGGCAGCACGTTTATTTTCCTATAATACAGGATGTACTATATTGGCTAATAGGAGGGTAGAGGTGACTCTCGGGGGCTCTAATGTTTTCAAACAGGTATTTAGAAGGTTGTACATAGGTTTTCCATGCTCTACATAGAAGAAAAGGAATATTCCTCTCGGAATTTGCTTATCAGTGGAACCAGTTAGCCGCCATAAATGACTGCATTGTATTGATAATACCACAAGACATACTGTCTGCTCACTGGAGAATGTACGCAAAGCCACACGTACGCTAAGTGAGGTTGTTAGCATGCATGCATGCAGACGAGGTGTCTGTCATGCTAAGGAATAGCATGGCCTCGTGTCCTGGTTCTCAAGGTGCGCTTGGAGGCTTCCTGTCTTCATCCCGCAGCTGTCCGGCTTGTCTCGAATAAAGCCAGCAGGGACACTCGTCGAGCTCGCACTTTCATCAAAGCTGCCCTTATTGCACGTCCCTTCCGGGGGGGGCAAACAGATGCCCACCTTGCTACCCAGCTACGCCGGAGCAGCCACGCACGCGTCCATCAAACTCAGGCTTTGTTCTCTCAAAGCGCTGCGCACCTTTCCTCTGCGCCATGGTTATTTGTTGTGCTGGTCTCCGAGCCGATAGAGAAAGGGCTTAGCCACGTAGCAGCGTGCTGCCGGCCGGCCGTAAGTGGATTTACATATTGAATTTCAGGGCGCCACATTCCGTTGTAAGCCTCATTGACTCCCACCAGCAGCTTTAGTCACATGATAATGCTTGTTTTCACTCCTGATGCCAAACACGCAAACGCCGATGGGCTGCCAAACATCCATGTACGCACGCGCACGCGCACACACACACACACACACAGGTACTGTTTAGTGTGTGTGTGTGTAAACCAGAAGCAGGAAGGCTAAATCCTCATTTCTGTGAGAGGCTCCCCCGATTCAGCGCTGACCCCATTTCTGACCTCCTCCACCCTGAATCTGACAGAGGCTGAGCTGCCTCATATTTCATCTGAGAGGACGCGCGCACACACACACTCATATACACACACACACACTCATACGCACGCACACACTCATACGCACACACACACACTGCACAGGCACTTTTCAGCTATTTATCTATGTCTGTGTCTATCTACACCTCCCATCTTTCCCATTCCTCATTCATGGCATACTGTAGCCCGGAGGTGCCCAAAGTGCGGCCCGGCGGCCATTTGTGGCCCGTGGCTGTTTTTATACTGGCCCACGACTCATTCTAAAACAATAATTTAACAAGATAAAATAGCAGCAGCGAAAATGTAAAAAAAACAGAAGTCATTTTATAAAAATAAAGCTAAAATATGGATGGAAAAAAGTATTAATTTCACAGGAATAATGTGCTAATAACAGCGTTGTAGTAGCATGAAGTGGAATTACTAAAGGCAAACAATTTGGGGTTTTTCAAAACTGTAAAATTATGGGAAACAACAAAACAGAATAAAGTTGGATTTTCTCAAATTAGGTTGTTTGAATGAGTTTGAAGATTATCAGAATAATGTCAAAATATTACATCATTATTACAAAAAGAAAAACTACAATTAGTGTGAAATTTAAAAAAAACGAATGTTTTATGAGAACAAAGTCATACTAAGATCAAGTTGATTTGCTCAGCAGAAAAAGTCAATAAACTGTAAGGAAAATGTTATTTTAGTAGCAAAGTTGAAATATTCAAAAATGTATTTTAGCGAAGTCATAATATGAGAAACAAAACAGGTTGTAATTTTAGGAAAATGACGTTGGGAATATGATGTAACAAGTTGATATGGAGTATAAATAACTTGGAATAACTTGGAAAGCATGTGTTGCTTTCCAAAATATCAAAGTTTGTTTTTCACTATTTTGATGCTTGTTGGAAAAAGTATGGACAGAATCACACACACACACACACACACACACACGCACACACCAGGACGGTTGCCCACATCCAAGTGGGACAGGACGTTAATAAGAGGCTGCAGTGGCAGTTAGGGGCCCTGGGTAGCCATCCCGTGTCCTGTTATGAGCTCCAGCCCTGCTTTTGATTTGCCCCTATTTATACATCACACCTCCAACCAGGGAGGGGTTGCTAAATGGACGTTAATAGCTCAAAGTCCTCGTTTAAAATCCAGATGAATCTTTGTAGTACAGATGGTGTTTTGCTGCCGAATGTCGTCACATCGGAACGGCGGACGAACTAAAACGTAAACCTTCATATCTCTGATATCCCGTTCTCATCTTCCTCCTCGCAGCTCCCACAATCCCTCCTTCCACGACTCTTCCGGCCACGACGCCGTCCGACGAGTGCGACGAGGAGCAGGCCAGCTGCCACAGCGGCACAGGTGATGACTACGAAGTGACAGGTGCTAACATCGCCCTCGTGAGGCTCGCCCCCGCCCCCCTGTGAAGCACGCCACTCCCGTTCCTTTCCAGCCGCACCGCACTCCGCACTCTGCAGCGGCGTTTGCACCCGCATGCGCTCTCTGGCTTGTTTCAACTCCAATTAGCTGTGCCCATCTGTAATACCCCCCTCCCAAAAAAAAACAGGAAAGGCCGATCTGCTTCCACACTTCCCAATCCTTTTATCTGTCACCTAGCGTGTCCCCTCCCTCTCATCCCTTTTCCATGCACGCCTCTTGGCCTCATTTCCCACTAACCCAGTAACACACTGAGCCTGCCACCCCCCCACCGCCCCACCCCCACTAACCTGCAGTCTCCAATGAACAGCATGGCACCCTGTAGCGGGGGGGGTTGTTGTACAGCATGTGTGCATACAGTGCATGGGAATCAACAACAGTCAACCCGACCCAAAGTGGCCCCCAGGCAATTTTTTTTTATGACACCCCCCCACCCCCACTTTGGCCCAATAATTTCACAGGAAATGTATAGGTCCTGTATGTATGGAGTTTGCGTGATAAAAGTACACCGTACATTACGGTAATTATATCAGATTAGAATTTCATGATGTTTTTGGCCCCCCCTGGAGGCCACAGTGCCCTTGGCATCTGCCTGCATTGCTAATGGGCCTGCTGGCGCTGGGAATCAAGCCTGGCTAAAGCATTGGGAATGTGTGTGTTCATGTGTTGTGTTGTGTTGTGTTGTTGCAGGTGCTACGACAATGCCGGAGACGACAACATCGGCTGACGTGGAAAACATTCCAGGTTAGTTTCTGGACCGCTATCGGAGTACCGGGCTATCATGCTACCATGCTACCATGCTACCATGCTACCATGCTACCAGCAGCTTGAAACTCAGCACGTTCCAAGTCAATATTTATCTGCTCATCGTTGGCTTTGAATTGTGTTTTATCATCGGACTCTCATCTCTCTCTGATGTATGTGTTATTAAAGTTGATGATAAGCCCCCAGGAGGCCCCCCACTGATGCTAGGATGATTAGCACTGGTGCTCTGCTGCTGCATCCTCAGCATAATCGCTAATCACCAGGCTAGCACACACACGGCTAAACAGGCTAGCACCATGCTAATGACCCCAAATAACAGAATGTTTTGGTTTCGTACTCCTCCACGCTGCCGATAGTGGATGATCCACTGAGAGGATGTGGCCCGGTCTGACCTTCGCTAATGGGGGCGTCCTGTCGGCTCCACTCAGCCTGCTAAGCGCTACTGTAATATACTCTTTACATTCATGCTAATGATGCTCACATAATATTTCATGCACACTAACAGTCCACCCGCCCCAGCGTGGCACCCTAGGGGAGATTTTAGTTGGCACCCCCCTCCTTCGCTGATTCACGTATCCACACAAAACAAAACTGGAGTAGCATTGTTGTTAGCGCTGTTTTAATGGCGAGTTTATCACAAATTACAAATACGTACAAAAAATGTGACTTAGTTTTTGGCGCCCCCTGGAAGCCGCCCCACCCTGAGCGTGTATTGCATAACGAGCCAGTTGGCATAGAGGATGATGGGAGACGCAAGTCATCATGTAAACATGCTAGCAGGCATCGCAAATATTTTAATTGGCAAAGTGGGGAAAAATGTTGAAATGGTAAATACAGCCCCCCCCCCCCCCCCCCTCGCCCCCATCCATTACGGGAGGGAATGTTTTCATTCCATTCTCCGGCATCTTTCTTTATCCAGCGTGACAAAGCACCAATGCCGTAACCCCCCCTCCCCTCCCACACACACATCTTGCCGCATGTGTTCATGGAGAATGGCATTGTTGGGGAGCCCCCCCCCCCCCCCCCCCCCCCCCGGCTCTTCTACCATCCTTGTCTTCCAACCTCAAGTCCCCACTCTCATTAAAATCCACAAGTCTCTGTGGGGAGCTCGAAATCAAAGTAGCCGTGTGTCCCCTTTCCTTCCCCATCAAGGGATCCTTGGCCCCCGTATTTTTACATCCCATCATTTCCTTCCAGAGGAATGGAATCACCGGCATGGGTGGGAATATTGTATCATCATCATCATCAATCGGGATGGGATGAAATAAATGAATTGAAATGATGACTTGAATGGGTCAGAAATGAAATCATATTGGAATGAAGTGTTGTTAAATAGGTTATTAATTATTAGTATTAATTCATTCAAATACGTCCCAGGTGAGCCTCCTCACCTTCTGTCCTGAGAGCTAATGGAACGCTCCTGGTCCCAGCCAACTTCCTGCGGTTCTTTGCTGCCCTCTAGTGTTTGCAGCTCAGCTCCTGAAGCGCCTGAAGCGCCTGAAGCGCCTGAAGCGCCTGAAGCGCCTGAAGCGGCTGAAGCGGCGCTCTGCCTTCACGTGTGAGCCATCAGTGGACTGTCGTCTCACGGCAACCTTCTCTTGCAGATCTGATGTGGTTTGCCTGCGACTTCGGCTGGGCCAACGACCCGACCTTCTGCAGGTGGACCTCGGAGGACACCGGTTCTCCGTGGCAAATCCAGTCGAGTGGAACGCCCACCCTCAACACTGGTCCCAAAATGGACCACACAGGTGAGCTCTGCTCTTCAACTTCTATCTACAGTATGTGTGGGCATGTTCTCCAGACCTGTTGAGATGTTTCCAAGGACCTTCTGTTCTATGTGTAGATATTGTTAATGAATCTCCGCTTGGGGAGGAGATCCCGCCCCAAGTGGAGGAGTTTAAGTACCTCTGGGTCTTAGTCTTGAGTGAGGGAGGAACGTGACTCTGCGGTGGTTCGTTGTGGTGAAGAGTAGAGCCGAAAGGCAAAGGTCAACTTAACGTTCCTACCCTCACCTAGCTTCAGGAGCTTTGCGTTACGACCGGAAGGACACGACCACGTCCACCAAGTGGACTCTGGACTCACGCTATACCTGTCATGTCCACCAGGTGGCTCAGGAAACTTCATCTACACCTTGACGACGGGTTTCCAGGAGACGGAGGTGGCCCGGCTGGTCAGCCCGCAGGTCACGTCTCCAGAGTCGGACCTGTGCGTGTCGTTCTGGTACCACATGTTTGGCTCCCACATCGGAATGCTGCACATCAAACAACGCAAGCAGACCACCGATGGCCCGGCGGACATCTTGCTCTGGACGGTCAGCGGCCACCAGGGGAACCGCTGGAGGGAAGGCCGGGTCCTGGTGCCACGCACAAACAAGCCCTACCAGGTAACGGAGACCTTTGTCCAAAGTCCACTCAGATCGGAGCTGAAAGGTGACTTGTTGTAGGTGGTGATTGAAGGTCTGGTGGAGAGGAAGAGCTGGGGAGATATTGCTGTGGATGACATCAAGGTTCTCAACGGCCTCAGTGCAGCGGACTGTAAAGGTGAGATTGGGAATCCAACACCATCCCCGCTTGATGTTTGGGAACTCGGATGTCGCATTCGAGAGTTTAGAGAAGTTCGCCTGGAAAGGTCGTGGAGCGTTTTAGCTTCAGACCACGGTTCCTAGATTTTAGCGAGATCATTGTTGGCAGAGCTTTCAAGTACGTTTTCTGTTTGGGCAGATCCAGATGTTCCCACCGAGCCCATGCTACCGGAGGACGGCTTTAACGAGATCAGTAAGTCCTTTCATTTGGTACACTTGGATCTTGGCGCCTCCATCAGTTCATGCTCAAAGACTAGATAGGACTGCTACAGACTCGATAGACGCTTTAGTGCTATTTATTAGAAACTGTCTGGAGCAGTCCTATCTAGTCTTTGGGCTCCAGACTAGATAGGTGCTTTAGAGCTGCCCTAGTCTGGCTTTAGAGCTGTCCTATCTAGTCTTTTAGCATGACGTGACAGGTAAAAACATCTTCCAGGGCATTCTGAACAGTTGACTTGCCACTAATTGGCTAGAGCTGTCCTATCTAGTCTTTTAGCATGATGTGACAGGTAAAAACATCTTCCAGGGCATTCTGAACAGTTGACTTGCCACTAATTGGCTAGAGCTGTCCTATCGAGTCTTTTAGCATGATGTGACAGGTAAAAACATCTTCCAGGGCATTCTGAACTGTTGACTTGCCACTAATTGGCTAGAGCTGTCCTATCTAGTCTTTTAGCATGATGTGACAGGTAAAAACATCTTCCAGGGCATTCTGAACTGTTCATTAGCCACTAGTTGGCTAGAGATATCCTATCTAGTCTTTTAGCATGAAGTGACAGGTAAAAACATCTTCCAGGACATTCTGAACTGTTCATTAGCCACTAGTTGGCTAGAGCTATCCTATCTAGTCTTTTAGCATGAAGTGACAGGTAAAAACATCTTCCAGGACATTCTGAACTGTTCATTAGCCACTAGTTGGCTAGAGCTATCCTATCTAGTCTTTTAGCATGAAGTGACAGGTAAAAACATCTTCCAGGGCATTCTGAACTGTTCATTAGCCACTAGTTGGCTAGAGCTATCCTATCTAGTCTTTTAGCATGATGTGACAGGTAAAAACATCTTCCAGGGCATTCTGAACTGTTCATTAGCCACTAGTTGGCTAGAGCTGTCCTATCTAGTCTTTTAGCATGATGTGACAGGTAAAAACATCTTCCAGGGCATTCTGAACTGTTCATTAGCCACTAGTTGGCTAGAGCTATCCTATCTAGTCTTTTAGCATGAAGTGACAGGTAAAAACATCTTCTAGGGCAATCTGAACAGTTGACTTGCCACTGTTAGCTAGCGCTGTCCTATCTGGCCTTTGAGCTTGACCTGATGCTAAGGCAGGCCAAGGCAAGACAAACTGAACGCTCCAGTTGATATCGGTTTACTTGGAATATTAAAGGTTAAAGGTCAGACGGTAAAATGTATTGTGGTCATTTTTAGGATTACAGTTTCTAATATTTCCGCTCACATTTGTTCTCGTTCCAGTCGAGGAGGTCACGGAGTACCCAGACTTCGTGGAGACCAACCAGATCAGCGGGGCGGGCAACATGCTAAAGACACTTGACCCGATCCTCATCACCATCATCGCCATGTCCGCCCTGGGGGTCTTCCTGGGCGCCATCTGCGGCGTGGTCCTTTACTGCGCCTGCTCTCACGGCGGCATGTCCGACAGGAACTTATCAGCCCTGGAAAATTACAACTTCGAACTTGTGGACGGCGTCAAGTTAAAGAAGGACAAACTCAACGTACAGAGCTCGTACTCGGAGGCATGAGACCGCGATGGACTCGAGCGCGGTCACGTGACAACGAGACTCACTGTAGCGACTTCTCCTCGTTGACCCGACGAGGAGGCGGACTCTTCGGAGCGCCATCACCCTCCACCTTTTGGACGGGGGACGATTTCAGGAACCAATGGGAGGTTTGAATGAATCCACGCTTTTCTCAGGAGCTGCAGTAAATACTGTAGAACCTACCAGTAGGGGGCACTGTGTACAAAAGAAAATACAGGAAAAAAAAATGTACAGATAATTTAGATGAAATTTTAATTTTCTATTTTGATTTTCCATTCATTTTTACAATCGGATGCTGGTGTTGAGACCAATTTATGAATAATCTTTAGAGTATTTATCATTTTCTGCAAAATAAAAGATTTTTTGTGGAGGGGGGGGGGTGAACGGGGGAGAGTTCATGGTGGTTGCTTTTCAAGTTTTGAAATCCAAATCCCGAATGAACCATATCCGGCAAAACTGCCCGCACTTGGCATACAGGGTGAGCTCCTCAACGATGAATCTGATCCAAGTCCCCTGTTGGCCCACTGAGTCACGAGGCCATGGTTGTGACAGTGCCTTTCGTACGAATCCCACCAGGACTGGCTTTTTTACTCCGCTCGGCTTAACTTATGATGGATGGCAAAGACGGGATCACGTGATCGTGGAAGTAGCGGAGAATGCAGCTTTGTCTTTTTTCCTCGTCTGTGTCCAACAAAACCACACGCTGTAAATATCTTTTCATATATTTTATTGCCGTTTTTTTAAAGAAAGTGAAAAGGAAAACTTCAGACTGTTTTGTGGATGGTGCAGTGTTCATGTTTCATTTTCAAGACCACGTCAGCAATTTCAATGGGTGTGCATTCAAGGCCGTCTGTCTGTACGGCGGCCGAGACGGGCAAACGTTCAAGAGCTTCGTGCACAGAAATGATCCCAAACCAAAAACACGCAGCGGGAATCTGGGTGGTAAAAATGCTTTACTGTATAATCTAAAATATTGCGTTTTAAAGCGAGGGTGCTGATATTCAAACATACTGCAAGCATTAGATCCCGCCTCTTCCTGCTTTGAGTGCGAGCGCTAAGCCCACATTGTCAGTTAATGATAGCAATTTGGCAAAGTTTAGCAACTAATGTTATCAGTCATTGAATGTAAATTATTGAGCGCCTCTCTGAGACAGCCTTGATATTATTTTATTCAGGCACAACATTTTGGTTTAATCTGTAATTATGAAAAATATTTTTTTTGAACTCCAACATTTTAGTTTTGGGGCTTTGTGTGTCTGTTTGATATTTGCAGCACATTTAGCTTTTTTTTGCAATGTCTGTGAATGCATCATTTTTAATATGCAGCATTTTCATGTCGGTGGTTGCTTGTTTTGGTTTGTGATCATTTCTGTCCAGAGCGTTTGGACGTTGCTGCGTTGCATTAAAACCACCAGTGGATGAATGAGTGAAAAAAAAAACACGATGGACTTCCGGCGCTTTCTGACAACCAGCTAACCATTTCTGCCTCATGTCCGTCATGTAGCTGTCATAAGTCATGCGCATTGTGATGATAAGAGGCGCCAACATACCAAAAAAGGCAATCATCTTAGCTTTTGGCTCCTCTGGATGTCACTGTGGATGCTTCAGCCATGTGGGAACACGGCTGGAGTGCTTTGTTTGGGGACGTCTATTAAAGGAGGGCTGAACTGAGGGGTGCTGCCATCATACTTTCATCATAAACGTGCTGTTCACACGCTGTATTGTAGCTTCTGGCCTGCTGGCCCGCCAATCACTTCTCATGTAGCAGCCGCCATGATGTCACAGCTGATGTCGTTAGGGCGGCCTCATGGAAGCCTGCGTCCTGGGGGCTCAACGCTCCAAGGAAGAAACCGGCAAGATGCACAATCCTTCACGGAGAAAAGCAACGTGTCTGCCGAAAGCAGCAAGAGGCCCAAATGTGACCTTGAGGTTCTCCAGTGGGGGGAGCCATCCTGCTGCACAAAACATGCTTTGCAGCATCGTGAGCGTTCGTGGCAGCACGCAAACAAGAAGGTTGCCATCTTTTTCACTTGTGATTTGTGTGTTGCGCCGTGGTGAACATGTCCCCTCTCGGCGGCTTGCCATTGCTCAACCGCTACGCCGTCGCCTCTTCAAATCGTTTCAATGAAAAACTAAGACAAAAGTTTGGCGCCCGCAAGGTCTGCTGCTCAAGCGGTGGGGAAAATACAAAGGAAACAAGGTTGCACTGATGAATATGATGCTGAAAAGCTTACGTCTTTATGACGAATACTTGGAAAAAACAGGAGAAATGTGTTCATATTTTATAGCTAGAATTTCAGGGTATGTGACATAACTCTGAAATGTAAAAATACCAAGATGTTTTCATTATCGAAAAATGCATTCTAGATTCCCACCCAGTTTGTACTGTCGTTACAATCTTTGTGTTTTGTTTTGGGAAGAAAAGTCAGACTTTTATTTTCAATACTGCTTCTGTAATCTGCTGTTGTAGAGGAAAAAAGAATAAACAGCAAAACCTTTGTAAAAAAAAAAAAAAAAAAAAAAGGGCGACTACGGACTCAAGTTAATGACGACTCCAGCTTCACTGACTCACGGGTGCTGGACAAAGACTCGCTTGTGGTTTGAGGAGGACTCGGGTATTACTGACTCGAGACTTTAGTTTCACTGACTCGTGTGGTGACAAAGATTCAAGTTTCACTGATTGACAGGAGCTCAACAAAAACTATTGATGACTGGAGTTCCACTGACTCACGGGTCGAGGATGTCTCTGGTTCATTACCTTGTGGGTTCTTGATGACCGGAGTCAGTAAAGACTCAGCTTTGACATATTCACTTTAATTGTTTAATTGTTTGGGAACCACTGTCACAGCACACAAACATATTGGCATGTGTTGTCTAAAAGTGTTAATCGGTTCCATCTCTTACTAGTTGACTGTTTTCCTGTAGCAATAAGGAGGCTAAGGAGAGGGCAGAATGATTGCATGGTGACGAGGGCGGGTGCCGACCATGAAGGCAACACTGATGTGGGCTTCACTTGCTTCCAGAGAAGCCTGTCATTAGCTCCAATCAGGCTGAGGCTTCATTTTTAACCCCTCCAGACGTGTGGTCTTTGCTGGCGATACCAATCACTTGAGGTAAAACTGGTCTTAAAATAGCATTCCCCTAAGTGCTGTTTGTGTATTTTACTTCTCGTACCTATAAATGTGGCGTTTGTAGCCCACAGCTGCTATTTTATTGGTCTTTGGTTCTTCGAAAAGCACAAATCAATCGGAAGTTCGGAACGACACTTCCTGATCGTCACGAGACTGCTGGGAGATGCGTTCAGGAACACTCCGAACATCATGTATGTGTGGTTCGAACAAAAAGAAACACTGCAAGGTGTTGGTCCTGCGGGTAGGACCTCTTGGGTTCGAATCTCCATTGGGCATCCATGTGTGGAGTTTGCATTTTCATTTTCTTCATTGTCTTTTCCGGTTCCTCCAGTTTCATCCCGCATTCCGTGAGTGATTGTTTGCCAATAACTGTACGTGTCCTGCGGCCAGTCCAGGGTGAAAAGCTCCAGCATACCCCCGCGACCCGAGTGAAAATACATGGATGGATGGAACTCGTATAATACGGTAGGTACTGTACTCGGATGTAGTACTTCTTACTGGCCACTAGGTGTCAGTCATTTCACTTATTTACATTTCCCATAGCTAACACCTCTGAATCTATATTGTCACTACTTATTTGCTCTTACGTTTATGTTTATTAGTATTTAATTATGTCATGTCTAAGGCTTTCAGTGCCCAAACTCCTAAAATATTCTATCCATTTATAAATAAGGAATCCTGTCATGAATAATCCAATAAATTTAATGCAAGAACAAAGGTAGGACTGAGAGTAACGCACTGGGATACCTTGTACGTGTAACTCTAAATGTTGCCACTAGATGGCGCCTCGACAAAGCAGCACAACATAGCAGGAGTGATAATAATTGACGTTATAATAATTGATGTTATAAAAGGCTATCCTGGTGACACAGGGTCATATATTGCAAGCATTTGTTAGTTAATAATAACTGAATAGTTTCCTAAAGAGCAGTGCATGTTAAAAACAATATTTTTGTGTTTTTAGTGTAATTAGTTGACTTTGCAGTGACCATTAGTGACCACGGGGTGGCTCTAGAGTTCACGATTTTTCATTGAAAAAATCATATTGCATTATGTGTGCAGTACACACATTTCCGAAGTGAAATGAGGGCTATGATTAAGTCCAATACCAGATTAATGAAAATATATTCTGTTT
This sequence comes from Doryrhamphus excisus, assembly GCF_037039965.1. NCBI lineage: Eukaryota > Metazoa > Chordata > Actinopteri > Syngnathiformes > Syngnathidae > Doryrhamphus > Doryrhamphus excisus. Next base: position 1,341,554 of record NC_136361.1, read on the forward strand.
TCATTTGCCTGAGCAGTGACTGCTAGGAAGTGATGACGTTTGACTTCCTGCTTGGCATGATGCATATCTTTATCACATCCTGCTGCTCATCTAAGCAAAGTTTTTATCTTTCCTCAGGCAGCTTATGATGTGATGTAATGTGCTTATCAGATGCATTGTGGGTGGTGTGATATGATTCCTCCTGTACAAACTTCCCAAAGTAAAACCTCCGAGGCCTAAACCATGCCGGTCTAATCCTGGAAGGACAGGCAATGCTAATGTAATAAGTCTAGACTTTTATTTCAAGTGCAGATTTCGCTTTGTGAGCGTCTCAGGGGGCTCTGGGGGGGGTTAAGCATTCCCTGCTTAAACATTCACTGGAGACTAAACAGGATTCAAGGCCCTTCCGGACTTGATGCTTTGTTTTTTCATGTGTTTTCTTGTGTGTGTGTGTGTGTGTGTGTCCTGTGCTGAAGAAGAAAGATTTTCCATGAAGTTGTGAGATAATAAACATGTCAGCAAAATAACAATTCCATGATTATATATTCTGAAATATATCACAGTAAAAAGATGTTATTGATAGTCACGCAGGAGTAGTTCCAAAGAAGATACACAACAACACAACCACGACAAATTATATTAGAATTATATATTATTATTATAACAATTGTAGTTGAGCCAACAAAACATGGTGGTTCATTTGCACCTTTTGCCCAAAGACTAGGTGGACGTTGATAAAGTGTGAAGACTCCATAGAAAACATGATAAAGACTCAGTTTTTAGGACATGAAGTGAAACTTTAATCCTAAATACATATGTATGTAAGTATAGACAAATGAAAAATAAACAGAAAAAAACATAAAGCTGTCAATTGTGTTGGAATGACGTGTGCTGACTTTCACCAGTGTCAAGTGCTCTAAAACCGGAACACGTATTGTATTGTTGTCAAAATAAAAGCACATGCAGACAATAATAATTCAAATTGAGACCAAACGGACAGAACTTGTGTATATTCTCGTTGTACTGTGAGTATGGACAGCTTAAGACGACATGCTGATAAGCTGCTGTGGTGAAATCATAAAGACCAGCTGTGCATTGTCTTTTATTTTGAAAAGCTGCCAAGAAACGGAAAGCCATATAGCAGAGCTTGACGTGTCCAGTAGCAGTGTGGTAGTCCCAGGCTGGCTGCAGCAGAGGAGGTTGCCCAAACGTCAGCGTGGCTTCCCCACAGTAAGAACTCTCTGGATATTATTCGATTTTTTAATTCCAGGTCGTGTCCATGTTTACGCTGGATGTAATGAGCGGCAGCGGGAATCCACGGTGAGGTTTTTTCTGCTGGGGGAACGTGTTGCGGTGCCAACAGGGCAGCGAGTTGCCTCCGCTTGTGGATCTTCTTGGGGAGCAGAGGAGCAATAACACGACGACGCGAAGGTAAACTACACACACTTCACAAACCAAGGAAAGTCTTATGGGGTTGACAATTACGGTATTTTTATTTTTACGGTAACACGCCTCTTGTGACTCCTGTTAGGGTCACTTTTGTATGATTATTCGGGACTTTATCCATACTTTTTGTAACAACCATAGTGTTTTATTTTTCATCTAAAGTAGGGTTGAAATAAAGACAACGGTTTTTGTTTCAAGTTGTCATTTTTAATGCTCAGCCCATTTAAGTATTACCTCTGTGCCAGTTGTTAATGGCACAGAAATAATCCTCAAAGTCCAAATACACACCAAGAACACAAAAAAAAACGCCATCACTGCAGCATTAGTAAAGGTTTGTTTGTAAAGGCTGCTCGGAGCGTGTGGCTGAATACAGTACACCTTGCTGGGCCAACGTCTTGATATTTCATTATGACAAAGCAACAGGTAGACTTGGTCAAATCATCATTTATTCCAGTCCTTCTAACCTCCAGCCTTGCACAAAATATACTCAAATCTAACTAAAAAGTCATAATTTCAACATCTTTATTACAAATGATAGCCACCACCTTGCACAACGAAAATAAACAGAATGACGGGAAAGGAGACTTGAATTCATCCATGATGTCAGGAAAAGGTGATGATGTACGAGCCAGAGCTCACCTGTTCCAACCTAGTCGACATCCGTGGAGAATGCCGTGCGACAGGTCGTGTGTTTGGACATCAGATGACAGTTTCATAATAATGAATTCGGGGGAGGATGCTGCTGATGGAGATGTGGAACAGCCAAGCAGGTCCATCCCGTGGTGTGGGTCCTGGGCGTGTGGATAGGACACAGACACATTCCCAGCGTCAGGCTGTACGTGATTAGGATGGGAGCGCCACACGAAGGAGGACAGGATGGATTTAATCAAGGAAATGGATGCGGGGGCGGGAGGCAAGGACAGGGGGAACGTGGGGACGTTGCAATGAGAAAGGGAAGGAGGCGGGGGTGGTATGGAAGGTTAATTGAGGAGGACAGTGGGGGGGTGCGTTTAGCTTCTAGAAGGTAGTAGGCATCAGCTAAATGCACGTGACCCCAAGCCCCCCAGGGAACAGCTGCTGCTCTATGGGTCGGACGCCCACCTGATTTACGAGACACACCAGGGGTTTCTTTCTGGACATGTGACAGTTCTCATGTGCTACCTGCATCTCGGGTGCAACCACCATGATGAATGTACCACCTTCCTGTCAAATCCTCAACATGTTATGTTTTTGCAGTTAGTCATCCGGGGTGTCTTGCTTTGCTTCCATGGAGCTGGACTCCGCCAACACGTTAGCCTTCTCCCTCCTTTAGCTTGCCCCACATTTAGTGGGAATGTATTGTGGGCGGTGGCCTGTTTCTAAAAACAGCCCCCAACGCCCCTCCGAGAAGTGGTTAAAAGCCAACCTCGGCTCGCAAGGGTCCAAGCTGAACGTGTTACGTCGGTGGAAAAATAGTAGCAGAATGTTTTTATTGTCACAGCCTGGCCTGTGGGAAGGAACAGACGTGTTTATTTGGCTTTCATGGCCTGTCTTTGTAGAATACACAACTCTCTTATTATTCACAAGTATGATTTCTGCATGGAAGGAATCACAGAATTAGCCAATAAAAACATAATCTACTATTGAACGCAGAATCTGGTGGAAATTGATGCGTGAAAGGAAGCTAGCAGTGTTAGCTTAGTTTAGCAAAGCATGTTTGTTGTGTTGTACAGTTTGATATTTGATCATATTTTACCATCGTGCAAATTCCGAGTGAAATAAGGACATGATGCACATTTATTAGTTTATTCTTACTCCCAGCTCGTATTAAACCATCAACAGACATTCTCAACTCGCATTTTTTCTGATTGTGTCAACAAAATCAGTCTTTAAAAAATCTTACATGAATATGGCGATTTGTCTTCCCAAGCACAAGCATGGGCATTACAGTTTGTTGAAGACAAGCGTGAGAATACACCAGGTTCCATTTTAAAACTGGATAGAAATATGACAGGTGGACCTCAGCCACATCATCCATCTTCTTTCACTTCTCAGTGTCGATATTGCTGTGGTTGCTTTTGCAGCTTGAAAACCTCCACATGGCAGCATGGCGTTCCTAGCGAAGAAGGAGATGTTGTTAAAAGTTCACAGGATGGCTTGAGGCAGTGACATAATAAACAATGCAAACGCTGTTCTCCGCCTGAGTGAATGGCTCTTTCTGACACTCCATGGCAATGGAGTGGCAATCAGACGTGCACAATGGCACGGATTGTAAATAGAAGAAGTAGGGAAAAGATGAATCGCCCAGCTAGGAACTGAAAGTGTTGAACAAGTGCAGAAGTACAAGTACAGCTGCCTCCGAGGTATCGGTCAATCACTGTGATCCGTCCGTTTCCATGCACAACTTCCACACGGACAACAGCAAGCAAGAATGCTGTGAGCGAACCGGCGTCATGTCATTCCCAGCCTGTCAGTCAGTCTGTTGCTTCAAGTCAGTTTGTCGTTTCTGGTTCACACATCTTGAAAATGAAGCATGACAGCTTTGTGTTGCTCCCAGGAGGGAAAGCATAAGCATTGAGTGCTTACTGTTCCCGGTCCGCAGCGCTAGCGGAAATGGAGGCCTTCTAGTTCAAGCGTCGGGCCCGGGCCTAATGAACGGCATCTGTTTGTCATTAACGTGTCGGATTCTGCACATTCAAGCCGAGGTGGCCACAGCTGGGCCGCCTCGGATTAACACCCAACGTTGACGTTACTGTTTTCCTTGATGGCAGGAGCACACTTTGTTCAGTAGTTGGCAGACATTCTTCATGACGGGTCGGCTACTGTTGTAGCGAGCTCGTGTTCTTCATGACGGGTCGGCTACTGTTGTAGCGAGCTCGTGTTCTTCATGACGGGTCGGCTACTGTTGTAGCGAGCTCGTGTTCTTCATGACGGGTCGGCTACTGTTGTAGCGAGCTCGTGTTCTTCATGACGGGTCGGCTACTGTTGTAGCTAGCTCGTGTTCTTCATGACGGGTCGGCTACTGTTGTAGCTAGCTCGTGTTCTTCATGACGGGTCGGCTACTGTTGTAGCGAGCTCGTGTTCTTCATGACGGGTCGGCTACTGTTGTAGCGAGCTCGTGTTCTTCATGACGGGTCGGCTACTGTTGTAGCGAGCTCGTGTTCTTCATGACGGGTCGGCTACTGTTGTAGCTAGCTCGTGTTCTTCATGACGGGTCGGCTACTGTTGTAGCTAGCTCGTGTTCTTCATGACGGGTCGGCTACTGTTGTAGCTAGCTCGTGTTCTTCATGACGGGTCGGCTACTGTTGTAGCGAGCTCGTGTTCTTCATGACGGGTCGGCTACTGTTGTAGCTAGCTCGTGTTCTTCATGACGGGTCGGCTACTGTTGTAGCTAGCTCGTGTTCTTCATGACGGGTCGGCTACTGTTGTAGCTAGCTCGTGTTCTGCACTGGGGCAGAACACTCAGGCATGTGCTGGATGCTATTTACATATCTGCCTTTCATTCGTCATTGATATGCATTTACAATAGTTGATGCATGTCAATGACAATTAAAGGTCGAGTAAAGATTTAGGACAGGCAGCTGCTGATGACATCACAGACGGGCCAAGCCAGAGTCCATTTAGCGTAGACTGATCTTATTTCCACGATGCTTTGTTGTTTCTGGATCTATATGGTCACTGGATCCTCATTGGATCACTGATTCATTCTGTAGAAAGTGACGGTTGGGACGGGTCGCCCCAGGTCTAAAGCGGATCTCCTGATGAATATTTCACAGCTGTATTTGTGTGAGACTGCAGACATGTTGTCATCTTTTATCCTGGACGGAGGAGCCTTTCCTGTTGGCGATCCCAGAAAGTAAATATCTGGGCAGATGTTAAAGGTCCTGAGCGTGGCTGCGGCGTTATCGCTTTTAACGTCACAAAAGCTCTGCAGTACAACCCAGACTTCTCCATACTCCTTTCTTTGCTTGCCTTTGGTTTCCTCCCGTGTCACTTCATGCCTCATTTGCAGGGGAAGGGTGTGTGGGGCAGACGTGGCTGCTTTTCCAGAAACATAATACAGACTTCCTGTGTGATCCAGCTTCCTGTGTTTCTCAGCAGAGGAAGGAGCAGCTCAGCAAGCGTAGGGGAGGTTTCAGCCGTTCTGGTTGTCCTGAAGTGGTGATGGTTTGAACATGATGACATCACGTGACCAGAAGTGAGCCTGGCATGACTCACCACCGTGGTCATTGTCATATTTAGTCGTATTATTCTCCAAAATGAGTCATAGATGTAATTCCACCTTGTCGTAAGCTGAGACCATTCCATTCTTGGAATGCAGAAGACGGCAAACGTGGTTCCGTCTGTGTGCCCGGATACAGCGCCACATGGAGGTGTCCCTGGTGCATGGCATCCTTTTCACCCAGTGAGCCCTCCAGGTTGAACTGGAGGGACAGGAACTCTGGGCACACAGCGGCCAGGGGGCAGGAACTCAGACGGGAACCACTCTGTGGTCTGCCTGGTCTGATAGCGGAGCTTTGACATTGTCAGGAATCCTGCCAGCTTTGAGTGACGGCTTAGAAAATGATGTTCCTGCGGGTGTACGGGTTGAGGGGAGGTGAGCTTCTTTTCTCGCCTTTTGAGTGATTGCAGGCGCCAGGTGGAAGCATGAGTCAGAAATATCTTTTCAGCACAGCACAACTATTTTCCCCAGTGGGACGGAGCCACGAATAGCCCTCCCCCCAGGCTGTGGATGATTGTTTCAATGGACCCGGTGGGCTAGCTGTCACCATAGGAGCATCATCGCCAGGAAGGATTGGAAGCTGGTGGACAGGAAGCAGCGCCACCTGCAGTACATGCTGTTGATTGGTCAGGAAAGGCACGAGCCCTGCGCCGGTGTATGTTTACCTTCTGTCCCACACAAGCGGAACGCTGGCTGGCTTCAGGCCGCCATATAGTACGTGGCTGAGGGTTTCACGTCTGCCGTCAAGCACAGTAAGACGATCATGAACTTCTATTATTAAGTTATGGATGATTAGGAGCATCAGTGGCTTATTTTGGAAACGGCAGTCAAAGACCTTTTGTTGTGACCACCTGATCTTTAACATTCTTATCAGTCATTTTAATCGGTGAATGACTGCAGGGGTCAGCCCCATCCCTACGACATTTGGTACCAGCACCGAAGCGAGCAGGAATTTTCATGCTGGATAGAGGAGAGTGGGTGGAAGCTTTCTTGGTTTGACATTCCTTTCTCTGGATCACAATTTCCACTCCACGGCCAATGTTTTTCATAGTTCTTTCCATGAGAAGAATATTTTTCTTAAATGTTGGTGCTAGGGTTGTCATAATACCCGAATGTCGCTAGTCAGTACCAATACTTGTGGATTTACACAATTCTCCATTGCCCTGCATTTTACATTCACAGCTTTATTAAAGTATTTCAGTAGTAGTAGAAGTTTCAAAGTATTTAAGATCACCGTGCTTCCGACATCTTGTTGTAGAGAGTTTAAATTGTTCGTGCAGTGGCTTGCTGTGTAAGCCGTGAGTTTGAGACCCCCGTTTGACCGAGTGAAGTAAAAATAAATATGAGCTCAGAGAGCTTCTAATAACGTCACATACCATGACAAGTTGGTTCCGTCATTAGCTTAACATCTCTGTTCACTCGGGGTGTCACAGGATCTCCGGGGATGAAAACGTGACGACTTGTCGTCCAGAAGGCCCGGGATGATGATAATATTGAATGCATCACTCGATGAATGAAAATGCTCTTAATATGTTGCCAAATCACGTCTCTCGCTTCCAGACAGACAAAGCCTTGGCGTGTTATGTAGAACAACGGCATGAATGGAGTGAGCCCTTTTTTCAGCCATATGGTCTCTTTGTCTTGGTGGGTGCAGAGGAGTGTAACGTAGCAGAAAATAATTGACTAGATTGCAATATATCGTTATATTTTTTAATTGTACTTTTCTTTAAAGTCATGTTAAAGTCTCGTCTTGTCTCGTAGACCCAACCTCGTGTCTCGTGACACCCCTGACGGCCCAAGAAAAGAATGTTGAGTGTAGTGGAAGTATGTATTCTTGTTGTGACGTCGTAGCTGCTGGTGTGAATGTCCTGCAGGCGAGGAAGCGGCTAAACGCTGAAGGCGGCAACGTCTGTCCCATTAGGATAAATGGTCACACTGGGCCTCTTTTATGGAGGAGAGGGCGGCGAGTTGGGACACTTTTAGGGTCAGATCCTCTTTCATGGTCTCAGAGGACAGCCTGATTCATTGCTTTTGTCCTCCATGAGAGGCTCCTCCGGATGGTGATGGGGGGGCGGGATGGACCCTGTTTAGTATTCTCCTTCAGCTTGTCATGTCTCGGAATTCCATTATTCCTCATGGCTGTTGAAGGTTATTTGAAGTCAGAAGGTCGCAGGCTGGCTGGGGCTGACGTGGGGCAAGTAGGCAGTGAATGATGATGGGAGGATGGTGGTGTGAGTGGGAGAGGAAGGAAAGCAAGGAGGGGGAGTGTGGAATGCCAAAGATATGCCAGAGACCAAACGCAGGATGTGATAGGCCTGCGGAAAAAAACCCTCCAGTACGCTGCTGCAAGTTTTTATTTTTACACAAAGCAGCAGAACCATCCCTTTTCTGGGAAAGTAGGGCTCCTTTTTCAGTCCACCATGAAAGTCCAACACGCTGTGCAGGAAGAACTCATAGCATGAGAAATGAGCCATGCGCCATTAGTTCCTCTGCTGTCCTTTAAATGGAGCCTCATCTCCAGGCAGTTAGTTGAGCAAACCCCCCCTCCAAGTCATGATTCAGAGTCCCGGTGCCAGTGAAGCAGCTCTGGACCGCAACAGTATGTAAAATAAAAAGAGTTGGCATCGGAGCAGCTTCCCTTTGTCAGATTAAAGCAGGGCTTTCCTGCACTTGGAGTATCCCTTCTTCCCCCAGACGTGCTCAGGAGGAATGGAAAAGAAGGGAAAACAGGAAAGGGCGGCGCTCATTTCCATACTTGGTGCTGCTGACTGGAGTCCAGAGGAAAAGCTCTCCCAGACTTAGCTTGCCGTTGCTGACTTGGCCCTTTATCCATCTTCCATAATCCCCCTGCTCACTTTGCTAGTACGTGTCCGTGTAGCATGATGGTGGCGTTGGTGGCGATCTGGGCTCCACATGATGTAAATATGATGTCATAGGCGTTGAGGTAATATTGCTATGCCCTCGCCCAGTACTAAAAAAAAGAGTTTTACAGTTTTTCCGGTGCCGATGACGAATATAGGGACCCACCTTGCCTCATTGTCTTCCCTGTGAGAGAGGAGATGCATATAGACACAACAAATCGACCAATCACAGCGAGAGTTGCATGAATGGATGATTTGGTGATGAATTGATTATTCCCTCAGTCTGTGACTATTTTGTATCTCTTTCATTGATGAATGTCATTGTCGTCTGATTTGTCGTGTCTCAAATGTGAATATTGGTGCATTTCTTTCGTCATCCATGAAAGCAAAGCTATTGTCTTTGTATTTTAGGCAAAGCAGTCTAGTCACAGACATTAGCTGGCTTTAGGACCAATTAGGACCATTATTTCAGCACTCCTGGGAAAGACCTTTTCCCTTTTCAGACATAGTAAATCGTTCACAGTAGACCGTTCCTGTCTTATCCAAGTGTCATGGCGGATGGAACAGATATTGACAAATATGGCCTACAATGCATCAATCATCAAAGACCAGATGAATTGTTGCAGCTGTCTTTGGTTGCTGTGAAGGGAATGTTTTTGTAATAACAATTATGCAGAATAATGCAGTCAACCAGCAACTGTAAATCCAAAGTATTCTTCATTAACCCCCCCCCCCCCCCCCCCCACACACACACACACAATAGTGAAGCTACGTGTTGTCTGATATTTGCCTTGAGGCAGCACCAAAGCGTGTGGGTGTCATGTGACGGCATTGGTCATGGCTGTGCGACTGATCTCGTATGCTAACATGACGTCCACGCACACACACACACACACACACCGCCATGCAGCATCAGGGGTGTAATCTGTAGACAAGCAGTCTGCTGTCTGTGGCTATATAAACGGACACACACACACACACACACACTCCAAGGACGGAGGAATGCATCACTTAACACCACACACACTCAACGTCAGAGCTTCCTTTACCGCAGAGAAAGGGAATGCAGTCTTTTATTGGAAGCCCTATGAATAGTTCGTCACCGCCACTCGTTGAAACACTCAGAAGAAGTCATCACTTGGCTCCCAAATTTCAGACTCCTGTCCTCAATGTTGCCCTGGCTGAACTCCGTTCAGGGGGTTGGGATTTAGGAATTGTTTTGACGTTCCACATGGAAATGACATTTGGATGAAGCCGAGGCTGATCCGATGCCGATCAGCACGCTTGAGACTGTAGATGTGGCGCTCGCTCGCTTGTACACCCCAAAAAGATACATTTCTTTGTCATTTCATCTTTGTATTATTTTAGTAGTAGATTTGCAATTATTAAGTATCGAATCATTTTATTATGGTATTTTTGCTTTTTAAAGTATATTGGCAAAACTATGCAAAACAATGTTAATGCAACTAATGTTCCATTAGTACGTTGCATCCCAGACGCAGCTGACCAGAGGACCGGGTCAATATGCATTACCAGACCAGGCCTCCAGGGAGCTGCGGCTATTTACAGCCAAGGGGATTGTGGGAAAAGGCACGCCACGCTGGATGTGAGTGTGTACGTGTGTGTCTGAGTTCAATTAGCTGCCTTTTGCCCTGCGACCAGCTGCAAATAGCCCGGCCCCCACCCCGCCCGCCCAGCACAACATCATCCATTACCTCCGATTCAGAGACTGCCGCTCCTCACTGCCATTTTGTCCAGGAAATGAGTTCATGTCATCTGCCCGCCATCAGCTGTGATTGCGTCATACTTGAAAGAGACTGGAATGGAGCATCATCTTCTTATGTTCTTTCAGATGGACCTGAAGCTGATCTTGGTATCCACCTTGTTAGGAGTCTTCTGCAGCGCCCAGAAAGGTAGGATGCCTGTTGGCCTCCATTACACACACAAATAGTAGCCTACACCGGCCACTAGATGCCATTAATGTTCCTGTATTGTTGGGTGAGATGCACAAGCACCAGACCACAGGAATCCCTAACATGGTCTACTCAAGCAGCCCTAAACCACGTTTACAGACACAAGCAAGTTATTTTCTCTTATGATGTCCACTATATTGGCTAATAGCAGTGTAAATGTCACTATAGGGCTGTTATTTTACGTCTAGTGGGCTCTAATAATGTTAAACAAAACATATGTAGAAGGTGGTAAGCAGGTTTTTGGTTCTTGTATATCTTATTTTCTCTTATGATGTCTACTACATTGGCTAATAGGAGTGTAAAGGTGACTATAGGGCTGTTATTTCACGTCTAGAGGTCTCTAATAATGATGTCTACTACATTGGCTAATAGGAGTGTAACTGTCACTATAGGGCTGTTATTTTACGTCTAGTGGGCTCTAATAATGTTAAACAAAACATATGTAGAAGGTGGTAAGCAGGTTTTTGTGTCTTGTATATCTTATTTTCTTTTATGATGTCTACTACATTGGCTAATAGGAGTGTAAAGGTGACTATAGGGCTGTTATTTCACGTCTAGAGGTCTCTAATAATGATGTCTACTACATTGGCTAATAGGAGTGTAACTGTCACTATAGGGCTGTTATTTCACGTCTAGAGGGCTCTAATAATGATGTCTACTACATTGGCTAATAGGAGTGTAACTGTCACTATAGGGCTGTTATTTCATGTCCAGAGGGCTCTAATGATGTGAAACAAAAATATATAGAAGGTGGTAACCAGGTTGTCTGTGCTCTAACTACAATAGTATTCCATTTAGAAATAAGCAATCCTAATTCATGGAAATTGATGACCATGGTTGGGTCTGGAAGTGATTTAAACGAGGACGACTCTGCTCCTGTTTCTACGGTATTGTATGAAAACAGAAGATAGGTATTTACAAGTTTATTGTAAAGTTTATTTATAAGTGAGGTGAGCTTTTGTAAATATATTATTCCCAGTGGACCCCCCCCCCCCCCCCCCCCCCCAAGGGTATAAAAGGTAGCCGCTGTAATCCTAATGTAATGACATCATTGGCTGCTGCTGAAGCCCCGCCTAAGCATCATGGAGAGGATAATGGAGGCTGGATATTCCACTCCTGTCTCCAATTACCACTGAGCCGCTGCGTTCCAGATGAACTGATGTGTAAACACCGGGGGGGGGGGGGGGGGGGGCTTAAAGGGCTGCTTACTTTGCACCATCTGACTCTGCATCCTCTTCTTTTGTCTTTGTGTTTTTCCCGCAGAGGGGAACGAGTGCATCGGTGCTAATGCCAAGTACTGCGGGGAGTGCATCCAGGCGGGGGCCAAATGTGGCTGGTGTACAGACCCGGTATGCACCAGCGCTGTCAGCTAGGTGACGCCAACATCTGCTATCAAGTAACGCCCCCCCATGCTGACTGCTGATTTCAGGACTTCCTAAAACAAGGCGAGACCGTGTCGACCCGATGTGACGAGCTGCAGTCTCTGAAGAACCGAGGTTGCAAGGAGCAGATGATCGAGAACCCTCACGGAGAGAAGAGGATCCTGAAGAACAAGATGGTGACCAACCGCAGGAAGGCATCGGGGAAGCTGAAGCCGGAGGACATCACCCAGATCCAGCCGCAGAAGCTCAGCCTCACCCTCAGATCCGGTGAAGCCTCGTTTCGTTCCTTCATTCCTTGGTCAGTGTCGCAGCCGCCTGACATCGTCCGTGTCCCCAGGTGAGCCCCAGGCCTTCAACCTGAAGTTCAAGCGGGCGGAGGATTATCCCATTGACCTGTACTACTTGATGGACCTGTCCTACTCCATGAAGGATGATCTGGAGAACGTGAAGAACCTGGGAACCAGCTTGATGCTGGAAATGTCAAAGATCACCTCAGACTTTCGGATAGGTGAGGGTTCACCCACCTGTGAGGGCGTAGGGGTTTGAAGGCTTACCGTTGCGTCTTTCTGCTGTTTATTTCTTGACTTGGCTTCAACAGGTTTTGGTTCTTTTGTGGAGAAGACGGTCATGCCGTACATCAGCACCACCCCGGCCAAGCTGCTCAACCCGTGCACCGGCGACCAGAACTGCACCAGCCCCTTCAGCTACAAGAACGTGCTGAAGCTCACCAGCGATGGCAAGAAGTTCAACACCCTGGTGGGCCAGCAGCATATCTCTGGAAACCTGGACTCTCCTGAGGGGGGCTTCGATGCCATCATGCAAGTGGCCGTGTGCGGGGTACGCAGCCCACCAAATGGATCTCCACGCTGAATCCCATCCCGTGCTTTTCCCACCCTGCCCTGCCAACGAGTGACGGACAACACAAAGTATTCTCACAACGCATCCTGTCCTCTCCCAGGATCAGATCGGCTGGAGGAATGTGACCCGCCTCCTGGTCTTTTCCACCGACGCCGGCTTCCACTTCGCAGGAGACGGCAAGCTCGGTGGCATCGTGCTGCCCAACGACGGGAAGTGTCACCTGGAGAACAACGCTTACACCATGAGCCACTACTACGTTAGTATTCACCTTTCCGCTCACGAGGAGACCGGCCTTGACCTGTCCTACTTCCTTCATCCAGGACTATCCCTCCATCGCACACTTGGTTCAGAAGCTCAGTGACAACAACATCCAAACCATCTTCGCTGTCACAGAGGAGTTCCAGCCCGTTTACCAGGTCGGCTTTTGGCCTTTGAAGCTTCAATAGAAAGTCGAGCAAGGATTCGTTCTGCTTCAGTATTCCAGCGTTGGTGGTTAGGACAAACGCTTTCTAGTTAGTCTGAACGTTCCTCATGACTCTTCTGATGGTCATTGAGGAGCGCCTCAATATGTGGCTGCTAACTGATTATTATGTCTGTGTAGATTTGGAAGATACACAATGTGGAAAAACACAAACGCAAAAGTCAAGCAAACATCTGGTAGAGATGATTTGTGATGATTTCCATCTGCGTTCCAGCCGGCTTCCATATGATGCTCATTACGTTGTTTAACGCAGCTGTGGAAATACGTCGACACAGGAACCTTCTCTTGTCCTCAGGAGCTGAAAAACCTGATCCCAAAGTCTGCAGTGGGGACCCTGTCTGCCAACTCCAGCAACGTCATCAACCTCATCATCGACGCCTACAATGTAAGCATGATGGCATCACTCCTTCATCTTCTCGTCTCGTCTGATCCCTTTCTTAATTTTCCCTTTGTTTAGTTTCTCATATTATTCCATTTAATATGTTTTTCTTGAATATTTCATCCGCGCTGTTCCTTTGATTGGCAGTCGCTGTCCTCGGAGGTCATTCTGGAGAACAGCAAGCTTCCGGAGGGCGTGACCATCGCGTACACGTCGCGCTGCAAGAACGGCCTGGTGAGCGAGGGGGAGAACGGACGCAAGTGCTCCAACATCTCCATCGGAGACGAGGTGAGGACTCTCGGCGAGGTCTGGGAAAGCCGCTACAGTGCTTTGGAGCGTGGCGCTTGCTCTTCCAGGTGGCGTTCACCATCAGCGTGACGTCCAAGGGCTGCCCCAGGCAGGGCAAGCCCGAGACCATCAAGATAAAGCCGTTAGGATTCACGGAGGAAGTGGAGATTACCCTCAACTTCATCTGTGAGTGCGAATGCCACAAGGAGGGCGTGGCCAACAGCGACCTCTGTCACTATGGAAACGGCACCTACGAGTGCGGCGCCTGCAAGTGAGTTGGAAATGTCCCACGAAATGCGAGCGGAAGCGGCAAGTCACGTGCTCCTCCCTCCCGCCCCCCCCCCCGCCAGGTGCAACGAGGGCCGCGTGGGCCGCAAGTGTGAGTGCAGCAGCAACGACGTGGCCAACGAGGACATGGACCGCACCTGCCGCAAAGACAACGGCACCGACATCTGCAGCAACAACGGCGACTGCGTGTGCGGCACGTGCGAGTGCAAGAAGAGGGACAACCCCGAGGAGCGCTACAGCGGCCAGTACTGCGAGTGCGACAACTTCAACTGCGACCGCTCGGGAAACAAACTGTGTGGAGGTGAGGAACGTCGGAATATGGAAGTACCCCACGTAAATCCATCTATGGAATGATTCCGTTCTTTATGAAATATTATTAGTTATTCAATCATTCAAATGTAAATGGAATAAGTCCTAAATGATGATGAAATGCGAGCATTAAGACCGATGAGATTTGGGAGGCATCCTGCAGCGTAGGAACCGTAGGAAGGACATCGTGACAGCGTGCTCTTCTTGCGGGCGCAGGGCACGGGCGCTGCGAGTGCCGCGTGTGCGTGTGCGACCCCATGTGGACGGGCAGCGCCTGCGACTGTTCCTTGGACACCAGCACGTGTCTGGCCAGCAACAAGCAGATTTGCAACGGCAGAGGGAAGTGCGAATGCGGCACCTGCAAGTGCACCGACCCCAAATTTCAGGGTCCCACCTGTGAAACCTGCCCCACCTGTCCGGGCGTGTGCACGGAACACAAGTGAGCCAACAAACGAAGGATGAAGTCGTCCTCCCTCGCCCCGACCTAACCGGGGTGTTGCTCTTGCTTCCCGCAGGGAGTGCGTGCAGTGCCGGGCGTTTGGCACAGGAGAAAAGAAGGAAACGTGCGAAAGAGACTGCAGCTACTTCAACTTGATCAAAGTCAAGGACCGGGACAAGCTGCCCCAGCCCAACGACGCCTCCTACCCCGTCATGCACTGCAAGGAGCGAGACGCCAACGACTGCTGGTTCTACTACACCTACGCCGTCAACAACAACACCGAGAAGGAAGTCCACGTGGTGGAGACTCTGGGTAAGAAGCTCATTCCGGCCTTCCGGGACTTTCTTTCTCTCTCACCGTTTCTAAGCCAGGCTGTCCAAGGGCTGGCCCACGGAGAACCTTAGGAAACATCATTTCACAAGAAAGAAAACTATAAAATTACTCCAATGAGCAAGAAAACTATAAATAAACTACATTTAATAATGGACAGATCAGCAGTCATTTTATAAAAAGTCACAATATGGATAGAAAAATGTAACAAAAATAAACTGGTAACATTATGACGGAAATGTTGTTTTAGTTGAATGAAGTTGAACTACAGAAAACCGCAATCATTTCATGAGAACAAAAGGAAAAGAGATAAAAGAGAAATTATTCCATTCCAGTCATTTGACCAGCATAGGCTTGAATAATGTTATTTTTTTTTTAAATATAATTTTGAGTGTAAAAAAAAATCCAAAGAAAAAGTTGTAAGGTTGGGGAAAAATCGAATGTGACGGGAATAAAGTCGTAAGGATGAGAAGTTGGAAATTAAAACAAAAAGTTTGAGAAAAACATTAATATCATTTTACAAATGATACAGAAAAATTTTTTTCTTTTTTGTAGTATGAGGAAACAAATTTTTTTGAAAATATTACAACATCCTAATGATTAAACATTAGAAAAAAAAATAATATATATATATATATATATGACTTTTTAATAGCTGAGAGAAAAAGAGCAAAGAGTGATACGGAAGTTCATACAGAAGTATATTAATCAAACTCTTTGACCCCGGAAGAGGTCAGGACATCCTGGCCTGATCCTAACGCTCCCTGCTGTCTTCCAGACTGCCCCGCCGGTCCCGATATCATCCCCATCGTGGCAGGCGTGGTGGCCGGTATCGTCCTGATCGGTTTAGCCCTGCTGCTCATCTGGAAGCTGCTGACCATCATCCACGACAGACGAGAGTTCGCCAAGTTTGAGAAGGAGAAGATGAACGCCAAGTGGGATACGGTGAGGGTCATATGTGGAGCGTTGATGTGTTGCTGCTCGATGCAGAAGACGGGTGTGGGGGGGTGGATGAAGGTCCATTTGTGAGGTCGGAGTTGTTATTCCAGGCAGTAAACGAGATCAGCAGACAGACGCTTCATATGGCGGGCGGGGTGTGGCGTCCCGGCTGGAGCAACAGATCCAATGTGTTGCCTTTGAACAGCCTTCAAAATAGAGGGGGAAAGTGGGAGGGGGGCCGCATGGACTTTTTAGGCAATGTTATGCACTCGGAGCTGAGCTGGATCTTTTTGCTGGGAGTGTCCACGGCTCCTCTTCTCCCTGCTTCCTGTCTGCTGCACACACATCAGCCAACATCAATATCACTGCCTTGCATCGCTGGTGCCACCTAGTGGTGGGAGACATAAAGAGTACTGGTTATCTTTAGTGCCACCTAGTGGTGGGAATAGTTGTACGCCTTCAGTGGCATGTCCATCACCTTCCCTCTCTTGCTGCTTTGTTCTTTTACTCTTCTTTTGTGTGCTCGTCCTCCTTGTGTAGCAAGACAACCCCATATACAAGAGTCCCATCAATCAGTTCCAGAATCCAAACTATGGACGTAGAGCAGATGCCCTTTAAGTTTGTATACCTTCTCCTTTCAGCTTCCTGCATGGATTCATCACACGTGTGTGTTCTTGGTTTTGCCGTTCACTCATTTGCAAGAAATAATAACAAGAGGCAGATGATAGTGGTGATAGTGTGCTGCACTTGTGATGGTGTTGGTTGACAGTTAACAGGTGACGTTTGGTGAGGTCGTGCATCATAGTGCTAATAATAATGATAATAATAATAATATGTCATGTCATAAGAATTACACTCCATGTTGACACTTATCATACTTCAACATTTACTAATTCAAACTTTATTTATGAAGTTTTTACTTCATAAATTTACCAAGCTATCGGGAGTAGCGTGTGCAATGTTGAAGGAAAGCTAAGAAATAAAGATGTTCAAATAAAAATGAAGTAAACAGTAAAAATAATACAGAAAATAAAATAAGTAAAGATATTCAGGATAAGGAAAATAAAAGGTGTTGAAAAAAATGAACTACCAATCATCTAACAGTAAAAACAAACAAAAAAAGAAGGTTAAAATACTGCTAGAAATATAATATCCCAAAATAAAATAACCATTCCAACTACAGTAAATGGAATAAAAAAAACGACCCAAACAAAGTAAAAGTAGTGGATGAAATAGGATCGGGTGTGGATGTTCGTTGTTGTTCGGTAGGAAATAAAGAGGTTCCAACAACATGCTAGTGGATAAAATGCATGCGTGTGCTGTGGATGTTTGACTTCCAAACCTGTGGCTGCTAACTTGGACATGCTAGCCGCGTCAGGTGGTTGGAGACCCGTGTGAACATGGGGGGGGGGGGGGCATGTCAACAAGGATGGATGGATGGATGTAAGGGTGGACGAACAGAGGGAGGGGTGGATGGATGGATGGATTGACGGACGGAGGAGGGAGTGAGGGAGGGACAGATGGACGGACGGACGGACGGCATGCCACCACTGTGTGCTATGTGAATATTCCATCAACAACACACTTTCCTCTTTGATAATAACAACAGATGATGCATCCGAGGATGAAGCTCAAATGTGCCCCAGTGCGCCCCCCATTCCTATAGTTATTTGTATTGTTTAGTCTTTTGTCCCAATGTCACCCCCCATTCAGCCTGAGGGGTTGTCTTTAGGGATTAAGAGAATAATGACCAGCATTTAGCTGCCTTTTGGTCCGTGTTTGTCTTTATACTCTACTAAGCGTTGATATTTCACACTTTGTCGGTGGCACTTGAACGCACCATAGTTCCACAGTCGTGAGTACCATTTTAGCATTTGAAGTGCATTTAACCAATGTGTATTTCGCTTGATGGCTTCCGTCGCTAGTGAACAAAGGCAGCTGAATCACTTTTATTGCAAAGGTTTTGGAGGGGGAGGAGTAAGTTGTGTGGCGCATTTGAGCTTCATCTAGGAGGCGGATCAGCCACGGCTTTGTCCTGGGTGGTGTGTGACGCTACTTCTCCTCGGCAGGGTGAAAACCCCATCTACAAGAGTGCTGTCACCACCGTGGTCAACCCCAAGTACGAAGGCAAGTGATGAAGACTGCCTTGGCTCCGTCACCACCATGCACCATTTGGCCACTGCTTATTTGTACTAACACGTACGTATTTATGTGCTTTGGTTGTATTTGCGCTGTACAGTATTTGTGTATATACTTTGGAAGATGCTGTGTTTCTTTCCTGCCAAAGGACTTTTAGCAACACAATCCAAATGGAAATATTCCGCTTCTTGGATATCGTACCTGATGTGCGTTTCCTGTCTGTCCGTGGTGTCTTTCTGTGTTTTACTAGCGGCCGCACGGTGTGTATGTGTACTGTATGCAGTATTTTATGTGTACTGTATGCAGTACCTTCACCCTCCCGTTGTCAAGCTCCGGGGGTGAGTCGATGGAAAAGTGTCTTGTGGACTCCAGCAGCTTTGATTGCACTCAAGCCTTATGAACTATTCCCATGATACGGTTGGCTTGTCATCACCGAGGGACTGCAAACCACTCCCCCAGTCATCAAACCGCGGCACTCCGCAGCAATCCGGTCACTCATACGCATGACATTGATGACTCTTTCTCAGGTCCTTTTCCTGTCTGTCTGCCAGTTGGCCAAAAACTCCATCATTACCGTTCTCGTCTTTCACCTTCATGCCTCGGAATGCCTTCATGCCACACACACACGCACACACACACGCACACCTTGCCAGTATTGTTTGCCAAGTGCCTTTTATTTCAGTACCACCTTCTCTCCCAATGCTGTAATGACTTATTTATTAAAGAAAGTCCCAAAATGCTGCTGATGGCCGCCTCTTGACTCGAGCTGGGATGTTGAATCCAAACGTTGCAGAAGAACTGGCGCCATCTTGAGAGATACACTACTCCGACGACGCACACAGACAAAGTCAAAGGTTGGACATGTCGAGTATTTCATATTGAAGTTACCTACATCTTCTGGAATAACGTCAGGAAAACTATTTTACCACATTATACACCACAGGCAATGGTTGTAAAATCTATTTTATAAATCCAAAATATACATATTGCCGTTGGGCAATAATGACAATATTAGTCATAAGAGTACTTTGAAAAATACCATACTGCATATTACAAGGAACTTCAAAATAAAATAACTTATTCTTTGGTTAGTTTGACCGATCTATTTATAGTTATTTTTAGTCATATGAATGATATAATTAATACATATTCCAATTATTTTTTTGGTTCTACAGGACAAATTACTTTGACTCTGGTTAATAGCAGCAACTCAAATCTAATACTACAATGTAGCTTCATATATTGCTTCATATATTCCAACTATTCGATGATCTATAACAGCAGAAAGTCCAAGTCCATAAAATATCTGTTATAATTCACAAAAGCCACCAAACTTAGCATATCTAAATATATGCTGTATATATTATTGATCATTTACATCCGGAAGATGGTGGTAGTGCACTATCATATGTCTGCATCCGCCGTCAAACGACAACGAAGAAGAAGACAACAACGATAGGTCGCGCAAAGAGTCACAAACCGGAAGCCCAAGATCGTACCAGCGGAAATAGTTGGAAATTGGGCTCGGCACCAAAAAAATATGTCAAGCCCAAAGCAGTAAACAGGAATGCTAAGTGTTAGTTTGCTTTGCTCTGCCTAGTCGGACAGTTCACCGAGTTGAGGGCCATGGAAGATGACATACTGACCACGCTGAAAATCTTGATCATCGGAGAAAGTGGCGTCGGAAAGTCCAGGTAAGGAGCGGATGTCTTGGCTAAATGTTAACGCTAGCTAGCGCGTTAATGACACACGCCGTGGCATCTAAACGTGTAACGTATGACAGTCTGCGTCTGTTTCAGAGCCTGTATTGTATTGCCATGTCCAATGCTGTCCTGAGTGTAAACGCACGCAATTGAAAGCGACAATTACGCCGTTTATCTCGCTAGCTAACTAAGCGTTAGCTCGCTGGCTAGTTAGTCCGAATAAGGTGGAGACATCTCTGCTGGAAAATGTTGCTCTCGAATAGTTTTGTACCCATTTCTCACGGCACATATGTTAGACAATGAATATATACGCATTTAATATTGTATTGATCAAACCAAACAGCGGCATTATTAATTTTCGTCATTGGCATTCCAACATTGACCAAACATTTAATGCGTGCTTGGACCAACAACATGCTTGACGGTAGGTATGGTAACTTGACTTGTACCGTGTGCAAAAACTACGAGCAGACGTGTTTAAAATGTAAAATGATATATATGTAATGATCCAAGAGCTGCCGTATACATTTTAAAAAATCTTGGTGCTAAACAGTGCCCCCTGCTGTCCAAATAGGTTGTTGCTCGTATTAAACTTGTTCCTGCGGGAGTGGAGACACAGGTTTTGCCGCAGCAGGTGATTTCTCTGATGAGCTCCTCTCCTCCGCTTGAAGGAGGCGTTGATCATGAAATTAAAGTCAGCTGCGTTAATAAAAGAGCCTGCAGTGTCCTCCATGGCACCAGTTTGACGCCCGTCTTAAAAGGATGAGCGCCAGGGCGGCCTCGGCTTTGTCCACCAATGGTAGAAGGATGGGGGTGAGGCTCACTTCTATTTGATATTTTAAAAACTCCAGCTTTCCGTTACAGGTAACGGTGTATTTCTTGCTCATTTTTTCCATTGTTGGTATTACTTCATTTGAGTTTATTTGCATCATACCTTTCACTCAATTTTTTTTCAGTGTACATCAAAGTTTTAAGAAGTTGTTAAAAGGTTAAAGGTCTGCGATTATCTTTAACCCGGTACCTCACTCGCTACTTCAGCATCAACTGGTTGGAAGAAGTTGTGCCGCATCCAGACGTTGGCACTAACTGGATGTCATTAATGGTGAACTTTGTCCTTCAGATCTGGCAATGTCATGCAGTGTATGCGCACGGCAGGAGTTGTAGATGGCTGGTTCCCCGACGGCGCTGTGCGGTGATGAGCTAATCTGCCGTGTTTGTTGATGTTTAAACCTTGTGTTTTGTCCATCCTGTCACCAGCCTCCTCCTCAGGTTCACAGATGACACGTTTGACCCCGAGCAAGCGGCCACAATCGGTGAGTAACAGCGCTGAGCTCATTAGATGAATGAATAACAGAAACGGAACCCGCATATGACCAAACGTTCAAATGACTTCAGCAGAAGGAAAGAGGACATTTAAACTATTGTCCAGTGACCAGAGTACAGCAGCACCTCAGTTTTATTACATTGTTACATTTATTACATTCATTTCCTTCTCAAAGGTCAGACAAAAGCAAAATATAGTGTTTTCCGAGGAAAGAATGTGAATCCAAATTTGTTTCACCATTTGATTTGGTGGAAGGATACAATGCTGGGCAAATGATACATCACATGCTCATTATTGGAACATGCTGCTGTACACACACTTTTCATGTTGGATGCTGTGGAGAGCAAAACATCACTGCTGAAAACTACCTTGATGCAACATCTGCAGGTGAGGATCCTGACATCCTGAGAAGACTGTTACACAATCTGTTGTTGTTGTGGCCCAGCGAGGTGCACTGTATTCAGGCACATGCTCCGAGCAGTCAGTGTGGCTCCATGGAGGTCTTCTGCAAACCTTTTGTACTTTTCAAGCATTTCAAGTGGCTGATGAGGTTTTTGGTGTGCCTGTTTTTTCCCTCATCGTGGAGCATTTGGTACCTCCTTCCTGTCAATGATTGAGCCCTGCAGTCTGTTGTGTGAGCAATCATTCATTTAACTTTTCATTGTGTAGGTGTTGACTTTAAAGTGAAGACCATGTCCGTAGATGGAAATAAGGCAAAGCTGGCGATATGGGTAAGTGTGCACACAGAGAATGTTTTTTTTTTTTTTAAGGACTGAAGTTCCAGCTGGTATCCAGAAGATGGCACTCACGTGACACCATTGTCTTCTGCTCCAAATGTTTGTCCTTGTCAAAGATGAGCTGCTTTTGTGTTGCAGGACACTGCGGGACAGGAGCGCTTCAGAACCCTGACCCCCAGTTACTACCGAGGAGCCCAAGGAGTCATCCTAGGTAGGACAGTCGTGTGTGCGTGTTTCCTTTGTGTAATTGCACAGCCGTGTTTTTGTTCCAGTGTATGATGTCACAAGACGAGAAACCTTTACCAAACTGGAGAACTGGCTGAATGAGCTGGAGACGTACTGTACGAGGAATGACCTTGTGAAAATGCTCGTTGGAAACAAAATTGATAAGGTAAGCGGCTTATTGCTTATTATTCTTCCACTATTAAGTTATACAAATCCAATTGCTGAGATTTTTGGCGTGCATAACACGGGACACAGTTTTATTTGGACCATGTTCCATTCCTATATTATCTGACAGTAGCTGATCTTAAGGAAAAGTGCACTTGGAGGTTTGGCCCATCTAAAATCCGAATGAGACGTGATCATGCGTTTCTCTTTTGTGTTGTAAACAAAAACAGCTAATGGATGTATATAATGGGACTCACCAAATCCGCAAAGCTCCAATGTGTTCTATCCATGCTGTAGGCGTGTACAGGTATGTTGATGAAGCATCAATTTCACATATAGAAATGAACTCCAGACGGCTCCAATATGTAGCATTACCTTTGGCTAGTGGCCTGAGGCATTGAGTGTGTGACGCTAGTCGCTAGCCAGTGTGGTGTGACGAGGTGTCACCACGTCAGTAATGCAGTTCTTGGGTGTAACTATGTTGTTGATGCTGCTACAGCTTGGTTAATATGCAGCTCACATTATGGGAATGGAGCCTTGTTGGCGCTTTATGCAGGTTTTTCCAAAAGGCTTACAGGTGGAATAGTTGGGTCCCATTATATGCGTTCTTTGCTGCCTCTTTTTGGCTGTTTTTGTATCTTCACAACGCGCACGTGTTCATGCCTCTAAGGATTGTGGATGATGAGCAGAACTGCCCAAAAACTTTCTTTAATAGGGGCCTCAATGTGGAGGGTGGTTTTGCGTCTAGAGTCAGTGGCCTTCATTTTGCCGACCTTAGTATTAGAACACAACGACCAAAAACTCCTTTTTTGTGTGCGATGACTCTAGCTGTACATGGACTACTCCAAAGTTCCATTTTGTCCCGTGAGATAGTCTAAAAATGAGGTTTGTCTGTCCATTCAAATGTGTCAAGTAATTGAAATGTCCATATTAACTCATAATAATTCACTTTACCCCAGTTAGGAAGGGTTTTATCCATAATTGGGATGTGTATCTTGGATGGAAGATACGGTGCATTTGAAAAGTATTAAATTCCCATTTTTTGCAAAATCTACACACAACACCCCCTATAGTGAAAATGTGAAGATTGTAATTGTTGCAAAGGTACTGTTGTGGCCAAAATTCCCTGCAGAATTTAAGATTTTTTTGGCCTTTTCTCAGAAAATATGAATGATAAAACAAAAACCTGTCGCACATGATTAGTGGTTGTGTGAAGACATTTATTGAAAAAAAAATATATATTTTTTTACACCTTTTTTTAAATCATAATGACAACAAACTTAAACATTGACCCTGTGAAAAGTTGACACTCCTTAGATTTGACATCAATGACAGCTTGAAGAGCCTCATGTCGGACACATTTGTACAGGTTAGTAGGTAACATTTAAAGTAGTCGCTGCCTCTCACGCCTCCTCTGACAGTACACCGCACCCCCCCGTGTAGGCACCGCATCAACTTTGCCATAAAAATAGAGGTTTGCTGAAAGTGTCGTTGTTGACGATAATGCATATCATATTTTTGTGGGGTTGTTTTTCTTTTCTTGCGCTTTATATTCTTCATAGCCTGTCATTCCCATTGATCAAAGACATGCACAGCACATAAAGCCTGGTATAAAGGTTCAGGCTGAATAGAAAATGTCCAAAATAAGCCGGAGCCAGTGGACAAATGAGGGAAATAAAAGAGCATGGCAGTCCCACCCACATATTTCTGGCAGCTCATCTTAAAGCGGGATGCTAAATAGAGCATTATGAATTCAGTGGGTTCCGTTCTTTGCAACGACAACTAAAGGAAAATCCCTTTTCCTTTCCGTGCCCCGAGACGCTCGCAGCAGCCGACGGCTCCACCCGGCTGACTTGAAACAAGCCGTTCCTACTTTGTTTCAGGACCACTGCTGCTTCTTTGTTTCAGGAAAAGCACGAGCTAGACAGGACAGAAGGCCTGAAGTTTGCAAGAAAACATTCCATGCTTTTCATAGGTAAGCCAGGAGGATTCCCTCCTCTGAAAAGACCCACTGGGCGTGTATTACTGCTGTTGCACCACGGCTTTCAGGGGAATGCTGCTGTAGACGGAGTTCATTCTCCCGCCATGCCCGTTTGGTCACCTTGCTTCTCACTTCAATCCTGCGTGTCGTCACAGAGGCCAGCGCAAAGACCCGGGATGGTGTTCAGTGTGCGTTTGAAGAGCTTGTGGAGAAGATCATACAGAGTCCGGGGTTGTGGCAGAGCGACGGCCACGGCAGGGGGGTGCAGCTCACCGATGAAGACGCAGGAGGTGGCGCCTGTGGTGGATACTGCTCGCTGGTCTAGACACACGGCTTCTTCAGCATCGCCACCCGGTGACACAAACCCTTGCTTCCGTCCGCCCCCCCCCCCCCCCCCACACACCCCGTGTGTTCACACAGACGATACGTTTGCACAAATTCCGATAAAGCTGCGCTTCAAATGCTAAACGCCACTCAGCCTCGGCCTGCACAGCGTGGGAGCACGCGTGTCTCGCCCCCGTTTGCTTTGGACTGTGAAATGGAGGTCGTTTTTATCAAAGAGACGAGACCAGTTCCTGAAACCAAAGTATGTCAAGTCGACTTCCTTGTCCCTCCGATCATAGAATATTGATCAAGGAATTATATCGACTTTGGCTTGAGCTGGCCGACTTGGGCAGAACAGTGTGGACAAAAGTATTGGGACAACATTTGCTCCTAAAGCAGCTTTGTCCTTGTCATAAAAAATCTTTGATCAGCTGGACACTCCTGGTGGGCGACAATACTAATTAGTATTGATCCGATATTGAGTAAAGGCAGCAACAATACCAGAATGACATTTTAGGCACTTCATTTTTATTACAATCAGTACAATATTATCACTCTTATGCCAGTGGTTCCCAAATCTTGATTTTTAAATATTGACAGAAGGGGATTGGCTCCAGCATGCCTGCAGCTTGTGGTGGTGATAAGCGGCATAGAAAATGGATGGATGAAGGCTGATTTTATTCTTTTATCAAAATGATGAATTGACAGTATTAGTAACAACGTAAAGCAATTTCCAAGTTAAGTTTACTCACACCCGCTTTTTGGGGCTTATTCTAATTAATTCTATTCTAAATTGTTCCCAAAGCCTGAGTAGTTTTCCCTGGCAGTATTGCCGCTTTTTTTTTTGCGGTTCAATGCAGCCCCTTAAAAAAAAAATGCATAAGTCAATCAAAAACTACTTATTCATGGACAAATGAGCATAAAATATTTAAAGTAAAATACAAATTAATGGCTGGATCGTTGTAGTTGGATTGTAGTATTATACTTTTGCCACTAGGTGTCAGTGTTTGGAGAGACAGTCACGACTCTTCCCCACAATTAACTGCCATAAAGGATTACTTTATAGCTATATACATACGGCAACTCCACAAACACGCATAATTATTGTATACGGCCATAAAATGTTTCTCTCATGCATCATCCGATGAACAGAAATGGACCAAACGAGATGCAGTTTGATGTATAACTGATATGAACTAATTTTATTAGAGTTGTACCAAGACTTTTGTCCACAGTGTATACCCACATGCTGCCGTGGAGAAGTCATTCCAAGCCAAACCATCTTGAAGTCCCTCGCAACACCCTGCTACATGGTTTGGATTCCACCCACACAAGCGCCTCATCTGCTGGGAACATCATACTTGTACTTCGACTTGCAAGCGGTACCACTTATTGTCCTTCACCTCCAAATCCTTTGGTGGTTTTTTTTGTTTCTTTTTTCAATGACGTGAGTGGATGAATGAAATGGACGGGTACCAGCAGCAAACGGCTTTGCACCCAGAAAGGATAAAAGGGGAAAGTGGAGCTTGAAAGAAATCTTTCAGATAATATCTAAAGTGATTTTGCTCACTACGTGTCCCAATGAAGGGAAAGTGTTCAATAAGTAACAGGGTGCGTTTGCCTGAGCTAATGGCTTTAGCAGTGGCATCTGGGAAATGTCCACTTGTTCTCAGCCTCTGATCTTCCAACACAGGGATTATTAAAATGACACGAATCACCGCTGGATTGTTTTTAGGGGTGCATGGTAATTATGGGGCCGATATGTGGAGTAAGAAATCATACCGATAAATCTGATATTAAAAATGGCTCTGACCAATAATTTAATAGGCTCCTGTGATGTTACCCAAAGTATTGTATGGGTGAGCAAATCAAGCGCTCATTTTTTTCCTCCTGCCTGTGACATTAATGGTCTAGCATAACTTCCCCTGAGCTAATGTGTAAACATTCACTTTATGATAATTTCGGGGGGGGACCCAGCTGCTCGGAGTGTGTGCCTGAGTACAGTTTACCCTCCCTCTGCGCTATACGTTGGTTCTCCTGATGGCAGCCATGTTCTAGTAGTCGGCCAAATCAACAGGTACACTCGGTCAAATCTTAATTTGTTCCAGTCCTTACCTCCGGGTGTGCATTAACCACACTTGAATCTAAATTTAAAGTAGACATAATATCGGTTATGTGTATCATATCGGTCTTGAGAAAGGAAGTTTTTGCTATCGATTTATCGTGCATCTCTAATTGTATTTTGACTTGCATGAGGATCTCTTATGTGCCATTCTTTGTTGATCTGTCATCTTAGATTTAGCAGAAAGCAAAGGAGCATCCAGGTTTTAGCAACATGTTTTTTTCCTCAAAGATGTAAACTTTGTGTACATTTTATTTTAGTCAGTTGTCAAGTTGAATGTATGCATAGTCACTACAAACTGTCCTAATGTATTAATGTACCCTTTTTTTTTTTTACAGTCCTCCAGACGTGAGGCTTGGTTGATGCAATAAAGTATGAAAAGGGAGACCTGCAGTTGTTTGTGATGTGAGCGTCTCCCCCGAGGACCATAACACTGCTGTGCCGTCACGGTTGCCGTGTTGGAAATGTCGCTGTTAGGTGAGGGCTTCTTCACATTCCGCTGCCTTGGAAATACAAGAGGTGTGTTTGAAGAGTGTCCGAGGAAGCATCGCACCCCAGACGTGTGATCCAACTAAATCATCTTCTTTTGGCAGACTTCTCAGGGAAACACAACCACAGCCATAAGTCATGCTACCAACGCTTTAACTGGGATGCGCATAATTCCTGGGCGATTATGAAAGGCTTAGGGGTTGGCAGCGTGAGCGAGGAGGCTTCCCATGTAGCGCGTTCCTCATCTCCTGCCACAGCACAGGCCGCCGTCTGGAAATATGTCTCAGTCAAACATCAACAGAGACCTTCATGTGGTCCCGACTGTGCGCTGAGCTGTAAGCGCTGCCATTTCCTCCTGCCTACATGGAGAAACCAGCCAGTCAGGGGGGCCCACAGATGACACTTGCTCTATTTTCAGACTTTTTTTATTTTATTTTTTGGGGCGAAGCTTAGAAATACTTCAAAAAGTATTGCTCCTATAATAAGGCAGTTTATTCTAACCAAAGTTGCAAAGCTGCTGAATCAGAGTTGGAAAACACCCTTCAACAAAGGAAACCTTCCCGCCACAATCCTCGAGACAAACACATTTCTCTGCGTTGAAAGATTCCCTGATGGAACACTCCTGCAGATGCCGAATAGACTGGTGGAGGAGGCAAGGCATTGATCTTTGCATCTGGTCTCCAGAGTAGCTGCAAGGCACTTGAGGACACGGGTGCTCCTCTGCATCACCTGGTGTCCCAGGTGTGCCCCACACTCCATCAGCAGCCAAACAATGCATGTAATGGCTGGCGACCTGTCCAGGGTTTAGGTCAGCTGGGATAGGCTCCAGCCTACCCCAGCGACCCTAGTGAGGAGAAGCGGTATAGAAAAAGGACAGATGGGTGGCAATGTTCATGGTGCAGCTTGAAACTTGCCGTGTTCCACCAAGATGCAAGCAGGCGGTGTTTCCATGTGTCAACTCTTGACTAGCTGTTTAGCTTCCTGTGCAGTATCAGATGGTCGGTATACTCGTTTGAATAATTTGGGTTTAGAAAGGTGGTCTAGTATGACAGTGGAATCGGGTGAAGTTCAGTGCAGGACTGATGGAAGGATGGAATGTTTCCTGTCCCTGAAGAATGCAGCCAAACTCTTAGTGTCATAAACAAAAACGTCAACCATGAAGAGGCTCGTCCCCGCTTTGCCAGTATCTTTGACGTGTGCGGTTTGCTTTGCTGAAGACAACCGTCAGGGCTTCCATGTATTCAGATGTTACTGCATCAGCCGTCGCTTTGTCAGGTGTGTCAATCCCAGACGTCACTCACTTTGTCATGCTCCTCATGGCTGGATCGAGCGTCGGCCATGCTGGCTTTTACAGCACAAAGGGATGATTGGAAAGATCTGTCTTGCCTTAATACTTTTACCATAAGGACAGCTTTTTTACAGCCTGGAAATGGGAACGCAGTGGCCTTGCGTTGGAGATGACCTGTCACGATTTGGGCTGAGGGGACTCCTGCCACTCGAAGGTCTGCTGATTGGATCAGTGTTTATATTCTGGGATGAGTGCCCTCTTTTTCCTTCCTGTGAAAAGCTGGCTCTCGTGTCTGAGGTTACCCTTCAGAGCAGCCGAGGACTGCAAGCTAACGACCAGCATGTGACCGCTGTCGCTACAGGTGGAAACGCTTTCATTATGCAGACGCGTGTGTTCACTCAGTGGACTGATGTTTTGTGCTGCGTGGGCTTGGGATGAGTAACCTTTCACTCATGTTCACATCACGGTGCCAAGTCAAATTTCAGGTCTTCATTTTAATGCACTGTTCTGCTGTAGCATATTCTGACCACGTTTTGCTTCAAAATGTCAGTCCATGTTGGAATTCCTCCTTGGCCCTCAAACCGCAGCTACCCAGCAGGACTCATGCAGTGGCACCACCATGGTTACCTGCAGGTAAGCCGCGATCACCTCGCTATAATTTTAATCATAATTTTGTCCTCAACTGTATGAACATATCTCCACTACCGATGTTGAAACGCAGACCTACGTTACCAATGTAATACACGGTAAGACTTCAAGGGTCTCCAACTAGTAGCTCCTAACCAATTTAAGTGGCTTTATTCATGTAGTACCAATTCCTATAGCTACGGAATTAGACGGGGGTCCAGCACTAGTCCATTAGGTTTTGGGAACGATTGAAGGCCATGGGTTGAATTAATTAAAACGGACAGTTTTGGAAATCCAGCCTGGAATAGGTGCATATTCTTGAAGATCTGGGAACCTGTATGGGATGTCCTGTAGATGCTCGATAGGTGTCCATATTTTAGAAAAAGGTGGAGTGAAGCGCAAAGTGGCGAGCGGATTCCTGTATTCATATTTTGTGTGCAGTGACACACTAAGTGTAGTTAGTTTTGTACAATTGCCTTCTTGATAGTGTTGAAAGAGTAAAAAAAAATGTCTTATCAAGGGTCCTGCCAGTATGTCCATCCTTGGAGATGGCAGAGCTCCACGTGTGCCAATCAAACCGCTTTAACTTAAGAGCTGGAATCCTCCACCCAGTCAACCCTTAGCCTCGTAAGGTCTGCTCAAGGCTGTAATCGAGTTTTGTTGTATTTTGAGATGCTCAATCTAATGGAAAGCAAAATGGATGTTTTGTAACCCTTGTTGACTTTTTGAAACGGTTCCCTAAAAGAGGAGCTGCAAAAGACGGGAAAGAAAACTCCCCTCACACCAGGAGATGCTTTCATGCTGGCCTCGGGTTACTTTGCCAATAAACGTCTGAGCTGAAAACTGCAACAGACGGCTCGTGTTTTTGTGCTTTTTTTTTTTTGGTAGCAAAGGGTAAGGATGAGTAGGGTCGTGTACCGTAGCCCCCTTGACACCCCCGTGCCATCTGGCAACACGCAAATTCCCCCACAATGCAGTCACTCTGCGTGTCACGGTGCAACATGGAAATAGCAAAGCGCCTGTAGTCTGGCCTTCAGCTGCTACAATAAACTAATCACTTAGTATCAACATGGCCTGGGTGTTGGCTTTCCACGCGCCTCCAACATTGTCACTGACTTTACACATGCGCTCCGACATCACAAAAAATCCACCTTAATAAAACCTCCTGGGTCAAATGATTGGCATGTATAGAAACAAATTCATTATTTAGTGTAAATAAACCTACCCGCTGTCATAATTGCAGAGCTTATTTTTCCAAGCCAGGTTTTAGAGGTCGTACTGGAGAAATTTGCTGCAAACCGCTAAAAGACAAAGCCACTTTGAAGGTCTGCAAGGCAGGAGAAGATCGCATGGAGCTTCATAAAGGCTACTCCGGAAACTCAGGTATTTGGATGCATTTACAGGTACAAGCGTTCAGTATTCACTGCTGTACTTTTCACTTTTTTTTGTAGACCATTGAATGTTGTGTACCCTGTCCTATAAACATGCTGTGTGTGGAGTGGTGCCTTGGTTAATGTCACCACCTCACCCCCACATGCAATGCTATGCTTTGCTTTCATACCCACGACCACCATTACATCCGAATGAGCACCGTTGACAGGCAGAGGGCCCCTCCATTGTCTCCCAAGGATCATTAGACACCACAAGAGCCAACCATACCTGTCTGGACCTGCCTCACCCTTCACAGGATGGCTACACCCTCGTCTCGGTACAGTCCATCACCTTCTCTTTAGTGCGGTCCACGTGCTACGCCGCGGGTATCTCGTGAGTATCATACAGCAACTCGGTAAACACACGCTTTACCTGCGGCCCACAATGCATCGCATGATCACGTGCATGATCCCAGATGTTGGTCTAAACGAACCCTCACTCCTTCCAACCGTCCTTGTCCATAATGTGTACATGTGTCCTCAGGAGGGCTCGTTCTCTTTGAGGTGGAGAGTCGTCACCTGAAGAATGATCCCGTGTGGTGAGAAGTGTTTCCTATCAAATTCTCAGCTGTGGTGGCCATAATGATCCGTGATGAGTCATATGTTGACAAGTTATTTTACCATGAAAAGCAAATATGTTTAAAACTCCAAACAAGCTGCTCTGCTGTCACTTGACATGTTTTTGTTTTAGCATTTGGAGGGAGGAGCCTGCAGCTCCACTTTGTGCTCCGTGATAGAAAGTGATCTGTTCATGCTTTGCAGAGTCTGCAGAGGTGGGTAGTTGCTGTGTTGAACAAGTATCTAAAGTACTGATTGGTCGTAAATACAGCAGAAGCACCATGAATTCATGGTGTGGGGAACCATGAGGTGCATGCATGCGTAGATGGGTGCACAGTGCGAGTGTACTGTTAAATGATTAGTGTGTGTGTGTCATAGACATAAGTTCAATCTCTCCACCTCAGGTACACAGCGCACACACGCACATTTTAGACACGTATGCTGGCATGTGCACATGCACGCACACGGAACATGCATGGACCTCATACATAGTTGCCCACACTTTGATTTATTCACGATGGTCTACTATATTTAGCGAGCAATCGGAACTATAGTATACTTGTTCAACTAAGCCACTACAGACTTCTGCAGACTCTGCAAAGCATGCACAGAACACTTTCGACTACTGAACACCAAGTGGCACCGCAAGCTCCTCCCTCGTTCCTCCCCATCCCGACTACAGAAAAACCAGTAAACACATTTGCTTAGCTTTCCATGGTGAAAATAACCTTTGCCAATATATCGTGATCATCACGGGCCCTTACGCCCACCATAGCCACACAATTTGATAGGGAACTACAAAGTGGAAATGGTCCAATCAGTAAATGACAAATGAGTTGATTTTGGATTCAACCAAACTAAACCCTGAAATTAGAAAATGTATTTGGAATTCTGTGTCATTAACGGGATGAAAAAAACTTTGTTTACCCAAAAGGGTGGGAAATTTGGAGTCTGACCATTCACGAAATAACAGCATCTGACCAGCATCAAAATGACATTTTACAAGCAATTTTGTGTAGTTGATCCTTATCGTAGACATAAGTTTGTATAGTCCAATGATGTTCATGGATTGGATACAATTTCTTTTTAACAGACCAAGAGTGCTTTTCCATACCTGACCGTTGCTGCTTGCTCCTGTGGTGCGTCATGTCAGCTGATTGATGCGGATGCAGAGTTACGCCGCCAGGACACATCCCGGGTGTGGGTACAAAGGCCCACCTGGTCCAGGTTTATGGTCCTCAATTGCATCTTTGATCCATGTTATCTCCATTCCAGTCCATAACGTGGTTTTCTCTTTTGCAGTGAACGAAAATGGCGGATTTGACTTGTTCCTGTTTTGTTGCTTGCGTGCACACTTTTTTTCCTGTTTCCTCACTCTGTCCTGTTCCTTTTTTCTTGAAATTGCCTCCCTCTGAATTGTTTGATGCCCCTCATGTATGGTAGGGTAACTGGTTGCCATGTTTTTTTTTTCCTAATTTTATTTCCTTGTCTCTGACAGACTGTTTGGTATTGTCAAGTTTTCCCCCTGGTGTCCTGTCCAGCCTTGTTGGCCTGCAGCCGTGCTTCGTCTGCCAGTGTTCTCGCTATGGGGGTAAGTGTTAGCTACACTAAAGATACTGCTGTCATCCTCCTTGTGCTCTATATTCATGTCCAGAAGGTTTATTGCATTGTTGGCTTCTTCTTCATGAGTAAATTGGATGTTTTTGTGCTGTCTGTTTAAATGTGTCCCCTTTTATTTTTTTCCAGGATATCATCCACATATCTTCACACAGTGAAGCGTGAAACGTGTATATATTTAAATGTTAACCCTCTTACTGCCGATTGTACTTGATGTCACTGATTTTGTATGCAAATGTTACATTTTGTAAATGTTAGGGTCTAGGGCTCTGTCAAAGATGCGGCTTAACTATATACTGTAAGATTAGTACTAAAATTCAGGTCTTCCATTATAATCAGCTTTATTATCCCATTGTAAGTTGACGACAAACCTGCATTTTTTTTTTTTTTTAATTTCAAGGTTTGATTTTGTCATTGACTGTTTGGAATAATTTGGACCGTTTTCACATTGAAAGTGATAAATGTTTCCTTCCATTCGTGGCTGTGGAGAGTTCGGGTGGGGCTTCAGGACATAATGGTCCGTGACGACCATGGAACGTTGCGCAAAAAGTTATTTTCACTGAAACGTAAATGGGTTTACAACTCCAAACAAGCTGCTCTGCTGTCACGACTAGGTTTTCTTGTAGTTTGGAGGGAGGAGCTTGCAGCGCCACGTCATGCTCGATGACCATGTGATTTGTGCTAGCTTTGCAGAAGTCGATGATGACATAGAATCTTTAGTTAGTTAGTGTCTACAGTTCTGATTGCTGGCTAAATATAGTAGATCGTGAAATGTAATGGGTGAAAGATGTTCATGGACTTTTGGAATCCGACCCTAAAGCAAAATCTTGTGTCGGTGAGCCTTATCTTTAAAATGGAGCCCCAGCCCCCCTAACATGTATTAAATGGAAAATAACTTGTATGTATTTTGTAAGTAAAAAGTGTGTATTTAACGGCTAACGGATGTGGTGTCAAATACGATTGTTGGGCCAATGGAGGAGCCTGGAACTGCAAATTTGGCTGTATGCAATATAATGACAATAAAGGCGATTCTAATTCTGAGCTGCCAACGATGGTCTTTGGGTGGCATGCCTTCATTAGCAGCCCATTGGGGTGCCAAGGTCATGGACCCGTCGGAAACCAAGGTGGGATGCATTATTTGTGAGAGGCTAAATCGGTCTTTTAAAAAGGATGAAAGTATGCTAGCACGGGGGGGTAAAGGTAAATAGACTTTTTTTTGCCTTCAACAGTGCTCTTTGAGGTGCAGGTAGACCGCCGAGTCTTGACCTGAATGTCGGGGTGGTACTGTCTCCTCTCTTTGGGGTGTCCCCACCTCTGTCTCAAAGTGGTAGCATGTGTTTACGGTTTTGTTGAAAATCAGGTACGCCTGAAACATACGGGAGGGCTTGCCTGCTACACTCTTCTTCTTCCTCATCCACCTTCCTTTGGTTCTTTGTAGAACGAGATGCACTTTTCACAAACGAACAGCTGCGGTGACCACGGGATTTGAGGGCATCCCTCAGGCTTATCTGCAAACAGCATGGTACTCCACAAAGCTGCTAACACTAGGAGACAGAGGTTGGGGCACCTGAGAGAGGACACAGCAAACACCATGTTTTCAGGTCAAGACTCAAGGAGCACTCTTGAGGACTAATGTACGTATTCAGGACAGAAGGATGGTTTGAAAGTGGGAAAGCATCTAGGCATCTAAGGTAGAGCACTATCCCTCAACGCAGTGTTGGGGCAGGGGGTCTGGCCTTTCTCTGACATACAATGTTGTTTCCCCCCCGTTTTAGTTTGAAGGACTCTGATTTAGCCTCACAAATAATGCATAACCACCTTTGGTTTCAGATGGGTCCATGACATTGCTGAATGGGAGGCTAACGGCGGTCATAGCAACCAAACCACCATCTTTGGCGAGCAGAGGCTCCTCGCCGTTGTGTCGCAGCAATCGTCCTTTGACACCACTGAGAAGCCAACCGTTCCTGTCTGGACCTGCCTCCTCGAAGTTGGCTTGACTGGCTTTTGCTCGATCACGTCTGTCTGGTGTCCTACCTAATCTTTGAGCAAGAAAGAAAAAGTGGTGGAAAATGAATGAATGAATGTTTAGTATTTTTTGTAAGTAGGCTCCGGTCTACAGTAGCAAGTCCAGTGCTCATGACAGCTCATGGCTGGCCGGCTTGTGCTGCTGTTCAAGTCAGGCGGCTGATCTGGTCTTACCTGCAAGGATAAGTCCAAATAGCCGTCTTGATTGCAGCATAAAGTCATAAGTCATAAAGTCACAGTTTAGCTCATAATAAAAATAGTATTTAGCTAAAAGTAGTATGAAGTATCCAAACCAATATCAGGGAGTGTTTTTGTCACTTGCTTGTCTTTGCTGTCAGTTCATGGTTGCGGGTTTGATTGCGGTTCCCAGAAGGTGGAGTCTGGCAACGATGTCATGACGAAGATGGCCTTAAGAGTCACTCAATGGTGCTGCTACTTTATAGTCCATGATGGCAGCATGGCCCAAATATTCAAGCGCTTTCATTTTGTCTTTTTGTGCATCATAAGCACGCATAAGCTCCAACACTGCAAAAAGTCCGTTTTTCAACTTGGACAAAGGCTGTCTAAAATGGAATATTCAGTCAACCAGGACCATATCGAGTGATATGAGGAATAGAGGAGTCAACAAGAGTGGCTGGCTGGACAGCTTAGTGGATCACACCACGGCCTTTGGACCAGGAGTCTGGGGTTCAAAGCCTGGGCCGCGTAAGTGGGAATATCTAGTAACAACATATGGAACTTTTTGTGGTAGATTAGTCAAGAATTGTAAAAGATATAGACGCACGGAGAAAAGGCTTAGTGTGGCTGGCTGGGTGGCTCCGAGGTTACACCAGTGGCATTGGACTGGGAGATGGTGGTTCAAATCCTCGCTGGAGCAATGGAAAAATCCCAAATGTCCATGGTTTTGGAGTGGAGTAGTCTGGGTGGCTACTCAGTGACACCAGTGGCATTGGAGATTGGTGGTTCAAATCCTCGTTGGAATCCCAATTGTTAAAATCCCAAATGTCCATGCACAGGTTCTTGGAGTGGAATAGTCAAGAACTATAAAAGATATAAACGCATGGAGACAAGGCTTAATGTGGCTGGCTGGGCGGCTCCAAGATAACACCGGTGGTGGAGGCAAGAGGACGGTGCATGTGAGGGCGGAGCCAGATAGTCCAGGTGGTTGGCAGGGGGAGGAGTTAGCAGGAGTTCATACTCCAAAGCTCAACATATTCACTTACAATGAAATATTTTTTTTTCACAAAATGAAAATATAAAAAATGGTGTTAAAAAAGGAGAAATGACAAGAACCAACAAAGAAAATATTCATGAAAATAAAAATGAAAAAAACAAATATGAAAAATGGAAATACAAAAACAATGACAAAAAAGAAACAACAAAAAATGAAACAAAAATGACAAAGGAAAAAAATTCTCCTCTCCTCTCCTCTCCTCTCCTCTCCTCTCCTCTCCTCTCCTCTCCTCTCCTCTCCTCTCCTCTCCTCTCCTCTCCTCTCCTCTCCTCTCCTCTCCTCTCCTCTCCTCTCCTCTCCTCTCCTCTCCTCTCCTCTCCTCTCCTCTCCTCTCCTCTCCTCTCCTCTCCTCTCCTCTCCTCTCCTCTCCTCTCCTCTCCTCTCCTCTCCTCTCCTCTCCTCTCCTCTCCTCTCCTCTCCTCTCCTCTCCTCTCCTCTCCTCTCCTCTCCTCTCCTCTCCTCTCCTCTCCTCTCCTCTCCTCTCCTCTCCTCTCCTCTCCTCTCCTCTCCTCTCCTCTCCTCTCCTCTCCTCTCCTCTCCTCTCCTCTCCTCTCCTCTCCTCTCCTCTCCTCTCCTCTCCTCTCCTCTCCTCTCCTCTCCTCTCCTCTCCTCTCCTCTCCTCTCCTCTCCTCTCCTCTCCTCTCCTCTCCTCTCCTCTCCTCTCCTCTCCTCTCCTCTCCTCTCCTCTCCTCTCCTCTCCTCTCCTCTCCTCTCCTCTCCTCTCCTCTCCTCTCCTCTCCTCTCCTCTCCTCTCCTCTCCTCTCCTCTCCTCTCCTCTCCTCTCCTCTCCTCTCCTCTCCTCTCCTCTCCTCTCCTCTCCTCTCCTCTCCTCTCCTCTCCTCTCCTCTCCTCTCCTCTCCTCTCCTCTCCTCTCCTCTCCTCTCCTCTCCTCTCCTCTCCTCTCCTCTCCTCTCCTCTCCTCTCCTCTCCTCTCCTCTCCTCTCCTCTCCTCTCCTCTCCTCTCCTCTCCTCTCCTCTCCTCTCCTCTCCTCTCCTCTCCTCTCCTCTCCTCTCCTCTCCTCTCCTCTCCTCTCCTCTCCTCTCCTCTCCTCTCCTCTCCTCTCCTCTCCTCTCCTCTCCTCTCCTCTCCTCTCCTCTCCTCTCCTCTCCTCTCCTCTCCTCTCCTCTCCTCTCCTCTCCTCTCCTCTCCTCTCCTCTCCTCTCCTCTCCTCTCCTCTCCTCTCCTCTCCTCTCCTCTCCTCTCCTCTCCTCTCCTCTCCTCTCCTCTCCTCTCCTCTCCTCTCCTCTCCTCTCCTCTCCTCTCCTCTCCTCTCCTCTCCTCTCCTCTCCTCTCCTCTCCTCTCCTCTCCTCTCCTCTCCTCTCCTCTCCTCTCCTCTCCTCTCCTCTCCTCTCCTCTCCTCTCCTCTCCTCTCCTCTCCTCTCCTCTCCTCTCCTCTCCTCTCCTCTCCTCTCCTCTCCTCTCCTCTCCTCTCCTCTCCTCTCCTCTCCTCTCCTCTCCTCTCCTCTCCTCTCCTCTCCTCTCCTCTCCTCTCCTCTCCTCTCCTCTCCTCTCCTCTCCTCTCCTCTCCTCTCCTCTCCTCTCCTCTCCTCTCCTCTCCTCTCCTCTCCTCTCCTCTCCTCTCCTCTCCTCTCCTCTCCTCTCCTCTCCTCTCCTCTCCTCTCCTCTCCTCTCCTCTCCTCTCCTCTCCTCTCCTCTCCTCTCCTCTCCTCTCCTCTCCTCTCCTCTCCTCTCCTCTCCTCTCCTCTCCTCTCCTCTCCTCTCCTCTCCTCTCCTCTCCTCTCCTCTCCTCTCCTCTCCTCTCCTCTCCTCTCCTCTCCTCTCCTCTCCTCTCCTCTCCTCTCCTCTCCTCTCCTCTCCTCTCCTCTCCTCTCCTCTCCTCTCCTCTCCTCTCCTCTCCTCTCCTCTCCTCTCCTCTCCTCTCCTCTCCTCTCCTCTCCTCTCCTCTCCTCTCCTCTCCTCTCCTCTCCTCTCCTCTCCTCTCCTCTCCTCTCCTCTCCTCTCCTCTCCTCTCCTCTCCTCTCCTCTCCTCTCCTCTCCTCTCCTCTCCTCTCCTCTCCTCTCCTCTCCTCTCCTCTCCTCTCCTCTCCTCTCCTCTCCTCTCCTCTCCTCTCCTCTCCTCTCCTCTCCTCTCCTCTCCTCTCCTCTCCTCTCCTCTCCTCTCCTCTCCTCTCCTCTCCTCTCCTCTCCTCTCCTCTCCTCTCCTCTCCTCTCCTCTCCTCTCCTCTCCTCTCCTCTCCTCTCCTCTCCTCTCCTCTCCTCTCCTCTCCTCTCCTCTCCTCTCCTCTCCTCTCCTCTCCTCTCCTCTCCTCTCCTCTCCTCTCCTCTCCTCTCCTCTCCTCTCCTCTCCTCTCCTCTCCTCTCCTCTCCTCTCCTCTCCTCTCCTCTCCTCTCCTCTCCTCTCCTCTCCTCTCCTCTCCTCTCCTCTCCTCTCCTCTCCTCTCCTCTCCTCTCCTCTCCTCTCCTCTCCTCTCCTCTCCTCTCCTCTCCTCTCCTCTCCTCTCCTCTCCTCTCCTCTCCTCTCCTCTCCTCTCCTCTCCTCTCCTCTCCTCTCCTCTCCTCTCCTCTCCTCTCCTCTCCTCTCCTCTCCTCTCCTCTCCTCTCCTCTCCTCTCCTCTCCTCTCCTCTCCTCTCCTCTCCTCTCCTCTCCTCTCCTCTCCTCTCCTCTCCTCTCCTCTCCTCTCCTCTCCTCTCCTCTCCTCTCCTCTCCTCTCCTCTCCTCTCCTCTCCTCTCCTCTCCTCTCCTCTCCTCTCCTCTCCTCTCCTCTCCTCTCCTCTCCTCTCCTCTCCTCTCCTCTCCTCTCCTCTCCTCTCCTCTCCTCTCCTCTCCTCTCCTCTCCTCTCCTCTCCTCTCCTCTCCTCTCCTCTCCTCTCCTCTCCTCTCCTCTCCTCTCCTCTCCTCTCCTCTCCTCTCCTCTCCTCTCCTCTCCTCTCCTCTCCTCTCCTCTCCTCTCCTCTCTCTCCTCTCCTCTCCTCTCCTCTCCTCTCCTCTCCTCTCCTCTCCTCTCCTCTCCTCTCCTCTCCTCTCCTCTCCTCTCCTCTCCTCTCCTCTCCTCTCCTCTCCTCTCCTCTCCTCTCCTCTCCTCTCCTCTCCTCTCCTCTCCTCTCCTCTCCTCTCCTCTCCTCTCCTCTCCTCTCCTCTCCTCTCCTCTCCTCTCCTCTCCTCTCCTCTCCTCTCCTCTCCTCTCCTCTCCTCTCCTCTCCTCTCCTCTCCTCTCCTCTCCTCTCCTCTCCTCTCCTCTCCTCTCCTCTCCTCTCCTCTCCTCTCCTCTCCTCTCCTCTCCTCTCCTCTCCTCTCCTCTCCTCTCCTCTCCTCTCCTCTCCTCTCCTCTCCTCTCCTCTCCTCTCCTCTCCTCTCCTCTCCTCTCCTCTCCTCTCCTCTCCTCTCCTCTCCTCTCCTCTCCTCTCCTCTCCTCTCCTCTCCTCTCCTCTCCTCTCCTCTCCTCTCCTCTCCTCTCCTCTCCTCTCCTCTCCTCTCCTCTCCTCTCCTCTCCTCTCCTCTCCTCTCCTCTCCTCTCCTCTCCTCTCCTCTCCTCTCCTCTCCTCTCCTCTCCTCTCCTCTCCTCTCCTCTCCTCTCCTCTCCTCTCCTCTCCTCTCCTCTCCTCTCCTCTCCTCTCCTCTCCTCTCCTCTCCTCTCCTCTCCTCTCCTCTCCTCTCCTCTCCTCTCCTCTCCTCTCCTCTCCTCTCCTCTCCTCTCCTCTCCTCTCCTCTCCTCTCCTCTCCTCTCCTCTCCTCTCCTCTCCTCTCCTCTCCTCTCCTCTCCTCTCCTCTCCTCTCCTCTCCTCTCCTCTCCTCTCCTCTCCTCTCCTCTCCTCTCCTCTCCTCTCCTCTCCTCTCCTCTCCTCTCCTCTCCTCTCCTCTCCTCTCCTCTCCTCTCCTCTCCTCTCCTCTCCTCTCCTCTCCTCTCCTCTCCTCTCCTCTCCTCTCCTCTCCTCTCCTCTCCTCTCCTCTCCTCTCCTCTCCTCTCCTCTCCTCTCCTCTCCTCTCCTCTCCTCTCCTCTCCTCTCCTCTCCTCTCCTCTCCTCTCCTCTCCTCTCCTCTCCTCTCCTCTCCTCTCCTCTCCTCTCCTCTCCTCTCCTCTCCTCTCCTCTCCTCTCCTCTCCTCTCCTCTCCTCTCCTCTCCTCTCCTCTCCTCTCCTCTCCTCTCCTCTCCTCTCCTCTCCTCTCCTCTCCTCTCCTCTCCTCTCCTCTCCTCTCCTCTCCTCTCCTCTCCTCTCCTCTCCTCTCCTCTCCTCTCCTCTCCTCTCCTCTCCTCTCCTCTCCTCTCCTCTCCTCTCCTCTCCTCTCCTCTCCTCTCCTCTCCTCTCCTCTCCTCTCCTCTCCTCTCCTCTCCTCTCCTCTCCTCTCCTCTCCTCTCCTCTCCTCTCCTCTCCTCTCCTCTCCTCTCCTCTCCTCTCCTCTCCTCTCCTCTCCTCTCCTCTCCTCTCCTCTCCTCTCCTCTCCTCTCCTCTCCTCTCCTCTCCTCTCCTCTCCTCTCCTCTCCTCTCGCCTCCACCAGTATGTGAACCACAGACCTCCTGATCCTAAGGTAGTACCACTAACCACTGAGCTGCACTGCCACACTTGGTACCAGGTCTACACGCGTCTATATCCTCATATATCCACAAAGTTGGGGGAAAACCAGCTACCTCAAATGCACCACTCATTCTGGAACCAGGATAAGACCCCCTAGTCCAAATCGAGTGCCAATAAGACCCCCAGCCCCCTAGTCCAAATGGCAAATCAACACACTAAGCTGCCTGACCACCCACACTTGCGTCTGCATGCACCTACTATATATCTCCTATATTTCTACCATATATCTCCTATCTATCTACTATATGGATCTAGCTACTATACTGGAATGATCAACATAACCAAATGCTCAAATGCTCATCAATTTTCTCATAATGTCCACCAATATTACTCCAGAATTGTGATTGTGGACTTGATGCAAAACATTTTATGCTCGCTCGCCCCCCCCCCAGTCCTCCACTTTTCCAGAGCTGTATATATATATATATATCACATACAGTAACTGACCATGGTTCAACCTCCTACCAGTGTTGACAACGCAAACCGTATCTGGACAAAAAACCAAGCGACAAAAAGTAGACTAAAAAACTAAGTCATTCTTAAGGCCATCTTTGTCATGACATCACTGGCGAACTACAATCAAACCTGCAGCCATGAACTCACCACCAAGACTTCCTGACACTTTTGTGTAAGACTTAAAACTGGTCTGATCTGATCCTGCTGAGTCTGTCCTCTTCACCTGTGACCTGTGACCTGTGACTCAACCACATCGGCAGGTTGGCAAAGATGGAGGAGGAGGAGGAGGAGGAGGAGGATGGGCAAGTGAATTGTTCTGGCAACAACACAGCCCATGTATGAAGTTGGAGCATTGACATACAGCGTATAGAAGGCCTTTCATACACAATAACTACTTCATACACCAACTATTTGCTGCTTTTCACACTTGCTAACCATCTTCAGCTCTGTTTATCTGATTATTCCATAATGGAAGACGTTCAAGTTGACCCTCAATCTTCCTCCTTCTGGGGCTCCATGCAAGATCTAACACACACACATATGTACATATACACTAACACCTACATGACTCCAGCGCACCACCTTCTGTTGCTAATGTGGTCCATGTTATTACCCTGCTGAGTTTCATCTGGTGTCGGTGGTCCCAAGTCTTACTTTCCATGCAAACACCAGGCTGAGACGAGCCCCCCCCCCCCCAGCCTTTCTCGGGGGTGTGACCAGATGCCGTTACAGTGTGCTTCCACATCTTGGTTCTTCGCTCTCAGGGCCCCTAAATTCACTTAGCGAGCGGGACCGCCCGAGCCGGCCTTGCCAGCGGGCAGCGGTGCCTTGCTCAAATATTGACATTCATCCAATCCTGCATCAGACGGGAGCACAAGGATGCTTCAAAGAGGCCGCCGGCTGCCAGCTTCAGCACGGAGCATGGAACGGCAAAGGCAGGCTGGAATTTCACCTTCCAATAACAGCCTGACTTTTAGACGCCTTTGTCCGCCACCGCTACTTCCTGCGCTTGGAATCAATGACACACGTTAGCTCGTCCGTGTACCT
The DNA here is from genome assembly GCF_037039965.1 of Doryrhamphus excisus. Lineage (NCBI taxonomy): Eukaryota > Metazoa > Chordata > Actinopteri > Syngnathiformes > Syngnathidae > Doryrhamphus > Doryrhamphus excisus. The sequence goes on from NC_136361.1 coordinate 1,383,734, forward strand.
CATGGGCAAACAAATGTGCCGTACTTCACCGTTGTTACACTTGAGTGCTTCATCTCGGCCAAGGGTGGGCAACCCATGGTTCCGGAGCCGCATGTTGTGGCCCCCTTCTGCCTACGAGACAAGAAAGGTTATTTATTCATGTATCCGTTACTGGATGTTGGATTATTGAATATCTTGGAGATTCAAGTCAAACTTGGTCCACTCAATTGAAATACTGTGGCAATACTATTGAAAACGACTTGAAGATACGTGTCAAGTCCAACATGACGCCAAAGCCCTGGCTGGAATCAATCTGGCGGCTAATCATCAGGATTTGATGAGGTCACCTTTAGCAAACGTCCATGAAGCTCCGGCTGATCCAAACCAGCTCAGGTCCCCAAATGATTGCAAGAGGACTCCAACAATTAGCCGCAGAAGTTTCTCACATTTGCGCCCAAAGGGCAAGGAGACGTCTTGACGAGCGCGGGGCGTCCCGCTCGGCGTGTCCGCTAATCTCTTCAGTATGCCGCGCCGCTCACGTTTCCTCATCACCACGCCAAGACCTTCTTTGGTTTCCTTCTGAGGGGTTGACTTAGTTCTGAGCCCAAACCTGGACTCCGTCATAGCGGGCCCTCGGCCGTCTTCCGTGCCGACTAATACCGATGCTTGGAATGTCACTGGCAGCCTTTCATGCAAGCCGCCACGCGCTAAGGACGCCTTTTTGTTCTTATAATTGTTATAATAATTCATGTTTTTAATCATGTTTTATTCTTGTACTATTTTCCCAAAATGACAACTTTATGAAATACGACCGTCACGTCAACCTATTCGTGTAAGATGAGTTTTTTTCCTTGATACATCTTGTATTTTGTTACTTCATTTTAGAAATGAATTACTTTGACTTACTGTCGATGTCCATGTTGACCGTTGACTGTGTAAACGATGTGCTGTGGGCCGCACCTTGGACACCCCCGCTGGAACTTTAGACTCTTGCTGCTTCTTCGGTCTGCAGAGAAGTCAAAAAAAGCCATCAAGAAATGAATCAACCAATCAATCACTGGCTGTGAAAGTTAAGCCTGTGTGAATAACTGTGTCTCCCAGTATGTTTCCCCGAGTCATATGTAAGTGTTGTGCCACCCCGATTGTGCTATGTGAGTGTCAAACAGTGACAACGTCAGGAGAGTAAAGCTAAACATCCAACATGGTTCCATACCGAGGTTGCGGCGCTCAGGAAAAGCAGCAGCTTTCACGTTTGGATCTTTGGCAACCCAAAGAACCCTCAGGAAACGTCCACGTCCGGATTGGAGTCTTTCCGCCACCATCAAGTCCTTCTGTCCCTCTCCGGTCCGCACGGTGGATCGGCACCAGAAGGCGCCAACACCTAGGACGTCCCGACAGAAAGCATTCAGCTTATTGACAACATCACACGGGAAGCAGAGCGCCGCAGGATTGCTAATGATACCTTCAGGGTCCCCTGGGACCACATCACAGCGGCACATACAGAAAAAGCCCAAACTTTATGAAGTCTTGATTTCCAAGCTTTTGTTTTTGTACCGCCGCTGCCCTCTTGAACTCGCCAAAAAACATTTCCAGGCGATCCGGTCTTACACAAATAAAGTCCAACGCCAACACGCCTCTGAAGGTAGCAAAAATACACAGATAGTAGCGGCCGCGCTCCAAACCGCTAATGTGTGCTAGCGGGCGGCGCCGCATACATCAGCCCGGCTTGTCCTGATTAGCTTGTTTAGCTCTTCTAAACCGCCGCGCCTTCCGGGTCGTAAACAAACAGCCTCACGTGCACGCCGCTTGCGACCAGCCAGACTTGGGAGGAAGTCCGCTTGACACAACAACCTCGCATTTTACTACAAGTCACTACTTCTACCCGTGATTGCAACACCCGACTCGCCATCGCTGACAAATACACGCACCGTCAAATACACGCACCGTGGTACTCATGCACCGTCAAATACACGCACTGTTAAATACACACACCATGGTACACATGCACCGTCAAATACACACACCATGGTACACATTCAGAAAAACCTGAAGTAATTGAAGTGGACGTTGCAAGAGAGGGAGAGAGGATTCTTTTGTTGACTTTGTCTGCATGCAGGACTCAAATACTCTGTTAAATACATTTTCACATTTTGTGTGTGGAAAAAAATGTTTTATTTGTGTTACAAAATGGAGGCACTGTATGCCCCCCCCTTCTAGTCATTGTACAATTTGTGGATAAAGAATTTTTGTATTTGAATATTTCAATTGCAATTAAAATGAATTTGATTTTGTATTGTAATGAAGTACAACACCAAATCAAATTTTTATAATTTTTTTAAATAATTTATTTATATTTATTGTATATTTCTTTTTCTATATTAGTTTTATAAATACTTTAATACAAGTCTTTCTTAAAGGAGCTAAATTGATTGCGCTAAAATGCCGTTTGGATTGAAACGGATGGTAAACGTTGCGAACAGTACGACTCACTGGCGCCCCTCCAGGACCAAAGCGGTACTGCAACACTGATCAGTTTTGTTTTGAGTACAATTTGACTTTGATTTGGCAAATTTATTCTAATATTTGAACGTTCGGCAAAGTAGAACGAAAGGAAAAAGCGTACAAAGCGTATCGTCACCGTACGCCTTGGCAACAAAAGCAGCACGTCTTGTTTTCATTGAGGTTTATTCAACGCTTGGCCCAAGAAAAGCTTTATGAAGGAATGGTACATGACATATGACATATGACATCAAACAATAATAATGAGATATGATTTTGGTCATTGGATTGCAAATCCAGTCTCTGGTCAAAGATAAACTAATCATAAGTTAAGAAATCATAACAGCAAGACGCTAGAACGTCTCATATTTACCATCACAATAATTTAGGGGTTTTGCATCCCCCCCCCCCAGGGTGTGAGGTGTGAGGCTGGTGAAACAGGAGAAGCCTAACTGTGCCCCCCCCCCCCCAGGAGTGTGGTGGATTTCCTGACACGTCCATCATACAGGGGGGGGTTGTTCCCAAAGCCATAGACCCAAACAAGTGCAGCTTCAACATTCTTTACCCCCCCCCCATCCCCCCCAGGCCAAAATGTTTACTTTGCAGCAGCCCCCCCCCCCCCAAAAAAAAAATCTGTGCCCATAATCAGTGTGGCTTGTAAGAATAAACTTAGTCTTGTCTTCATGTACATTGCTAAGGAGCATCGGGGCCACACTACCATACCACTACAATACTACAGTACTAGTACTACAATATATACTGTGGAACAATACAGTAAAGTGGTACTGTGTAAACAAGGACATCCTGTCTGTCCACTTTGTTCAATCGTTGGCAGAAATATTCATGAGGATTCCTCACCGAGCAAAATTACCTTATTTATTTATTTCACTTCTCTTTTGCTTTGCTTTCCGCTTGGAACCGGATGGAACCATTCCTCCTCACTAGACCTCTAGTAATCTTTATACGGATGGAACCATTCCTCCTCACTAGACCTCTAGTAATCTTTATACGGATGGAACCATTCCTCCTCACTAGACCTCTGGTAATCTTTATACGGATGGAACCATTCCTCCTCACTAGACCTCTAGTAATCTTTATACGGATGGAACCATTTCTCCTCACTAGACCTCTAGTAATCTAGAATGGATGGAACCATTCCTCACTAGACCTCTAGTAATCTTTATACGGATGGAACCATTCCTCCTCGCTAGACATCTAGTAATCTTTATACGGATGGAACCATTCCTCCTCACTAGACCTCTAGTAATCTTTATATGGATGGAACCATTCCTCCTCGCTAGACATCTAGTAATCTTTATACGGATGGAACCATTCCTCTCTAGCCGTCTAGTCAAACTTGAGCATTTTGATGATTAGTAATATTATACATGATTAACAGAACTATTAAATTAGAAGTTTATTTTTCAAAAAATATACATGATATCCAAAGTACATTTTAGTCGTAAAAATAAATGTAAGTTGATGACAACGTATCCACCTCGTGATTATGACTTTGGTTAATATCCTTCCTTCCTTCCTTCCTTCCTTCCTTGTTGACTTTGGAAGACATTTGGTCCAAATGACGTATGATTGTATGATAACCGTTGGAAATAAAAGATGGAAAAGAATTAGTCCCAAAGGTTTAAAAGTGAGATTCAACTTTTAGAAGAAAATATTTTCATTTCATTCTCATTGCAAATGAAATATTATTTAAATACAAATGTATTTGATAGAAAAATATATTTTAAAAATAACGGCTTCAAACATGTACAGCATATTTATGTTTTGATATGTTTATATTTAGTGTGACCCGAATACTCCATCTTGGCGTACATTAACGACCTTGAAGATCCGGAAGGACAACAAAGCCCCCCCGGACCCCCCGGACCAAGAAGGTGTGGACCAGGAGGCTGATGGAGGAGATAAGAAGCACCAGGAGCGTCGGAAGCGTCCTCGGCTGCAACGTGCCGACGGAAAGAAAGAAAAGTGAAAGTCAAGGTTGAAGGAAACATTCTCTCTTGAAGCACGGCTGGGGGGGGGGGGGGGGGGGGGCAACATCCTTGATGGCAAAGCCAAAGAAAGACACCCCTTCCTCGCCGAGGGGGGTGCGTGTCAAGTTTGTCCATGAGGAAGCGCACGTGAGAGCGTGACATCACTCGGCGTCTGCACGTTGTCGCTGAGGGAATCCGAGCCAAGGACGAGACGCGGCGGCGGCGGCGGCGGCGGCGGCGGCTTATCGCCGCGTGGCACGTGGGTGGCGCGTCACATCTGCGTACACGAGGACGCGCTCAGGAAAAACGACGGCATGTTTGTGTGCGTTCGATGACCACGGCCTTTCCGGCCTTCCGGGATTCCACTTCCAACTCAACTTGGCAACGCTGCAAAGGCACTTTGGCAAAATGCACATTTGGCCGAAAAATACAAATAATTTATTGGAAAAACGTCTTGGAAGCGTCCTCGCCAACGTTTGCATAGAGTGAGGAGGCCGAGCCCGGAGCTAAAATTTGGGCCCCAGCGGAACTTTAACAGTCTTGATCTCGGCTATGTGGGACGACTTCTGGATGATGCAGCTGGTGGTCCCGGCGCCGCCGTCCTTCCCCTGCGCCAAGTTGGTCAAGGCCATGGCGGCGTTGATCTCCTTCCAGTACGTCTCGTCTTTGCCCTTCGCCTTCTCCCTGGGTGCCGCGCCCACGCTGGTGACGCGCCGACGCCAAGCAAAACAAAAGACAGCTTTAGATACTGGACGCATGCGCTACCGTGTATTACTACTAGTACTACTGCTGCTACTGTGTCAGCTGGGACACCCCGTTTATACACATTTGCACATACATAGTATCATACTTAGTATGACATACACGTATTTTCATGAAAAGACACTTTTAACCAGCTCCAATAACAAGATGACCTCTTTGACCTCTGACCCCCATGGCGGTCATGACACGGAAGCCATCATCCGGCCCGGAAAGATGAATATGAACATAAACTCACTTGTCACATCGACTTGATCCATGCTCCGTGGTTTCTGAAAAAAAGAAAAAGGCTGAAGTGAAAACGATGGAGATGGATTATGGATGAAGATATGAATACGAGGAAGCAGAGGAAGACGATGATGAGTCAGAAAAACCGTGGTGTAAAGCCATCCTGCCAGCCTCGGTGAGGATGTGATTTCGAAACGCTTCAAAGACTTCCAAGGGAGTCAGTGACTCGCCTGAAAATGCTAGCAATCATTAGCTCATATGGCAAGCGTTAGCATATGGAAACCATCTATTCCTAAGTCCATGGTCATAAGTAAATCTTATTTGGCATTAGTAAACCGTACATGACACGTGTAAATATTAGCATATCTAAATCCTTATCTCATAAGTAAATCATACATGACATGCGTATGTAAGTCATTAGGATATGTGCATCAGTCTATTATGTCATATCTTATACTTACACATGCCATGTATGATTTACTTATGTACATTAGCATATCTAAAATCATCTAGGACTTGGAGTTGTGTAATGCGATGCCGTTGCCACTAAGCCAACTGGTCGCTGACAGCAGCCTGGATGAATCCCATCATGATAGGAAACCACCAAGGTGGCGTACGACTTCACAGCGATACTGGAAAGTACGAAAGTTTATTGGGGGTATCTGGTGGTGTATTGGTGCTTTTGTGCATTGGAGGTTTTTGGTGGGTTTACTGGTGTTTTTGGTGGTGTATTGGGGGTTTTTAGTGTTTCTTTGGTGGTATATGGGTGCTTTTTGGGCATTGGAGGTTTCGGTGGTTTATTGGTGATTTTTGGTGGTGTATTGGTGTTTTGGGTTTTTTGTGGTATATGGGTGGTGATTAGTGCTTTTTGTGCATTGGAAGTTTTTGGTGATTTTTAGTGGTTTTTGGTGGTATATTGGTGTATTGGGTTTGTTTTTTAGTTTTTGGTGGTATATTGGTGTATTGTTTTTTTTTTAGTTTTTGGTGGTATATTGGTGTATTTGGGTTTTTTTTTTAGTTTTTGGTGGTATATTGGTGTATTTGGGTTTTTTTTTTAGTTTTTGGTGGTATATTGGTGTATTTGGGGTTTTTTTTTAGTTTTTGGTGGTATATTGGTGCTTTTTGTGCATTTGAGGTTTTTGGTGGTTTTCGGTGGTGCATTGGAGATTTTTAGTGGTTTTTGGTGGTATTGGTGTATTGGGTTTTTTGTGGTTTATTGATGCTTTATTGCATTGGTGGTTTATTGGTGGCACATTGGTATTTTTGGTGGTGTATTAGGGGGGTTTAGTGTTTTTTGTGGTATATTGGTGTATTGGAGGTATTTCTACAGGTTTATGACTGCATTGGCGGTATTTCTTGGTATTTCTTTTCCTTATGAACTGTTGGCCAGGCTGCTTAGAAAAAGGTAAAAGGTCTCCAAGTCAGATGGTGTAAAATAACCAGCTTTGCCAGACTAAGTGGACACATCACCAACTGGTTCTCGTCTGGACTCTCCACGTCCCTGCGTCGCCCCTGAAGGCGTTGTTGCCGTCGGCTGGCTTTCACGGAACACCGAAGGGGAACGCTAAGAAGTTTGATGGTTTCTGGCGCGAGGCTGGAAGTCCCAAAATACTAGCTCACTTAACATCCCTGTGGGGCGATGGTGGGAGGGCTGAAAGCAGCGGAGAGAAAACGCAAAATGAGGGGAAAATAAACTGGGGCTGCCAAATTAAAGAGGATGAGGTTCCACCTGTTGGGATGTCATCATCATCATCATCATCATCATCGTCATCGTCATCGTCATCTGCTGCTGTTGGCAACATGCAACAATAAACAAAGCGAGGGCGGGGCTGCATTAAGACCACAAATAAAGACACTTTTATATTTGCAGTGAGCGGCAGGCCTCTGGTGGGATGGTGAGCTCATCCCAAGGAACCCAAGTGTCAATTCTACTCAAATTATAGGTTGCCCAAAAAAAGTAAGAGTGGGAGGCTTTTCTCAAGACAAGAACAACAAAGCGAGCATCAGACGTGAAAAGATGAGAGGAGAAGATGAAACGATGCACAAACGTGTCAACTGGAAAGACCCGGGTCTTTCAGACCTGGTCTCGGTCTGAAGGGATAATGAAGCCACAAACCGCCAAATAAATCAGGATCAGGAACGCCGCTTACTGCGTGTCCTTTCATTTGTAAAGAGCCTAGTAAACTGGTTCCTGCTGGTTCCAGTAAGTCATCCGTTAGGCAGCATCTCATTCCGAGCTCAGCAGGAAAGATGCACGTGGGAATAAAGTCACGGGGGAACGGAAAGACTAGATCGGTGTTATGGGGTGCACGATGTGCGAGTGGTACAGGGTCAGCCTATTGATGGCGAAGCTCGATGATGACACCCGAGTCAGATTTACCACCAAGTACCGTGGTCCCCACCCTTTTTAGGCCAAGATACCTACCCCCCCAGTGAAAAATGAGCCATGGGCTGCTGATGGCCCCTGGGCCGCACCCCCTGTTTCTGTGGCTGGGCAAACCACGGCTATTTATTTGGCTTGATGACTTCCTGTGAACCACGTCGTCGCAGCTCCAGGATTTGTTTGGAGGCGCACATCACGCAACGGGGACCGGTGCTGGCGGGGTGCATACCCGGAGAGCATGAGGTGAGCTCAGGGGTCAAACACATGCCTGCTGGTCAGGTGGGGAGGGGGGGGGGGGCACTGATGTCATGCTGCAGCAGACCAAGATGAGGGAATTATGACACACCAATAAATAATAAGTCCAATAACCAATGGAAAAATACCCCAACTGTACGGGTGAGCAAATCAAGCCTTTTTGTCCAGCCCCCCCCCCAATACTCTGCTTCTCCTGATAGCAACGTGCTAGCTGACATGGTCACATCCTCATTTGTTTCTCATCTCCAGGTGTGCACAAACTACACCATCACCAACATCACGTATTGTGCATCTCCACCACATGTATGGATCACGCTAGACGGGTTGGCGACCCCTGCTCTCGTACTCGTGCCCAAGCAAGAACCTCCTCACCAATGAAACCTTGGGTGGAAAAATTCCCAATAACAAGATCCTTCCAGTGACACCAAATCCAAATCCAAAGCAAACATCCAAAAGGGAGATGAGAAGAGATTTCCATTGAACCATCTCATGGCCACAATGAAGCAATGACTGCGGGTCACGCCGAGACCAGATCATGGTGCAATTCCAGCAGAGGATGAGTCAGGGGTGGCCGTCAGAGGTCAGCGGATGGAAGACGTATCAACCCAACCATCTTTGTCGTCAGGTGGCGTTTAGCCAACTGCCGCATGTGCAGATGTGAGCTTGGACCTCCAATCCTGAATAACAACATCTCCTCATGCGGTTTCTGATTTGAAACCAAAAGGAGTCCTGATGACGAAGGGTGACAACGAGGTACCGGCGCCGCCTTCGGGTTCGCTCAACATTGATGCGTGTTTAACAGCAGCTAACTCCACTTTAGCATTGTAGCCTGCAAAATGGCTGCTCTAGCCAAAGACATTAAACACAACATGTCCGGCAGACGTCGCCTTGTCAAGGAGGCCTGAAGGAAGGAGCGAGGAATCAATTAGTCGGCGCTAAATGCTAAAATTAGCATATTTCCTCCGTTTAAACACCAAGCTTGTCACTGTTTACATGTGCCAGTAAACAGCGCCCCTGTCAATCAGCCAAGAAGTGGTCAAGGCGACTGCTGGGGGGGGGGGCAACGGACAAACGCTTGTGTCATGCAGCCTCACGGTGCATGAGTCACCAGTGGCTTTAAAAAGTAAACAATCACCCTGCGATGACTTCATCACGAGCGCCTCGCCACGCCACGCAGACACGCCAGCAAGGGGCGTTCGGGGACAGCAAGCTTTTATTCAAAGCAGGCGTCTATCCCAGAGGAGTCAAATTTGATTTTATTGGACTGCAATTTCGGTTTGTGTGTCCGTCAATCAATCAATTGGCGAGCAGCACTATTTCATCTATTATGTTCGCTAGCGTACAGCATATCAACTAGAAGATAGCGCTAATGCTAAGCTACAAGGCGTGTTTTTTGTTGACTTTGGCCTGGAACATCATGTTCGGCTCTCGTAAGCATCCTTACGTTCACGCCGGTAGACCTTGTTTGTATCAAACTGCGCTGGCTCGCCCCCCCCCCAGCCTGTTGTTCATGCCGCTGACACCGCACACAATGGGAACGCCGCCTTTCCCCCGCAGGCCGACGCAGCAGGCATCTGGGAATGCCATGACCTGATTGTTTTGGGCCGGCCATGTTGATGACTTAAAAATGACGGGGTTGAGAGGGCTCGGTATGAGCTGCGTATAAACAACGTCTGCGTCGGTCAGTCAACATCTCCGCGAGACTTGGGCACCGAGATTGAGGATCCGACCGCAATTCTGCCAGCTTTCAGTCGTTCCCACTGCCCCTGAAGAAAGCACGCCGTGACGTGACTGGAGCACGTTCACGGGAAAGAGTGGCATCGGGAAGGTGGCTTATGGAGTCCAGCAATCGAACCCGGTACCACCAACTTTCTGAAAGCAAGACATCTTCATTTAGTACGATACGGCTCCATGGGATACTGGACTACTACAACCGTACCAGGTTTCTATAAAGACCACCACTCAATCATCGTTACCGACCAGCGCCGATCCAACATTCAGTACTTTTCCACATCGGCGCGGTGGCTTGCACTCCGGTCAGCATCAGGCTGCCGTGTTTCATTCTAGGAAAAACATCCTGGCCACATGTGCTCCCGTCAGCCTTGTGGAATACGTCTCTCTGGCAGGGACGTTGGGCCTTATTTAGGGAATGATGATCTATACGATAGCGGACGAAGTGAAATCTAACACGGAGCGAGGAGGAAAACATTCAGTGCCATTTAATATCCCATTAAAGGCTCATTTGGAATGATGTCCTGGCATGTGTGATGGAATTCCACTGTTCCTTGCCTTCAATGAAATTCCCCAAAGCCTTTGGACTGGAGGTGTGTGTTTGTACTGGACGTGTGTGCGTGTGTGTGTGTGTGTCATTCCTAGCCAGCGGAATTGAGTTTTCCACGGGGGTAAATCTACACCCTCCATCTCCTGCCACGTCTGACTGCCCTCTGTAGTCACAGATAACACGGCAGCTTCCAACAGCCAAGTGCATCCATTAATGGACTTTTCTCCCCCCCGGCCAATCGCGTGGCGCTTGGCGGGCACGCCACTTCTGCCTCCACCAATCCAAGCTGATCTACCGGCGGACATTCTTCAAAAGAATGTGCCAAGAGTCGGATTGTATTCTTTCGCTGGAGGCCGGAATCATTTAGTCTCTTCCTGACTGAAAATGGAAGGCAACGGTTTGTGCGGTTTATTACGCTCCGTGGTCCCCCCGACTCTCCACCTCCTGTTACCTCTGGAGATGGGAGAACATCAGGTTCATGTCTCCATGATATAAGTAATGTTCTAAACACGCCCTAATTGTCTGGCTTGGACTAAGAAGTTGATGATGACTATCCGCTTCATAACCTTGGATGGAATTTGCTGCATTGGAAAAGTTAGATGAGATGTTTCCGTCTGAGTTTAGATGGTTGCTCAATCGCCTTGAGGGCCCGTCAAGGAGGAACTTGGAAGGCCAGGACCCGTGTGGGGCCAAACGGTAGTGCTAGGATGAGCATGTTCTGCACCGCCTTGTTGTGTCTGGCTTGCGGGGGCCGTCAGAGGAGCTTTGGGGGGAATTCCTGGTCTGCTGCAGTGAGCGTGTGTTCCAACGTGCACGTGTGCGGCTGCTGGGACTGAGAGCTAAATGATGAAAACGGCATTCCTGGACACAAGCGGCGCATCAAATAAAGAAGATGGGACGCGAGTGTGATGAACAGGCGGGGAATAACAGCAGCTGCAAGATGTCAAACAAACATGGATGAAAGAAACATGGCTCCTTACCAGTCCGGTAAACAAAGTTGGCCTCGGCCTCGGAGGAGGTCGGCGAGAGCAGCTCGTCGTCGTACTCGTTGGAGCTGAAGGAGCCCGAGTGGTTCCTCTTGCGAGCGTCCATGACGGCGTTGGCCACCATGACGTGGCGCAGCGAGTCGTTGAGATAGCGGTGCAGCAGGCTGCTCTTGTACTTGGGCGGGGACACGTAGTCGTCCGCCAGAGAGGACGCGTCGGCGGCCGAGCGCAGGCCGGCTCCCATGGCCATCATGGCCGAGCCCTCCTTCTTGATGACGCTCTGGTACATGGGCTTGGTGAGCTCCCCGGGGCCGCTCTGGCTTCTCTGAGGGTTATCCCCATCTGGGAACCAAGAAACATGCAAAAACATTTAGCAAAGCCCATCACGGTCTAGTAATGTACCAATGAAACACCACGATAAACAATATTTGTGCAATAGAAAATATGTTAAACTGAGCCCAATTTAAGTCCCCACTGTGCAAATGTATCTCATTTAATGGCACCACAAGTGAGATCATTCCATCATCACCCTCACCTCCTTGCTCCGCTTTTCAGAGTAGAGGTGCTCAAATGGTCCGTTTTGGCAGATCCAGGTTTTCATCATGTAAAAATAAATGTCCTTCCTGTTACCGCACGTGTACGTACATACAGCCACCATGTCACGGAGGAAATTGAAATAGCACAGAAAATAGCAGGCTTCTCTACACGTCTTAAAATACAGCACCTGTGCTAGCTATGCAGGTTGTCAGCTACGACTGCTAGACTGCTTAACATGTCTCGGCCTAACACCTGTTGGTTTACTTAAATGTATTGTATCAAGGCTTCTCTACACGTCTTAAAATAAAGGACCTGTGCTAGCTATGCAGGTTGTCAGCTACGACTGTTAGACTGCTTAACATGTCTCGGCCTAACACCTGTTGGTTTACTTAAATGTATAGTGTCAAGGCTTCTCTACACGTCTTAAAATACAGCACCTGTGCTAGCTATGCAGGTTTTGTCAGCTATGACTGTTCGACTGCTTAACATGTCTTGGCTCTTGGTTTACATAAATGTATTGTATCAAGGCTTCTCTACACGCCTTAAAATACAGCACCTGTGCTAGCTATGCAGGTTGCCAGCTACGACTGTTAGACTGCTTAAAATATCGGCCTAAAACCTGTTGGTTTAAATAAATGTATAGTATCAAGGCTTCTCTACACATCTTAAAATAAAGCACCTGTGCTAGCTATGCAGGTTGCCAGCTAAAACTGTTAGACTGCTTAACATATCGGCCTAAAACCTGTTGGTTTAAATAAATGTATAGTATCAAGGCTTCTCTACACATCTTAAAATAAAGCACCTGTGCTAGCTATGCAGGTTGTCATCTACGGCTATTAGACTGATTAACACCTCGGCCTAAAACCTGTTGGTTTACATAAATGCATAGTATCAAGGCTTCTCTACACGCCTTAAAATAAAGGACCTGTGCTAGCTATGCAGGTTGTCAGCTACGACTGTTAGACTGCTTAACATGTCTCGGCCTAACACCTGTTGGTTTACTTAAATGTATAGTGTCAAGGCTTCTCTACACGTCTTAAAATACAGCACCTGTGCTAGCTATGCAGGTTTTGTCAGCTATGACTGTCCGACTGCTTAACATGTCTTGGCTCTTGGTTTACATAAATGTATTGTATCAAGGCTTCTCTACACGCCTTAAAATACAGCACCTGTGCTAGCTATGCAGGTTGCCAGCTACGACTGTTAGACTGATTAACACCTCGGCCTAAAACCTGTTGGTTTAAATAAATGTATAGTATCAAGGCTTCTCTACACATCTTAAAATAAAGCACCTGTGCTAGCTATGCAGGTTGCCAGCTACAACTGTTAGACTGCTTAACATCTCGGCCTAAAACCTGTTGGTTTACATAAATGTATAGTATCAAGGCTTCTCTACACATCTTAAAATAAAGCACCTGTGCTAGCTATGCAGGTTGTCATCTACGGCTATTAGACGGATTAACACCTCGGCCTAAAACCTGTTGGTTTACATAAATGTATAGTATCAAGGCTTCTCTACACGTCTTAAAATACAACACCTGTGCTAGCTATGCAGGCTTTATTGCCCGTGATAATCTGTTAAACTGCTTAATATTTCTTGACTGAACATGAATTTGTTTACATAAGCTTTCTTCTGCTAGCTAGTCATGTCACCAAGGTCATGACCTGTTTCACTGCTAAACAGGTCATGACCTAAAAGGAGTTGGCTTACACAAAAAGTACCAAATGCTTCACTACACATCTTAAAATACAGCCTGGTGCCTCTGCCAGTGTAGACAGGTCTCAGGAGGAGTCCTAAAAGCATTCTTCATGCCAAGCTGTCAATTCCAGCATCAAGACTACTTGGACAGTATCTGATACTAGCTTGATGACATCTGTGCTAAATGTTTACTATGTTGTTTCCATCCCTCCTCAGCTCCATCAGGATGACAAACGCTCCGTCTTTCGCCAAAAAGCGGTGCTGCAAAATGATGAAAATCTCCATAAATATCAACTCGTGTTGAATTTCTGCTGCCTTGGCAGCAGAGAGATGTGATTGCAAACCACAACGGTGGCCTGGTGGTTTGTCATCCATCGAAAGCTCAACAACGTACGAGACGGAACGCAGCGCACTGCTAAGCTAATCACACGAAATCGCTGAGGAAAGATGGAAAGTAGGTAAAAAATGCTGGGTACAATCAAATATCTTGACGTAGTATTCAATGGCGGCCAAATTCTGATTGCAGATGTGGTATAGCAGAAGCACGTGGAGGTGCTGCATGGCCGACAACCCAGAAAGAACACTTGTGTCCTCCCGGTGGGACAAACATCTCTTCTGAGCCATGCTCCAAAACAAGCTGGAGCAGGGCCCAGGGTGGGCGGGTCAGCGGGGTCACGGCACATAAATAGGAAAAGACGTTGACAATAACGTTTGGCCTTTCAGCATTTGGGTCAAGTGTGGGATCAAGCTGCGGAAAAGGTCCTGACCATAATGTGACGGGTGGGGGGAGATACGGAACCGCTGGCGGTGCGATGGCATGCGGCGGACACAATGCAAACACGCACGCATTCTTCTCGCAGCCGCACGCTCGGCCTCTGTCCCCTCTGAAAACCGCAGCGTCCTTCCTCCCGGTCCCATCTCTCACCCACAGTTTATTCTGTATGTTTTTCCGACGTATTTACCGCGGCGAGGGAGGAGGGAGGAGGCGCCTTGTTTGCAGTAAATACAGAGCCCAGAGAGACTGGAGACTGGGTGACGGGCTTGGCTCAGCAGGGTGCCTTCAAGTGATGGGGTTAGCTCGTGTAGCTAAAGGTAAAGGCGTGGATGTCGTACCGTCTGAGCAGCTGTCGTCGCTGCTGACGCTCAGTCTCTCAGCGTTGCCCTGCACGTACTTGTTGTACAGCTTGATCCTGAGGGCCCAGCTCAGGTCGGGCTGCCTCACCGTGTTCTTCAGGCGTCTCCGGGCGTTGGCGAACCAATTGGAAACCTGACAGAGAAGCAAAGTACGGCGTTAGCGTCGGGACTCCACTGACCCCCGGTGGGGCGGCACGGCACGCTGTGTACAGGCCGAATACGCCTCCTCCCCTGGGCCGACGTGCTTGGATGGAAGCAAGTCCAGTTCCACCTCATCTTCTCTGCACCCAACAACCTCCACATGCTGGACAGTCAATAACAACTACGTTGACTTTGATGGACAGCTTCCCCCTATTCTGGATCGACTCAGCCACCCCCCTTCCCTATAAGACCAAGGTCCAACGGCGCAATAGAAAACGAGCCAGTCCTTCCTTCCCCGGGAAAGAAGACCATAAGACGTTCTACTGAAAGAACTTCTCACGCTCCATAGACTTTAAGCGGCTCATGAAGGATTCGGGACAGCAGATGTATGCTAGAGTACTTATTTTTCGGACCGTCTCCACGAGGATTGTGTTTCTCTTTAAAGGAGACGTCCCACATCCTGTGACACACCCGGGGGAAGGGGGGCATCAGCGTATGCTCCTTCTGGCTTCAGTGAGGAGAAGGTGTTGAAGACCTTTAAGTCCGCACCCTTTACCTCCTTTACCAGGTCTAGGACTACAACTGTTCATCTGCAGCTTGTTGAGTAATTCAGACCTAGACGGACCAGATCCAGAGTTAGTGGTTTGGTCTGCAAGGGACCAGAAAGGGACAAAAATGTCAAAGCTGATGTGACAAAATCTTGTTTGCCAAAAACTAAAAGACGACAACTCTGCTTTCATGCGTGACTAAGGAAGTTGGCTGAGGATATTTCTATTTTGATATCCAACTTAAACTTATGATAAATCATATTAATCATAAATCAGTACATGTCCACCCAAACTGCAGAGCCCCCATCCCAACAGTCACTCACTGAGACGTTTGGTGGACAAAATAAACAAACGTAGCAGCGCAAAATTGTGTGCTTTTACAGAAAGTTATGGCAAAAGAAATGCTGCTCAGTTGAAAGAAATGCTGCAAATGTTGGAGCTTTGGGGATAACGACTGATTTTGCTAAAAAAATATTTCAAGTCTAGCTCAACATTCCTCCGCTCTCTACCCACCTTCACCAAAACAAACACCTCCGTCGGGGCGCCTTCCCCCCGCAAACGACAAGCAGATTAGTCAGCAGGCTAACCCCAAATAGCTAGCATAGACGTCCTGAGGCCACGTGGGTGACCTTGTCTAAGAACTGGTACCGCTGGTACTCAAACCCCCTCAGGGTTCCTCTCTGCTCAGCAGGATGCACTGTGGTGTCAGGAGAGGGCGCCGGAGAACTTACAGCATCACAGCTTATGTTGGAGGATGGAAATGTCCTGTGGTGATACTCATTCATTAGTATTAATATTAGTATTATTAGTATTAAAACTTTACAATCTAAGGGCCTTGGAAAAAAATGTAATTCATGCTTGTGATGGCGTATATGTAAAATATACTACATTTGGACACCAGCTGCACCAGTAAGTACGTGTTGACCTTCATGAGGTAACTGCTGTCATTTCACGTATAAATTAAAAAGTACATTCTAGTGTGATGTTTGGATCAGACACATCAAGTTCATTAGACAAAAACAGCCCCAAACGTTGTCAACTGAACCACTAAAATAGATACTGACAAAACATATACAAAACTGTATATCGCCATCTGCTGGATGACCTGTCGGGGCACTGCCCCAAGTGCAAAAGGAGCCAAGAGCAGCCGTCGGGAGAAGAGAAATACCGAGTACGCCAGTGTTGTAAAATAAACAGCTCAAGTTGTAAAAACATGTTCTCCTCGCAGCCTGTCGGCTCCTAAACTCCCCTTCACCTCCTGCTTTTTCCGAGCTGATTAGGCACACGCGTGCGGCGGTGGCGGCGGCGGACACCCACCTGGACCAGCGTCATCTGGGACCCCAGAGCCAGCAGGATCTTCTCCGTCTTGGTGGGGTAGGGGTTGTCCCGGTGCTTGTACAGCCACTGCTTGAGAGGCCGCGCCATGTCCTGCAGGGCCTGGCGCTTATGCCGCACTTTGCTGCCGCCGGGACGACCCCTGGGGGGGGGGGGACAGAGGACAAGGTCAGTCACACAATCCAATGTTGATTATCGACATGTTTCATTGAATCCAACAATCCAAGAGGTGCTATTAGTATTCCACACTGGGTGTGATCACCGGAACACAAAAGGCACAATAATCCCAAACGCAGGCTCCCGTAACCCCAAAAGGTAAAACTCAACTGAACCCGACATCACTTCCTGTCCCCATGAGCCCATGTCTGATTTACGTCTTATACAGTGTGTACTTCATTGTGTAATAGGACTGGAACGGTGACTCTAGGGATGCTGTTTCATGTCTGGAGAGCTCTAATGTTAAAAAAGCATATTCAGGAGGTCATAGAGAGGTTTATGCTTATGAGCATTTCCATTAGAAGCAAGAACAGTTCAACACAGTTTAAGCTTCAAGCGCATTTTGGACATTTTGTTCATCATCCACAATCCTGATGAGACAGGAACAAGCGTGCTTATCTTTTCTGTGCATTCTAAAAATATAAAAATAGCTAAAAAGAGGCAAAAGATGCACCTATTCCACCTAGCAAACATCCTACAAGTTCCCATCATGTGACTGCATATTAACACGGTACTACAACTGTTGTACATTACTACCCAAGTACTACATCACCGCAGTTACCTAGTAGCCGGCTAGCGATGGAGCTTCAGCTTCTCAATGCCTTTGACGAGGCCACTCACCAAAGGTAACGCGACATTTTGGAGCTTTTGTGTGTGAGGCTCGGGGTAGCTTTCCGTGACATCAATGCACCCAGGAAGTATGGCATGTTCATCATCAGTGTACTTGTTACTACACCGTTACTACAACACACGTGGCAATGTCTCTCATACGGATGGTGGATGACGGCCCAAATGTAAAAAAAAAAAAGTGCACTTTTCCGAAGCTTGATGTGAAAGTGTGCATAAAGTGGATTAGATGTTTATGAAGCATATAACGTTGCACAGCATGTTCAGTCAGGACCAATTAAGTAAGAACACAGAATGGCAATTCCCAGCCAGAAAGGTTGCAATTAAGCTTATGCGGCGGCCCGAGTGAAAAGAAAAAAAAATCCCCCAGCAAAACCAAGAAAAAAAACACCCCACGATGAGATTATGCTCACCCAGACTGCAGCAATCTAACATTTAAATATAAACTCCATTCCATGCAAGCCACCGTCTGGGAAACGCAGCACCCAAAAACCACAACGCTTCACTCTCACCTGTGGAACCCAGTGTCAGGTTTTAGGAACCTGCAGCAGATGTCAGTATGGTGCAGCACTCCACTCCTGCCTGTATCGCCGCACATGTAACATATTCCATCACAAGCTCCAGGCCCACTGAGGCTGCTGGTCTCCAAATATTTTCCTTGTAATCTAGATTGGAATGAACATCCTAAAGTACATTTTACTCCCTGTTCTGAACATTGCTTTTTAAACATCCGTCCCACACACACACGCGCACACACACACACACACACACTGAACATCTTTTATGACACGTGGAAACACCTGATGACATGCAGTCCCCTAAGATCATAACGTTCCCCTTGAAGGTCAACGCCGTCTCCTCTGCTGCTCTTTTGTGAGGCCAATGAAGCAAAACAAAAACTACTTGAAATAATCTTCCCTTCCACCTGCTTCCCTGTCAAAGAAAGTAAATAAAAGGCTAGGAAAAATAAGAGCGGCGCCTTAGGTGACGACTAGACCACACAGAAAGTTGAAGGGCAAATGTATTTATTGGAAACAGATGGAGACAGCTACTGAATAAGCCTGACCTACTTATTAGGACGGGATTAGCTACAGTATAGATCAGGTTTTATTAACGCTTTGTGGCGGCTGGCAGTAGTCTGCGTGTTCATGCGTAATTACGCACAGCCACGAAAACAAAGGCGCCCGCCTATGAACACACTTAGGTGTTATTTTAACGCCGTGTACTCCAGCGTGTCCATAACGTGTGGAAGTGGTGCTGCTGTGGTGAGAGTGGTGCGCGTACCCGTTCCGCCGGTGCCGGACGGCCTGGTTGTCCCGGATTGCCTGGTTGCCGGACAGGAGGTCTGGATGTTGTCCGTCCATGACTTCCAGGTAATTTCTGCTGCTCATCTCCACCTCGTTGGCCTTCTCCTCAAACAGGACCTGGCCCCCCAGCTTGTTGAACACGATGGTGTTCATCTTTGGCCAGATAGTCCCGGAATTGCGCAAAAGCGACAGGGTCCCCACGGGTGCGTCACAGTGTGCGCCTGACTCCCCTGCGGAGGAAAACCGTTTCATTGCTAAGATGGACACATCAGCAGCAACAACGCCGAGAGAAATACAGTCCTGGGAAACGTTAGCGAAGCTTGCTTTCGTTTCTGAGTAAATAAATAGAAAACCAAGCCAGGGATTTACCTTTTTTAACTGTGGAAACACCACCCACGCATGAAATGTGTGCATTGTTAAAAAAAAGCCAAAGTAGGACTGAGGCTTCCAAATCAAAGAAGTAAACTGCTTTTTGCAAACTACGTGCAGCATAGCGATCCGAGGAATGGTTGGTTCCGGACTCAGTGCCGATTCCACGCTAAACTAAGTCAAGTGCATCGCCGATATGGCAGTAGAAGTGCAGCATCCACGGAGAGCCCACCTTCCACTGCCACGATTCAAAACAGCAGGTAAATGTGTGCGTGTGCTCGCATTACCGGTGTCGGCCTCCCCCTGAGTCAGTCCGCGGTGTAGAGCAGTAATCCAGTGTCCTCTGGCCCATGCCCCGCTCATGTGTTCCCCTCCGGAGGTCCCCGGCCCAAACTCGCGGACCTCCGGCTCCTGCTCGGCTTTATGCGGGGACCTGCAGCGCTCCACCCGGGACTCTGAATACGCCGCCGTGCTCATGTTTCCTCGCACACAAGCAGAGCCTGCGAACATACTGGGGATGCTTTAGGCCGGTTCATGGGCAGGGCCGGCTGGGGGGGCGGGCAGGGGGGGCGGGGCCCGGGCAAGACGCTGCAAAAAGTTACAGCAGTGTGATCACTTCATTTGCATCGTGTTAGCATCCATCATCTTGTATATGGTGCTTCACTCGGCCTATAAACTTTACGGTTCGATTCCAAAATAGATGAAATTCATTTTCTCAAAATTGTACATACAACCAATTTAAAAAAAAGTATTCACAGCCTTTGCCATGAAGCTGAAAGCTGAGCTGAGGTGCATCTTGTTTCCACTCATCATCCTGGAGATGTTTGGAGCACCTCGCTGGAGTCCACCAGTTGGTTTGAATCCCGTCCCGCTGGTGACGGTGCAAGTCAGGGCACAAACCAAGCTCTAAGTCAAAGGAGCGGTTACTACACCTCCGACAGCCAAGTGTCTCCACGCACAAATCTGTGGCAAGGTCCAGGAGGTCCATCATTTGGAACTGGAACAAGTTTGGAACCACCGGGACTGAAAAAGGACCCAAGACAAAGGTTACGGCCTAATGCTCCTGAACGCCTCAGACTGCGGCAATGGGTCACCTTTCAGAACCAACCTTTTCAGAACTCCAAAGAAGCACAAAACCAAGGTGGAGTGTCTCAGGGCAGCTGGGAATGTCCTCCGGTGAACGAACCCCGACTTGCTCCCATTGAGAAGAGGAGACGGGCCCCTCGAGGAGGACCCGTGGGGGACCCCCGTGCAAGCAGACGTAGCTTTGGGGGCAGCAAGCGTCGGGCCTCATGTTTGAGGCTGGAATTCCTGCCAATCAAAGCACAGAGCAAAGGCTGCCAATGACACCTTTCCATTTATTTATCATACATTTGCAAACATTTAATATCATATATAATATATTATCTATAAAATATTATAACAAATAAATGCTTTTTCATGTCAAAATGTGGAAAATGATGTGAAATGGTGTCATTGGGTGGACAATTAAGATAATTACAATGATCTGTCATTTTAGATCAGAGCCAAAAGTGCTGTTTCTTTTTGACATTTGCATTTGGTTGACGTTTTATAAAAAATGTTTTTATATGGTCTTGTTGGCATATAAATTTTAGTAAAAATAAATAAGAAGTGGAAGAATTGAATCTGCAAACACTAGAAAGGTGGCCTTTGGATTGGGCTGGTTATCATTGCAGACGGCTTTGCATGTTTTCGGGAGGAATCCCCAGTTAGTTTTCCATAATTCCAAGCTGCTACAGTGGGGTTTTATTCCACCGGCATCAAACCAAACAAAGTTCCCAAAACAGTGGACTGGATGTTTACGGCCAGACGGCTGCCGATTCCGTCGGATCAAGCCTCTCATTGACTTCCTTTATAAAAGCTGTACGTCATGCGCTCGTGAGTCAGAGGTTCCGAGGTCGTCGGCTGCGTGTTCCTCTGGGGTTTATCCAAAGTGGTGATTGGAAGGAGGTGACTAAGCAGCAGGACCACGAGAGGAGTCGGGGATGCGTGTAATTATTGTTTATTTGTGCTTATTTTCATTTAACTGGGGGAGTGGACCTTTACTAAGACTGTGCAAACACGAGGAGTGCCGTGGCGTAATCACGCTAATTGAGGTCACACCGGGTTTATTTTCTCAGACTATGTGGGCTTTCCTTCTCACCTGAAGTCAACTTTGTTACCTGCCTTGACCTTCCCTGGAGAGGATGGCTTTACACCGGCACTGCCTTGGGTCCACCAATGCTTCCTGACAAATAAAAAAGTATTAAAAACACCAAACAGATTGACAGACATGCATTAAAATTGCCTAAGACATGATACATTTTTAAATTTTATTTCAAGAACAATGTGCAAAGAGCAAAAAAGGATAATGTGATGAGCAAAAGTTGACACACCTGATGCCAAGTACGGTTCTTGTGGGTTTGGATTCTTTCCCCGCATCTCAAAGCACGCAGGCGGCTCTCGTTTGGGACATAAAAAGAACTTAAGCAACAGAACAATGTTCTTTTGCATTTCTAAATATATTTTTTGACAATTCTATTAATCATATCAATCACAATCATGGCGGGTTATGCAAATTAGACAACATGTAGCTGGGGATCAAATACTTATTTTCCCCACTCCAGCTGTAAATCCTCATTTCCTGTCATGGCTGTGTCCAATTAGACCGGCATGGCGACGATGCTTTCAATGACATATCTACGGTACTTTGTCCTCTGGTGCCTCAAGTGAGGAGACGTGCCTGGCCCACAGGTCCGAGGCAGGCCTTCAAGGAGGGAAAAGGCATCGGTGTGTGCTGCCATGTTACTTCATCATTCAGGGCTATGAAAGGCGCTGGTTATTCCCAACGACAGCTAGCGCTATGTCAACACCTCAGCGCCATTGCAATCCTAATTAGGTTTTAAATCTGTAGACTCCATAATCTGACCCTCAATTAAGGTGATGTTGGAAGCCAGTGGGAATGATCCACGCTCACACGCAGACGCTGCTGCTGTGGAAGCCGCAGACATTGTTGGACGCTTTGCCAGCGATGGTGGAAAATGTGACTGCGGGCGAAACTGGCAGGTTCCTTAAAATGACCCAATTATCGTTTTTCAGACAAATCAGTGAAAGCGTGCGCCTGAATGCAATTAAGAGTGTCATCAGAAGCGGTGGGGATTGGTGCTTTAAATTACAGTGCGGCGTAATTACAATGTCTTACCCCCCACCCCCCCGCTAAATACGGCCAAGGACAACAAAGGGCTACTGAACACAGAGGAGGATGCCTGTCAAGCATCCATCACTGACAGCTCAACACAGACTTACGTTTTCACACTACGTGCTTTTCACCAAAATTGTCCAGGCCAAAACTACTCACTCATGAAATGAAAGTGAAGGTGATTTATTCATGTCCAGCGTAAAAAAGGTAAGTGAAAGATGTCCGCCATTTGTATGTCATGGCCTCCAGAGCTTCTGGGAGAAGTAGTTGGCCGTGCTTGGACACGTTGATGCATGACGCAGAGCAAAGTCCATCTATTCAACGCCAAAGTGGAGAATGTATCGGCACATCGAATGGACAAAAGCGGATCCTAACTGGCAAGCAGGTTGACTCGTTGCTCTTAATTGTCTGGAAACTCAAGCCCTGCTTTGGGCTGGATCTGCTCCAGACGGGACAAGGAGGTACGATGATTAGCACTCACTTGCATGTCTTCCCCGGGGGTCCAGTCGGTATCGGGGAATGAAGAGACCCCAGTGAGGACTACGGACTTTAGCTAAGGTGCCATATGGAGTCACTATCACCCGCTGCGGCCGAGTGGACTAGAAAGGTCTAACAGGCTTCAGAGTACAAGCACACACACAACTTCCTGCTTCTACATCTAACGAGCTTGTGCACACCTGGAGGTGAGGAGGACTGGAACAAATGAGGATTTGAGCAAGTGTACCAGTTAGGCGTCAAATGAGATGACATGACCAGAAGCAGAGTATAGAGGGGAAGGAGCCACCGAGTGTGGCCCAGCAAGGTGCACTGTATTCGGGCACATGCTCCGAGCAGCCGATGCGACACCACAGAGGTCTGGTAAACCTTTTGCAGGTTTCAACAAGCCCCAGACATGGTAGCCATGTGGTCTTTAAGGTGGCTGATGAGGTTTTGGGTGCGGTCACTGAGCATTTGCTACAACTGAAAGAGTGAATGTTAGCTTCCAAGTGAGCTCAGGTAATGTACGATTATCCTATTTATGGCTATGACATCCTGATTCACTCATATCGGCCTGATAGTCAAGCACCCTGGTTCAGAGTCAGCACATGTAAACATACGCGTTAGCACGTAGCAGCGCACAGGCGTTCTCTCGGATGTGGTTGGTCACTGCGCCGCTCGGCCCCAATGCAAGTGGACTATAACAGCAAATGGTAAAAGATCGAGTCTGACCCTCATCAAACTGGTTTCTTGTTGGGATGCGTGCAGAAAAACCAGATGTGGAGTTCCAGCATAATGCTGCTCGCTAACGAGCAAACACGTATACGTATCATGGCTTTTATTGTCCTACCAGATATCAATCCCAATACTTTTATGGCCAATCAGTGCATTTTTCGAGCAACAATCAAACTCTGCAACTCTCATCAAATCAGAGCGGCGTCTACAATTTCACCATTTCCCTGAATTTCATGCTCAGGTGCATAAAAGCATATCCTACGTCTCTGTTACACTTAATACAACAAGCAGACACAAAATCAAGTTATTTTATAATATTACACGCCAAAGCCAGATTATGTACCAAGATAACGCTGCGTATTTACAGCTATTTCTATTTAGCTGCATGCTAAATATAGCCAGACGTTGAAAATGGCCAATACTTTGCTATTGGATTTATTGTTTACTAAACAAATATCCCGATGGCCTATTATCTTTGTTGTTGTCCAGTTTGACGGAGCCAAGCTCCAACGCAAGGGAAGAGCGCACGCTGAGGAGGCGAGGATGTTTTTGGGCTGCATGTCCTTGAAGGGCATCAAACACTTTTGTTTGAACGGTACATGACACACTGAAGTGTATGTCATGTACTTTCAGCCACAGCTGTCAAGCATAATCAAAAACATTTGTGAAGCCTTACCGAGACCAGCGTAGCCTTGAAATATGACCCAGACGCTGCGGCTCATTTGTTTAGTACTTTGGTATTTACACTTGATGGCAGGGAAGTCATTTGAAGTTTTCAAAAGGGACGAGGAGGAGGTGGGGGGGGGGGGGGGCGTCCTGAGCTGTGCGGAAGGGGACGCTGTGACGTGCCGCCATGATAGAAAAGGCCATTTTACAGGTGGAGAAGAGAAGGCGTGTTCTGCCCCCCCCCCCTTTGGACGGCGCTCTGAGAGGCTGTTGTGTGCACGGGTATTTTTCATGGCAAGGCGGCAAGACAACACGGCTGCCAACCGCTGTGATCTTATATTAAAAACGCCCCTTAGACACTGCGCGCGTCTGATATAGGGAGGAAAAAGTGGACTTTTATGAAATATTTCTGTAGGCCAACGGGGGAAATGTGGGGAACCTCAGGAGAAAAAGTGTTTAACTTGGTCCCACCGCACACGTAAGGCCCGTGCAGTAATAACATGCTGCTGTGTACATGCATCCATCACGCTGGGGTGCAGCATGGCCTGCCATAGTCTGTGTTTACGGTCCAAAATACCTGCCGCCATCTTGGATCACACGCTGAAGATGAACTCTTTCTGCTTACTTAAAGACAAAAGTACAGGTTCAGGTAATCCCTCTGAATTTTATCCCCCATTGAGTACTTGTTAGTTTTAGTTCTGTGTAATGTACAGATTGACTTGCATTCATCAATAGTGGGATGGTCAGGGCTTATTTTTACACTTGCATGTCCCCAACGAGAACGTTGAAATCGTTTCAACTTGGGATGAAATGTATTAGCTTCTAAAGAAAGTGTAAACGAAGGGACCGGCGATCCAAGGCATTTCCAACCTTCCTCAGCTAAGATATTCCAGCCATGTTTGCCGTCTACAGCCTCCAGGTGAAGGTCAGGCCAAGGTGAAAGGCGGGATATCCCTCCACTATTTCCATGTGAAGCAATGAGAAGCATGGCATGCTGAAGGGTGACCAGGAAGGCCAACGCTGGACTTAATTGCCGCCTGCGCTGAGGCTTGGAGACCTAACCTCTAATTTCACTTGAATAATGTCGCCTTGTCGGACAGCGGGCCAAAAAAAGTGGCAGTTTCTTTTCTGAGACTTTTTTTTCTTCCTTTTGGTGGCCCGACTAATACTCTCAACTGCGGCTTTTAGGAGCAGAACTCCCAAGGGAGCGGGCTACGTCCTGCCCGCCCTTGTACTCCCCAGGAGTAACGTGCCAGCGGGTTTGACTTCAGGATGAATCTTAAACATCCCGTCAAGGCTGGATTGGGTTTTCCATCCATGCTGCGGGCATGATAACATGTCCGTGTCCCACTTTGGGAACATCGATGTCACACAGCGACAGGCAGGAACGCCACAGACATAGATCCAATATGTAGCGTTACCGTTTGCTAGGCTAGTTTATTGGGTGTAACGATGTTATATAATAATGTTATAATGCGGCTGTAGTCCGGTTAATAGACATTAGGGAAGTGGAGCCTAGTTGGCGTTTGAGGCGGAATAGGTGTGTCCCCTTGCATTCTTAGCTGCCTCTTTGTAGCTGTTTTTATATCTTCGGAAGGCACAAACAGACTTGTCCATGTCTGAAAATAAGGACGTGGATGATGGGCAAAATTCCAAAGTGCATTTTCCTTTCAATGTCAGACATTTTTCAAAATGAAAATGGTTGCGGTACAAATGCAGAAACACGATACGGAGTGATGTTTTTTTTCTAAATGTTTGGGAGGAAGTTGCACGGCCCACCATCATGCACCGTGGTCCTTTGGTGACCCCGGCTAACAGCTGGGAGTGGTTTCAACCTCAGAGATGGAGCGAGAGTTCCAATGTTCTGCTCATGCTCTATTTTTGTGCTCCAGCTAATATAAATTACAAGGGCCCCGCTAGATTCTGCGGCATGTAAGCCAAATGCTTTGACAGAGACCGACTTACATGAGAGCAAGGATGGACAAAACGTGCCAACATTTGTTGTGCTACAGTAAGAGTGGATGTGGGCGGGCTCCAGCTAACCAAAGCGGGGGATAAAAGCATCAGCTGTAAAGTCACACCGCCACACGATGGGAGACGGCGACAAACCAGCAACAGACAAAAATAACCGTGGCCCCCAAATCCTTTTCATTTATCTTCCTTAGGAAAAAGCATTCTTCTTCTGTGACATGATTACGCTTTTAGATTCTGTCTAATGGTTTCTCTTAAAGGCCCCACAACACACACAAAGCACGAGCAAGTTTGCACAACACTTACATATGACTACTGGGAAAATACTGATGCACCATCTTCATTCACACAAGCTTAGCCGGCCTTCACAACACATTCACATAGCACAACCAGGAGTTGCACAACACTTAAATATGACTGACAGGCCAATACTGGGAGAAGAGGCATTGTCAGTCACAGAAGCTTAACTTTCACTTTCATCATGAAGCACACTGGAGAGCAACATCGTGTAGTAGGACGCCACGTGCCAACGATCAAGCAACATCAAGGAACTAATCTGATGCATGGATCAATAAACTAAGAATTAGGGCGTAAAATGTGGCCTGGTTTCCGGTGCCACGCGTCATGAAAAGCTGATAAGAAACTGATGTCTTACCTGGACGCCCCTCGGTCTGAAATCCCATCTGAAATGGAAGAGCACATGGTGACATGCGTGTACAAGATGCAGTAATAGCGTGCAGTAATCACGTGCACTTACTTGCTTGGCGTGCACCCCACCGTGGCTACGCATTGCCCCAACCGTTATTTGGCAGACCTGTTTCTAAAGTGCTTATTTGGCAGGCCTTTATTCTACATACATACAGACCAGAACAACGGAGGACAGTTCATCCAGTTATCCCATCGCCAGGCGGCCACCATCCGGTCCAGAGCATAACGACGTGCGTCAATGAGGACGCCGTTCCGTGCATTAGCGAACTCACCTGAGGTCATGCATGTCAAACAAGGACGAAGCAGAGCAGCGAATGGAAACATTTTATTTATACGCCAGCCTCGTGCTTCAGTTCTGATTGGGGGATTTTGGTGCGGATTTCTTGGCCCTGGTCTGGCCTGGAAAGAGCACACGAATGTTGCGCACGCAGTCGGCGGCGGCGTTGCGAACCTTCTCATCATCGGAGCCCATGAAGTGAATGAGAGGCTGCAAGGAAGGCAGACAGGAGAGGAGAGAACACTGAGCACAGCAAGCGTTGTAGAAGGTCAAGCACGCTGGGGTGTATTCACACGCCAGCCACACCAGGAAGGTTGCGGGACTAAAACCCTGAGCAAACACCATGCAGCTTCCTTGCAGATGCTGCAAAGGTCAAACACGCGCGTCTGTCGGGGGCGCGGCCGACTGCAGCCAAACATGGCAGCTCAGGGATTTGCTGCGTGTAGAGTTTGTACTGTGCAGGAGCAGAGAAACAATCCCAACTATATTTAACGACAAACCGCCGCTGAATGCGTTTTTGGGAGATGAGCTCTCCTTCCTGTTTTATCTGGAGTCAAATCGCCACATTACGTTTGCGGGCGGCTGCGGGGTTGAGTCAAAATAAAAGTCGATGCAAGCATAAATAGTCTGGCGCGATGGACGCTTCCAAATGTGTTCAATGTGTGCTGCTTCCTACATTCCCTATGGCCAGCCGCTGAGGTTTCCTACAGCCGCGCTCGCGATGATTTTGAAGAGGGTGTTTACATGGATAATGAAGCAACAGCAACGCAGGCCAGGAGGAAGCAGTGAAGAATGAAGCTTTGATCAACTCCTCTCGACAAGGCAACATTTACCCTCAAACGGGGCGTCCTGACTTTGCCACAAAGCAACACGGTACTGCAAGTACGACTTTAGATACTTCAAAGAAAACTGCACCGCTTTGTCAGATGTCAACTTTGCTCTTTTTTGGGAATATCATTTTAATATTAGACTAGTCTCATATAACTAATCATCCAAGCTAATTGAACACAAATACATTGTTTTGTTTTCTCATGACTTTAATAACTCGCCTGCTACTAAAATGGCTCGCAAATATTTTGACTTTAATCATAAAATTATAGTTTTTTTCATATTTGCAGCTGTAATATAAATGTATTCCCATATTTCAACTTCACAGTATTTCCATAATGACTTTAACCCAGGGGTGGGCAAACTTTTTGACTCGCGGGCCGCATTGATATGACAACATTTACGGGGGGGGGGGGGGGGGGGGGGGGGCAGACTATATATTTTACACGTAACAGTCCACCTGGTATTATTGTATCTGTAAAATTGTCATGCAATCTGTTATCATTATTTATTATTTTATATTTATATTTAAATATTTGAAAAATAATAAATTATAATAATTACAATAAAATTAAAATAATAATTATATTATGTAAAATATGCAAATATAACAATAAGATTATATATAATTAATATAATAATTAGCATTAATATAATATAATAATCATAATACTTCTAATAATAATTATAATAATTGAATAATCGAATAATAATAATAATAATAATTATTATTATTATTATTATTATGTGCTTGTGTCCCTTTTTTCAGGAGCACTTTGTAAACAACAGACCATGTCAAAAAAGGAAATTGATAAAACCATCAAAAGGTTGGCTCAGGCCATGATGCCAGGTTGTATGTTGAGTTTAAATGAAATACTTTGGAAAGATTGGGCGGGGCGTATTCAAACACTTGGCGGGCCGGATGTGGCCCCCGGGCCGTAGTTTGCCCACCCCTGCTTTAACCCCTAAGCTTCCTAAAATTAACAATTTCTTAAAAATATGTAATATTTCAACTTTGCTACTAAAATGACTTTTCTCTTCATATTACGGCTTTATTGTAAAATTAATGATTTTTTGTTATTGCAAATAGTTCTCATAATTCTGACACTGGGAACAACTTCCTGCAAAAAATACACCTTGTCATATGACAAGTAGTTATGCTGCTAAAAGGCCATGTTGACCTTTGGTGGTCCAACAGGCTCCCATAAATGAAATCAGATCATTTCCATGGCAACACGAGACTACCAGGACAAGTACATAGATGCCGTGCCAAAGAAAAGGAAAGCCATCAACATGAACATGAAAAGGCACTCAGGCCAGGCTTTGGACACATGCGGGTCCGACGTCGGAAAGACCGAAACCATCCAACATGCTTTCAGCTCCCCGACCAATCGTCACGGCTGCACCGCGTGGCCTTGAAGGTGAGCTGTGGGAAGAGAGCGCCTAAGTAAAGTTCATGACGGAAGACCCGCTGACCTTGAACCCCCCGCCATGTTGCATGCAAACATGCCAACTGCTCTTTACACGTTTGTGTGGCGACCGGAGCATGGCAGGACACAGAAATGGCATTGATGGGAGGCAAACACTGAAAGAAGAAGAGGCGGACAAACAGCAAACACGGCAAACAGAGGTGTCAGCTCGTGTCAAAGCAGCAGTGTTGGGCACGGGAGAAACATTTGCCCTTTGGGTTTATAGGATTTTTAAATAGCATCCAAAAACACCTCCGAGAGCACACTGGCATCCAGGCTGGAGAAAACACGGCGCTCGCTAAACAAGTCTCTTTTGTCCAACCAGAGGATGCCTGAGAAGTGCCAGAGGCCGACGCATTGCCAAGCTGACTGCGTGCTATTCAGACGCCGCCAAATAAGTTCTCCCCGAGCGTGGGGCTCCGCTAAGATAAGCGTGTCTCTCTGCTGCCTTTTTTTCCTCGCCCTCTCAGCTGGGATGTTGGCGAACATAAAACGCCGCTTGTTAGATATCCTTGCTGCCGCAACGTCGACGCTTTACAACGTTTTCAAATTGGGAATGGTGTCCTTGAGGTTTGCGTAGCATTTCATGACCTTCAAGACGGGTGCGGAGGAAGCAGCGTGGGGGGGGGGGGGTTGCACATGTTGTCACGTCCTTTTATTTTGCCCATCATCGGGACCCACGTATTATCCTGGCTCACATGCTCACAGCACGGAGCTTTTAGGAGCCCTTTTCCTTGTGCTCGTGTTTGAAGGCCTGCCTTTAGATCCCCTGACGCGCCGACACGGCTCCATCAGTTCCCGGCGTTCCGTGTTTGGGGCGCCCAACAGGCAGCCCAGTTTAACTGGGCCCAGTGTGGGGGGGTTGGTGAAGGAAGCAAAGGTAAACAACATTCCCTGCGGCCTTCGGCGGGCCAAAAACTGTTCCGCTACCTTGTGTTTCTCAAGAGGATGGAGGAAAAGGGCAGCTTTTAATATAGCAACTTCGACTGGAAACTTTGAGTCTGAGAATTCCTGCTGCATGCGTGAGAGAAAGCCCATCATGTTCCAGGGCTTGGCATGTATTTGCACATTTAAAGCGCCCATATCGTGCAAAATGGACTTTTTAATGAGTTAATTAGAAGAGTAAGATGCGTCCTGAGCACCAAATATGGGATAAAGCGGTCATCTCCTTCGCTTGTTTGATCCACTTGCTCAAATGCTTTTTGGATTTTTCACAACATTAGGAAGGGCATTGAGAGCATCATTGATACCATCTCTGACCCAGCCCGGACTCGCCTTGCTGTGTCCCCCCCCCCACTTCATGGGAAGACGGCTCTTAAAAGCAAACCAAAGGTGATTTGCATAGCGCCTTACATCATCCCTGTTATCTCCCTGCTGATTGGCTGTTGCTCCACCACGGCAAAGCGTAAGAGGTAAACGGATGTCTGACTGAACATCTGGGCTGGGGTCTTCCAACAAGCGCCATACCCAGCAGATCCCATCAAGCTCCAGAATGATCCTTTGACAGAAGAACATCAAACTGGGAGAGTATGTCGTCACAGTTTGACTCTACTACCCCCCCATACTCATTTGGGATTCAGCATGTTGGGGTGAGACATTTCCTGATACAGCAGTGGTGGTTGGTGCTAGCTACTCCAACCGCAGCAGTACTTTACTCCAATTGGCTTACTTTCGTAACGTGTCACACCGATAACCTTCCTCCGCACCTGGTCCGTCTCCACCGATGTCCCATGAAAGAGCCTGTGTCACGTCCAGCTGGCCAAAAGTCTGAGAATTTATGGTTTGAGCAAACAATCCCGCCTTTTGGAAGCAATGTAAAGCATCGTGACAGACAGGAAACCAAACCAAGCGCATCCGTGTAAAACTGTGAGATACCAAGAGTAGATGTCAAATCAAACGGCGAGGGGCAATCCATCTTGCGGGGCTTCAATTCTCTTTGGCATGCTAGGTCTTCCCCTCTCCACTGCTGCAAACATTGACAGGAAGCTCCAGCATCCGCGTTAAAAAGCTCCGCGAGTGACGACAGCAAAGCGACCGGAAGAGCAACATCTGAGCATTTTGGAAAGAATGAAAGAAAAACAACATTAAAGTAAGGTTGCTAATGGATTTTCCACAGCAATGCTTAATTTCCTTCGTGAACCTCGGGGTGCTGCTCCACACATCATTAAGTGCGCCGCGGGGTTGCTTTCTAAGCATTTGAAACCACACACGACACGTGGGTGAACGTGTTTGCAGAGCTTCTCCACGCCATCCAAACGCTCGCTGAAATACTGCTACAACAACACGAAAGCTACGCTGCACCATCAATTCCACACGGCCTCAAAATCAGTAGTCAATAAACCAACTCTCTACGGGGGTGTCTGCATGTCATCCAAGCAGATGATTACACCGCACGCCGGTGATGGACGCGCTCGCCAACGGTAATGTTTCCTCCGGGTCAGCCGGGTAACGTTTCACACGGCTACTGGAGACTGAAGCCAGACTGAACAACATGGCCGCCTGGGGTGGGCTTCCACCTCGACGTGAAAAAGACCTGCAACTTAACTTTTGCAGCAAAGCACTTTGAGGTCCAACATGCATTATGGGATGCATGGATCAGTCACACTGCAGCAGATGGAGGCGCCAAGTCATGTCACACCACAGCCCACAGAGATTTGTACCCTCTGCCGTGGATCCCACGTAGCTGTGGATTTTGGCCAAAAATGTATTTTATTCTGTAATATTTTACACTAATGTGACAGTAAGTAAAATGCACAGCATACATCGACTACTGTCAGAAAATGGCACAATTTTGGCAAGTACGTCTTTGTTTCGCTAATGCCTTCTACCGGTTGGACGAGCCAGGACGTGCTGTCCAGTAGTAGCTTTATAGCATCCAGTGGTGTACAATGCATTGCATCACGTGTTTCTAGTATGTGCTATTGACTTCTATTCATGGGTAAGGGTAAAGAACTGCAATGAGCTCCATTAGAGGTGCAGGTGTACCTAATGATGTGTCCAAGTATTTAAGTATGATCCGTCAAAGAAAAGCATTTTAAGCACGGAATCTGATTTTTTTTCCCCCCAGACTCCACAGCCGGGTCTGATCCTGCATGCGGTCTGTCCTAATGTCCAGGAAGCGGCCTTAGCAACAGTTGCCAGCGGCTACAAGCCTTTGACTTGCGCCGTCATGGCATGTGGGGTCTAGCAGAGAAATGGCACTTTGCACACACTGAGCTGTTTGCGTTACTGAATTCCCAGGACGGCTAGAAAGTAGAGTTGTGTTTCCGCCAATGAAAAACGCCCCCCGCCGCTCCTTCGGTCAAAGGCTGTGAATATAGTCAGCGTTATGACACACGACTCAAACAAGACCAAAGACCCTAGATGAAACACAAAAACATGAATAAATGGTCCAAGCGCGGCATTCTACGACTGACCTTGACCACTCCTTCGCCGTGCATGATGATGCAGTTGTTTGGCTCCTTGGACAGCTGGTGCAGGGCCAACACCGTACTGTGGCGTACTTTCATGTCTTGGGACTTCAAGTAGTGCGCCAGAGGGGGCACCACTCCCGCCTCCCCGAAGGCCGCCCTGTTGTTCCGCCACGTGCAGCACTGGGCAACGGCCTGAGCCAGGTGGCAGCGGAGCGAGTCGTTGGGCTGCAAGGAGAACAGAAATAAAGTACTGGTGACTACCTCCAAACATCGATGCGGTAATAACGTGCAACGGTAATAACGGTGAAAGAGCCGTGGATGTGCTTACTTTGTCAGTCAGCTTGGCCAGCAGCGACACCACCTCATAATCGGTCAGAACCGCCAGGTTGTACTTGTCTTTGGCTATCTTGGCCACCACGGCGCACATGCTGGCCAGGACCGAGTCGTCGGATGACTTGAGTAGATCGATAACGAGCTCCATGGCGCCCATCAGCGAGCTCACCATTTCCCCCGCCTCCTGTAACCACAGATTACAGTTAGCTGCTGCTTCGCCGTTTGAACATTAATGGGTGACCACCATGAAGTCTGCCGAGCAACACATCGGCAAGCAAACTTGACCAGACCAGGCATCCGAGCAGTCAGAGACCGGGTGGCAAGCCGGGTCGGGGATGAGTCCAAAGGCAAAGCTCTTTGCTAGAAATGCTACAATTGAAATATCAAGTTGTATTTCCATGATCTTATTCCATAGTAATACAACAGTAATACTACATACATAGTAGCCGTGTCCCTGCTAGTCTGTGCAGGAACAACAAGCGGTGAGGTGACATTTATAGCTTCTGCTGCCAGCGAGCTGTTGCGTTGTGAGAGAAGCCACCAGTGGGATTCACGGCCCCGCTAAGAACCGCAAGGGTGCTTACCAACTTATGGAGCAAGGCTTTACCAAACCAAGAGTCTGGTAACACAACCACAGAGGAAGCGCTGCCAGGGGCACTGGACTCACGTTGGCTTGGCACCTCAGCTCACTCTTAAAAATACCCCTCACCAGATTGCAGCAGGACAGGCCGAGGTGGCCGGGTTTAAAGTTATACGAAGTTATACTAAGTACACTACATGGGTACAAGTACACAGCTTGGACTCTTGGAGTGTAAGTCTGTGGGAATGTCGGACCAGAGGGAATGAGAATTGGTTTCATCCTCAGGTTCTAGACCTCTTGGGTTGTGGTGGCAAACGGGACTCCACAGACGTCCGAGTCCAGGTAGCTGGAGTAGACTTGGTATGCTGCAGTGTGTTGCGGCGTTCTCGCCAGGACGCCGTCTATGAGTCCTGTGATGCTCTGCCAGGGGATGAGCAATGTGTGAAGTGCAGACAAGTGGGGAGGGGGGGCGGGGGTGTCGGGTGTCCAAGGCCAGCCAGCTCGCCCGTCCCGACACAGGAAGCTGTTCTTCAGGAATACTGATGACGGCTCACCGGTAGTCCCGGCGACAGAGGAAGCTCTCTTAAGCCACCAGCTGCGATGTGACTGGCGGTGAATCTCTCTGGGCTTGGATCCAGGCCCGGGCGGGAAAGTGATGGATACGAGGCTCCCAGCAAGGATCAAGTGAAAGAGATAAGACCTTATCTGTGGCGTGTTTGCAAGCTTCTCCGGAGAGGAGCTGGCAAGAGTAACCTTCTGGAAGATTCAGTGCTTGGGAGTTCCTGTATGAGTGGAAGTGTGTGGGCCTGTCACGTCAGTATCTGGTTAAGGGGCAGCAGAAGGATTCATCCAGGAGATACATCCATCATAAAGCTTTCTCATAAGTCCACTGTAAACCTGCAAACTCAAAACACATGGATTTATTTTACGGGAATAAAAATCAGTTTCCTCTGTGCGACGGGTAAAAAGCACATCCCCAACATGTTCACGTATTTGCCTCCAAATTGGCAGCAAGGACATCTGGAGGAACCTTGTCAAACTTTATTAGCCCTCAAAGGCAGGCCTGCTACCCTTCCATAAGGTTACCATGCATCATTTTCATAGTACTCAGTACTCGGCCAACGATAGCTAAGAAGATGCTGGGCTTCACCCAGAGACACCCACTGGGGCTTCGGTGTGGACTCAAGAAGCTCTTTGCATCATTGTCATTATTACCTACCACGGATGCACACGGCATTACCTGGCTAACAAACACGACGGATGCCCAAGTGGTTGAATAAACGCTGAATCAATTAACATTTACCATTACTTTGACCTTCTTGACAAAGAATGTACTGCAGCAACGAGATTAACCTCCCAAGGAATCAGAATGCTGGTACTGGCTCCATTTGGGCTCACTTAGGCGACCAGCATGAATTCCACTCATGGCAAACCAGGAAAGTTTACTGCTACATTGTCTTTGTCAACAATGTCAAGGTAAACAAATGCTTGACCTTCCCATAATTATTAATTATACTCCTAATGATGACTGGTAATTGACTCATCTTAGAACTTAGGACTGACCAATGTGATATTTTCTTCTTACAGTGGCTAAACAGGCTTCCACAGGTTTGGATGTTTTATGGGTTTGAGTAGGTTTCGGTTAGAGTTGACTTTCTGGAACGGATGATCGACACTAATCAAGGTTTCAGTGGCTTCACAGGAAGATTAATCGTCAAGTCATCAACACCAGGAAATCACAGCATCACCAGAGGCTGATGCCATCCAGGACGCTACTTAAAGGGTGGAAGGAGATTGCTATGATGTGCTGTGATGCATCGAGTGTTATTGGACATGAGTTCATGGCAGGAGAAAAACGCTGGGCACACGTGTGTCAATAATCAGTAGCACGTTGAGTGAGGATTTGCATGGGAGAAGCAGCAGCCCTGACACAGGATATTACTTCCCGCCCCGCGTCCACACTTCAACTACCTCGGTGTGCCAAAGGAGCCGCTTCTGCTTCTCATTAGGCTGCGGTTCACGTAAGCCCCCGTCTGACACCGCTCTGCCCCTGCTCACCTCCCAGCAGCAGGTTGCAGGGAGATTACACACCCAACCAAAGTGGGAGATGAAAACACTTCATTGTGAGAGAAAATGTTCCACGCTAAGGCTAGCAGGGTCCCAGGCCTGCCTGACACTTTGCTTTGTGGAAACGGGATCAAGACAAAGGAAAAGGAAAACAGCGACCTCACTGTACCTTTGCATTTTCTATACATGGACAAAGAGCCCACGCCGCACTGGACTGGACATCTGGACTGGGGTTCTTCAACAAGCTCCATACCCAGCGGATGCCATCCAGCTCCTGAATGATCCTTAGGTAGAAGACAAAACATCAGCCAACAAGTTAACGGTCATGTCTGCAAGAGCCTGTCAAGTTCATAACAGCAGTGGCCGTTCCAGCCCTCTGACCCTCACTCGGCTGTCGTGCTCTACTTCCTGCTGTGGAGGAACACAGCAGAGGTCAGCGGTGAGCTGACGTGCGTACAGCGCTTCATGCAGGTTTAGAAATAAACCTCAAGACTAATTTATGTCGTATGTTGGTGGCTTGGTTTTTAACCCCAGACCTCTTTCCAAGTCAAACAGCTCCAGAGACGACTCGCTCTATCCTTCATAGAAGGTGTGAAGTTTACCTAAACATTTGCTGTATTTGGCGTCACGTAGACCAGGTCCTGGCCTATTTACACTACAGTGCACTTGTTGCCCCGCATAAACAGCACCAAACGTGTCCCCCACGTGCGCTCCCCCCCCCAACAGCCCCAACCTTGTGATAATGGCTTAAACACCCCTAATCATCATCTCTGGAGCTGGCGACAGCAACAACTCATCAGGTGTCCCTCGCACCATCTGCCTTGTGTTTGCACATAAATCACTCTCAAATGATGGCAGCATCATATTCCAGTCTGCGGGGCCTCTTAAATCTTCCCCAAAAACACAAAAGGAAGCTTCACATCAGGGGCCAAAACAGTCCGCCTCCCCGTGCAGCAGGTATGAAACAGATTAGCACAGACGCTGACATTGATGGATTAGAGGAGGCGACCGCACACCCTGAAGGTATCAAACGGTGCGTCCTCCACTTCCATGGACGGAAAATAAGCTGCAGTGTTTCATGGAAAAAGCTCCAAATGCTAAGAGCCGAGACGGCGACGTTGGGATGAGCTTACTTCCTGGATTAAGCGGCACTTCATCGTTTGGCCGCTTTCTAGACTGACAGTCGGGGGTGATGTAACATCGACATATACACAATGATGATGAAAAACCTGCATGCATTGAGAAAATACATATATCGCAGAATTCAGTCAATAGTAAATATAAAAACGATGTATGGCATATATGGTATAAATTAACGCATAATAGATTTAAACATTTTTTAATTCATAATTTTAATCTTAGATTATCATTTTTGCTATTTGGATTCATTTCTATGAAAATATGTCTGAAACATTTAACATAATCGTTAGCCAGCCGCAGCAGGTCAGGACAGGTTAGCGTCGCGCCAATCAGGCCAGGTTGATTTGTGCCAATCGGTGCGGTGGCCTCAAGTGATGAAAAAGCAGCCATGGACATAAAAACCTTGTTTACGGCTGTAAAGAGTAGAAGTTTCAGGTTTCCATGGCCTGGCCTAAATATATGCGGCGTGAGAAAACATGACAGACCGACATTAAAACCTTGCCCCGTTTTACTTTACACTCTACGTCTTGGTTTTGGATGACATAACATTGCTGCTTTTTAACGATGTGAGCCCAGACCTGCCACTTTTATACGCATCCTAAGGTCCGCGTCCAGCCTCGTGAAAGCAGCGATGGGAGCCGCCGCGGAGGGCCGGCGTTTCAATGAACGTGGAGCAAACAGAGACCGCGGGTGCTTGCGCGTTCCCAGCCGTGTTGTCTTGGAAATGGAAGGCTTCGCGTGTGTTTGTCTTGAGCGTGGCTGCAAAGCGACAGTAAAACGCCGGGAATGAAAGCACCCGGTATTTAAAGCAGCAGGTACAATAAGCACAGCCCGTCCTGATGTGTCATTAACGTGGGGATCAAGGAGAAATGTACCTGCTAAATACAAATTACAGCGCCATCGCTTTCTTTCAACATCAACACGAGACACGCTAATGATACGGTGCATCCATCCAAGGATTCTTCTGTCATCGTGTTGTCATAGGAACTTCACGTCCAGGCGTTCCGCTACTTCAGTCATGACATGAGTAAGCTGCTCAAAACAACACAGGACACTTACGCCATGTTGTCCAAATCTGTGGCACAGGCCTCCACGACCCGGGTCACGTTCACCAACAGTGCCTGGTGGAAGGAGCATTATGATTATTATTATTATTATGATTATTATTGACTGACACCAAACTGAGGTTGGACTTGCCTCGTTCCTCCCGATGAGCAGGCGGACGAGTGGCTTGAGGCCTCCACACTTGCGGATGATGATCTTGTTGGCAGGTCTCTGGGCAAACTCTGCCACGGCCCCCACCACGTTGACCAGCACCTGCTCAGGCTGATTGGTCAGCAGGCCAATCAGGGTCTCCAGGACTTTGTAGTCTTGAAACCTTCCACAGGGGGACAGGAGACACCGAGGTCTTGGTCTCTACTTCAACGAGCATACAATTACAAAGGAACACATGACATGATCCCAGTCCCAGTCCAAATCCCACATGCCCAAAGGAGTGGCTTATCTTGAATAGTTTTCTAAATTAAAACTTAAAAAATGCCCAATATCCCCCATACACGAGTAGGATGGTGTGAGCATTATAATATGTTTATGGAATATTTCCGCTGACTGCAGAGGTCCATTGTTGTTGTTCTATGTTCGAATGCGCCGTAGGACAATAAAAGCAGAGCGGCCCCGGGCGGCAGGTTGGCCACCCGCGTACCGAAGCTGTGTAAGATACTCGACTGGCTAACAGTTCTGTCCTCAGCAGCACGGTGACAGACGCCTGTCAAACAAAGCTCAAGCTAGTGAGATTCCTTCACACAAACCGCGTGGAAAGTCTCCCCGCGTCTGGGGCCGAGTCGTAAAGCACAGCAAACATTTCAAGGGGACATAACGCGGTGGCCAAAAACCTCAACAAACCTCTGATCTGGGGTGAGGTTGAACTATCTTTATTCACAGTTAGGGTTGCTGGCACGACGCTGCGTACGCTATTGTACGGAACCGGGGTCATTGGGGTTTGCTGCCGGGCCCGCAGAAGCGCAGCCTATTCTTGCAAGAAAAAACATTGCTAATGAACAGACGCGCTGCCAAAGCTAACTGGGCTTGGAGCCGCCAGCAAGACAAAAGGATGGCCGTCACCTTCAAGTGTCAACTCCAGCCTCGCCCAACTTCTTTATTTCTATCAGGACCACAACAACAGACGGGTTACGTCACACCCCCACACAAAATGAAAGAATACTATTCATTGATGATTAAGGATGCTGCAGCGGCCCCCCACCCCCCCGATTGGCACGTCTACAGCTACACAAGTACCCCAAAGATGCAAATACTCATTAAGGATGCTGCATTAGCCCCCCAGTTCTCAGTTCTTCCTATATTTAGTTTATGGTTTATGACTATACTCCCATAAGTGACTTTCCCTAAAACATGTCCTTGGTAGAATCTGACTTTATTCATTATTTGGACTTTATTCCCATAATTTTCCCTTTTTTTCCCCTTTTTGAATTTCCAAACTATATCAACTTATTTCTTTACATTTTCTTCTGACTTTATTCCCTTTTTTTAAAATGTCATTTTCTTAAAAATATGTTTTTCCTCAACATATTTCAGAAAGTGTTAACTTTCAATATTTCAACTATGCTACTAAAATGTTACCTTTCCTCCTAAAATGATGTTTTGGGTTGTTCCCTTTAGACTGCGAGTTATTCCCCTTCATATTCTGACGTTCTCCTGGTAAACGTGCTGCTGTGTGATATTTTCACCCTGGGCCCCCGTGTGGGTCCCCCGTGTCCCAGACAAGATAAGTTGTGACTTTCCAGACTTTCCACGTGTCCCTGCATGACACCTCGGCGTACAGACTGAAGGGGTAACATATTGATGCGTTCAGAAATCGGCAGCAAATAAGCTTCCATTGTTTCCACACGTCAGCGACAAGAGGCTTTTTCCGACTACATCAAATCTTGGCCCGCTTGGGCCGCGCTAGACAATGTTGTCCTAAAATAAACACCTTGATGAACGATTCATCAGACAAAATGGCTAACACATGCTTCCTCTCGTCTTAAGTGGCGGTCCCCCAGACGACTACACTGTCCAGACCGTGTAGAACATCAGCGAGGGGGGTGGGGGTGCGTGGGACTCCATCCCAGCGTGGAGTCGCTGAGAGAAAGCATCTCTGCCTTTTATGTTTGCTAAACGTTGGTCGTGAAGAGCGTGGCCTTTCCTCCTGACAGTAATGACTCGCTCATGTCACCCCCTCCACCTTCTGGCCCCCCCTCCGCACTGGAAGGCATTCATAGAAGCCGCAGAGAGTTTAAAAAAAGAACAACATCCAACTAAATATTTGCTGTGAACCGTGGTGACTTCCTAGCGGAGGCCATCCCGCGTCATTCCCACCCAAACGGCCGCAAGAGCTGCAAAATGACACGTTGATTGACAGTTGGCCTGCACTCTGCCGCCACTCATAACTCAGACTGATTTAGTGCGAGGGCCAGCGCAGCGTTTGTACGCTACAAGTGTCACCAACTGTGCTTCACAAGCCAAGCGAGGCAACGATCCACGTGGACCATACCTCGGTCCAACCTGATGACCGCAAACCTGGCAACCAGACAGAAGCCCACTTGGGAAAATTCTGAAAACGGTCCAAATGAAAATGTACCAAGATTATTCAAAATGTTGGAATATTTGGAATTAGTCAGAGTTGCTATTTTACACGAATAAGCTGCTGTGATACGAAGAAATGGAATATCATTTTGGTAGCAGAGAAAAAATATTCAAGAAAAGGTATATTGAACTCGTAATAAGTTGATAAGCTACCGAGGGGGGGCCACATGAGTGGGGGTACGCTGTAATGATGGTGTGGCTGAAACGGCAGCGGTGCTAAGTGGATGTGGCAGCAGGCCCTCAGCTGCAGCCTAAAGCTAAATTTACTTAAATGCAGGATATCATTCTGTCACTCCTGTGATATATGAAGTGCAGAAAGATGCGACTCAGCCTTTTTTTTTTTCTTTTTACATTCTATAAATTCCTCTTGGCAATTTCAACTATTCACTTCATGTAAGACAAAAGACATTTCCACCCCAAAAGCATCAAACATCCTCGCCCTATGGACTGTCGTTGGAAGCACTGGGAAAAGAAAGGAATGTTTTCTGTAATATAGTAAATGTAACATATCCACCTCCACAAGTTCTAGAAGCTACAGTCGCTAAAGAACATGTACTGGAATAATAATGCAGGGGGAAAGTGGAATGTTAGGACTGTTGATATGGAGCACCGGTATCATTTCTGTAGGTGGCTTCTAGTATCATCAAATATCCCAAACTATGTTAGGACGGCCGATATGGAGCACCGGTATCATTTCTGTAGGTGGCTTCTAGTATCATCAAATATCCCAAACTATGTGAACACATCATTGCCATATTCTGCAGCCAGTTACATCATCCAGACACCATAGTAAGGAAAAACACCTCGTGGAAACACTGACATAAAAAAGTGACTTGCAATGGGATGATGACAGCGTGTGTGCGTGTGCATGTGTGTGTGTGTGCGTGTATGTGTTAGGGAGTACAAATGAGGCCACACTGTCTCCCAGGCTTACACGTCCAGGTTCTCGGGGCTGAGGGAACACTTCCACACGGCTCCTGTGGCGGCAGCCATGAGCTGCTTGTTGTCCGTCTTGTTCAGGAGTGAAACCAGGGCGGGCAGGCCTTTGTGCTCGTTGACGGCGGTCCGCGTTTGCTTGTTCTCTGCACACTGCCAAGACAAACAAGGGGACGCAGCGCCCATTGGAGATGTGTTTACTAGCAAAGCATGAAGATGTGGATGGTATCCAGTCTTTAGACTAAAGCTGCCGTCTGCTGGTCCAAGCATGTAAGCCACACCCCTTCAACAGCACATGCAACAAAGCAGCGCTGGGAAGACATCGACAGCCTTTGATTGACAGCCAGAACCGGTCGTCTTATTCGACCCCAACAGTTATTTTGTATTTTTTGTAATTGTAACAAGACGGACATTAGATTGTTATATGCATATATGTACGTATATAAAATGGGTGATGCATGCTGCAGCATTGCCAGGGAATCTGACTCCGGGACAAAGCAAGGCGGCTAACCTGGAAGATGACGTTAGCACAGTGGATGCGTAGC
Source organism: Doryrhamphus excisus (assembly GCF_037039965.1). Lineage (NCBI taxonomy): Eukaryota > Metazoa > Chordata > Actinopteri > Syngnathiformes > Syngnathidae > Doryrhamphus > Doryrhamphus excisus. Next base: position 1,425,994 of record NC_136361.1, read on the forward strand.
TGGTCGTTGTCGATGCTGAGGTTCTGGACCAAATCCTTGATCATGCCCTCCGTCTGAATAGCAGCCTTGCAGCTTTCCTGAAAGGGAGCAATGAATGGAGGCCGGCATCTCAGTCGGAACTGTAACCGGGCGCTGCGTTCACCTCAGAGGCACAGTTCTGCAGGATGCCCACCACGGGGATGAGCATGTTCATTTGTGGAGACTTGAGCAGGCGTCCCAGCAGAGGGATGGCGCCGGCCTTACGGATGGCCTCTTTGTTTTTGGGACTCTTGCTGCAGCTCCAGAGCGCCAAGACGCCAAAGCGGGCCACCTCCACATCCTTCTCCTGCTTGGGATCCACGTTGGTCAAGTCGGCGCTGCAGTCCAGCAGCTTGGTCTGATGGGAGACAGGAAGCAGAAGGATGCTGACGTTAAAACTGGGAAAGCCGGATCACGGCCATCATTCACTTTCAAATCGTAGTTCCGGACTAACGAGACGGACGGAGGAAGCGGGGCTATCGCTGCCCGGTTCAAAGGTGGTCTCGTACCAGAGCGTGAAATTAATCTGCCTCGTGTGAGCGACTAGCACATTAGAACATCTGACTCCATGTCTGAGGAAAATATACACGTGGAGTCTTTAATCACTGGGCTCCGTCAACAAACATGAATGCAGGTCAGGATGTAGGAGACATTCTATCTGATTGGCCTCCTACAAGACTTTTCATGGCGTGCGCAGAGAGGCCATGAACCGCCTCCTGATTTCTTCTGTAATTAAAACATCCAAAGAATAAGCAGGCTACTTCTTCCAATGAGTAATACTTACAAGTTTACTGATACCGTTGTACTTCCTGACCGTCCTCCTGGCCCTGCGGAAGCTGGTCAAGTTAGCGATCGTCTCGGCCGCCAGGGCCTTTACGTCTTTATTCCGCGAGTCCAGGATGTTCACGATGCTCCGCAGTCCTCCGTTGTCAACGATGGCCCGGCGGGTTTGCGCGTTGTGGCTGATCTCTCTCAGAATTCCCAGCGATCCAAGCTAACCCGGAAGCAAGACACGGACAAGCAGATCATCTCCCTGCAGGACCTTCAGGTCAAATGTCCCAGACATGACATCTATTCACCCACCCAGGATCGAACCAGCAACCGTCGGGGTGGGGGGGCCATAGGTAGGGGTACAGGTACCACATTGTTTCATCTTAGCATGTTTAGATACCCATCCATCCTTTTCTAGGCCGCTTATCCTCACTGGGGTCGCCAAGGTTTTAGATACACATGGCAAATATGTAAAATGTACCTGGTAATGTGTTAACTGTGTAAAAGTGTTAAGTGTACCCCACCTGTGTAGTTTCAGGAGAATAAAGTCAATATGATGGGGAACGAGTAGTTAGGATATCCATCTGAATATTACCAATAAATGTACATCAACATCTGCTGTTCATGGGCCTTGCATCCCGTCAATCTAAGTACGCGGCCCTCAGCATCGAACCTTGGGACATCCTTGCCCCGAGTCACCCTGCAGAGCAGAATGTTACACTAACTCTTTGACACCAATAGGGGGCACTAAACTGCATATTCATTTTCAATGGCAAAAGCGGCAGGGAAATACAGTACTTATGCTAAATTACAGTAAGCCAGATAGCCAACTAGCATGTACAGAACATTTTGATCATGTGGTCTGAATGGTTGAGAAATGTGGGCGGAGCTAGTGGACAGAGGCGGAATAAGAAGTGGAGGCGGAAATGGATGAAAAATGGCGTAAAACGAGAAGTGACAGTCTGAAGAGAAGAGGTCCAAGAGGTGGAACAGTCAAGTACTAACATTTGTCCGAGACCGCACAGTTGGGGCACGCTAGCAAGCACTTCGGCTGAAAGCGGGCCGCCAAGCCAACGACTCACCTGGAGGTTGACTTCCTCCAAATGTAGAATGTTAGTGAGGACTTTGAGGCCACCCGAGTCCTGCATGGCCAGATGATACGTCTCCTGCTTCAGGTCGTAGTCCATCAGGGCGTAGAGCGTCAGCAAAGTGGCCGTTTGGTCTCCCGCCTGGAATCACAAGGCCAACCAGACATAAAAACATGAGCAACTAAACATGACAAATTCCTCTTTATTCTCCTGGAAGCGCGCCTCGCGTGTGTTTGCATACCGCAGCCTAGTGAACTAAATATACGACCACAGCGCCAAGAGCAGAAGCCATGAAAGACCACCATTAGCACTCAGACGCGCGTCCAGCTGGCTTGTCCGCTCATGAATATGTTTTGACAGACACTAAACACTCATTTATTTGATACGTGCACCCCAGCAAACATTGGAAGTAAAACATAAGTCAGTCAAATGTGGGCTTGTAAAAAGTGAGGAGAAAGACAAAGAATAGAATGCTGTAAAAAATGAAGGTGTGGTTACGTCTTCTATCCTTACACTGCAGCCAATTGAAGCAGTGGAGGTGCTTCATCATCCAGTAATATCATCTCTGGCCAATAAATCCCAGGTAAACAACCATACAGTATCCATGTGTTGCTTTATGAAAGTGTTACACTTCCTGTAGTACAAACATCTGTCTATAATGCTGGGGAAGGCAGGAAAGGGGGGGGCGGATGGGGGCTGCCTAAAATAAACCAGATATTTAACTTGGCTCCTGCTAAGTTCCAGCGTCTGATGGTAATGATATTATAAAAGGACTAGTGGACAAAAGCCATAAATAACTGCCCTGTGTGGTTTGCAGACAGATAGCTAGCTGGGGTGTGTTGCTTGTTGACACAGGAACACGCACGCCCACACACGCACACACACACACACACACACACACACACACACACACACACACACACCAAAACACAGCTGAAGAATATAAGCATACACACCCACTTTCACTTTCCCTTGACTGAATTCACTGTGGGCTGGTTGTGATGGGGAGGAAGTGACTGGCTGCCTTCGGAGGAAGTACTTCCTGCAGTTCCAGTAGGAAGTACGTCCGTGTTTGCAGGGGGGAGGACCTTCTCCTCCGATTTTAGGTCAACATTTGCTATAAGAGTTATCGTACCGTTGTATTAAATATATTTCACTCAACATTGCAAACGTCGCTGGAAATGATGCATTGGCGGAGAGTTGCTAGTAACGCATGATAATAGAAGGTCAGTTTAAGTGATTAACTTTCATATTTTTGAAAAACATAAAGAACGAACAGGCAATTTTAAAGAGCAAATCGGGGAGGGATTAGTTCACAACTAAACCCTGTCAAAATAAAAGGCCTGCAGCCAGATCACCGGATGCGGCGAGGGAGGATGGGTCATTGGCATCGAGGGGAGGAGTCCCAGCCAGTCTGGGTCACTCGTGTTTTTGTCTTTCCCTTCCTCTCCTGACACTAATGTTCCCCATATGCCCCGTCAGGCCCGTCACAGGCGCGCTTCATTTTGATGCTTCTGCGGTGTGGGCAAACAGCGCGTACAGCTGCTGCCGTCAGACAGCTCTTTCCCCTTCGCCTCGGCTGGCGGAAGGGAAGCAAACAGGCCCGTCTCAGAAAGACGGAATCCAGCAGGCGAGCCAACCACTTCAATCCCAAAGAAGCACCCCATCCTTCTTCTCAGCCAGCAGCATCCTAATAGGCCTGAGACAGGTGGGATTACGGGAAAGGACATCCCATCGTCCTCCTATAGCTTTGGGCTCTGCTGCAGTCCCATGATCACGCCTGATTCCAGAACACAGACCCAGGCCAGCGTCGAGTTCTTGCACAGATGACAGGGGAACAAATGCTGTTTCCTGTCAGTTGTGTGTGTGCGTCTGCAGCATTTGGCGTTGAAAGCCATCAGAAGACATGAGTGATGCGCGGATGGATGTCAGCCTACCCTCAGGTACTTGACCAACTTCTGGATCTGCCAGTAGTCTGAGGGCTGGTCTGTGTTTCGCTGACGGCGCACTGGCTGCTCCTCCTCTTCATAACTCTCGTTGCTCTCAGACGACGTCTCGCTGAAAAGGTCCGCCTGCTGTCTCGAGGTCTTACTGGTACAACCAAAAGCAGCCAACGTTAAACCTGAATCATGCCAACACTGGAGGTGCCATCTTTGGCCAAACATGAAGCTGGCTTGGGCCACCCGTGTCCCACATGGACGAAGAAGAAGCAAAACATGACTCACTTTCTCAAAGACGACAAGTGATCGGCAAAGGAGGACTCGGAGAAAGCTTTACTCTTGGATCCATCTTTCTTGTCATTTTCAGAGTCTTTGCCGTTTTTCTTCTCATCTGCTTCTCTGGAATGACATCCAAAGTTCACATTCACCTTCTCATGCACGTGTAGAAACAGGCCTCCATGACGCTGTGGCAGCATGTCAAGGAAAGGTGACCAAGATCCTACAAACACCCACCAGTGTCCAGGCAGGTCCACTAATAGACCAGTAAAAAAAGGTGATATGAGGTTGCCATAGCAACTAGAGCACATTATGATCTCGTACACCATCTAGTCATCCATTACCAGTATGTACCTGGTACACCATCTTGTACTGTACCTGGCACATTATTCTTGTGACATACCCAGCCAAACTGGGATCCTTCCATCGAGAAGGATCGTTCTTGTCGCTCCTCTTGAGTGAAAGCTGCGTCTGAGCATCCACCAACTCCACGTGAGGCTTCGCCGTGCGTGGGGGTGGAGGATCTCGAAATTCCTGTGACGGAGAGCAGAGGGTTTTTAGCGTCATCTTGGCCATTGACCTACCCCAGTGTAGCGGTGATAGATGCTATCTTCAATCTACTATCCAGCCTGGTGGCCACTGCAAAGTCCAAGCAGGGGTTGAATATTGAAATGAGGATGCTATGTTGACACTTCATTTTCTACTACTAGAAGTACATTTACCCTCACATGACAAATTTATTCTCCTAAAAGTGACTTTTTTCCCTGTTAGATTTGTAATGTTTTTGACTTGACTACTGTTTCTTTTTTACAATAACTAAGGGACCTGGTGTTGCCATCAGAGAATTGATGAAAAGCGGTCCACTAAGCTAAAGTTAATTTCCATTTAAAGACCAAAATAGCAACTACATGTTGATTAATATTTTTCTTGAATATATCCATATTTGGTGAGGTGGGAAAGGTGTGAGCTGGCAGCGAGTTCCATAGACGGCATGCCCTTGGTGCGTAAGAGGATTGGTGAAGATGTGTGCGAGACCTGGGGATAGTTCCACAGTATGGATGTGCAGTAGAGGAGGATCTTGTTGTCCTCAAACTAGCAAACACCGGGGGGATGATCGAACCAATTTCCAACGATGGCTTGAAGAAGAAATGTCTGTAAAATGTGCAGAGAGTAGCAACATCTCTTCTAAGCTCCAAGGGGTAAATACCAGCATTGATTGGGTCTTCAATGTTCAGAAGACGCAAGGCCTTCCGCTGAAGTCTGCATAGAATTTCTGTATTTTTTTTATATTATTCTTGTAAAGCTGTACTTTCAGTTTCAGGTTGTCTCGTTAGATGTTAGTTCATTAGCTGAACAATAGGAATTGTTTCAGTGCACACATTAAAAATAGAAACATTTGCAGCCTGGCAGACAGGCATGCCTTTGTGTGACACTTTTTCCTTCGCTGCTTTCACTTGGAAGGTCTGTATTAAAGTCATGCATGCATGCCAATAAGACGTATAAATAGTTTTAATCACAGACACCTGCCTTGCAGAAATAGCCGGTCCCGTCATAATTTTAAAGGGCAGAGGGAAAGCATTAAGATGTATTTCTGTGGATGCCAAGGGCCCCAGCCACTTCTCCATACGCGTGTTTTTATTCAAAGGTAGAGTGAGCTGCTATTGGAAACGTCTCGGTCAATCCAAGCAACCTCACAGCCGCAGTCGGATTGGATTCAAGCTAATTGACCTGCTTTAATTCCATCATGTGCGTCGCGGACAAAGCCCTTATGCTTTCGCAGAAAGGAACGCTCAATAAAAAGCTCCATTAGCCGTGACTCGCTGCAAGCCAACACGTCAAGATGCCGGCAGGCGTACCTCGCCTGACGCAGGACTGGTGGCTGCCCTGAGGAACCCGTACTGCATTATTTGTATCATTTTTATCATCAGGTGAAACTCATGCTTGGCCATCTGAAAGGAGCGTTTCATTCAATGGCTGCAGGTCAGAAAGACAAGACTTTCCATCCTTCCGAGGGACAGCATGTTAACAGTCGGGATTCCTTTTCATGCAGAAACACAGTATGCCCAATTTCCAGTCTGAGATGTCACTGAATCCAACAAAGTCAAAGGAGAAGGAAAGCATCTTTCCTCCGTATGGCTGCCAACGACTACGTGGAAGCATCTTCCTGCTAACAGGAGGCTAGCTCGGCTAACAGGTAGCCATTCTTGCTACTTTGCTGATACACTTTGGTCTCCTCCACACATTGACTTGCAGCAGCCCGCCGCAAAGACACTCCTGACCTCCAGACATAGGAGCAACACGACGGTGGATCGTTTACTCTTCAACTTGGGGGAGAATCTAGCCCTCGTTTAGTTTGTTGCGCTGAATTTATGGATCAAATAAGTACATTTCCACAAAGTAGGATTCCTTATTTAGGAATAGAATATTCTTGTAGTTTGTCGGTCCTGTTTAGGACCTTCTATACGTCTATACGTAAGTCCATTAGAGTCCACTGACATGAAATAGCAGCCCCATAGTCACTTTCACACTCTTATTATGCAGTAGACATCAGCAAATATGAGAATTACAACAGCCTACATTTAATACGCTTGCTACACGCTCCTATGCTAATACTTACGTCTTGTACACGACAATTACACACACACCCACTACTCTGAAGGTACTGCAGCCATATTTGGATTTTAGCAGTGTTTAAAACAATTTAGGCCAAATACTGCTTCTTTAGATGTATTTTGAACTAACAAGGCTGTAGTCCGCCATGACAGCAATAGGATTTCTTTATGAACATTTGCAAAACAAAAGTGATGGAGTGAAGCTGCAAGAGCCCAACTCCTTGCCTAAGTGATGAAACCGATGTAAAAGCTGTGGGGGGGGGGGTTGAAAGGATGGCTCCAAGTCACCAAATGAATGAAAGAATCCTCCCTAAAGGCTAGCCGGAGAGATGGATGTCAACGCTCCGACGCTACACAACAGTGTGATGAACTTGCCATGATGCCACATTTTCCAGCAAAAAATTAGCAGCGCGAGTGAAAAGATGAAATGATTAACAGATTCCTGCGTGCAGCTGCAGTCTATTATCGGGGCGATTTGTTATACTGTCAAATTACTAAAGCAGGAAGCAGCACTACTGAATGAATCACAGCTTTCAACGTCTGGAAGCTTGCCCCAATAAAGTTTGACGACGGCAACAATCAGACACTAGCTCACTAGCATGGAGCAGCAGACGCTGATTACACAACATGTACGTTTACACGGGACATCCCAACATCGTCCAGACAAGCATCTTGACAGCCGTTAAAATAACACCATCTTCTCTTCCATTAACCCACAGGGGGCCAAGCCAACATCCAGGGGGGCCAGAGTGGGCGGCCTGGACGTAGCAGTCAAAAAGACTAACATGTTTTTAGCAACAGGACATCACGCTGCCTTTGTGTTGACATGTTTCCTTGCCAAATTTATTCATCTATTCCATTTGGCTAAATTGGGCCTGGATGGTTTTAGTTGGAAGGAAAGGATGAACAAAAGCCAACCTAACTAAGTGGGCAAATCAAATATTGCTTTGTTATTTGCCTAAAAATAAATGGAATATTTAAGCAAGTTGGTTTTCATGCAGCATGTATACACACACGCGTGTACACACACATTTACAAAATGTAATCATTTAAGTATTCATTCAACAAGGTTTGCTTTTTCCAGGTTATAATCCACATTTGGCTTTTTTTTTATAACCCATTTCTTGCAGACTTGATGTGAAATAGTTTCCCGCCTTACCTGTGAGTCGATGTTCTCAGCAAAGACCTGAGATTTGCTCTTCAGCAGCGAGACCAGGTCCTTGAACACCTCGCTGGTTCGCTCGTAGGCGATCTCGTCTCCCTCCGGCTTGATGCCCTGTCATGAGCGCACAGTGAAAAGGCCACAATTCCCAAGGGAGCCACACGCCAGCGGGGAGCACCATGAGGACAGAAGGGAAGTGTAGACTAAGGTAGATGTTAGTCGTTATCTTATGGGCCTGTTCTATCTTATGGGACTGGTGATTTTCATTTGTGGGATTGAGCCATCACCAAGTTCCCAAAAGAAGAACTCTAGTCAGGTTTCACTCTCCAACATCTTGTGATTATCTACAGGTATTTTGTAAATGAAGAATCCTGGTGGAACTTCACTTGAACCAATTACCCGCCATGAACGAACCAAGATGAGGTCTTATCACAAAGCCTTCTTACCATGTTGAAAAAGACCCCTGTGGTGCTGCAGGTGATGTAGAGCGTCTCCGTGTCGTAGGGCTCGATCACCAGGTAAAACATCTCACCTTCCAGTTGCCTCCACAGAGGGGCGCGGCAGCCGTTTGGAAATTCATAGTCTGACAAGGGAAGAAAGCCAACATGAGCCGTGGCGGAGACAACAGGTGGGAGATACCACGCAGCTCCAAAATGGGCTGAATAGAAGCAAATTACACAATCCCCGACACATGAAGGCCCCACTGATGACTGACAAAGTAAACAATGACGGTGGTGTAGTATTTAGTCTTTGTGGTGTGGAATACTCAGTATTTATGTAAACAGCAAGTCAGTGAAAGAAGAAGATAACTCAAACCTGATGTGTATCGCACCAACTTTAACAATCTATTCTCCCCAGTACTGCAAATGTTCTTTAAAAATTCCACTTCTTTCTTCACTGCAGTGGGATTGAGCTCAACCTTCCTGAAAACAAGAAGAAAAAAAAACATATGATGTTTTTCTTCCCCAAAGTCATTCAGTAGCTGTTTCGATCATCTGACAAAGATGAGGCAAAACAAAGAAAGAACCCCCACTCTGATATTTCTTTCATGAGCCTGCGGAGGATCTGCTTGTCGGCGTGCTGAAGAAGGCGGAGCAGCTTGACTTTGACGTCTGCGTCCTTGCCCTGCTGCTGCTCTTTCCCTTTGTCGGCCTTCGCAGCCTTATGGAGGTTGGCAAAGTTGGGACCAAGAATCTTCACCATGGGCTTTCTGTTCTCTGAACATGAGGACAGACACGTTTGGGCTGGAATACGACTTGCGCTCTTTCTTCACAATCTTTACAACTTCTGCATCCGTAACTTCATCCAAATCTGTTCCCCCACCATCCCCAATTGTCATGCGAGACGTACATCTCATCGACAAAACAGCTAAGAATGTACGACACACTTACTGCGCCTAAAAAGCCTTCCTTCCTGTCCATGTTGCTATGGGAACCCAACACAAGTATTACATGCTATGAATGTACCTGGTCCAGCATGGAGAGATAACCAGGGTGGAATAGGTGTGTCCCATTAACTAGCTGCCTCTTTTACCAGTTTTGATATCGTTAGAAGGCACAGAAGAGAGACGTGCGATTGTGGATGGTGGGAAAAATTGAAGTCGTTTGCTTATCATTCTTGTTTATGCAGATAAAAACGACATGAAGCTGAACTGCGTGGAACGCCGATATGCTGACGTTGAACTGGAATGTAGAACAGATGAAAAAATGTGAGAGAAGGGTTGAAATGTAGTCACGACCGAGGATGGAACCAGCTACCATCAGGTTAGGACTCGGGAGGCGCTACGACCTGATCCATACCTGCGTGCACAGAATCGGCACTTTTCATGGAAGTTTTACTCTGTCTTGGACATGACAACCGAAAATGAACATGAAAATGTCGGTGGTCTGGAAGATTCCAGACGCAACCGGGACTCGATGCTCGCCTTACCTTCAACACATGCCTGAACTTCCTGAAGCTTCCTCTCGTTTGCCACACGTACAAGTTTAGAGAGCTGGTTGAAGTTGCGGACACAAACAATGGGGGAAGAGAGACTCAGCAGCGAACGCCCCTCGTCGTCTTTCTCCTGGGACTCCACGTCGGACTCGCTGCGGATGCAAAGACAGGAGATCCAAGGTCAAATACATTAAAGCACCACAGTGACAGCAAAGCCTGCACAGACCCGTAACACTGAAAGCCAGCCAGCAGGCCGCCTCCTGATTGGTCCCACCTGATGTCATAGTCTGCGGTGAAATCGGACGATGCTAAAGTGGTGCGCCACTGGAGCGGCTCCTCGAACACCACCTCTGCCTCTTGCGGATTCTGGGAGCTGAAGTTCTCCACAAAGCGAAGGATTTCATTCAGCAGGGTGTCGTTCATCGGCGTGGACTCCAGCTGGCCACCGCCGGAGTCAGACGCGGCCCACTGGGCTGCCCTGGTCAGCGATGTCCCCATTGTGCTGGACAAAAAAAATCAATTAAGGAAGGTATTCTATACATGTTCTCTCATCAAAGCTAATGCAATGGCTAAAAATATCCCCAACAACTTAATCCTAGCACTTTGCAGTGGCGGAGTAGCAGTGGTAGCCCCCCTCCCTTTTTGGTTGCTATGATACATTTCAACAAAGACGGAAAATGAGATGGTTCAAAATGTAGCCGTGCAGTATTTACAATGTAACACTCACACGTCGTTAACTCAAATAGGGTATTTAGGGGGATAAGAAATAGATATAATTGTATTAGATTACCTCCAACGTTCCGCTGCAACAATGACAATTGATGGCAACCATAATTCATAAATCCTAGCATAACAGTGCGGTGCTGCTAACACACTGGCATTAGCACGGAATAGATGTATGAAACTTAACATACCTTTACACGCAGCTCAAGCGGTCAATTGGTTCACCGGAGCTGGAAGACCGCCATCAAAAAGCACACTTCCTGTTTTGGTCAGGTCACCCTGGTTACCGTTACCGTAATGCTGCGTACAGCCGTGCATCAAAAAAACATCCCTACTCAGCGTCACAGACGCGCAACCAGTAAAAAGACAAAACATGACGTCTGTTCTGATCTTTTTAACCAAATTATCCTGCAAACAACCAAAATATTACACAAAGACGTTACATTTGGCCTGTATAATGTAATGTTACTTTCTGTAGCTGTCGTTAAACTGCAATTTAGGTCTGATGCTGTGCATTTACACGCTTAACATTGCAATTACTTAAACCAATTCGGCCTTTTCCCGGCGTCTGGCGTGCAAAACAGCACTTTATACCTTCAAGAAAGGCAAGCCACGTTTTTATCCAAGAAACCCACACGTGGAACGCCACCACAAATTATGCAAATTTCTTCTTCCTCTCGAGCAGGTTAACTAGCAAGTACACGCTACTGCCCCCTATCGCCCAAGCCCGGCATTACAATCCATTCACAACAGTAAAAAGGCCCTTGTGTGCCATGACCGTGTAACTTGCTCACACTGACATTACATCAACAATTCTTACATTTGTGCTCATTGAGCCTTCTGTAAATAAAACCCGATGCTGCTAAATATGTATCATATTTTGCAAGAATAAACTGGCTTAAGCCTCTTATGGGCACAAAACCGGCAATTGTGGCTTTGAAATCCAGCGTAGTGTATGTATTTGAAATGACAATCGTGTAGTGCCAATGCTTTCTTTGGAGTGGACGGATGCATGTCAAATATAGACAGGATTTATGATTATGGAGCCGTTGAGGAAAGTCCAATATGAGACCAAAAGCCTTTTTAGTTGCTAAGTTGCATAAAAGCAGTGAGATCCTTTGTTTGAGAAGCCTTGGAAGTCTTATGTTCTCGCAGACGTGACTAAGACTGGTCAGGTCATGTTAAAAGAGCAATAAAGACATTTTAAGAACATAAATGACAGAGCGCCCACTCGGTGCATTTAAGTCAAACTAAAAGGACATCACAGAAGGAACTCATTGGACGTTGCTTTCATGATGAGTGGCATCGAGTGCTCAGTCCGGATTTGGAGCATAATACTTTTTGGGAAATTGTTTTTCCTATTGCTGATTTTAGGAAAAAGCTTGTGCTATTTCGTCTGATCATATCAGCTCTAGCGTTTGTGTCCATGCTAGCTTCCACCAGCGTCCACCAGACAAGAACCCCAAGCCGGCCAGAATGGTTCTGCTCTTCTTCTCACAGCTGGTTTTACTTTTGCAAACATCTATCAGCAAAGCCTTCCCCTCCACTTTTGCTTTCCTGCTTCCTTCACCTCCTGGCTCCTCTGTCTCCTTTGCTTCATCTCCAAGAGGGTAATTATTATTTTGGTGGGAGTGGATGTCCACGTTTGGCAACGCCGCACTCGCTAACGCTCAAGGAGCGCTAATGTTATTTGACTTTTACGTTAGAAGCGCTGTGCTCCTCACTCGCTGTGTGACGGGGGTGAAGGAGGTGAAGGGGGTGAGGAACGGAGACGGAACGGGAATAAAGGGTAAAGACGGCGACAGTGGAGATCGGGTAGATGTTTCTTCTGGGAAATAAGGAAACCCTCCGAATGAAACGTGGTTCAATTATCCATAATTGAGAATGTACTCGGCCCCCGTGGTTTATTTGGAGTGGCACACCTGGGACGTTTCCTGTATGGATTTATTTTCTTTCAAATGTTGAATTTTCTCTTTGCAAATTAGCACACTTTCCTTTCCTCTGGAGAACTAATTAGACCAACCATCTTGATGTTCCTCTCAATTTCCCTTCAGTGAGTTTAGTACGGATTAGTATGGATTAGAATGGAGTGGTGACACCAAGGGTGGTATCGCCATCATCGATCCAGATATCGATCATGCTGACACCAAGGGTGGTATCGCCATCATCGATCCAGATATCGATCATGCTGACACCAAGGGTGGTATCGCCATCATCGATCCAGATATCGATCATGCTGACACCAAGGGCGGTATCGCCATCATCGATCCAGATATCGATCATGCTGACACCAAGGGCGGTATCGCCATCATCGATCCAGATATCGATCATGCTGACACCAAGGGCGGTATCGCCATCATCGATCCAAATATCGATCATGCTGGCACCAAGGGTAGTACCGCCATCATCCATCCAGATATCGATCATGCTGACACCAAGGGTGGTATTGCCATCATCGATCCAGATATCGATCATGTTGACACCAAGGGTGGTATCGCCATCATTGATCACGTTGACACCAAGGATGGTATCGTCATCATCGATCACGTTGACACCAAGGTTGGTATCGCCATCATCGATCCAGATATCAATCATGTTGACACCAAGGGTGGTATCGCCATCATCGATCACGTTGACACCAAGGGTGGTATCGCCATCATCGATCCAGATATCGATCATGTTCAATGATCAGTGTGCGCGATACTTGGCCTAGCCAATCACTGTGCCTCGTGGTTTAGGACAAATGACAAAAAGCCCAAACAGTAGCGCCCCCCCCCCCCCAAATGACAGCTGTACTTGGCTAGCATCCTGATGTTACTCTGAAATGTTCCAATTTGGGAAATAGGAGCCATTCCTCAACAGGCTTCCAAGCAGCCAGCCTGAGGCCGGTGCCGTTCCAACGCCAACAAACAAAATGACTAAGCCCGGCAGACTAATCAGGCTGTCGGAGGCCTGCCCGAGAGACCTGCGGCACAGACCAAAGTGGGTTCCTCCCTGCCTGGAGGAGGACTCCAGAGCTGTCATGGTGCCCTTCCTGGCCTTAGGATCCGAACTTGACCACATGAAACCCAACATCTCCTCCTGCATTTCCTCAAACACTTCAGATCTCCAAACGTCACCATCGCGTGGAAGACGCATTAGCTGGCAAAGGTGAAGCACTTTAGGGTTTGTTTGTGTAAGGCCCCCCCCACATGGTTTCTCTCATGGGGGCCCCGACCACCTTGACACTGGAATGCAACGTGTGGCGCGGACCTTCTCACAGATCTACCCTCCATCCAGGTCTTACCTGGACGGGACGCGTCAGGCACTGCCAGCACTTCAATTCTCCGTCATGAATTATTGATCTTCAGCATAGATGCCAATCTTCTCCATCTAGATTGTGTTTGTTTCGTTCCATCCCGGGATCAGCAGGTTCCACAGGACGTATCCCAGGTGGGAAGGCGCACATCAAGGCTGAACGAGAGCTTGATTAGGAACATAAACAGCAAGTATACGCATGTGTGCGGCCACCTTCCTACCTCCACTCCATCCCACCAGACTGACAGCGTGTCAAAACACGCTGGGCCCAGTGTGCGGGTTCACGGGCCAGGTCTCTGGGAGGCCAGGTCCCCGGGAGGCCAGGTCTCTGGGAGGCCAGGTCTCTGGGAGGCCAGGTCTAAAGGATACATCTGCGACAGTCATGGTCAGGGTCCAGCCCCTGTCAGAACCCCCCTGCCCTCCCACCGCGCTGATCTTGATTTTCCAGGAGCTTGTCCACCTAAACGTGTCAAGATGTTTCCCAGAACATGCCAAAAACAAAGTGACACGGACATGAACGTTGCAAAGAAAAGATAAACACCGGCTTCCTGGAGGTTTCACGCCCGCGCTCGCATTCTTCCACGGAACCAAAGCGTCTTCATCAACTCCTGCGTGTCCTCACATTTCAGAAGGCTGGAGATGCCATTTCTCATTGCCGCTCCTATAATGCCATCTCAGCTTCTACTTCTTCAACCTCCAAGGTCAACCAGGACACATTCTGGGACGCGGCTTAACCTCCCGTTTCCAAAGAAACTTCCCACGGGAATAATGTAAGTATTCCGAGCAGTATATAGTATACATCATTTAAATACCATAAAGCCTCCCGTCATCCACAATCCTGAGGTCACATGAACACACCCCTTTTATCAAGATAAAAAACCGCTAAAAAGAGGCCGCTAGGAATGCAAGTAATGGGACACACCTATTCTGCCCATGAAGCCTTCTGAAAAAACCTCCCCCAAGGCTCCATTTCCATAACGTGAGCTGCATACTAACCAAGCTACAGCAATAAAACATTTCTGGCCAAGAACTACGTTACTGGCGTAGCGACACCTCGCCACAGCGCCACAGCGGCTAGCTAGTAGCAACCTTCCAAAGAGATTAGCATTAGAGGCCTCTAGACATGACTTTACGTTCCAACGTTGGCCAACATAGGAGACAAGACAAAATAAGACATGAGTTCTTTTCTAAACTTCCTGTTGTGGACAGTACTTCCTGCGGTGGCTATTGCCTCAATGCAACAGTGACACCTAGTGACCGATGTGGGGGACTACATATCACCTTTGCGTTGTAGCTTGTTTATGTTTATGTTTATGAGGTGAAACTTCCAAGCGGCGCCATCCATTGAATGGAATTCTTTGGCTGTTTTGTAGGTCGTCCATCAGAGGGAGGCATGATTCCTGTGTTACGGTTTCAGAGGAAGCGCGGCAGTGAAGTTTTGCTTTGAAAGAGAAGCCGATGTTGGGCGTCGTCGCGGACGTATTTGATTGACCGCCGGCCGTAATTCTCACCGAATAGAAAGGTCTGCTTTTCTGATAAAGGCGGAGGAACAGAAGTCTCATTGTTTCAAAGAGTGACTTTGGCCTTACTGGCGGAGCTGGAGATGATTCAGACTGGATTTTCTACCGGGAGCTGAAACGGGATGGAGGTGGTGTTGTTCTAGGACAGCGGGTGGAAATATTAGATTTAAGTCCTGCCAGATTATTCCTTTTGCAGGGTTGCTAGGAGTTTATACTGGATTGGATCTGTTCACATTTCAATATTCTATTCAACATATTTTCTTTATTTCAAAGCCTTGCTGGAGATCTAAAAGCCCTTTTCCACTGCAGGAAACAGGAACCGCCGCAAGAAACGGCCCTCATTTCTAAAACCATGTATTGAGAATCAGCACCTCAAATCCCAGTCCAGAAAAGGGCGGGGTGCCGTCTCCGGGTCAGAAGCGCTGATGAAGTACCTCGGGGTCTTCATGAGTGAGGGTAGGCTGGAGCGGCTGATGGACATCCAGATTGGTGCGGCAGAGCAGAGCTGAAAGGCAAAGTTCTCGATTCATCAGTCAGTCTGTGTTCCTACCCTCACCCGTGGTCAAGATGGCGGCTGCAAGCGTCAGGGCTGTCCCTTGGAGATACGGTGGGTGGCAAACTCAGTAGAACCGCTGCTCCTCCGCGCAGAGAGGGGCCCGATGGAGTGGCTCGGGGATCAAGGAAGCCTTCCTGGGGAGGTTTCAGCCTCTGGAAGACCCAGGACACGTAGAGACCATCTCAACTGGCCTGGGAAACCATCGGGACCTGCTGGGGGGACCTGATGGACAAACGTCATTTAATATTTCATCTATACATGGAATACTTTGGTAGTTAGAGCATAAAAAACCTGTTCAACTATAGTACACTAGAGCCCTCTAGACAAAACAACACCCCTATAGTCGCCTTTACACTCCTATTATCTATGGAGTAGATATAATAGGAGAAAATAAGACTAATGCTTGTGTTGCGTTCGAGTGCTAGAGGTGCTGAGTGGGGGGGGCACGTGGCTCTCGGCCATCACATGGTCACCGTGTTGATGCGTGAACATGTCACCCCGGAGTGGCATTCTTGTCAAGCTTTACAAGGTCTGAACGTTGGAGAAAGCCACCTGGTCCATCTTTGGGCCGCCCCACGGCGTCTCCGTCTGAGACGCGGGCTTGGGTAAACAGAGCTGACACCGTTCATCTTGGAAATGGCATCGCTGGAAAGAAGAACATTCCAGTCCGTGGTCTCGCTGCGGGGCCATCTGCGTTTGATTTCAACAATATCGAAGGGAGTCCTCCGCTCAATTAAAGATGTGATGTACTTTGGTGAATGAATACAAGATGCAAGGCCTTACAGGATGTCCACAACGCCCCCCCCCCTCCATCCCACCCCCACCACTCGTCACTCCAATTCAGGTTGTCCAACCTTCACATTTCCCTTTTCCACAGCGCTCACTTTGATGGCTGAGTGGATAGCGGGGCGGGGGTGCAGTGAGGAGGAAGTTGCATGGAAGGTCAGGAAAAGGTGAGAACGCTCACTCAAGCCGAGGGAAGAAACCATTTATCCCCCCCCCCCGCACTCCCCCGCCCTCCTTTGTCTTTCCACCACTTTCTCTCACCCTCTCCTCCTAATTAGGATAACAGCAGGAGACCACGTTGGCTTTAAGGCAGCTAATTGCTTCCAGGCACACCCTGATAAGGCATTTCCCAAAGTAGGAATATTGTAGTAGGGCATGGAAAACCTGTTTGAATAGGTTTTGGAACATTAGAGCCCCGAGACATAAAATAACACCCCTATAGTCCCCTTTACACCCCGACTCCCATTTAGTTGGGGAATAAGGTCAAAACATTCCGGGAATAAAGTCCACAATTTTAATTTAATTTCAGGAAAACACTGAAAAAAAAACATAAAATTGTGTCATTTTAGTAGCATAAAGCTTAACTTGTTTAAAAGTTGGAATATGAAAACAATAAGGTTGTGGAAAAAGTCATCTCATGGGAAAAATAGTTTAAATATTTAGGGAAAACAGTGCAAAGCTTTGTCATCTCCATGATAGCATGATACATATTCATATATATTATATTCATATATTGGATGGAAGTGGAGAGGGATTACTGTATGCCCACAATCCATAAAAAGGATGAGGCGAGATCCACTCAACATTGGCATTCCAAAGAAGGAACATTCTGGAAAAAGAATTTCCACTTTTCATATTTGGATTATGATGGCTTGTTCTTATTGTGACGAACTTGGAGTTTCTTTTGTGTTCTTTCATTACATCACATTCCTGGTTGTCTGTGCCCCCCCCCATCCCATCCCATGTTTTTATTGGACCCTAATTGCTCTACAAGGGAGTCCTGCTGGCCGGGCGCTCCCATTACTAACGAGCCGCGTCTGACGAGGCTTCATCAGAGGCGTTGACGCCGTCTTTTATCTTGTCATCACTTGGCCGCTTCGGACCCCAAAGTGATGACGGCATGACCTCATATCCCAGCTTGCACTGCAGTGGCGGACAAGGCTGACATTGTATTGATAGATCAGCCAGACATAGAAACTGAAAACATTAAAATGACATTTTACAATTATTAAAATAAAAAGGAAAGTAATACGATTTCAGTAGCATCAAGCAGATTAAAAAATATTGTCATTATTATAATATGCTATTTAGTAGCATAAACCAGAACTATTAGAACTTAAGGTATTTTCTACCTTAGTTGGAATATGAAATAATTTGTAATTTTTGGAAAACTAAGTTGCAGTTTTAATGTGAGAATGAAGTCCAAATTATAGGAAGACATGTACCAGACATTACTAAACAATACCAGAATAAATTAATGAGGACAAATGGGACTTTAGTACGTACAGCTGGAATAAAAACAGCAAATGTTACTTTTTAAAGTACTTAAGAGGAAACAAAAGTTGTGATTTTTGGATGGTTCACTCCTTAATACATGAAGTTGAATGGTTGAACTACTGCTACTACTACTAATAGTACTCGTCAAAGGTAGTAAATAAGCCAAATGTAAGACGGCGTTGCACTCCAGGATAACATGCTACCAAAAGGGGGACGTGGTCATAAATCTTCATGCAGTCCCATAAAAGTCTGCCCCCTGCTGTGAGTGATTTAAGATAACAAATCTCCTTCCACTTCACTATTTCCTCGTCCTTCCTTGAAGCGAGTCAAGCTGGGCTACGGCTTCTGCTGATTGACAGATGAGGAGATAGGGATGGTCCAGCGTGGGGCATTGTGGATCTGAAGATTTATGGCACGTGAAGCCACGCTAGAGTTACAGATGCTGGACTCAAGAATCGTTTGAAATATGAACATGCCTTGAAATATGGTCACCCTAATTTGACTGGCTTTAAATGAGTTATTAGCCACAGAAGGGAGAAAAATGTGGCATCCCGTTTCTGAAAGGGTCTCAGGATAATGGCTTTCCATCCGGGCTGCCATCGGAACATCTCTGTGGAAGGTCTGATCCAACACATGCAAAACACTGTTTCTCCATCTCCAGCCATACAGCACACAAAAGGAATGCAGTCCGATGTCCAGCTGGGCCGGCCGAGCCGCCGGCTAATGACAGCTAAGTGGATTACAAGGAGGCCCTGGTCAGCGCTCGCTAATGTCAGTCAACTAAAGTTACCGCCATGTGGCAGCAGATACACCACAGGGGAACCGCTGCACGACCTTGGAACCTTCCTATGAAAGCAGCTCGCTGAGGGCCGCGAAGAGCAGATTAGGATGATTCCATTATCTTCGTATCGGCACAGCCCCCGGCTAGCAAGTATCAGGCAGGCAAGCACTGCGAGGCGTACTGCTGGGGTGTACATTCCAGTGACCAGTGTAGTACTGCAACTTCATACTGACGCCTTGGCTCACATTTCAGTTCTTAACCTGCACCAAAGCCGCCCGCCATTTTTATTACATTCAAGCGCGGCCCGCCGACCACTCGGCCCGCGGCTGTCGCTCAGCTTTTACAAGGATGGAGCCCAAATATTGAGGAAAAATAATCTCAATAATCGCATCAAGTTAAACAGTGAAAAACATATTGAATTGATTTTTTATGTAAAATGAAATACAGAAATAAAGTATTTGGGGGAAAATTGGTTGCTGAAAAGGATTTGAAAAGTTCAAGTGGGTAGAACATTAAAAAAACAAGTAGTTGAAACAGTTTTTCTTTTAAGCTGTAGTAGTATGGAAAAAAAAAAACAGTATTATAGTATATTACAAGGATTTCAAGTCTGATATTATGTGAAATGCCACAATTGTGAACTCCAAGAAGTTCAAGTAGAAAATGTTAAAATCTATAGCAGAAATAAAACTAATAAAAATTTTACGAGAATAAAATGAAAATATTGAAAAAAGCTGTATTCTAAGGAGTGGTCATTTCATGTTTTGTCATGGCTATAAACCCATAATTTTGAGAAAAAAGTACTTTTAGTAGCATTGAGCTAAAAATGCTAAAATTATTTTCATATTTTGATAAAGAAAAATTGGGATTTTGGGGAAAATTAGGTTGGGAAAGTCACTCTGGGAATAAAGTCATTATGGTAATAAGTCCTAATTACGAGAAGAAAGTCGACATATTTGGAAAAAGCATCAAAGCTAAGCAGGTCTTACACGTATTCTAGAAATAGAAAACCTCTTGGCATGTTTACGTGTTTTACGACGTATTTGGACCCCGTTGTATCGTGTTGGGTTGAATGCACGCCAATGATTGATACCATCTATCCATCACGTGCATCTGTTGAGCTGCTGATTTAGCGCTAAAAGACGGCGTACAGCGGGAACACTAAAGTTGAGCGTCCCTGCGGTCCCGGAGTTCAATCCAAGCGGACCTGCATGCCAGTTGACGTTTGGGACTGGTCCAGCCTGGCGACTTGACCGAGCAGGAGGAGTCTGGTCTTTTTGCTCCCTGTGACCCGGATAAGCGGAGGAAAATGGATGGATGGACTTAAAAGGCTTCCAGACTTAAAAGGGAAAACATTTATGGGCAAACCTACTCAGGGATTGCGGGCATAAGAGGGACTTAAGGTACGGAACGATGACAAAAAGGCAACATCTGCATGTCAGCGTAATAATAAGCTAAGCTAGAAGACGTATACTTTAGATAGGACAGTTTCATCCTTGTCTGGGTAATTGGATGCACATTTATCAGGACGGCATCCAACACGTTCCCTGTTATTTTGGCTTTAATTGGATTAGGAAGCGGTGCCACTCGTGCCTGGGCCCCAAAGAGCAGCGTGACCGCTCCCTTCTCCGTTCGCTACTTCTCAGCTTTCCTTTCTCTGCGCTCCCACTGCCGAGTCCCATCAGGTCTCAGGTCATACCCCGGCGTGTCGGGGACCCGAACCTTGCCCTCGGAGCTGCCGGCTGCAAGAGAGCAGGCGCGGGGGCCGGCACGGGCTGGGAAAACCATCAACCCCTCCCTCCCGCCCCAGCTGTCATTTCACAGCAGCACTGAGCAGTTAATTGGTTTCATGTGCATGGCCGCTGGGCTGGGGGGGGGGGGAAGGTGTGCGAGGGGTGACCTCATCTCACACACACACACACACACACACACACACACGGGCAGCAGATAGTGTTTCTGGTCATGTGGCGTTTGGTGCGAAGGCATACGCTTCGAAAACAAAACACTGCATCTTCAGACTTCTTGAATTATGGTTCCTTATATTTTGGGGTACTTCAGCCTTTCATCCAACATCTCTTACCTAATCCCTTGTCAGCCTTGCCTGAGATGATCTGATCTGTCTGCTCCCCCTCCCATCCTCCTCCACAAAAACAACAGGGTATAAAGTCTGCTGTCCGCGGGTCCTTCCATCATCTACAAAAGACAATCAGTGCACGAGTGCTGAAGGCTGCAAAGGTGTTGAGAAATGGACTTGAGGAGGATCAGCACTTACCTCATCACCACCCTGGAGCATCCTGAACATGGACATCATGGAGAAGTACTCGGGAGTACTGGAGTACCAACATGGATGAGTACAGGAAGTCAGACAAGCCGGAAGTGTTGTCACTGAAATGGAAAAAACGAATTGTTGCTCTCCATAAAAAAGTTCTAGGTCAGGGGTGTCCTAACTTTTTCCAGCAAGGCCAGCTTTGCTTCACTTGATATTTTTTTTTTACTGTATTTTTCTTTTACTGTCAATATTTGGACTTTATTCTTCTTTCATCTTGTCAAGTTTCTCCTATGACTATCCCTCATCATTTGACTATCATAAAAAATTCCATGAGAGAATTTCCCAGATGGAACTTCGTTTCAGAGGGAAATTCTACTTTGTTACTAAAATGTTTTGTCAAAAGAAAACTTGCGTTCTTAACATTTTGACTTTGAATGACAGGCTTTGGACACCCCGCTGGAGGCTGGAGAAGATGAGCCGTCAGTGGGCCGTCCCGAGCATCTGCGGGGCATCAACCTCAAGCTGGGGAGGGAGGGAGGGAGGTGTCAACCCCCCCATCTATGATGTCATCATGGAGGCCTGAAAGAGATGTAAAGCAAAAACAACATCTTCAGCTCTCCCTGGAGGAGCACCGTACTTCAACGGTAAGGTCAAGGCGGTTTGAGGGCAGGCCAGGTTCCTGCGTGTACTGGTGGTGTACTGGTGGTATAATGGTGGTATAATACTACACGCTGCGTGTACTGGTGTGTTATTATCCGGTCAACTGGAGAACGGACGATCCTTCTGCTCGGGGGTGTGTTTGGGATCTGCAACAAGCTTGTGGAAGTTACCAGTGCCACCACCCAAAATCCACAAGCCAAAAGAGGAAATGATCTGGGAATGGCTTCCTCGGAATGCTTGCTTGCGGATGAGCAGAATGCCATGGAGGAGATTTGAAACATGACATTCGTTCACACGAGTGTGGAGGAGAAAGGATGATTGCATGGAACATCTCCATCGAGATGTTCTTCCTTGGATTGTCCTCCTGTCACACAAAGGAGGAACATCAGAGAAATTATTTAGAAAAATCCTACAAATCTCCAGGCTTATTCTGGTGTAACGGCCGTCAGATCCGAAGATAGCGTTCCTCAGCAAATGGAAAGAACAGACATTTTGGCCCGGCTAGTTTTTATATAATCCCCGACATGAGCCCCTCAATCAGTAACACCCGTCAGCTCCATCATGACCTGGAAAGGCCAAAACAAACGTGACCAGTACCGGTGTCGTCTTTGCACAGCGGTGCTAACAGCTGTGCTAACCCAGAGGGCTTTTAGACGGAGAAGCGGAGAGAAAGGATGTGGAAAGAATGTCAAGGTAATGGCGTAGGATGGCGTGTTGGGCAAGCGGTCCGCTCATGAGCAACGTCAGGCCTCAAGTGTGAAGGTTTTATGGTAATTGGCCGTGTAAGAACATTTGACTCTAGTGAAGAACTGAAGGAGTACAGTAGCCTGTTTCATCAATCCCGAGGCCTCAAGGACCAAAACATGCTCATTTGATGTTCTTGGCTCAATTCATCCGCCACTTATAAAGCCGCGATCCTTTTACCAGTTTTACAATTCCATGATCCTTGCAACTGCAAGGAGGAAATTTGCATGGATGCATACACTCGTTTCCCTTCTATTCCCACTTTACACTCCCTCCTTTATTGGGTCCAGATTTGACCACACTAAGTGAATTTGATATTAAAAGTTGATATTAAATGTAATGTACTTAAATGTAAATACAGTTTTTAACATTAGAGCCCTGTAGACACAAAATAACACCCCTATAGTCACATTTATACTCCTATTCTTTGTTTACATCACATCGCTCAGGGACATAACAGACGACCGCCACTAGCATAGAGAGCGAATTTGTCTCAAACCGAGTGAGGGAGGACAAAGCAGTCAAAAATGTACCATTTCCACATGGAATGCGAGGCTGTGGTGGCTCCCTAGCCAGCCTCCATGCTGTCTGCCACTGCTACCAAGGATAATACGCACCACCTGACCAATCTATTTATTATAAGGCAATAGCGAGGGATGACATACAGTAATCCCTCATTTATCACGAGACCTGCCAGTGATAAGTGAATGTACCTCCTAAATGGTGCTTGAACGTCGGCCGAGGCCTCGAGACGGGGCGCATGGTTTCTGTTGCATGCAATAAGCCCGAACACAAACAACTTAATTTCCCTCGTGGTCGACTTCCCTGCCTTGTAATTTGAGCGTGTCCACATCACAGCGCTGTCACACACAACTCCCACTCTGCCCTCCGTGGAATACTGTACACCATAACATGTCTGGAATATACTTGACTTCCTGCACCACAAGGCCTGCCGTACATGCTATATTTATGACACACATTTTGCATGGGCACCCCGAAGCTAAATTCCTGTTAGCTCCCCACTCGGACATGCGTGTCCGCCACATGTGTCATGGCGGGATATAATGTGGCCAAATTCAGAGAGCGTGCCGAGGAGGGGAGGAAGCAGAGGCAGGAGACCTCGGGGCCAACGTTCGGAGATCCGTTACCAATGCAAGGCCCGGTCCTGTCAACACCAGCTCACTGTGAGTTACAGACGTCCACGCAGCCGGGGGGCGGGGGGGCCGTGGGGGTTTGAACAGTAGCTGTGACGGCTGCTTTCAATGCTGATCTGGTTAAACAGTCTGACATACGCACGGGATTCAGATCTCCATGTAATAACCCAACGCTGACCAAGCTCACATCAGGACGGTGGATTTACTTCCATCTTTACTTTCCATTCGTGTCCACATGGAGATCCCGTGTGATCCCGTGTGATCCCGTGTGTAAGCAGCTACCTGACTCGGGGAAATGGAGGACCCAAGCAAAGCAGGTTGTGGTTTTTGTGGTACATTTTGGAATGACGACAACCAAGGTACTACGGTACGCAGATACCAGGTCTGGGCTGCACGCTGACGTTCTGCATTCTCCTTGTGCCAAGGACGCTGTGACCTCCACAGGTTGTCTGTGTGTCCTGTTAACGACGGACACCCCCCCCCCCCAAGCTGGAGATGGTTTCGTTAAAGCGTGTAGTGACAGAACTGCTTTCAGTAGAAAACGGGTGTTGTCATCTGCACTTTGGCTCACTTACTACTGAAAAGATGTTTACAGATGAAATGGTTCTCCACTCAGTGGCTCTCCTGGTTCCTCTTAGGCCTGCCGGAGGAGGCGGAGGAATGGGGGGGGGGGGGGGGTAAAGAGTCAGTGGAGTGATTACCTCAATCTCAGGCGGACTGAGTCACTGCTGGCAAGCAGCCTGCTGGGCCTTGCCAGTCTTTGTATCTATTGTAGTTTATAGGTAATATAGTACTGTACTGTAATATAGTACTGTACTGTAATATAGTACTGTATAAGTACACTACCTGATAGTTGTCTTACCGTCCCGGTCATGGTGCCTTCAGGGTTAAGGTCCGACATAGCCTCGCTTGTAAGGAAGAAAGCGGTAAACAGGAAGTGGCAGCACGTGGCGGGAGCGTGAGGCAGCGTCTCTGGTGGCTTTGTTGGGGTCAAAGGTGAACTCGCACTCGGCCTGGTGCAGGAGCAGCTGAAAAGGGTCAGAGGTGAGAAGTCTATAAAACCTTTACCGCCCACTGGACATGTTTGACACAAGTGCTCAACCACACTGGCGGGGGTCAGGCGGGGGCTTTCAAAGTCCAACATTGTGGTGCTCCCCAGGGGTTTTCGAGGTCTAACATTGCCTGGAAGTCATCTGTTGGTCTAAGACCGCTCTGGTCAAGGTGGCATGAGGAAGGGCACCCGGCGTGAAAAAGCCTTGATGCTGTGGTGACCCCTGAAGAAGAATAGACGCGTCCAGCTGTGGCAGGGAGGATGCCAGAGAGGACCCGAGTGAGAAAAACAGCAGCAGACCAGATGAGCTGGTCATAAGATAACATTTAATGTGTCAACCGGTGAAAAACAGGGAAGACAGAAAACAGCGTCTTGGGTCCTGGACCAACGAAAACCAGCATGACTGGCTTTGACATCTGTTCTGTGGTACAGAAAAGAATTAGTGGAAAATATCTGTAAACTTGGCCTGGAACCAAGATGTTTAGCCCCCGACTAAAATGGCTTATTGGACTTTTCCAAGGGTTGCTGCGACGGCTGCTTGGGTTTGGGCACCCGAGCGCCAAAGACGGGTAATTCTTTAGGCATACTTAGAAACAGCAGCAAGTGTCAAAGGCGTCCACGTGGGTCGTGTCGGGCCTCTGGGTGAGGGCCAAGGGTTGTGCCCCACGTCTCCATGGGCGACCGTATCAAAGCCAGCCTGGAAGGTTTAAGAACATACGGTCATACGGACCATGTTGATGGTGGGGGTGGTGTTATAGCTATAAAGACTTATTTGGGGGATTGTTGTGTAGCTAAGAAAATGTTTCCCATATGCATTGTTTATTTTAATAGTAAAAAGTTCATAGAATAAAACAGGAGATGAAGTAAATGAAATGAAAGTTGGGGAAGATGAAGTCTGGTCTATTTACCAAACCAGGTTTAGTCTGGACAAAGAGTTAGGAAGACTGTAATGTAAAAAGCACATCATCATTTACAAAAGAACACTAGTACGACAAGTGTGGGGGGGTGGGGGGTGGGGGGGTTTGAAATGAGATCTGCAGAAGATGCTCAGCACATTCAGGAAGTGAATCACGTCAACATTTTCCTCTAAAAGCCACTCATGCCAAGCAAGTGCGCGAGTGGGTCCATCACCAATCATCTCCAGTGGGAACGTCAGCAGTGGTTTTCCCTCCTGGACAAGAGGAGGTCAACACGAGCAGGGCTGTCATTCTAAGGTTATGGAGACGGCCCAGATGTACACTAAATAACACCATGAATGATGGCCTTTTAGCTGCCGGAGCGCCAACGTTTCCAAGGGCCTAAAGCGGCTCTACTGCCTTCACGTCGCTACAAAGCAATTCAAAATCATCCTAAAGTCGGATGGTCCTGTTGAGTAACTTTGAATTTTTTCCTAATTGTGTTGGACGTAATAATGAGGGTTTCCATAGATAGAAATAATGGGACCAAACTGCCTCATTTTAGTTTAAAAGAGCAGGTTTGGTGTTTGAATGCCTGAAAAACACGGGCCTCTTTTTCCCCCCCATTTATTTATTTTTTTTTACAACTTTAAACTTTTGTTAAAAAAAAAAAACAGCTCATCTGTGATGAGGTACTTCTCAGGACTGAGTCTGTTCTTTAATCTCTACAATCAGACGCCATTTTCACCTGTTCTAGTAAAACCAACTACCGTTTGTAACGGAGTGAAATTCCCCATTCAACCCCATTCCTCGACCTTGTAGACCAGATCCCTCCAATACGAGGAAGCACTAAGTGGATTCCAAGGCTTTGGCACCTTGTAAAGCCGTATGCGACGCCAACGTGCTAATTGTTCATTCCATCAGCATGAAGGCGTAAAAGACGAGGTGCAGTCAATGTTCACACTAAATATGCCTGCTCCATCCATTTCCCTCAGGTTTTGGAGAGCTGCTGGTCCTTGAGGGTCCAGGCCCCGGCCACCTGGGGCTTCTGGAGCCGTGCGTCATCTCTCCAAACGTGCCATGCGTCCTCGGTGGGTCTATTTTTTAAATGTATAGCTTAGATGGCGCCAAGTTTAACAGCACACCGGGCAAGCAGTGTGTGAGGTAAGCATGATCTCATTGCCATGGTTTCAACACCCGAGACCATTTACCAGCAGGGGTCACCAGTCTGGTTTAGGGCCACTCTTCCTCCTCCTCTTCCTCACCAAGTTCTTCTACAACCAACAAGTTCAGGATGGAACGGCATGGCCTTCATCATTTCCTTAAATGTGATTGAAAGAGTTCAGCATGGCTTGCCACGGCACAAGGCACCTAGGCACATAGGCACGTAGGCACGTAGGCACCAGGCACCTATACGCTTCCAAAGCAAGCAGTAATTGACAGCAGCAGGATAATGAGGTTTGTACAGGAGCTTGGGTATCTGTAAAAATATAACATTACACGCTCAACATTAGAGCAAACCTTGTTCCACTGCACTTGAAGCGGGGGCTTATGTTGTCCGTGTCACTTACGGTGTGGTTTATCTACTCGTTCACCACCCTCAACCCCCCCAGCACCCCCAGCCAAGGAGTATTATCTTTACCACAGTGGAAACGCTGCTTCTCGGCCTCGTGTGTGGCAACATCACCGTGCTAAGTACACACAAGGGGCGACATCGTAAGTACGACTTGAAACATCATCTTCACAACCATTAGGGTTGGACACCGTTTAGGGGGTGCTAGCAGGGCCGCCGACAGCCACATTGGCACAAGCATGTGGAAAGGGAATATTTTACAGTCAGGAGCATAGAAAACCTGTTTACTACCTTTTAAATACTTTTAACATTAGAGCCCTCTACACATGACATAACACCCCTATAGTCAGCATTACAATCTCACTACCTTCTAAATATGTTTAACATTAGAGCCCTCTAGACATGACATAACACCCCTATAGTCAGCGTAACAATCGCACTACCTTTTAAATATGTTTAACATTAGAGCCCTCTAGACATGACATAACACCCCTATAGTCACCATTACAACCTTACTACCTTATAAATACGTTTAACATTAGAGCCCCCTGTACATGACATAACACCCCTATAGTCAGCGTAACAATCTCACTACCTTTTAAATATGTTTAACATTAGAGCCCTCTAGACATGACATAACACCCCTATAGTCACCATTACAACCTTACTACCTCATAAATACGTTTAACATTAGAGCCCCCTGTACATGACATAACACCCCTATAGTCAGCGTAACAATCTCAGTACCTTTTAAATATGTTTAACATTAGAGCCCTCTAGACATGAAATAACACCCCTATAGTCAGTTACAACCTTACTACCTTATAAATACGTTTAACATTAGAGTCCCCTGTACATGACATAACACCCCTATAGTCAGCGTAACAATCTCAGTACCTTTTAAATATGTTTAACATTAGAGCCCTCTAGACATGAAATAACACCCCTATAGTCAGTTACAACCTTACTACCTTATAAATACGTTTAACATTAGAGCCCTCTAGGCATGAAATAACACCCCTATAGTCAGTTACAACCTTACTACCTTATAAATACGTTTACTATTAGAGCTGTCTATACACAAAATAACACCCCTATAGTCAGTGTTACAATCTTACTACTGTCTAAATAGATTTAACATTAGAGCCCTCTAGACATGAAATAACATCCCTATAGTCAGTTACAATCTTAACCAATATACTTTATGGCAGAGTATAAATACGTTGGGGTGCAGGGAAGAGCAGTGGGGGTTCCATCCCTTAGAAAAGGGAGCAGCCGTACCATTACACCACCAGGGACAAATGGGCCAATCGGGCATGGAAGACCTGTTTAGGCGGGACCCTGCGCCGCTTCCAAGTACCACAGCTTCATAATGACGCTCCTGTTTCCTTCATCAGTCTGACGTGCAGACAGAGATGATGCTTTACAACAACGGCGTCCAGGAAATTCCAAGGATCTTTTACGGCTCCGTGAACAAATGGAATAGTGTGGTGATAACGACGATAACAGCGCAGCAATCAGGCCAGGCTGTGATCATATCCAAATGTTTTATATCTGCTGGAATGCAGACCAGAACACGATGGAAACGCGCTCGTTGAATTGGGAGAGACGGCTGCGGATTCGAACGTTCTGCCTTAGCATAAACATGGCAGCAGATGTAGATATTTTCCTCCATGAAGTCTGAGGTGTATCGCTGTGCTAACATGTCGGACATGTCGTCTAAGCGGTGCTTTGGAGATGAAGCCAACCCATGGCATCATGGGAGACATTTTGAATCCGTCCAGGATGAGCTTTCTTCTCATCACTTGGCCAGCGCCGTCTCCAGCGTCCAAGCAATACTCCCAGCTCATTTTTGGCAACTGATGTTACAGACATTGCATCACTGCGATACGGAGAGAAAACTAGCAAGAACGTAGCCCAACAACTGGCCGCCCCGCCCCGCCTCTGCCCACCCGCCCGCCCGCCGCTTCCACCTCAGTAGCATTACAAAAGCATGTGGTGCTTCTAGGGTTTCACACTGGTAGGAAGGGGCCAAGTCCAAATCATAAAACCACATCCAACAGGCTGAAAAGAAAAGCTGCCAGGACTCCGCTTTCACCTCAGCCTCGGCTGGAAGGGAGAAACGGCGCACACCCGCTACGCCGCTGGATGATGTTTGGCTTGCAAAGGGGGGAAGGAGTTTTGAACTCATGAGAGGACATTGAGGACACGACTGGGACAAAAAACAAAAAGGACCTGATGTTGGTCTAGTCCATCCTGGAGCGTGTTCCGCGTTAACGTTCCAAATGTTCAGTAGGTGCTGATCGCATGATTCCCATGATTCATTTAGTAGACGCGAGGTACAGAAGAATAGATGGTGCAATCAGACATGGCTGACCAAAACAACCAGACACAAAAACACCCCGTTTTTATACGACTGTCACCCCAGAAAGAAGTGTACCTCCATGGAGAAGATACCTTGTGATTTGTTGAGAAAATATGAACGATTCTTTGAGCGAGACGGACTTGGATGCAGTTTTGTTCGCCGTACGAGCAGCAGGACCAACGCTACTGTAATTGTCATTGCCATGTCCGACCGGGACCACATCAGTCAAGTCATTGGCTGGCCGGGTACCCAAATCCTTCCCAGGCCAGTCCAGGCCACGACGGAGACAGACCAGGAATAACCGACAACCTTCAAGCCGTGTCATGTCCTGCCAGTGTGGGTTACTTTCTCCATTCAGTAGAGTGCATGGGGCTGTGGGAGAAATTTCAAGTCAATCCAACATGTGTAATAAATAGCATAGGGGCACCAGTTCATCTTTTTCCAAAATATTTGTGAGTGATCGATGGGGGGGGCATAGACCATCCTACCTGGGTTGGAGTGGCAATAGTTATGTCATATGGAATCAAACATGTGTTCACATTTTGGAGAGACTGCAAACCAAGCCAAGTATGCAGACACGGGACAGAAGGAGCAGAAGAGCATTTAACCAAGAATAGACCAAATTAGGAAACACTTTCATAACCAAGAAAGCAACAGAAGTATTCTGATGAGCCCCTTGCCAAGATCAATATTTGATCAAGGGGGGAGACCCCCACATCATCACCACCTCTCTGTTCTTGAAAACAAGGGGGAGTCTCTACGGTATCCTTTCATTACACCGGTTTATGGCCCCAAGGCGAAACTTGAACAGACCCGGTCCAAAGTCTGTCAAACACGTATTACACCCACCAATCAATATGAAGACCGGACGCTTTCATGCTCCGTTAATCCCGTCTTAATCCCCTTTTTAGCCAACTTCCATCTTATTTGTAAGGCAGCTAGTCTAAGACCAACAACGTATCCTCCTGACCTTCCTGCTGCATGAAGCATGAAGTAGAACTGGATTGGCACGTTTTCTCTCGCGTGCGTTTACCTTTGAGGCTAAAGTGCTGGATCTGCCCGCCCCGGCCTGCTGAGTTCTGGGTTGCACATCAAGTCCGGCCGCCCAAGCAGACACTGATTTGCAAGTTTCCATCCACTTGTTGTCCAACATGGATTGGTCTCAGCATGATCATTTTCTGTCATGACTCGTTAGAGGTCAAATGGGAGGATTTGGCGGTGCCGCTTTGAAAAAAGTCACTATGGTGACCAAATGTCCTGGTTCTCTTTGGGCCCTTCAATCAACAAGCATGAGCATTAGCTCTGACAAAAAGCCTGAAAAAGCCAAAGAAAAACACAAGCATGGGGAGTTAATACCGTGTTGAAATGTCATGAAACTGAGGATGTCGTACACATCGCCAGTTCAAACGGAGTCCCATTACGGGACAGGAGTTCAGCGTGTCATTGGAGTACAAAAACAGGAAAAAGAGCCCTTCGGGGACAAAGAGAGTCTCTGGTTTGTGCCACTTTGCCATCGCCATTAGCACGTCATCCAGGCTGACACCTAATGGTTTTCCTCCTAGATAATGGTTTCCTCAAGGTCTTTGAATTGGAGTGGAGTGGAAACCAGCAAAGACATCAGGACAAGACAGTGGTGGGCCGGCCTAATAGAATAATTGGCGATGAGAGGCTGCAGTGGCAAAGAAAGCGGTAAAATTGGGTCAGCTGGGGGGGGGGGGCACCGACGTATCAGGCAGACCCCTAAATGCCCAGCAGACGGCCCGTGTAGAGACGTGCTGATTAGCCTTTGTTTTTCCTCAAGCTACTGACAGCGGGCCGATGTCCAGGAGTAGCATGGATGTTTTTATTGCGTCCCCCGGGCCCCCTGGTGGCAGTTTGAAGGTAAACCGAAATACCAGATCCAGTGGAGCCGTCTGCACGTGTATAAGAATGCGCTCACATATGGTGTCAAGATATAAATCCTGTTTGTGACATATGGCTTAAATCAAAGCTGCAACCCCCAATGCCATTTAGGAAGACCACTGACAAGGTTTATTGCAAGTGGCCGTCGTGATTATAGAGCTACACATTTAGAATGCAAACAAGAAGCGTTTGGGTCATGAACCTCATTCTCTGGAAAGCGACGAGCGTTTTATTGCCAGACTTTAGTCTTTTTTCCGAGAGGAAGAAAAACAAAGCTTGTTATCAGTGGACACATTTACCAACTTATTTTCCTTTTGACACCTCAAGTCGACAAGGAGCGAGTTGGGGCCCATTTACGTTTGTGATTTACATCGGACTCGCGCGGGTCAGTGAGCCAAGACGGGAGACGTTATGACGGCAGGGAGGCGCTATGCTGATCCGATCTGGCGAGCAGCAGCCAACGTCTGGTGGGCGGAGCCACTAAATATTAATACAGCCATAGTAACAGAATGCAATTGCTCCTCATTCCATTTTTACATGACAGTCGCCTTTCATAATACAAACCAATAGAAAGACCAACATCAAGACAACCATGAAACCACAGTAAAAGTACAGCAGATATCGGGGCCTCATTTCACGGAAGTATCGCTACCATTGCCCAATTCCGGAGGCCATTGTCATGGTGTCGTTCCGCTTAACGTTTGTTTTTCCACAACAGTGAACTTCTAGCTGAAATGCTGGTGATGAAACCCTGGAAAGGTACGTGACGTGACCTCAAAAATTAATCGAATGTGATGGCATGGAAGTCCATTCAAAGAACAAGGCATAGTTTTTGGACTAAATTGGAACGTGTAAGTACTAGTTCAGGCACCATTTAGCAAGTATATTCCAGATACATTTCAGATACTCAACCCCGCCCCCATCTCACTCCAGACTGAAGTTTTCCTGCATGATGACAAGAAGCCGTAATGACAAAAATGTAGGATTTTATTGTTTTTCCAATGTGGGCAGAAAATGAAGGAGCACTTTGGAAAGCCAACATCCAAAGCGTCCGAAGATTCAACACCTACAGACACATGGAGGCCATTTCACGAAGGGGTGGGGGAGGTTTCAGCGTTCAAGCAGAAGAATGCATGAAAGAGCCGTGTTTGTAGGTCGAGTCCACGGAAGCGCGTCTGAGTGCTTGTGGAAAAACACTGAAAGTGGGCTTTGACCTGAAGTCCGCCAAAGAACCTGAAGACGGGAAAGCTTGGTGCTGGACAGGTCCTCATCCTGATGGATTGGCTATGCTAGCGTCACCGTGTTTGCTGTGAGGGACACGGAATTTGAACGCTGACTTTGGGTCTGTATTCCCGTTGTTAAAGGGCTTTAGTTTTTTTTCTTTGCCTAGACAGGAAAAAGTCTTGAAAAAGCAAATGAGATGTTGTGAAGAGAGTCCAAGACCGAGCCGAGAGGAGTTTATGTTGGACCGCCTGGTTGTGGTCAGTCACAGAATGAGCTCCAGAAGGATCGCTAGAGTCCATCCCTGCATGGATGCAAGTGATGCAGCATTGGACGATTTTTGGTCTTTTTTTTTCCACCCAAAAAATAGAAGGCCATCACCACAGGCGAGCGTGTTAGCAATAGCGCCTTCTAAGAACAGATTACACCCAAAACCTCCATGCATCTTCATGAATATGAATGAAGGACAAAAACAACAAAACAAAGGCAGTGAGAAAATATTAAAGATAAAACTTTCGATATTTTGACTGATAGGTCATAGTCATCAATCTAGACTGTTTTGGACCAGAAAACTGAACCCCGAAGTGGTGGAGGGCTGGATAGAGGACTGACTTAGGGTCCTGACACACGGATGACCGGGCTTGGAAGTCAGACCCGTCTAATAGTTTGGGGCAGCCCATCTGTAGCAAGCTGACAGGAACAGAAGAACCCTAAGATCTTCTTCCCTCCACCGATGCCACAACTGAAGCCACTCCGACTCCGAAGCCGCTAGCAAAAACAAGCACGGCGCTCCATTTCAAACCCGGGGCTCGTAGCCCAGAACGACCACTCAAAACATCGCCCGTGAACTCCACGCAACACCGCGGCATTTGACAACAGTTCCCCGCTTTAAATCGACAGCGACAAGGGAAAACAAACGGCAAAGACGGCGTCATGTTTTGACATGATGTCACTTAACGGCGACAATAAAGCGGCGGCGACTGCCGTGTTGACGCGGCATACGGAGGCAGGAGGAGCAGTGCAGTGGAAACACATGTTGGCATTCTCCGCACCAGATGTTGACCATGGAAAAAGCAAAGCCAAAGTGGGAACGGGCCTCCTGGACATTAAAATACAATTACCTCCAATCATATCTGGTGTTGGGAGTGTGTCATTTCATCTTACCTCACCCCCCTCACGCAAAATAGACATGAGCCTTTCACGCAGCCAGCCAAGCGTATTTATTGGTTATTGCATACTTCCTCTACAAGTCTACAGGTCCAGTTCTGCTCAGACAAAGTGGATTCAAAAAGCCAAGCGAATGTCACGGTCATCAGTAAAGATTAGTACCCGCCATAAAATCAGCAGGACTCCCCAGGAAAAATGTGCTATTGTTCATCCAGAGCGCATTGAAAGGCGCTTAGTGTTATTTTTTAATGAGATGATGCAATGCAACAAAAGGCGGTCGCCCCCGTGTGACCCGCAGCAGGCCTTTCCACCTGATGGATGACTGTTCCCACATGGCGGAGTACCTGGATGCCGCTTCAATGTCCCGCCCAAGGATACGTGGACATGGGGGTAGAACCAGCAACCTATCAGAGCCACGCCGAGCCAGAAGCACCATCGCTTATGTCCCACTCCCGCTAAAGCAGGTTCCCCTTCTATTTCCTTAACCCTGGTCTTGACCTGCCAGTAATTAACGAGTAGACTGAGAAAAGGGAAAATTGTGTGTCATTATTAGGATAATTACGGCAGCCAGAGGGATTCCAGGAGAGGCTGCCAGGTAACGTAATGCAGACGTCCTTGTGACAGAGTCGCTTACGTTCATTTGTGTTCTGGGTCCTCCTGGCCCTCGGACTCGTCTTTAAACCCTGATGGTTAAAACGCACCTAGCGAGACACGGCAAGCCTCGAGGAAAGCCGTTAAGAGAAACGTGTGAACCGGGGTCACCAGACAGCCCCTTTTGGTCCTGCCGTGTGGGCCCGCCTTTGGGATCCCGCTTCCAATCCTCATTTCAGCCGCTTGCATTTTTAATTAAAAAGCCAAAGAAATTAAACATTAAGTTAAAGTCTGGTAAAAATTGGAGGCTTCATGCACAACGGTTCTTCAAATTTCCAGGTTATTGCGACTTTAAAGGGCATTTTTATTTCCAAAACAAAAGATTTGACTTTTTTGGAATCATTTTGTTCCGATTTTGAATGTTGCTGTTGAACTGAATATTTTCATAATTAGAACAGAAAGCCTTTCTAAATACACGTTTTATGAGTCCTGTAATTCTTGGTTTCCACCACATTGTGTCAACTATGGCCTCAATGCAAGGACATTACAGACTAGTTAGCCTTTACAATTCACATTCTAAGCCTCAGTGTTTCAAAACAGAGTGGGGAAGGACGACAATGGGGAAAAAAATTTACCACTTCCACAGGGAATGAGAGAACATCACTCAGCTCTCAGTCTCGGGCAATGTAATCTATGTATCACTATTCTAAAAGGTCAAAGGTCCACCATAGGGACGACTGTAGATGGTATTCTGTAGAATTGTCAATTCCTGAGATTAATTAGATTAAAAGGCGCCCATGAGTAAACCAGTCTCTGGTCTTTGGTAAACTATGCTCACCCCATGTAAACGTTAATGTTGAAAAAAAAAAGGTGTTCCCATTACACGACATGCATCCCCCATCAAGTCAATGCATGCAAAGAGACAGTCATGGGGGGGGGGGGGGGGGGGTCATTATCCTCGTCGTTATCCTGAGAAATGAAAGCAGCACTTTAACATGTCACCTTTTATTTCCAAAGCGTTTCGAAGCGGCAGGAAACAAAGCCCCCATTGAGCCACGGAGCTGCCGAGCGGAAAACAGCAGAGGTGTGTCCGCCTAATGATTACACATGATGGGAGGAAGGCCTTTATTTCAGATGAGGACCGAGGAAATTCCTCGTGTGGGGAAGATGTGTTTTCGTATCCGCTGCTGGCTCGGAGTAAAAAAGTAAAAGAATCAAGAATGCCAAAATATATTAAATCTGCTCCATGAACGCGACTAATAACTAACCAGCATTTAATGTCCATAGTCCGGTGTAGTAACCCAAGTGGTACTATTAACACGTAGGTGAAGCACAGCGTAAGCATCAGCACCCCTTCAGGCAAGATGCTCCATCTTCCTCCCGTTCTCATCCATCACGCCAAAGATGGACCTCTTTGAGAGCAGGACTTGATCTCCAAAACACAAACACGTGTGCCGCCTGCTTTCATCTCATAAGCGCCTCCCTCCGCCTGCGTGGCCGCACGTCTTACGTCTACATATCACATCATGTCGTGTAATTCAACTCCCCCAACGAGGACACCCTCCTCTCCAAGTGTTTAGCATGGAAGGACTGGAGGAGCGGAGATCCAAGTGGCCTAATTGTGTCAGAGGAAGCCGGCCTGCCGCAGATGAGAAAAGCATGGCATGTCAGATTGCCAGCAGCTCATTCCTCCCACTGCCATTCATGGAAAACGTCTCCAAGTTCATCGCAAAGCAGATCGATCAAAACACGTTCCTGTCTCGTCGCAATGATCAAGTCCCTCATTAAGAAAATCCACAGACATCAATCATCCTGCTGGAGCTTGGACAGTAATAACGCTGGCCATGTCATCTAACTGCTGTGGTGCTGTGGGGGTTGATGGGAAATCCAGCCGATACATTGGTATCCCGTGGCCGGGGAGCGTCTGGCCCGGGAGCGGAGCAGACCGAGTGCCAGGCAGGACGCCATGTAAGAGTGATCATGGATCCTCTTGTCCTACTGAAGGTGCTTGTCTACCCATGGGATGAGCATCCTATGAAAAGCTACTGCTGCTTTAAAGGAACGTACACTTTACAATTATGCCCATCATGCATCATCTGTACGAGATAAGACGTGTCGAGTAGGATGTACCCGTTGGAGTATTTTGGTAGAGCAAAGAAAACCTGTTTTCAACCTTTTAAAGAGCTGTAGACATGAAATAACATCCCTATAGTCACCTTTACCCAATAACAAACAAGAACATCATACTTCCTGTTCTGTTCAGTACTTCTTGCAGTGGCTATTGTCTCATCACTAACATGACTGACACCTAGTGACCAGTGGGACACACTACACATCAACTTTCAATACTAATGTGAATACTTTGGGCATTTTACTAGCCTGGAGCTGCTTATTTTGGCTTCAATCATTTCTAATATTAGGCTGCATTCAACCACAAACGCGTATGATTCATTATTTTTGAAATATCGTGATGTGAGGAATTATGTCATGATTTATGACCTACATACGGTTTTAACAGAGCTCCGAGACATGAAATAACACCCCTACAGTCGCTTTACTCTCCCCTAACCCAAAATAGTAGACATAAGAGAAAAAAACTCATGTTGGCACTGGAAGAGTTCCCGTATACTTCTGGTTTCTGTAGAGTACTTCCTACTATTGCATCATCACTGGCCGTGACCAGTGTAGAATACTACACATCACGTCTTCCTAATGTTTATAGTTGTATTTTACTTCATTTAGTACCAAAAAATACAATTAGCTTAAATGTTGTTTGTATTCAAAGCATATTTAACCACAAAATATGAATCTTTAAGGACCGTGAAATTTGAAGGTACATTTTTGACCAACTTCCATGAATTTAATATAAAAATCTCGCTTTTTCTGACATTTTACGAGTTTTTTCAGTCCTGAATATAATAACGGCATATTGCAATAAAAATAAAGTCAATGTAGAAATGAGGGAAAATGTCAAACCTTCCTGAGGCACTGTCCAGTCGGACGTTTAACAGGGGTGGGGGGGTGGGGGGGGCTAATGGCAAAAGCAGACCAAAAAAAGGCGATTAGCAACAAGAGCGAAAGCGATTGCGTGCTGGAAGGACGACATCTTTAAGATGAACGGAGTGGGAGAATTCCAACGGCGATGCGAGCCCAGACCAACCGAGTCACATTCAGCACGTCAACACCCGCCGTCCAAGAGCAATGCAAAAACAGCATGGCACGCGCAGCTAGCACGTAGGCTATCAACCGGGCTGCGAGCAGCAAATGAGAGGACCAGAGGCAGCCGCAGCTCGTCAGCCTATAATGTTCTCACGTCCCACCAGTGGTCACACTGTGCTGCTCCGTCTTGTGCTTACAAACATTTAGTGGATTTTAGCGTAAGCGTACAGGTATGCAATAATGTAAATTCATCATGGTACACTTGACAGTCATTACTTATGACAGCCTCTTTTCCCACCGCACATCCATCTTGGTTCCTGGAGAAACAGCCCATTTTCACTGGTGACATCAGACCCTCACGTTCTTACTGGCTGGGGGTCAGGAACTGAACACTCGTTTTTGGACCCTTCACTGACACCATGTCAGAAAACCCGCTTGATGCTGCAGCCTGAGACATACCCTGGAGCGGAGACGCCTGAAGGCATTCTGACCAGATGCCCAACTCAGAGCTTCTCAGGTCCTCAATCAGGGCGAGTCCAGCCACCCGATCTTGTCCTTCTGGTCAGTACCCAAAAGCTCATGGCCATGTCGAGAATGGGAACAGCCTTCATTTCCGGGTGAGAACCAAGGACTCATCTCAGCTGCTTTAGATCAGGACCCCATGAAGCCAGCAGGACCACATCATCTGCAAAAAGCAAAGACCCAATCCTGCAGCCGTGAAGTCCTGTCCATAAAAGTTATGAACAGAATGGCGATGCCAACCCTCACTGCGACCAAACCAATGACTCCAACGTTCAAACACTCCAGCTTGGAAGAGAAGCAGGTTGGAGAGCACATTTGAATAAGAGGGCAATTAGTTTCAACAATAAAATGGCCAAGTTGCCGCCTGTTCCCAAATAGCAGTGGTGGCATGGTGAACATCAGGAACCCATCCACGTATTTATGGCTAGATAGCCACCTTCATGGTGAACATTAGGAGCTCCAATTAGACCTCCAAAATTGCTCCAAAGTCCAAAACATTTCAGATGAAGAATCCCGTAATGGAATAACACCATGTGGGTGATTAGGCGGAACCAAGCGGGCGTAAATCACGTTCTGGTTTCACGGAATGATAGCCAACATCAGCGGCTAGGAAGTGGCCACAACAGGGCCTGTGACGGAGTGAGAATTCCTCCAAGCCACATGACGGCATTCAGCAGATGGGGGGGGGGTGCTGCCTTCCCCGGGGCGCGGTGAGAAGAGTGCACCGGCCTGGAGCCAAGGTGGCGGTCGGGGTGAAAACCACAAAGTGAAAATAGAGGCAACTGGGACCAAGACATGTCCGGTCCAGATGAAAGATAGGCAGGGCCTCAGTGCGGCGATGAAAGACGGGGGTCCTTGGCAGGCCTTGGACCCGAGTGTAGGTCAGGCCCACAAAGTCGAGATTGGGGTCGACCACAAACATGCCCCACAGGGGAATGCATGGAATGCATGATAACGTAGCGAATAAAGATGGCGGTCAAGGGCTGGGGACCGTTTGAGCGACGTTACAATGAAAGAAGACCGGCGTAGAAAAGGAAGTCATTTGCAGAGACGGTCTGAAAATACCCAGGACCGAGTTCAGGGTAAGTGTGTCTGGTTTTGTGCGCTTACAACTTCAAGGTTGCGGGCTGGGTTGAAGAGGCGGGAGCCTCCAAAGCATGTTTGGTATTGGATACCACGATAATGGGAGAGATGGGCTTAGTGGCCAAGTTATAAAAATAACGATAGAGTAATTGGCGGCCAGAAAACATTTCATCAAGGAGCTGTAGGAAACCCCTACGTCCCCACTCAAGTGGACGAGCGGTAAGGAAAAAGGATGCAAATAAGGTTCCAGGAGGGCAACCACTCCTCCACCGCTTACAAGGGATTGCAAGTCGACTCCGCCCTTGTGGAAGGAAGCGTTTCCAACAGCGATTCTTTCCAAGGCGCGCTGGAGATCAGAGAAAAGATGTTCTCTGCCGTTTGCTGGCATGGTCGGCGTAATGAAGTTCTCAGACACCTCAAATATTTCTCAAGTTAACGAGTAGACAGTCGGAGAGAGAAGCTCAGACAAGAACGATGCCATTGAGACGTTTGACGACTATGGCTGCACCAAGATGCAGCTGGACGCGTGGTGCTATTTCCGTGGTTGAAAGGTGGGGGTGTGTGTGGGGGGGGGGGCGACATCTTCCACTCCGTGTGCCAGACGAGAGAGAGAAAGGAGAGGGAGGGAGGGAGTGGAGTGTGTTTCATGACAGGAGCATGCTGTAGTACACAATTCAAGATGTTGCTAACTGGGAGCAGATGAGAGCAGGAGACAAGCTTCCTGATATCCTACATTTTCACCATCCATGTTCCCGGCATCACGGTCGGCCAGCCAGACTTGGGATGGGTCACAGTGTTGGTTCATGCTACATTTTGGCATGTTCTCCATGGACATGGACACCAGGAGCCACCAGCAACAAATCAAATGGAAATGCAAATGAACAAGTAGAAAGTGGAAATAAATACAAATTAAAATGACAAAGTGTAAAAATTGAGGACCCTTTACCGCCTGAAGCATATTAATTATTGATAACCCGTTAACCCAAATGTCAAAGGGAAGAAGATGGCCATTCCATTCCCAACTTCCTCCTCCGAGCACTATCCATCAGTCCTCACATCCTGCCCTGGGGGGTTCCTCATCCAGGACACCTCCTTACGTCTGACATAGCCATGCCTAACAAGACGTGAGGAAGCAGCACGCTATGCTAGGTGGTTGACGTGCGGCGGCACATCACCGCTTTGTGTCAGCAAAGGCCGTGGATGAGCTACGGAAAGACGCGTCTTAGGCTGTGATGGCCGGAAGAAGGTGAGGGTGAAAGATGAGCGTGATCCAGGCATCCTGGCCCGGCCCGGTCCAGCCTGGCCCCCGTGTTTGTGTTCATTAGCTATAATAGGGATCTTAGAAAAACGGATCACTGAGCTCGACTAAATAAACCAGCTCGTACATTCCTGGCATTTGGCCTCTAATTTAAAGCCTCCAGCTTCACGGCTAACATGCTTTTTTTTTTGGTGCAGATCAGCAGGTAGCTGCCTGAATATTTCCATAGTCCCAGCCAAGAAAATCTGACTAAATTCTAAACATATTTTAACATGAGAGCCCTCTAAACATGAAATAACACCCCTATATTCACCTTTCCAGTCCTAAGATCCAATATAGCGGATAGAAAAGACGTCCTACAGAAGAAGCCTATCGATGGGAGAGTTTGTTGAGCCTGGAATAAATGTTACCAAATTAAATCAAACTAAATTCCGTTGGAGTGAAATAAAAAAACGGATGAACATGAATCTGTGTTGCTGCGCTGGCAGAGCTTGTCGGCCATGCTCCTGTCGCCACGTGGATTTATGAATGTTCCTGCGAGCACGCAGAGGCTTTGCTGTCAGACAAAGACGTGTCTGTACTCGGCGGGGATGGGAGGGGGGGGGGGCTAATGTTGACACCAGAAGCAGGGGCCGGGGGAAAACACACTGAGGCGTGTGCACGTGTTAGGAGGCGCTATCGCATCCACTGATCATGGCGGCATGTTACGCTGCCATGCATGAGATCATACGCTAGCCTTCGTTGGCCAGAAAGAAATGTCCCTTCCTGACTTCCCCGACTTGAGGCAGCGTCCCTGATTGACAGGAGTGGACATGAAGCATCCATCAAGAACTCCTGTGACAGCCTGACCCACTAGACAATCAAGTATGGCGAGCATGGACCTTTCCTCCATGACGATGGAGTCTGGAACAAATTGTCAGAACATTTTAAGCTTTTTGACAGTTTTACATAACATGTTGATTGTGTGGAAGTGGTTAATCTGTATTACCAAACATTTAATCATTCATTGTAAAAACATTCATATATGGTAAAACATTTTTCTGAATATAAAAGTCATTTTAAAATGTTAAATAATTTTCTACTTGGCCTTTTTGTGGCCCATAGTAAACAATAGGTCTTGTTATGCAGTATTAGTACTTTGCGTCAGTGCCGCTAGTTGGTTAACTCTACTAGGGTGTCAGGAAAAACTGGATCACGTTCGTATCCTTTTGCTGTTTTTAAATCTCTATTTAGCCTTTTGGTATCACAAGAGATGTTAGCATCTTACAGTTCAACTCCTCTAGTTTTTCCCCCAAAATGTATTTCATCAAACGGCTGTACTTTTACATCTGTATCATGTTTTTGTCTCCGATACTACAATGGTACGTACTTGGGAGAGAAGAGGCCGGCGCTAGTGTTAGCATAACAGATCATGAGGATTCACGGCGCTCCTTAATGTGCTCAGGCAGACGTTGACAGAAGTAGATAAATGCATCAGACTAAAGACCCGAGTGGAAAGGGAATAAGGGACCAGAGGTTCCTAAAGCCTTTCTTGGGGGAGGGGGGGGGGGGGCATTGTTTCCATGAGTTAAGACCCACCAGGGAGAGCGCACCAAAAGTCCCAAAGTCAAGGTTAGTCCAGCAGAAGCACAGGCAACCCTGCATGACATCACTTGATAAGCTAGAAGTCCAATGATACTGTGGCACATGAAACATGAGACGGCGGGGGCGCGGGGGGGGGGGGGGGGGGCAAGGCCAAAAAGGTACACCAATCATGGCAGCAAGACAACATCCATCCATCATTTCAACAGAAAAACCAGCAAACGTACCAAGAAAGAACCGTTGATCATCAACCTTTAGTACCTTTAGTACAGTTGGGGTTCACAGAAGGATTCATTCTACAGTACAATACAATGGGAGGGGGGGGTCCTAAACCTATCACGCATTTTAAAGATGACGGGGTAGAGTCTGAACCCCATCAGTGAGACCATCACACGGATAATCCAAATGGTTTTGCCACCAGTAGATCCCAAGTCCTGGGTTCTGCAGGACTCATTGACGAGGCTGTGAGGCCCATTTAGAACCTTTGAGAGATGCATCACCATTTGACCATGAAAGCTTTTACTTCAGCCTCAATGATGATGAGCACATGAAAGAAGCCATGTTTGATGCCGGGCAGATCCAGGCCGTTGAAGTCGTAGCAGCCACCTGCTGTGCGAGATAGACAATGCAGACAAGGATGGGGGGGTGGGGGGGGCTGTTACACTGTCATTTTATGTTAAGCAATAAATTAAGCCTCCATTAGGTGAAACCCAAGCCCAAAATGAATTTCATCTAAGTCCTCAGCCTCAACTTCAATGGCGGTTATTCGAGTGGCGGCTCGGCTGAAAACAATCCCTGCTGGACGCAGCGAGAGGCTTTGATACTCCGTCTCTGGGCTTCGTCCTGATACCTGATAATCCCGGGGAGACGCTTGGCGGGGCATTTACCAGGAAGCATAAATTTGAAAGTCTGTAATCTGAAAAGAAGCATACGAGAGAAAATCAGCATGAGATGGAGGCTGATACTTGGAGGTCACGCCAGCAGACCATGAAGACTTTCCTTCTCTGCTGGCAGCTCCAGTTTTTGTTTGAATTCTTCGAGTTCGACTACGACACTGGAACCTGCTACTCGAGCAACCTATGAACCAACTCGTACATTCTTCCTGACTAAAACGTACACGCTCAACGTTGACGGATGTTTGCCATCAGGTTGGAGAACCAAAGGGGTCGTTCCTACAAATTGCTGTAGTCAACCATTTCATGACCAGAAGCCCGAGGAGCAGTGACATTATGCAACAATACAAATGCCATTCTATCGAGACAAAGCACCCTGCATACGATGACATCATCAAG
Organism: Doryrhamphus excisus; assembly: GCF_037039965.1. Lineage (NCBI taxonomy): Eukaryota > Metazoa > Chordata > Actinopteri > Syngnathiformes > Syngnathidae > Doryrhamphus > Doryrhamphus excisus. The sequence goes on from NC_136361.1 coordinate 1,469,441, forward strand.
AGAGAATCGAACGAGCTGAGATCTTCACACAGTCGGCACGTTGAGACTTCATGGTCTGCTTTTGGCAAACTGATAACTTCAGAAGAAACGCCGTGTCACAGGACGCCATGTTTGTTTCCATGCGAGCATCTTCCATCCCTCCCAGCTTCCTCTTCATCTACCCTTGGACTCGGCGCTGATTGCGATGCCGTTTGGCCGCCGGCTCCTTAGAAAGTCGGCGGCGTCCTGATTACAATAAACAGAGCTTGAGATTTCAAACAACTTTTTTCATCCCCCCCCCCTCCCCCCTCCCTTCCATGCCAGGCTTCTCTCGGGTTTACACAGGTGTGGGCGTGTCAACATGTGCATGCGAACAGGGGCCGTGCACATGTCGCTTCCGGTAAATAGAGGCGGTTGTGTAGGAAGACCTTGGATGATGATGATGATGATGATGACGACCTCAGGCTAGCAGATTTGGATTTTCAATGTGCAGGAACACGGATTGTCGTTTGCTGTGGGGGGGTGGAGGAGACACGGTTGGCCGGCAAGGCAGTGGGCGTCGAGTCGGGATGGAGCACAGAGACAAAAGCCAACTGAAAAAGCAAGTCCCACTAGGGAAGGTGAAGGGAATCTAACAATTAGCGTCATGTCCAAGATGCCAAACATTCTCCCTTCCAAAGACCTTTTCTACCGATATTTACAAATAGGGGGGTGGAATGAGTTATGCTATGACATGGCTAGTGATTAGCATTGCAGTTGCTCCTAATAAGTCTGTCTCTCCCTCGCTTGCAACGCCCCTTCCAGTGTTTGAGCCTGGAAAACAAAGCAGCCACACTTTAAGCTCCCCTTCCCCAACAACAGAATGCGTCTCTAATGTTTCAGGTCTCTTAAGCGACATGTCAGATGTTCCTCCCGGCATCCGATACCTCCCATCGGCCTGGTGACCATGCCAAACGGCTTCAACAGTCAGATCAAATTGGCTAAACGTTTCCTTATCAGCCGCGCGATGACTTGACAACGTTGACACAGACAGCTCTGGAGAATGACAGGAAATGGAGGAAAGGCCCGACTGGTGTCAAGCTCTGCCATTTGCACACAAAAAGCCATCATTACGCGAGACTTGAAAGTGAGGCAGAATTGGAATGATTTATGCGCGAGGCCGCAAGCTCGCGCCCACACGCATATGGCTTCATAGGCAGTCGCACACACGCAGTCGCTCTCGCCGACCGCCAGACCAGAGAAAAGCAAGACTTGATTGATCCCTTTTGTGATTTAAGAGCAGCTGTGCAGGAATGCAATGACAGCCTACGGGCCGCTGTCAAGTCCCATCACACGACAGACGGCAACGGCGAGCGAGGCAATAGGTCTGAACGATAACTGGGCTGCAGGCCCGCTGCTGCAGCTTGATGTCCCAGGAATGCCTCCAGCGCCACGGTTGCGGTGAGGAGACTCGCAGCATGAAAAATTGCACCAGAAACAAATGTGCTCAAATAGGCAAATGCAGAAAAACATGTCTGGGAAAATGAAAAGCAGGAGCTACCGTTTGTGTCGAGCATCATGTATGAATGCCTGAAGCATAGCGTCCGGTCAACAGCCTGTTAGGACTGGATGCTGGCCGATGGAGCAGCAGTGGAAACTTCCAAAGCCCCAAAGATTCCGTATAACTCCCAACTTGACCAGCATCAGAGGTTCAACCAGGAGTTGCCTACCGTAGCACCGGAACGGGTCAAATCCAGACTCATGATGGGTTGCCAACAAAACGTGAACGAACTGAACTGAACCGAGTTAGTGATCGTTAGTCAATGATTGATTGAATGCAATGAAACCACCACAGGTCAAACTAAAGCAGTCTTGGAGTTTTGGCCTGTGGGATCGAGTTTGATGGCCCTGCATTAAATGATCCAAAGGAATAAAAAAGGTTCTCGAATGTTCAACACAACAGCCAAAAGTACCGGATCTTTGAAGTGAGCTAAGCCACGCTAAGTCCATCATAAACACATGAAGCCTCAAATTGGAGGCAAAACCTCCAAGACCAGAAGAGTACTTCAACGAAAACAGGACCAGTGTCTGTGGGGCCAAAGACGAAGATAAACCCTCGCCAGAGGGGGGGGGGGGGGGCGACTCCAGCATTCAAACGCCAACGTATGTTTCATGTTTCATGGCATCAAATGTAAAAGCGCCAGGCCATAGCGATTCCTGGAAAATGTCATCATCTGTTTAATTTCACACAAGCACGGCAAATTTCAATAGTTGCTCTCTGCTATTCATGAAGTCCCAAAAACTCCACCCAGGCCTTGTCTGCCATCACATGTGGGTGTAAAAGGACAGGCGGGCAACGCCGCTTGAAAACACGAGAAGCCAAGCCGTCCAACGTAGCGAGTGGCACATCTGCTTTGCCGCTTGGAGCCACGCTGGGATTCATCTAACATGTCAATGCTTTTATTGACGCTTCAGGACACTTTCCAGGAACGGGTAATGGACGTTGAATTCATTTCTCCCTTTGCATAGAACCTTCTTTGTCCTCTTGGTCAGCAAGAAGTGATCCTGGACGAGGGCACCAGTGGCCTTGGGGGACTCGAATTAGAAGGAAACAAAACAGCAAGCAGCCAGAGTGCTTAGTCCAAATCAGAGCGTGACCAAACAAAGTGGAGCAATGACGGCCCCATTTGGGATCTACCGATAAAAAGCCGCAAAACTAGGTGGAGCAATTTGAGATGTTTTAGAAAGGTCCGGATATGATGGAGGAATAGTTGGAAGCTGCTGGTAAATGTCGGCTCGTAGAAACAATGATGAAATATGATGATGGCACAAGGACCTGCAGAAGCAGAATACTGCAGTAAGGGAAAATGTAAAAAATATTGTCCACCAGTAGGGGGCGCTAAAAACTGCAATTTATTTCAATGAAAAAGGCCACAAAATATGAAATTACCCTAAAGTTGGATTAGTTTCAATCGGTTGAAAAACGTGGAATGATTTGGTGGACGAAATGTCAAACGGTTTTTAAAATGTCCAAATATGTTGAACGATTGCACGAGGACTGAGGACCGAACCAGCAGCTACTGGGTATGGGACACCCAACATTTCAACCTGCAGATTATGCCAAGTCATGTTTGCTCCTACAAACACCCAACAGACTTCACAAACACGAGAAAAAAGAATCCCATCGCCAACACGGGTTAGACTGCAAAAATAGACGCAAGTGAAAGAAAAAGCCAACTCCTCAGACATAAGAATCACACTGAAAGGTCAAAGTTGACTAAATAGGTTTGCTTTTGCTTCGGGATCAAAGCAAACACGACTGCAGACAAGGAAAAATGACCATCAGCCTTGATCAACATCATGGACGCACGGGAAGTAAAACTGTACGTAGAACGCAGACCGACCTGACGAAGAAGTCTGGCAATGAGCGAGAACGGGTGCTGGGGAAAAAACGGTGTGCTGATGGACGGGGAAAGGAAGGTCTGGATATCAGGGGCTTGGGTAGGGTTTCTGTGTCTGAGTCCTGGACGGAGGCTGGAAGACTCTGGTTATTGTCCGCCACCCAGAAAACTTCAAAGGGGTCACATGACTGTTGGTTCTACGTCTCGCCACTGCAGAATCTCCGGTAACAAGGCTGTGCTAATCCATCTTTGCTGGCTTTGTTTTCCATCACATCCTTGCCACACCAAATTCTACTCATTCCACCTCCTTTCACAAAATGTAAAGCCGCCCCGTTGAGCTAGCTCTGAGACCTGTGACTTCCTCTACATCTCGCCATGTAAACAACAACAACAACAACTGGGGGGGAATTATGAGGTCATACCAATAAATCATCTAAAAACACTCCAACGAGGAGATGATACCCTGCAGGCAATCACAGTAGCATGATGGACGAGTCGACTACTTAGCCTTAGCTCGATGGCGTGGGTTTGTGGCCGCGGGTTTGAGCCCCGGACCAGGCTGCAGGGCTGAACGCTGTTCCACTTACACGTCCCAACTTTATCTCCGACATGTTTGGACGCTTCGCCATTCAAGTCGCATTGCGTCAAACGGTGTGAGCCACACTCCAGCAGCACGATGAGGTTTCAAACCACTTGATTTCTTCACCTTTTTGTCGGAATAGTGGCTTATGTGGGCGTCTAAGACGCACTTTGCTGTCAAAAGCGACTTTGAGGAACATTACTACGTGATTCATAAAAGCTGGAAGGCGTCCGTCGGCTCCGCTTGTTCGTGCCAGTTTGTCCGCCAATGAGCTCATTGACTGGACGCCGCGTATTAAAAGCGGGAGCTTTAGATGCAGCACCTTCAGAGGTTGCAAGGACCTCAGAACAAACTGGCAAGGCTGCTGTTAAATTGCGGCGCAAGGACGCGGTGCCAAGCCTATTAGCAGCTAACGGGAGCAGGCAGGAAGACGGAGCGACCACAAAATGAGCCATCTTGGGGACTGGCTAAAGCCTGCTGACAGAAACTTGGTCTTCAAGGGGAGTCCCACCTGAGGCAGGTGGAAATTGAATATTGTATGATATTTCCTGTGGCTTTCTGCAGAGCAGGAACTTGGCTTGGTGAGGAAGGTAGAAAAAGCACGCTGGAGTAACTGCAGCCGTTGAATGGAAGGGAATTGGAAGCGCTGAGAGACTACTTGAACGCGTTTGCTTCATTTGGGATTACGGGAAGTGAAAGGCTGCTAATCTCAGGCTCGTCTGCTTTGAATCATCACGCAAGTCTCATTCTGTCCCTGACACCTCCATTCTGGTCCTCCTCTCCCTGAAGATCCGCAACATTTCCATGAGTGACTTGGTGAGCCGTCGCTGTCAGATCAAGCTGATATTTGTGCTTGATGTCTATTTTCCCTGGAATGGAAAGTGAAAAGGAATCTGGAGAGATTTTGCGGCGAGACGTTGGAGGAAGGAGACGACCAACGTTTCAGTAACGATGTGCCACTGATGTTGGCCATCCCGTGTCGCCGCTGTAAGGCGAGATGCTCGGTCTGGAAGGCACCGACGACAACGCAGTCCTGTGTCAATATCGCGTCAGCATCAAGTAGGAAGCTGAGGAAACTGTTCTGCTTGTCTGACCCCCCCCCCCCCCCCATGCCTTGCAATAACAGACCCAAACACTTTGGCACAAGTGACAGGAAACTCATAGAAACTACTTTTCCTAACATACTACAGACTCCATGTAAGTATTTTAAATATAGTACTCAAAGGAAAAGTACTTTTCATTTTATGTTGCCCATCATCCACAATCCTGATGAGACGTCAACACATCAACATCTGTTCCACCCATAGCCTTATCCATAATGGGAGCTTCCACCAAGATGACCAAGCTACAACAACAAGACATCGTTACACCAAGAACCATGTGACCGGCATGCTGACACCTCGCTACACCACGACGGGCCAGCTAGCGAAAAGGTAACGTACTGGACCTACTGCGTTTTTTTAATGTGGGGTGGGCTCAAGCATCAACTGAAAGCAGGAGGGGGTCTACTTCAGTATTTAAGGGAACGCAGAGGTTGATTGTATCCTAAAACAGGCGGTATAATGTACATGACATGAGCAGATAAAAGTATATTATATTAGAAATACACGTTTTGCATTTAGTAAACTGACTAAAAATAAGTAAAAACCACAAAGTTAATTGATATGAATACACAAACAACCCAGGGCCAGTTGGCTCCATGGCCTGGATGGCCAGGTCTGCTGGGGGAGGCATCGCATGGAGTCCGTGAGAATACATTTTTTTTACATGATACATTATTTTACAGAAAAAGCATTGGATGTTTATTGAAAGCAGAACAGGACAATGTGGAGAGTAATAATATTATTAATATAATAGTGGATAGTTACCTTGGTTTCTGTAAATGTAATAAATTCGTATAAAAAAGATGGATGAGGGGAATGATACAGTACAGGGCCGTGGGACTGGTGTGACACATGTAAGATATTAATATTGCTATTCTTGCAGAAGGGTGCAGCACTAACCTGTCGCCCCCCCCCCCATCATCAGTCGTCGCTGCGTGATGAGCAAACAAGGTGAGCCACCTGAGGAAGCGGAGGAGGATGAGGTCTGCAGAGATCCACGAGAAGACCGGGCCAGACAGACAGGATGTGTTTTCTGCATCACGTCCGTCTGCAAACAAATAAAGATATCAGGTGTTCATATCAACATTGGAGATGCCAAAGTCTACTGGACACGAGTCATGTCAAGTCATGGCGGCCATCGGGACCCGAGCGTCTCCCTGTTAGCGTCACCAAGCCTGAGGATTTAAATAAAGGCTTGGTTGAAAGAATGCAAATGAGTGCCCCCCCCCCCCCAAAAAGACGCGTGCCAGTCTTACATCATCTCCAACACGCTGATGATGATCTTGTCCGATTATGAGATTATCCCTCGCCGGAATCTGGGATCCTCATCATTTGAAACCCGACTTTCTGGCTTCGGCGAGCCGGCCTGAGGTCGGCTGGTCCCATTGGTCGTTTTCAGATTGCAACTCCCAGTAGAACATCTCACAAAACGTATGAAAGGATTGAGAAACATCGGCTGCGTCTAATGGGGGGAGGAAGTGAGGGGGCAGAGACAAGGTAGCGTCATCACTATGGGGAGCGCTAACATGCTGCTCGGTCGGGTATGGGACGTGAAACATTGATATTCCAGGTATTTTATAATGACAATTCCTCACTGGTTTGCTCTGGGAATATCTGAAGGTGTATCCATGTCTCCTCTTAGCAGCACCACTTCCACTATGGTCAGGCATCCTTCAAATGTGTACAGGTCTAGTCAGCAACCGAGGATCCAATAGGGACCAATAGGGGGCGATGTTGGTAGGTGTTTTGCACAAAAAGCTGTAGGATTGAGGACGGAACCAGCAACCACTGATTTGGGAAAGAACCACCAGTAGGGGGGGATTATTTTTCTGCCTGAATGAGCTGAACATTTGAACATTGTGACGCTGGATGCATGAGAAATGTGGGAGGAGTTAGCCAGAAGGTGGCGTAGGTAGCAGGAGAGGAACAAGGAGCTAAACTAGGGCGGCTAGGAAGGAGCCAGAGACCAGAGAACCCGTCCAAACATGTAAAGATGTGGAACATCACAAAGCAAAAGGACAAGAAAAGACGGGCCCATCGGGCCAAGTCCTCACCGCCAAAGGGTGGGCCGCCTTGTTTCGTGCTGCGCCGGTTCACGACTAGGTTTGTTTGGCCTGAACTATTCTGGATCATCGCGTGGAGCCCGTGTGAAGCGGACAAGCTGGCTTGCAGCGCTGCGCTATGTTTTGTTGTGGCGAGAGCCGGACCGGCCCAAAGCAGAGTCCCTGTGACCGTGGCAACGCTGTACAGGATGGGGGGGGGGGGGGGGAGTGAGGGCTTTCCACGCCAAACAGCACTTCCCCTCTCATGGCCAATCAGTCTGAGAAAATAACCGCTCTTCATGTAAAGACACACGAGAAAAAGGAAAAACATTCAACAGCGTTCAAATTGCTACTTGCGAGGTCAACAACCTCCAAGGGTTTTTTCTGGAGCTGCAAGACCAGATCACAGGAATCGTGCACAGCAAGTTAGCAAGGCACATTTTAGCAGCGTTTACTTGCTCGCCACATTAAAAGCATACAGACTTGCTGCGAGATAGATGATCAGGACGATACGTCGCTAAGTCCATGTGGCGTATACTGCATTCATAATACTGCTAACACGCCATTATATCCATAATACATTGTAATACTTTGCAATATTTTACTACCCAATATGTCCATATTAGAGGTGATTGGTAGGAATTATGGGCGGACGATGTACGGAGACAATATCCATACCAAGGGTAGAACAGGTAAGATTTCCCATGCAGCCTAAAAGGGGACCTGGGGGCTGGGGACCTGGGGGGCGGGGTGGCTGGGGTCAACACCAAACCCTGAGCAATATGGTTGGGATATTTCCGGTCCAAATGATTCTGCACATGTGCAGAAAGACTTGTCAGCCTTGACAGACAGTGGGCGGGACCAGGGGGACTTGACGTGACTCGGGTGCCAAACCCGAGGAGGAACGTAAGAACATCCGCTGTGTGGGAAAGCAAGGGTAAATGTTTGTTTCGTGGATGAGCTGGCGTTGAGGGATGGCCAAAGATGGAAGGACTATGCGCCTTTGCCATCAGGGGGCGCTAAAGTCAACCCCAGACTCAGGTCTTAAATATTGGATCAGGTCATGGCATGGAATAAAGTTGTCGTTAAGAACGTTCCCGTCGTCCACAACACCTGAAGCAGTGTCGGACAGGTCCATTTCCACCTCCCACCATGATGTTCCCGTCGGCTTGAATCGCGAGTGGACTGTGGATGAATTCATTGCAGTCCAACAAATAAAAGTCATCATTTGTCTCAATCAATCATTGTTTTTCCAGCCTCCAAAAAACATCATGTGGAAATTTCACTCCCGATGTTAAGTGGAAAGGAGCAGCTCTTCCAAAAGCAACAAATCCTGGGATTTTTGGTTTCTGTATCAATGCGGCCCCCAAACACCCTCCCCCCGACGCTTCCCTGGAGTCGGACAGAACTCCAAAACATCTGGTCGCAGATGCTCGGGATTCTTCAAATTAGGACGATAAAATGCGCATGAGGCAAAAAGACACTTGCGGCATGTTGGGACCTTTAGGGTCCCGGCTTTGCCGTGTCACCTACCCCTTGGCTCCCACCCCCACAGCTGGGACCGAAGGAAAGGGGCACGGAGGCCAAGGTAGAAAGAGCCGCAGGAAGTTATTAGATCTGGTGAAAGCATTGTCCATCAAAAGATGTCGTGTGAAGGCGGCTCATCTCCGCAGCTGCGTGCACGGCCGAGACGCTCCTGGCTTTAAGTGCGGTGGGGGGGCTGTTAACTTTGATAGAACATGCAGGTACCGCTTGGAAAAACAGCGCCGCTTTTACGGGGTTATTAAAAGGCCACAGACTCTTTTACAAGCTGGAGGACTTAACTAAGGGTGCACGCTTGCTTTTCTAGAAGGAACCATTTCTTTGTGGGCCTTTCTTCATGGAGTGTCCCAAAAGATGGCTGCGTACGGAGCGTCTGACGTCTGAGTCCGTGTTTTCCCACCAGTCAAATGCAACTGTTCAGTCATTGAAAATTATGCGGTAAGGAAGGTAAACAATCTTGTGTCTCGTGTCTGCCTCTACTCAGTAGTTTCCAGTTGTATTTAAGTGTTGCACAATTCATTATCATTTCATCAAATCAATTGGTTGGAACTGTACACGACACGTGATGTACCTTACCCGAGCGACTTGTAGTGTGGCTGTGTCCCAAACTGATGGTTGCTGGTTCTGTCCCCATTTCTAGGATGTCAACATATCAGCTGAGCTTTCCCGGGAACGTCTCCTGGAGCTGGTCCCTCTCCATGCTGGGGGGGTCATTACACAGGTTGGACATTTGACAAGAACAGGTTTCCTACATTTAGGGGCCAAAAGCGTGGATCCATGGTGGACATGGAAGAGACACCGATGGCTGAAGGTGGGATGTATTGTCAAGGCTTCAGTTTGATGTCCCACCTTCAACTTATGCTGCTGTTAGTTTCCTTTAATTGCAATTTTTAAATGTCAAATAAAAAACTAATGAAATGGAGATACACTTAGAAGTTCTATTTGAATATAAAATAGTAGCGGTAAATAAACGACCCACCTCAGTGGTTCCTTTCCTTGGATGGCTCCTGCGGCCCAAGGACGTTTCTCCTGAAAGCCACAAACAGGAGATTAGAAAGAATGAAAGTCTGTAGGTTTGCGGAGCAGCCATGACCCACCCTAAACATCACCCCCCTGGTCAACACCTGGGACACTTCATAAGCCTGCATGAGATCCGGGTGAGACTATGTATAGAACTTATTGATAAATCAAAGGACAACAGTGGCTGTAGGGTACACTAGCCTCTAGCACCATCTTGTGGAAACTTGTGCTACTGCAGGAAGAGGCCATTGGACACTTTCGTGCTTTGTACAATAAATGTACTAAAAGTAAAGGAAAGAACAGTCATTCAGTCATGTAAACAGTAGACACTGTAGACACTGATGAGTGGCTATTTATGATTTTCGCTATTGCTATTGAATATGTCACGTTAGACTTTCCGTATGAGTTTTAAAGGCCCGTCATATTTCCTTAGCTGGTTTCTAAGAATGAATAGAACAGCATAGTAAGGCGAGTTGGACCGAACCATTCGACACTCCAGGGAGGTATTACCCCGGCTCAGTGGATTCTAAATACCTTGAAGGGCGAAGACAGTCGACTTTTAGACGAGTTGGATGTCGAGACCCCAAAATGCAAAGGCTTTCCTGATAAAAACTTACGTCGCCAAAAGCTAAATGAGCCAATCACACTAATCAGCACCAGGTGCGCATAAAGAAAGGTAAAGGGAACTGACGATGGAGCGGAATAAAACAGGAAAAGGTACAAAATAAAGTTACACAAACCGGAACTAAAGCAGAAAGTACTTTAGCTTTCAGTCGATATAAAACAGTTGAACTGAAACACTCGACACCCGGATGACGCATTAGAATTGTTACACGGTTTTAAAATACCTTGAGTGGCGAAAAGCTTTGGCTGTGGCGACCCCAGGATGCAAAGGAAGTGCAGGAAAAAGTCTTTCATGAAAAAAAAAATTAAACAAAATCTGCAGTGCAGGAAAAGGGACACTTTCGAAAAGCACACGTCAAAACTGAAAGGCACGAGGAGCCAATCAAACTGTAATTAGCGCCAGGTGTGCATCAACGGAAACGTGAAGGCAACTGACGACGGAGGGGATGCAAACAGGAAGTGAAACAAAATAAAAGCTATAAACCGGAAGTACAACAGAAAGTGCAGCAAAATAAAGTCTGAACAACCGGAAGTACAACAGGAAGTAAATGTCACGTGGATCGGTAACGTGTGATTAATTATTTCAATTAAAGGATGACGTGTGTTAGCTTGTAGCCTCATAAACAACATCACTAACATTATTGACCTGCTTACAACAGAGAATATCAATATCCACGTTAAAAGAGAGGCGTCCAAAGCAGACAGCAGCCATGTTTTATTGCCCCTTTATGCCATTGGCACATTCTAAATATAAAATAGATAATATATATCAATATTAATATTAAAAAAAGTAGTAGTATTCTAACAAGAAAGTGTGAAGTTGTGGAGCTCCATGTCAGTGGCGTGTGCATAATCACAGAACAAGACACTGCGGGTGTTCATGGACATGACATGCCTGCAGTGGAAATAGAAGCTTCAAGAGAAAAACAAAGAAACATCCCTCCTCCTTGTGGAAAAAGACATTGTCGAATAATGTCTTCCTCCTGCTGCAATATGGCGCTGCCAAAACGTCACTGTGTCCACGCCATGATGTCTCGAGGCCGGGATGAGGGGAGGCGTGTGCCATGCTTGCTCGCTGGCGGATGTTTGCTTCAGCGGGAATGATGTGGAAGCTGGAAGCACATTTTTGAGACACTCCTTCATTCAATGACATGATCAGGTGTCTCCAAACTTCTGACTGGTAGCGTATGACATTAATAATCCATCAATATTTGCAGAATATGGCAAGAACCAAGAAAAAGGACGTGATTTTTATGACTTAGCTCACAAAAAAGTGACAACTGTTGAAAAGTTGAAATCACAAAGTAGGAGAACATTCCTAGCAGAAGCACGAGGTTGAACAGCAGCAGCTGCTTTAATAAACCTGAAAACTGCCCAGCAACCCAAGCATACGCTCGTAAAAACATCAAATGAAGGAAATGCAAACAATCAATAAAGTCAGGACGCGGACACGAGTGACTGAGATCCCTGAAGCAAAGACTTCTCAACAAATTCTAGCCAACTAGAAGTCCAACTGAGCTCTGAAAAAGTGAGATATGTATATAAAAGGTTACAAAAACTAGCAGATATTAGAAAATATATTACTTTTCCTCATAAAATTCAAGATCTCCTGTGCTGCCCTTCAGGAGACGTAGCAGATGACCTGATGCATAGAAACATAACAAGACCAAATTCCCCGCCTTTGCCCTTGCATTCTTTTTTCATGTGCAGGCTGATGAGAAGAAAGGTGAGAGTTCCTTTGGTTTCTCACAGTCCAATCTTAAGAAAGGCTCCTGCTTGGCGTCTGTCGGTACTGGGACCGTCCCGGGCTGCTTGGAGTCCCAGCCGCTTGGAGTCGAGAAGATCCTAACTGAGCTTGAAATCAGCACAGCAGAGATCCCGGCCTGTGTTCCACTTGTCCTCTCGACGGGCCACACGGCCTCAGGAGTGAGTCCAGCTGACAGGAACCCAGTGAGGATCCATCTCCACTTTCCTGAGCGCCGAACGCAGCTCCGCAAAGGCCTCCGTCAGGTCATCGTTGACGATCACCTTCTCGAAAAGGTGGCCGTACTGCGCCTCCATCGTCTGGGCGCTCGCCACCATCTCCAGGAAGTCCTCCTCCTGTCACAGCAGGGGAAAGGTCAAAGGTCAGCGGATCATCAGCACACATGAGAAATGAGATGATGAGCTCACTGCAAAGGGCTTCGCGGAGGCTTTGTCATCCTTGCTGGAGATGACTTTAGCGTTCTTCCTGGTCTCCCTGAGTCGCTCCATGCTGGGCGGCTTGATGAAAATCACAAAGGGTTTAAACTCCGGCGTGCGCAGGAGCTTTATGGTCTGGAGGAGGAAGCGGTATCAAACACAGGGACGAGGAGGAATGATTGGAGGTCAGTCGGCCAGTGATGCTGAAGCTAGCGTAGAAACACTCACATGGGGCTGCACGTCCAGGAGGCACACTTTGTTCTTGGACAGGACGGAACGTATGGAGTCCAGACTGGTCCCATAGTAATTCCCTTTGTACTCGCCGTACTCGATGAACCTGACAGTCAGAAGAACATCTTAGTGTGAGTGACAGGAAGAAAAGCTGTGTTGCTTGTTGGTTTTCTTCTATGAATACGGAAAATGCTTTTCTTTTCAGGCCATTTTCATCTCGTCTTCCATCAGTACGGAGATGCCATGGAGCGTTAACTCACTTATTGTTATGAACATCGGCCTCAAAGAGCTGCTTGGAGATAAAATGGTACTCCACGCCGTCGCTCTCTTGGTTCCGCTTCGGCCGACTGGTATCTGACGGAGAGAGAGGTGATGAGAGAGAGTGGCTGTGGGCCAGCATGGAAGGGTAGTCTACGTAATGCTACGTGTGAGGTCACACAGCACTCATTAGTCATGTGACTAATGGAGAACAGGAGAACACCCAAGCGTGTCTGAAGGCAGCTAAAACGGGAGGAAACCTACGTGGGACGGTCACGCTGAAGTGCTGAGGGTCACAGATCAGAAGTTTCCTTTTCAGTTCATTCAAGCCAACGCCAGTCGGTCCTGCAGGCAACAAACAACACAGGCACGTTTCTATAGAAGGTACAGGAAGACCTCATTCATCACGGTTCTTTGGGTCCACACCCAGTAGTGATAGGTCCACTTCCACTAAGTTGGATTCCTTATTTGGAAAGGTATATTTTGGCAGTTAAGTCTAGCAGACCCACTTTCAAAATACACCCTTTTAGTGTTATTAAAGCCCTCTGGACATAAAATAACAGCCCTATAGTCACCTTTGCACTCCTATTACCCAATACAGTAGACATGATAAGACAAATAAGACATAAATAAGACATAAAAGGACATAATATGGACCCAGACTAGCATTCTTTTTATTCTGTCCTGTTCCTAGGAGTACTTCCTTCTTCGGCCTCATGGCGGCTCGCTGACTAGCGCTCTCAGTGGTTTAGCCACTCCATCTCACCAAAGCAAAGCATTGAATGAATCACTCACCAACCAGAATGACGAGCCGCTGTCTGGCTCCGCTGTGGCGGCGGTACGACGTCACCTCCTCATACGTGGGGACGTCGGCCGTGTCGTACATCTCGCTCTTCTTGCTCTCGTACATTGACTTGTTGGTCTTCTTCTCTCTCCTGCTCAGACGGAAGCTTCTCCGAAACCCGACTGGAGACACAAACAATCAAGCTATGAAATATGAAACAGACCAAGGGTGGGCAAAGTGCGGCCTGGGGGCCGTTCCCAGCCGCGGCGCGTTCTGAAAGGAGATTTAACGTGTTGTGAGAAGAAAAATAAAGTCATATTAGGAGGATAAATATGTCATTTTACTTGGTGAGTCTAGAAATGTTACCTTTGGCGTCCCACGTGGGGACAAACCCCAATAAAAGCCTCATATGAAACACAAAAAGCCTTGGGTTGATACAATATGTTAATGGGCTGATCAATGGGGGGTGGGTAGATAAGGAAAGGAATTGGGAGAGAACCACGTTGGAGACCGGAGACTGCATTTCCAGCAACCCCCATCAAAAGCGGGTCTTTGCCACAAGGACAGAGGGAGCAGGAAGGGAAGGCAAAGGAAAGGAGTCGAGGGACACACAAAGCCAAAAGAAGACACGTCTCACCTAAACGGCAGCCGCTAATAAAGTCAGCATCCTCTGGGGATGAGAAGAGGAAGAGGAGGGGCCGAAAGAAAGGAAAGTTATCATTTCAGAAGAGAAAAGGACTGCTGGCTCTTGCCGTCCTGCCGCCATTAAGGCGCCATGGGCTGCAGCTAGCGTGCATGTTCTTCGCACAAAATCATTTGAATCATACAGTTGCACTCCAAAATAGTCAAAACTCACGCTAAATTAGATTTATTTTTTGATAAAATGACCATACAGTCACGAATATGGTCGATTATTAGAATTAAAAATGCATATTGAGGTAAAGGGTTTACCCCCCTCTCGCCCGGAGACAGCTGGGATAGGCTCCAGCGTACCTGTGACCCTGGTGAGGAAGTACTGACACAAGGAAGTCTCCGCATGCTAACAAGTGCGGGTCTATTTGATGTCTTATTTATATCTTATTTTCTCTTATTGTGTCTGCTACCTGTATATTGTGTAATTGGAGTATAAAGGTGATTATAGGGGTGCTATTTCATGTCAAGAGGACTCTAATAAATGTTAAAAAACACATTTTGAAGATCACAAAGAGGTTTTCTACTATGGAACTACAAAAATACTCCATGTATTGATAAGGAATCCTACTTCCAGTCGGGTCTGGAACCAACAACCCACCAAGGGAACAAACAAGGGATCACTGGAGTTTCAATCACGCCAACATTCTGCACGTCTTTGTGTTTTTTCATAAAATAAAGATAATTTGTAATGGCTGATGAATATACTGGAGTACAAAAGGGGAGTGGTGGGTTATTCTTTGACTATTAGGTGTTTGGAACGAATCAGGTGTTAATGAGTAGTACCTTCCATTTCATCAACTGTGACAATCGGTGAAGGGAGGGAAGGAAGAAACGCAACAAAGGTTATAGAGAAGATGTTGAATAAAAAGGGAAGGTGTGAGAAAGAATGGAGAGGAAAAAGAGGAAGACACCTACCAAAGTCTACAGGCACATCAGCTTCAGAAAACACAGCAAAATATTAATTTACAGCAGAATCAGAATCAGAATGCCCTTTAACTGTATACTGTATATAACAATATTCTATTGACTCGCAAATCTGACACTGAAGCTAAACTTACAGGATCGCCGAGTGGAGGACCTCCTGATTGGGAGAACTGGAGCAGGGCTTCGCAACGCAAACCTCCTGTGAGAGAAAAAACAATATAAGTAACAGTATGAGTATAACAGTATAACAGTATAATTATTGATGTTCAAGTGCAGCCCCATGGTGACGTAGCATGTTCCACTGTCGTGTCCAAAAGGTAAAAAGCAGCATCAGTCGGATGCCTTCAGGGTTTACGTGTCTAGGAAGGAATTGCTTCTAACCTCTCCTGAAACTGTTTGGATGGGATGAGGCCAGCGCGGGGGTTTGCGTCCCCTTCTAGTCTGGCTTGCCACCAGGTCGCATCGTCCTGGCTCATGATCTGGAGGATGGAGCCCTTCGTGAAGGCCAGCCCTGCCTCTTTGCACGGGATGGCTTTGTCCTCTTTTGGGTCGTAGTCGAAAAGCGCCTTCACAAACATCTTGACACGAAACCACAAAAGAAAAAGAAGAAGATCATCATTATCTGGAAATTAGCACACCCAGACGTAGAAATACGACTGCTGGGAATGAATGCAACACGCCTAGAGTACGTAGGAAAGGTTCCTGGACTAGCTCTGGAGGTATCTGGCCCAGCCTGACCTGACGGAGGATCTCATTCAGTGGGTTACCTTTGGCTCCTTGGTTGAAAGCTCATCCTGGACCGCAGGAACCACCTTGAAGGTGATGGCCCCTTGGGACTGAGCCTGAGTGTGACAAGAAAAGAAATCATACACTCCGATTATTTGACAGATTATTTATTTTTTGTTGTTGAGAAAGTCGCTAAAATGTATATTTTATATTTTTATATATATTTATATTTTTATAAATATATATCTATATTTTTAATATATGTATAATTTTTGTACATTATATTTCAAGAACACATTACATTCCATAAATTGAAAATAATTTATATTTCTACAAAATCTGATTTTTTTTTTCAGAAAACACATCTCATTTACCCTAAGTTAGTCATAATTTCTTTAAAAAAATATATTCGATATTTTTAAGATAACCAACCTCATTCCCCCTGAGTTGCTATATATTTATATATTTATAAAAGTCAGATTTTATAAATAAAACATCCTTCATGATGATAATAATGATTAATATTTGTGATATATATATGATATACATTCCAGCTGGGTGACGTATCTGATTGGAGGTCAACTGCAGCACAAAGCCTAGTGTGATAGACTCCATCGATTCCTGGATGACGCCAGACGTTGGCAAAGCGACACGGCAGAGACAAAACCTACCAGGATACGAATGACTTCCTCCGGTTTCTTGTCATCCACTGGGATCCCGTTCACCTCCTTCAGTTCATCCCCGACGTGGATGAGCCCTACCGCACAAACACACACACACACACACACACGTAAGCACCTCACACCCCCGATTGGGGTGACCTGATCAACTTTTACGTTTGGTTTTTTGAGTGACAACCAACCACTTCTGTCAGCCGCCCCTCCCTTCATGATCCGCGCCACCAAGATGGCGCCCGTGACGTCATCCTGCTTTATCGTGGCGCCCTACGAGCCAATCAAGTGGGGTCAATCTCCCGCGTGCAATCAGAGCACAATGAGGAGAAGTAAAAGTCGGAATGACTCACCAGAGGCTCCCTGTTCTTCACCAGCCTTATGATCTTCACAGAATCCTCGTCCTCACTGACGCCTTCGGGCATGGGGGGTAGCTGGGGGTCGTAGCACTTCTGTGCCACCGTGTCATGGACTGACAGAAGACTCTGGAAAATAAGGGGCGGGGTTCATGGCCGCGTCAATCCTCACATTTCATCCAGCAGCTCGTCTGCGGGTACGTCTGCATTCTTCTCCGATATGCCGATATTGTCCAACTCCCATTTCCAATACGATGTCAATGGGCCATCCCGAATTATTCCGTACTTATTCTTATCTCAATGTATTCTCCTCACCTTTAAATTGGGCTTTGCCAGCAGCTTGAGAAGCTCTTTCACTTCTCCATCCGCCGATTTGCCTTGAAGCTCCTCAACCAGCTGAAAGAAAGCCAGAACCTACTTTATGGCGGGCCATGGGTTCCAGACCTCACTGCAAGTGGAACTCCTTATTTATAAATTGAATGTTTTCATAGCTGGAGCATGGAAAACTAAATAGACTTTTGAACATCATTAGAGCCCTCTAGACATGAAATAACACCCCTATAGTCCTCTTTACAATCCTACTAGCCAATATAGAGAAATGAGAAATAAGTAAGAGTAAATATCAACTTCCACGGTACATGTGTAGAATACCACATCATCACAACGTCCTTGAATGCATCTTCTGAGTGCTTTATATTAGCATTTGACTTCATTTAGCTTGAGAATACTTACAATTATGTCAAATGTGCTGCATGGTGCATATTTTGGATTAATAAATAGGACTACTAGCATTCAACCAGGAAACATGAATGAAGATAAAGTATTTGAAAAAGTGAAGTTCTGAGGGATGATTGTGTATGCATCCAAGCGCTAGTACTACATGCTAGTAGAAAACAAACAGCACTAGACGAGGAGGGGCGTGGCTGCTTACTTGACTGGCGAGCGAGGCGGCGCTGGTCACGACGGGTGTTGGTTTGCCGTCTTCATAGCGTTGCAGTTTTTCATGGATCTGCAAGTACAGTGTACACCGGCATGAATGAGGTACTCCCAGAGGAACGAGAGGAAGACGTGATGTCGGACCTTGAAGAGCGCGTGCAGGCTTTTCTCCCCAAACATGTGCTGCAGGAAGGCGTTGTCCTCGGGCTGGCCGCCGTGGGGCTGCAGTCTGGAGGGCAACGCCGCTAGCAGCTCATACACGGCTGCTAGGAAGAAGAGCAAACAGGGTGACATCGGATGTACTGCACATGGCCGCCTGGCTTTTTTTTATGCTAAATGACACAGGAAGTGGTTTGGTGGGCGGTGCTGCAGCTATGAAGCCAGCAGAGGGTGCTGTCTCCAGGGTCTCAATTTAACGCTTTGTTTTCTGTTTGTCTAAATGTCAGCTATATTGATATTTCCACCGTGCCTATTTCCCCCATCTTTGTTTGATTGTTTATCTTGCTGTCTGCATATTAACGCTGAATGAAGTAAAAATATAAGGCACAATCACCACAGGAAGTACTGTACACAACAGCAAGTAAACAAAAACATGAGCCTATATTATGTCTTATTATGTCAACAATATGGGATAATAAGAATGTAAAGGTGACTATAGGGGTGTTATTTCATGTCTAGAGGGCTCTAATCATGTTAAAAAGTGCATTTGGAAGGTGGTAACACTATCAAAGCTCTAATTATGATAATATTGGATAATATAAAGTATATCCATATCATATAAGTATCCAATAATCATAATGAAATGACATTAAATCAATTCATACCTTAATAAACTCAATGAAATCAAACATACGATATGAAATCTATCCAAATGTAACATTCAAAGATTGTAAATAAGGACTCTCCATCTTCACAGTGGGGTGTGGGAGCAGTGAAACTGATGTTTGGGCGGCGTACTCTGGTGGGTACCTGGCTCGGGGCCCAGGGCGGTGGTGAGGGCAGGCATGGCTGTGCCGGTCACCCCCCCTTAGCCTGTGGGAAAGTGCGGTGGGGAGATGGTGTCGGGGCGTCCTCAGCAGCGTTCCTGCATTGGAGGACAGGCTCGGAGCCGAGGAAACCTGCACAAGAAGATTTCAGAGCATCAAACGCTACAATAGCTCAATATTGTTTGCAGACGTGCAGACGTTGAGTTCCTATGAAGCATGCAAGCCATACGGACTCTAGTCCTGTATCTGCTGATCTAAACGGTGAATCTGAACCCATTAGTGTTTCACGTAGAAGCTTTTGTGTTGTCATACTGTGCTTGTAAATGGCACAGCAGACAATAGGGGGGGGGTATACTCCACTGTAATACGAGCTCTCTGCCTTTTGTTGGGGCCCAAAGAGGAATGACGGTATCTTTCCCAATATGATAAATGCTCTTTTTCCATCCAGGAAGCTTCCCAGTGTCCAGCAATGAACACCTGGGACATTTTACTAGGCCGGAAAGAATCATAAAAGGACAAAACTTACAAAAACAGACCGCTCTGTAAAAAATGCTACAATATTCCATTGTCATGCATCAGTATGGGCAGGATGACGTTGAAACATCTTTAAAAAAGGATCTAGCACCATCTAGTGGATGGTTTGGCGATGACACTACAGCTGGGACTAAGACTAGTAGTGTTTTCATAAAGCACAATTAAAATACAATTAGTCAAAAAAAAACAACAGCAAAAATGGTGCGGGGGGGATGATTTGACATGAATAAAACTAAATTATTAGGAGAACAAAATCATAATATTAAGAGAAAAAATAGTCTAAAGTTGAAATATTGAACAGTTGAATTACAAGAAACAAAGAATAAAGTTGCCTTATTAGGAAAGTTTGGTTGTGTAAATGATATAGTATTTTCATAACAAACATAGTATAAGAAATATAGCCTATAGAAAGTCAAATGTATGTATGTAGAAACATTGTTGAAATATCTTATTATAATAAGCTGCTTGTCACAAAGCTGAGATGCATGCCTTTTTGTCTCATATAAAAAACCAACATCTCAACAATGTACATGGATGGTCCATGGGGGTGGTTCAAAGTGCAGCCCGGGGGCCATTTGCCAACAAATGGAAGCTTTGTTTTTGTGATTTGACAGAGAAAAGCATAAGATAAGTCCTGGTGGGGGTGGATGTGGACCGCTGGTCAAATAAAGATTAGAAAGAAAAATAATAAATATGGAATGAGTGACAGGCTGCCATAACAGGATTCCTGTGGTCACAGAGGGAGTGACAATAAAGCAACACGGGACTCGCCGCATGAGCAAAGGTAAACATCACGCCACACTAGCGTGTAGGACGATCCCAAACAAGCTGATATCACAAACCGGATTCCTTGGCTGAAGTATAGATACAAAAAGATACTCTATGATAACAACCAGGCGAGCAAAAGCAGACCTACCAGATCCTGATGGTGCTGCGAGTGAAAGAGGGCGGCCTGTGAGACACGCATGTGCGGGCACTCCCACTCGCCTTGCACTGCAGGGAAACTCAACCCTCCCACACAGGAAGTGGCCTGCCCACCAGGTGTAGCTACCTGCTCACCTGAACAGACCTGAAACTCTTGTTCACCCTCCTCCTCCTCTTCCTCCTCCTTTATGACCACAAACAGCACTAGCTACCTTGACATGGAGTTAGCCATGATGCTTATTCCTCTTCACAACTCTTCCGTGGGAATAGAACTCACTTTTTCCTTGAAGAACAAAAGCTGGAAAAACAAACCCTTGGAATACAATATATGCCATGTGCTCTTAACTACCTGTTCCGTGGGTAGTGACAGAAATGACCACTAGGTGGAGCTGTCACAACAAATATATCTAGCAAAGGCCTCCTACTCTAGCTGAAACACAGTCAACTCCCTACATTTTTAATGTATCTATTAATAATTATTATTATTATTAGTCATAATAGTACAAATTGTCATGAATTAAAATAAAATATGTAAAAGACAATTTCATACAAATTATTTAAATATGTAACAACAATAATGTTGTTATGTCCTGTTTTCCTGCTTCCCGCAGAGAAACAGCAGCTCATTGTCTGACACGACCACATGAACCAGGCCAGTCGGTGTCAGTCACCGCTCAGGCATTCCTCTCTCACACTCGCCATCAATGAATTTCCCTCCCACGACTCTTTGACCTCGCGGAGCATGACGACGCAGCCGCCAAACTGCCTAGCAGTCTTTAAATGGGGGAAAAAATCAGTCAAATAAAAGCAGAGTTATGATGGATAATGTTGTTTCCTGTGCTTTGTAGGGCAGCTGCGTTCAAAGCAAAAGTAAACAAAACACCATCTCTTTTTGGTGGGAAAAACCTGCTCTCATCCAATCCTAGCATCGACTAACGAGGTGAGTCAACAGTGCCATCAAGTGGCCAAATGACACACTCACATTACGGGCCCTTGGAATGGAAGGATGGAAGGGTGGAAGGATGGAAGGATGGAAGGATGGAAGGATGGAAGGATGGAAGGATGGAAGGATGGAAGGATGGAAGGATGGAAGGATGGAAGGATGGAAGGATGGAAGGATGGAAGCATGGAAGGATGGAAGGATGGAAGGATGGAAGGATGGAAGCATGGAAGGATGGAAGCATGGAAGGATGGAAGGATGGAAGCATGGAAGCATGGAAGGATGGAAGCATGGAAGCATGGAAGGATGGAAGCATGGAAGGATGGAAGGATGGAAGGATGGAAGGATGGAAGGATGGAAGGATGGAAGCATGGAAGGATGGAAGGGTGGAAGGGTGCAGCCTGCCTGGACTGTAAGTACCGCCAGTAATGAGATGAGCAACGCCAGACAGACAGGAAGACAACAGCAGGTAGCCATTAAGCCTGGCTAATCTGCAGCGTTTATTGCATGCCACTTGGTAACCTTCATGCATGCTCAGGTTGTGCATGGGGAGGTCAGTGTGAGCGCACACACACACACACACACACACACACACACACGTGAGTGGTGTTTACAGAATAATCCAACAGCGCTGGGGGGAAGAGGAAGTACAGGGAGGTGAGATGAGTGGAAGAAATGAGGATGTTGGTTGGCCCTAATCTAATGACATAACGTCACGGCTACCCCCTGCGGTGGCCCAGCAAGGTGCACTGCACTCGGGCACACGCCCCGAGCTGGCATGGAGACGCCACAGAGGTCTCTGGTACACCTAGCACGCCAAACATCTCCCTCATGTTCTCGCTTCATCAGGACGCCAGAAGAACGATGACTTTTGTTCCAGTAATGCCACTTCTGCTCCTATTCCAGTATGTGAAAAAGGGGGCGCTTGTTTTCCCTCCAGGTCTCTCCACGCCAACACAGTCCTGGATTTATATTTATATTGTCAGCCTCACTGTTGTAACAAGCGGGAGTTAAATCAGTGACAATTCCAGCATTTGCATTGGTAAAAGCATTCCAACTTCAGCATTCCACCCTCCTTTGCAAAGCCTGAAGTCCGAGGGGGCCCTGAAGAAGCATGAGTTACTTTCTTCCTCTCTTACCAGGTTTATGGGCCCCCCCTGTCACTGACAGAGACAAGACAAAAGCAATGGCAGCTCAGTGTTGTCTTTCTGGTGCCGCAAGTTCAAGAGGATTAAACCTGAACTGGATGCTAAGCTAACCCATGAGCAGGATGAGGTAAAGGCCCACGTATACGTATGGTATCAAACAGGGTCAACGTGCCATAAAAGTCAGGAAAGGGAACACGTATCTGCCCAATGTTGGAAACTGAAGGCCTCTGTCTGTCAGCACAGCAATTAACACATTCCACCACCTTTCCATGTCGAGTGGACATTCACACTGATACACTGGAGGCAATGGGGTGGGTGTGTGTGTGTGTGTGTGTGTGTGTGTGTGTAATCCCATTTCCTGGTATCCCTAATCATTTGCATGGGCTTTGCATGGGTTGCTCGGGGAAAGGAGAGTTGGCACCAAGACAGGGGGGGCGTGAGAACAATGTGGCGGTTGTGCATCGCTGAATGACGTCCCATGAAGAACATGACTAACATTATTTAAATAGCGTAGGTCTTTTGGGTGGCGATGGTCTCACAGTGAGCTGAGGGCCATGAAGGGGCCAGCCCCCGCCATGGAGGAATGTGTCGCCAACCTTGGTGATTCATCTCGAGAGACCGACTCAGTGAGTCTTCCGATGAAGTCTTCATGGCCACGCCGTGTTGGTCTCTATTGTCTAGAAGAGCAGTGATGATGCCAAATCAATGAATGGACACACAAAGCAAGGGGGATTTATACGGTAGTCACACCCGCTCGCCTTGCCAAGCCTGACCGCCTCGTCCATTGTCCTCTCCTCCTCCGCTTGCAACATTCACACACAAACACGCTAAGATTGGGACAAGACATCAGCATTCAGTCTATGGCATCGTTACCTCTCACAGGAAGCCATGATTGTGTTCCACTAATGGAGACACCCTGTAAAAGCAAATGTAGCAAACACAAAGATAGGTGAAATAACATAAAAATAAATGATCAATCGACCAAAACAATTGGATAATGGATTAATCATAGATTCCCTGTTGCCAACAGATAAACGTCGACAGGGTTAAAGAACTAAAAGCAACTAAAAAAAGGAAGACATGTCCTCATTCGGCCTTTCCTGTCTCTCGTGTCAATACCAGGGGTCGTCCGTATCATTGAGAGAAATACCTGGCCACCGCAACGCTTCATTCGACGGCGACTCATTCACCCCTTCATAGCTTCATGTCTGCAGCTGTCTGCATCACTCACAGTTGGAGATACATTTCCACACTCCGTTAATCCCCAGCTGACCTCAAACTTCTGGTGGTGACGGAAAGATATCAAATGCTCGGGGCTGAGTCGAGAAAACTGACGAGCGGGCATGTAAACGACACGCAGACAGCGTAAACACAAGCACGGGTGCGCAGAGACGCCATTTCTAACACCATTGCTTGGATGCGTTTGTTTGTTAGCGCTTTCGTCTTGGCATTCCTCCACAGACTAAATGTTAGGCTGAGGAGACCCCACGAGGACTGAGAGGAAAGCCTACGAGGACTGAGAGGAAACCCTACGAGAACTGAAAGGGAATCCTACGAGGACTGAGAGAAAACCCTACAAGGACTAACAGGAAACCCTAAAGGACTGTGGTGTCATATCATAAGAGTTGTGGACTTAACAACCTTTCCAGTTTGCGTATGTTTAGGTGAGGAAACAGAAATTATTCTGATATTCTAATGAATCCAAATTAAATAATACAAACAATCTAAAAAAAATCTAATCTCAAGAATTAGGAGATAGTAGTTGGACTTGGATTGCCGATCCATTCATTCTGCTTCAAAACACTTGGAACACTAGTGGGGCAACCCAACACTTGTCTGTGGAACCTCTGCCAAGCGAGTTCTCTTGGGGGGAGAAACACATTCCGGCTGCAGTTGCAAACTTCAGACCAGCTGCCAAACGGTTCTAGACACAGATTAGTCCAAACAAGTCTCCCAAAACGTTGCACATGAAGTGAATTGGGAATGCTGCTGGGAAACCCCAAGTCTGTGCCCTGATTGGGGCAGTCATCCTTCCGTGGGTGGGTGACCTGGCTTATAACACTCTGCTGAGGGTCAAGTCATCCTTTTAACTGATTTCCCAGTTGCCTCAATGTTCATACATTTCGGTTTTGAACCTTTTGAAGCAAATAAATAACGAAAACCGGAGGTACTATAATCCCTGTACACGACCCCCAATTCTGCTCACTCCTTTTTTGAAAACCGGTAAATTGGTGTCAATGGTTGCCATCTCAAACCAAAGCAAACTATAAATATCACACTTTCATTCCACCACCGCCAGTAAACCTTCAGGCCCATCCGTGGATAGCTATCATTAGTGGCGAGCTAAGACACCATTTCAAAGATGAGTCTGCCTTTTATATTTAGGCAGCACAGAATGAACGCCATCATTTAAGTGCTGGAGTGGCGTCCTGTGTTCATGCGGTGTGGCCGACGGGAAAAAAATAACTACCTTGTGGTGGTCACCCATCCCCAAAACTTTCTAGTAAATGACCCCACCCCCTGCAACACGGTCACACTCAGCGGAGTGCGAATACCACACACGGAAACGTTTCTTCAGATCATGAAATGCCATTACTCAGATGAACTGCTGCCAGCATGGACACAAGAGATAAGCCATCGGCGTACAGATTACGCAGTGTACATAGCGACACAATAGCATGACCTTTAATTGCTCTAATTGCTTCCAGTAAACGATCAACCCACAGGGAGCCTAATGGGCTTGAGATGAATGAACGCCTGTCTAATGTATGCATACGCTAACATAGACGCTTTCAAATTCAAATACAAAAGCATTCTTTCATTCACGTTCACACGCCCTCCTGCTAAACACTTTCCAGCCGGGAGTACTACGATTTAAACGCAGTACCGTAAGGTCTATAGGACAGAAATGACCAGGATGTCTTCAAACTGTTCAGGCAACATCATAAGGGGGAAGTGGGGGGCACAGACAATACTGCAGACTGGCCCAATATCCGATCAAAAGACATGGCTGCCTCATGTGTCTCCAGACAGGATCAGATCAGCGTCAGACAGATTAGAGTATTTTTCAAAGATACTTCAAAAAGATAGTCGTAGAGCGTGTATAGGGAGTATCAGGTCTAGAGCAGGACTTTGTGAATGGAGTTCAGGGACACTCATTCAGATCAGTTAGTTTGGTCCTGGGGCTCCAAGTAAAATGTTGATGGACCGCTAACTCAGCAGATGTGGACCACATTTCATCTCATTCCTATTAGGTGAATTATCATGCGGTCTTCACCAATCCCACGGCTGGTTAGCAGATATCAAAATACCATCCTCCGTGATCACAGGAGTGCCTAATTAGCACAGCTGCTAAAGAAAACATGAGGCTCTGAGATCAAGTAGCGACAATAATTCTTTCTTCAAGACAGGTGACAGCAGCTTTTGGCCAAAAGTGGCCACAAAGTCCTGACACATGAACAACAACCAGCCAGATTTGCTGAGACAAATACAGGACACACTCGGCCTGTTTGGCGTTAGCTTTTCCTAGGCTATTATTGCATAATTTAAAGGGCAGACATAAAAGGAACGGTCACAGTAGGTAGGAAGGGCCATGTATAGAAAGCCACATCAATAAAACAACATTTGACAATTAGGATTTAGTAACGCCAACCCGTTGCTTGGTGAGACGGGACGGCTTCCAGAAGGTTGTTTACAAGCTTCTACAGAGTCGCTGGGGCAGGTCCAAACTTGACTTCATGTTGAGACAGTAGAGTCAGATTTAGCCATCATTTTGTACAATCAGACCATCCCTGGGCCTCACGTCTAAAGTCTGGCTTGTTTGCCTCCTGTGGCACGACTGGAGGAGCAGCCAATGTCACAAAAAGGTTGTCATGTAATGAGATAGGAATACTCAAAATAATCCAAGATAGCGAGCCAAAAGTCAAACATAAACAATTTGGTGCTACCTGTTCATTACCACATAGGGCTCTAATTCTGTGGCACAGCCCACGCAGTGGTACTTTGGTCCAGCGCACCGCTGTACACACCACAATAGTAAGTTGGTAGACTGGATTGTGCCAAGATGGCTGTGGCGGCGCACCAGGCGAGGTGTCCACATTTTCAGCTTGAACACCCGTATTGTCCGTCTTGTTTGCGAAATTAAACAAAACAACAACCAGAAAGGACAAATACATTTGTAGTTCTAGTTGTGTTTATTTTGCATTTCCTGTTTTCTTACTTGTGTTTTCCTTTGCCAATGATGCAACGCGCCACCACCACGAATAGATAGCAGTACTGACAATGCATTTGCAGACATACCACAAAAATAATGCTGGTGTCTGATGTCGGTTATCTGCTCCGTTAGCTGGTTCCAAGCAGCAAAGCAGAGCCTTGATGGACACCGAGAGCAACCCTACACCTCCGTGGAAGCTGGCAGGGGGCACAAGAACAACATCAGTACCAGTGTTGTTCATTCACCGTGACCCTGCCAAGTACATTACATTAATCTCTCCGTCCCACAGTGGGAGCAGGCTCACAATGTCATAGTGGACCCGCATCGGGGATTAGCGATACAATGGACTAATAGTTGATTAAGAAGGATGGGTAGCTGGGCGAACGGGCTGAGAGACACTTAGGCAGCGGAATAATGAATGAATGAAAGAAATGTTGCATGA
Source organism: Doryrhamphus excisus (assembly GCF_037039965.1). Classification (NCBI taxonomy): domain Eukaryota; kingdom Metazoa; phylum Chordata; class Actinopteri; order Syngnathiformes; family Syngnathidae; genus Doryrhamphus; species Doryrhamphus excisus. The sequence goes on from NC_136361.1 coordinate 1,496,658, forward strand.
ATGGAAGATTGTGCAAATGGAACAAAGGAGGTGTCATGGTGGATTTGATGAACGGTTCTAGCGTGTCCCCTCATATGCATGCTTCTCAATCCATTTCAATCACAAAGACAATCCTTATTTGACTTTATTTTCCACTGAAACATGAACAATTATCAGTTAAAAGACAAAATGATTATTGAAATCTCTATCGTACACCATATGTACCTTGTGTACACAACTCACACAACTCAGTGAAGCAGCATTTAGTGGATTATTATATTGCTGTGTACCCTCCGTTGGGGCACTGCGTACATTCCATTTCCCACAAATCTCTCCCCCGAGTCAGTGACTCTCCAAGACTGACCCAAAGCCTTAGGAATGTGAGCTATGTCGGCAGCTTAGGAGACACCTGTAGAGACGACCAACACATTGGGCAAAAGAGCCATGGCATAGTCTCCTTCCTGCCGTTAGCAACAATGAACCAGTCCCGCATTAGCCTGATGTGAGTATCCCAAAGCATTGGCATCTGCAACTGCAGGCTCAGTGTCCATTAGTACTGAAGTTACCTTAACCAAGGTATGGTTACTACTACTGTTTGACTTTGTTTCATCCCTTTCAGCCATTTTACTATGAAGTTACTGTTTCTGTTAAGAGAACTACAATAAATAAATCACTTGGCATGGAAAATAGAAACCATTATATTCTTGACATTTTTGCAAAAGTGGACCAAAGTGCTCCCTCTTCCAGAATGGAATGTAAACTGTAGACCTCATAACTCCAAGAAAAGCCATTCCTTTCCAAGAGAACGAGGCAGTTCCGTGTCAGGGTTGGCCACCATCACAGACAGACCATTAGGGATTTGAAGTTATTACAGAAATATGTGGAATATCTAAATGTCGCTCCCCCAGTGCTCACAGTAGCTTCCTGTTTTTCTCATAGCCAGAGATGGGAGACTTAATGGGACTACCTATAATAAGTCAGGGATATTGGGCATGAAATTTCAGGATGACCTTAAGATGCACTGTAGCCTTTACAAGTGAACTTCTATAAACTTTCCAATGCAGATGTCCAACTGTTCGGTGTTTCAGTGCTTATTGCACAATTAGCTGTTCTCCATCAAGGAACTAAACCGCAACGTTCCGATCCGTGAATCAACCAATACATTCCCACTGAAAGGCTTAGAATATGTCCAGTATGCCTTCCAGTGACTCTTCCAGTGTCCCTGTAGTGACAGAGGATGCAGCTTTACGGGGGATTAGATGCAAATGATGAACTGGAACAAAAAAAAGGCTGATTCTTTCCAAATTGGATCATCAGACAAAACGGTTGGGGAAAAATATGTTGTTGACAAAACCGCAGAGATCCTGTTTAATTACTACATGCCAACTCAAAGTATGTAAATGACTGAGTTGGGAATGTGGGGGAGGCTGACCAAGTGCTGAATTTTGTCTTGTGTGGTTTTGGCGTGACAAGATCCAGTCACTGTACTTGACTTTACGAGGCTGGAATACTTGGTCCACCATCCCCTGTGGTACACCATGCCCTGTGGTACACCATCCCCTGTACAGTACATTGTTATACGGGAGCTGGACGTGACTATGACTTAAGGGCTGTGTTACAATAAAGTAAAACAGACTTTACACTCTGGTAGCTCTGTGTTCACATGGCATTTATGTTACATCAACGATCAGGTCGCTTTACATGTAAATAAAGAAGTATGACAGCTGCATGCTGAGTTTCAGCATTTAAGGAATAGCAACATCCCATTGTTGTCATGTGCCAACTGTAATTCCTATCATTTGCCCTTTGTTCAACATCATACAAAGCCGGCCTGGTCGAAAGCACGCATTTAAAGAACGAAACTAGCGTGGTTTTGGCAAATATGTGTTGCGATACTGTGGATATCAATGTATAATGTTGCTACTTACATTGCATTTGAGATCGGCGTTGAATGGATTCTCGCTAGTTTCGGTATATTCCAATCATTCCGTAAAAACAAAACTTTTTCAAAACAGTTTTTAGTTTGCACGTCCCAAAACTCTGATTTGGTCCTCCATAAGTCGTTTTCTCGCTGCTAAAAGGATCTTTCAAAACGTTGCGTCTTGGTCGAGCGACACTCGTAGAAGAATGAAATTATCTGCTGACTTGAGAGCAGTTTGTTTGTTGTGATACTACGTTATTTGTCCAACACAGGGGACATACAAAGCCGATCTACGGTCTGTTTCGTATGCGGCACAAGCAACAGGGACCGCCCAATGTAGTCTTCATTGGCCTGTCTCTTTAAAAGGCGGGCACTTTTATGGAAGGCGTTATTTTAATTGGTGTACTGTATACCCAATCAGAGTACAGCATAACTTCTTCAGCTGAACCAATAAATGATTATTATGAAGATGTTTTCACGATGGCAGATACACAACCGCATACTGAACAAGTTGAATGGAAGAACTTAAGAACTGGCGCACCAAATTCAATATTGAGCCTCCCCCCCACAAATGGCAGGTAAAAGTGGTTATATACCGCCCCCCAAAGGCAAAAGGCAGATGGTGACAGGATGTACGCACAGCCTCAATTGTACAGTATATACAATATACTATATGAACCTGTTCCCACAACTCCTCAAATGTTATCTATGTGCGTGTTTTCACATATGTTCTACTCATTTAACAGACACGAATGTCATCTAGAAGCTGCTTTTTTGTTGTTTAATATTTTAACTTTAGGCTTCTATAATATTTTTTCTCACAAAATAACGATTTTATTGTGTGATAGCTTTTCTTTTTTTATCTTAATTTTATCTACAATTTCGATTTTATGTTGTAAAGTTTTAATTTGTGCAAGTTTTTTCTGGTTGTTGTTTTACAAATAGCAATGTCAATTAGTGGCCACTAGATGTCAGAATAAAAAAAGTCAACGCTCTATATAAGCTCGTGTTATGATAACTGGATGATGCAGTTATGGCTTCTTGTTCTAAATAGACGTTGTGGCACCATTTCAAGGTCATTGCAAGATTTATGTTATCGTTTTGTTAGCCAAACTACACATATAAAGAGTTGTGATCGACTTAGGTGACTGACTCACAGCGGATGTTGCAACCGGAAAAGGCGGGGCTTCTAGCTCAAGTTGCCAGGTTTGTGAACCTACACTTACTTGTGTTACCGCACATGCCATTTATTTACAACGTGTGCTGTGTATAATAGTTAAGACAATAAAAAAATAAACACGACGTGTGCTGTTGTGTTTTGTTGGTATTCAAAATAAATGACACCATAAATTCAAATTCGCGTTGGTCTGGCAACCAGCAAAGGGCCGCACTGCTACGCTGTGACGTCAGACGAGGGTGAAAACAGGGCTGTACGTGACGTAGACTGACCGACGGAGGGCGCTCTTTCCACGACTGCTGCCGACAGATAACGTTTAAGTATACCAACCAGCTAGGCTGAAACCGACGAATTCAGCTCGCCGAATTATCCAGAAAAACACAGTGCCGTGATCAGTCTTTCACATCCCACTCCAAACACACTAACACGGCATTGATGGTAATGTATGCGAGGAAACAACCGAGATTCGGCGATGGGTAAACACCTTTTTAACATTACTTATTCTGGTTTTTCCTTTCCATATAGCTACGCTTGACAATCCGCCATTTTTATTTACTGAAACCAAAATAAGTGTCCGGAAAGTTGCACATTCACTTTGAGATCATTCTCATCTCTGCCACTTTGTGATGTACACTCACATATTCTTTCTTTTACAATTGCAGGTGTGACCGAAGAGATTCTCAGCCCTATCAGGTACTTGTTAGCTGAATGTAGCCGCTAGCTTGCTAGCAGCAAATCAGATTAAAATGGACACTCTGGTTCAGGCTTCTCGGGAGCTCAACAGGCCCCTGCCAGTGCGGAAAATAAAGTGGAAAAGTAGAATATTTGCTTATAACGCTACAAAACACCCCGTGGTTGAACACCGCCGGGTAACAACGATGTAATAACGAGTGTATTAAGCGATGGGAAAGCCTGAGGCGAGTTTTATGGCAGTTCAGAGCTGTTAGCTTGTTGCTGTTAGCTCTCTTGCTAGCGAGATTGACTCGGGCCTAAATCTTGCAAACATCTCGAAACGTCCACATTAACAACGAAGTTGAACATTAAAACACAGTTTTTATGAAAGCAATAATGGAACCAACAGTTGATCTGGTCGAGCTTTTGCGTTATTGTACATAACATCATATATAGCTTGTGTTCGTTTGGATACATAAAGTGATACTACATTCTAAACTTAACAGTTGTGAATGAGCATGACCCTGTTTCTGCACCCGGTGTTAAAGGACGGAAGACTGATTGCAATCGTGTGAATTTCCAGACTCTCAAATACTCATCTAAGAGCCATCCAGGTGGGGATCACCGCCATGAAAAGATGCGAGACGCCTCAGATGTCACTCCTCCCTGCAAAATGCTCAAGAGGTCTGACAGCCCCGAAAACAAACACAGTGATGGCACAGGACACGGCAGAGCAAAGGCTGTCCATGCACACCGGGCCCGGGATCGAGATGGAGGTGAGACGCTCAGAAATACAGTATATTTTAGTCCAATGAAAGGAAAGAGTCAACACCTTGTTAATAGTGGAGACATGGAAACACCAACTATTTCTGGAGGTCTTGCTCAGCATCTTTGTACAGTTTCATCCAGTCTGTAATAAACAGTATGATGCATTGCTACTGAAGTATTTGCAAAGTATTCTGTTGCATTGTTTCTGACATGCTGGCAAACTGGGATTGTTGGGGTGTTTTTAGTTTAGTGTGTTGCTTAGCTTCAGCAATCAGGCCTTTATTCCACTTAGTAACAACATGTAAAGCAGTTATAATGAATGCACTATTACAGTAACATTGCACTGCTGGTGTGACTAGTTGACCTGAAAGAACAGTCGAAGCAGCAATGGTGGCCCTTGTGGCTAGCATACAGAAAAAGTCAAGAACTAAAGATGTACAGACAAATCATACTGTACATATTAGACTGCCCAATGTTCTGTAATAGATTTCAGTACACAGTAAACAATTATTTTGGGCATGCTGGTCAGCTTTTATTCATATTTGAACTGTGTAAAAAGAAGTTCACTCCAGTTAGGAAGGAAGTTAGTAGGTTATGGCAGCTCAAACGCATTCTTACAATTCATTTTTGTCTGTGTTGTGGCCTCTTGTCCACGTGTAAGTGAAGGGATTGCCTGCTTTCTGTGTAATGTTTGTGTGTGTGGAACTGAGCTTTTGGTTTGTGTTATGTGTAAGTGGAACATGATTATGTTTTTACGCCTGATTTAATACCAAAACATGAAGTGTATATTTTAACTGCGTAAAAAGAAGTTCACCACGGTTAGTAGGAAAATGCAAACACAAAATTGTTGTTAGGTGATGGCCGCTGGAAACAAACGTGTAAGCCAACATACATCACAACCTTATGCCAATTAGCAAAGCATTGTCATCTTTTATGGCTGTTCAGGTGTGTGGAGATGCGTCGCTATGATTCCGCACTGCTGTATGGTGGCTTTGACATGACATTTGTATACCAACAGTAGACAGTCTTTGCTGTTCAACCTGTCAGCCACTTCGTGACATACTGAGCAAATGCTCTGAGGTGTCGTTTGATCCATGCCCATAATCAGTGATGGATGAAAAGCTCAGCTGGTATCGTGGTTGCAGGTAGAAGGATTACATTTCCTGGGAAATTGTAGAGTTGAGAGTGCTGATAAAAGCGCGGCCGGCACAGTTATCACTGTTAGTCATTTTGCATACTAATTGCTTTCATGCATTTTCTTCTGTTTGGTGAGTCAGCCCACGTCAGCAGAGATCTCTGCTAGGAGGTGGATGACTACTGATGACATTCATCCTTGCATTTACTTTCCACCTATCTATGCTGACCAACAACAACAGAGTAAAAACACCATGCAACACCGTGTTGCCCACAAACACCTCAACCTCTTTCTATCAGCGCTTCTTTGTTGCTTTTCCAGTCTTATCTCATTTGCACATTGCATCATGATGGTGGCTGATGGCTGCCGCGCACACACGTGTTGCGTCATTAGATGGTACTTCAGTAACACTGCTCCATTGTTTTACTGAACGGTTAAATTAGCATATTTCCTTATCTTATGAAAAGTAGAAAACAACTTGCACCTCTTTAAACATGAAGAAATGACTACATGCAATGTGCGATGATGTTCATAAACAAGAACAAAAAGACTCGGTAAAGCTGATTTTTCTAAACGCGCTCAAGTTGTTGCTTTCTGCCTGAGACCGAACCCCACTGGCCACATCCTGCTTGGTGACCGATGGTTCACCCTCTGTCGTTTTTGCAAGCTCTTCTCCAGCAGATATCTGCAGCTGTGTTTTTTTTCCCCAAACAAAGGCCCACTAATTCAGAATTAATGGTTTATATTATGTTTTGTCTAGTTGCTCATCTGCAAGTTGACTAAAGTACAGGAGGGGGAGGACCAGTTGTCTCCACTTGTAAGCATCTGAAGATGTTTATAGGATTTTCCTCGTTCCATTTCAGTAGCTGCCAAATGCAAATGTCTGCGTTGTATCACAGTGAGGCTGTGTTTGGCATTGCAGCCACACAGCAAACTTTGCCCAAGTGGATAGGAAGTGACAGGAGAGTACATACAATACACCATCTAGCTTGATTTATCAAAAGCTGGCAATGAAAAGCTACACACACACTTAAATGATGAGACAACCGGCTCTGAAAGGTAAGAAACGCTTGCAAAGTGGAGGAAATGAATGTTTTAGGCAGACTTCGGAGCCATAATTGTTGCTTGTGATGAACGTCTCTTCCGTCCTGTGTTGCAGGGACCAGTAATTCCCCACATGAAAACTCTCACAACCACAGCGCCCTGCATAGCTCCAACTCGCATTCTAACCCCAACAAAACCTCAGACACAGTAAGTGTTGCCCACCGAATATAGCTTGAATTGTTTTTCTGTCTCCTGCTGAGCGTGTTTATGTCCTACTGCCGCCCTGTGTTGACTAGTTGATGCTGGGAATGACTAACCAACGCTTTCTGAGAGTAATCATTATTGTCAGGAGGAAAGCTGCCATTTGTGAGAAGGGTGCACCGCTTTATTGCTCAATATTGGCTCCATCTTTTTAACCGTTGCATTGAAAGCAGGCAGCAATACAAATGACATTGCATCCTCTTGCATCAGACCCTGAAGAAAAGCCTTTCTGTTTCTCTCAGCCTCATGAACCAGGTGACGACTGGTCGGAGCACATCAGCTCATCCGGGAAGAAATATTACTACAACTGTCGAACCGAGGTGTCCCAGTGGGAGAAGCCCAAAGAATGGCTGGAAAGGTAGCAGGGTACATTTTACTCTCATTTCCAATGCAAAGGCATGCCCAACGTCATGGGATGGATCCACTCTTATTTTGCAGAGAACAGCGGCAAAAAGATGCAACAAAACAGACGGCAGTGGTCAACAGTTTCCCCAAGGACAGAGACTACAGAAGGGAGGCTATGCAGGCGTCAGCACCCCCTGGCTTTTCAGCAACAAGTAAGGACTTCCATGCATTCCATCTTGGATGGTGTTTGTCTTATTTAGCAATGAATCTCTCATACACTGACTCAACTAGAAGCCTGATGATACGGCAGGGATAACCACATTCTGGCTTCTGAGCTCTGTCATCACACTTGTGGAACAAATTGGCTATTAGGAAATTGGTACATTTCTGGAAGAAGGAGAGAAACCACAGCGAGTCACTGTCTGGTGGTTGGGGCAGACAGAGGGCCAACATGCCTATGACATTGGCTCACATCTTGGTGCTGCTCGCATTGTCTGCCTGTCTCTGGGTGAACGCATGGGCGTAATACTGTAGGACAGCCATCCCTCGCTATATCACCGTTTCATTATCCCTCTCTCGCTATATTGCAGCTTTTCAGAAAAGAATAAATGAATGATGGCTGCATTCTGGTAGACTATGGTGGATTATTACATGTCTACATGACATGTAGTATGGTGGCAGCTAGGTGACAGTAATGACAATTACATTACCGTAACACTGCATGAGGTCAGTTCTCCTCCCTTCCCTTGTGGAAGTGGTAAGTTGTTGGCTTAAGTTTAGGAGAAATAAATTCAAGGCCAACTACCTAGCTTGTGGCCGTCTTGAGTCTCTACAACATAAATACTAGGAGTGCAGGGTTGGCTAAAGGGGTGTTATTTCATGTCTAAAGGGCTCTAATAATGTTAGAAACTGTATTTAAAAAGTACGGATATATTCCGTTAACGTTGAATCCTACATGACTGAAACTCACACCACCATAAGAACGGTCAAACATGTTTACCTTTGTTCCCAACTGTGGGTGACCTACATAGAGTATTTAAAGCATTTCCCTATCTTATGTGCCATAAGAGTGAAAAGAAGCTGACTGGGGAGATGGAGTATCGTGTAACTGTACTGCTGGACTTGCACTCACCTTCCTGCAGTGTGTATTCTTTTATTGTCCACTTGTTGACCTCAGGAGCCAGGGCAGAGACAATCATTTCCATTTTGGATTCCATGCTTGTCATCAAATTGTTGTTGTCACGCTACCCTGTTGTGGTTGCATCATGGGAAGTCTAAAGAAAAAGCAAAAAGTAGATATGCTAAAGTCTGATATGAGATTTGCAAACATCCAAGTAATGCATGGTGCAAGATATTTGTCATGTGGGCAGTAAGCCTGGGACAATAATAAATAAATGTATCACACAATAAACGAAAATAAACTGGATAATCAACACATTGCCATCTGCTTCCCTCGGATTCACACTGTTCTTTGCTTCCACTACCTTCAGAATAACGGCATGAACAGTCAGTCATACAGTCTCTTTGTCTCAGTGGGTGGAGGCGGGGCTGTTAGCATACACAAAGCGTGCAGAAGAGTAACGCAGTAGAAATTATCTCAGTAGATTGATTGTACTCTTCTTAAAGGTAGTATTTCAAATCTCATGTCGTTCTCCGTGAAATAGTTTCACCGAGTACTGTATTACTGCATGTATGTTGATTCAAGCGGATTGTACAGCTACAAGTTGGAACCTCCATTGTTTTCCTCAGAGTCAGCACAGGCGGAGAAGCCCACGACGACTCACGCTACCCAGTCTTCATCTTCTGGCTCAGCAAGCGTGAACCCCGCATCGGCCCCCCCAGGATCATCCGGATCCACAGTCCCCGTCTCGCCGGTCCCACAGTCCCCAGCCCCTCCGCTTCTGCAGGACCCCACCTTGTTCCGCCAGCTTCTTCCAGCGCTTCAAACGGCCCTGCAGCTCAATAACGCCAGTGTGGACATGGCAAAAATCAATGAAGGTACACCGCCAATCCTTCTTGATCACTGTACGATGCATGTTTTTCTTTGAGGTGACTGCCATGTTCTCCTTTGTAGTCCTGACGGCTGCCGTCACACAAGCTTCGTTACAGTCCATGCTTCATAAAATCCTCACTGCTGGACCATCAGCTTTCAATATTACTACAATTCTCTCCCAAGCAGCTCAGCTCTCCAGCCAAGGTCAGTCAAAGCAACTATCTAGAAGGTTTTCATGATTGTTCCTGGTGGTTAATACAGTTTTATGTTTGTTCTGTCATCAGCAGCTCAGCAGTCCAACCAGTCCCCGATGTCGTTAACGTCAGACGCCTCATCCCCCAGGTCCTACGTTTCTCCCCGCATCAGCACCCCACAAACCAACGCCGGTCCCCTCAAATCCCTTCTCAGCACACAGCCCGTCATCTCACTGTCAAAGGTAGAGGCTTGGAAAAGTTGGAAGTTGGAAAATACGCATTAAATTTGGATCACAAATGCATCTTTATTTCAGCCTTTTGGGCCCACTAATGTACCACCATGTCACCATGCTGCATTTGGTGTTTGCAGGCGAATACACCAGCCACCAAGCAGTCATCTCATCCCCAGCAGACACCCCAGCAGCCCCTCCCCAGCGACAAGCAGCACAGTCACGATGCTACCATCGCCTCTCCACGCACACTTCAGCGCCAGGGGTAAGCGCACCTCCACGTCCTCGTTAGCAACAGCTGTGCATCGTAACAAAGCACACGTCCTCATGCCATTCAGAGAATGAGACAGGACAAGGGCCATCAGTTTATTCTCCCAAATTCTAAATCAGACTGTTGTGGCTTTTGTAGCGTAGTGGCGCCATCTGCTGGTCACTGATGGAACATAAGTGTTGACTCATCGATTCAGTCTGACTCAGTGTTTTTGTTGCACAACCTCTGAAGGAGAGACAATCTCACCTATGGTCACAACGACTGGTGGGAGTCCACGTGTGCAGATGATTTCATATGTAAAGAAATAGAACACATACAGTATATTCTATTCTACCATCCACCTGCATCCGAGCAGTAGTGTGAAGTTAATGTCATGTACTGTGTTAGGTTAGGTAGAACATACTCACATACTGACTTGGACTTGGTGTTAGCAGCAGCAGTCAGAGGAGTCCCTCTCCGGGATCCAACCACGTCCCACCTGGCAGCGGCAGCAGCAACGCCCCCACTGTATCGTCGGCTCCACCCACTTCCTTGGCAACCCGGCCGTCTTGCTCCTTCACCCCCGCCCTTGCTGCCCACTTCAATGAGAATCTTATTAAACATGTCCAAGGGTGGCCTGCTGAGCACGCAGAGAAACAGGTAAGGACCAACTGCTCAAGTAGAAATATTATATATTCAAACACAAAACACATACCGATAACTTTCTGCTTCTTAAGACTGATATACTACCAAGAGGCAACTTTTTCATAGCTATTTTACGTGTAGTTTGAAGAACTGGAACAAGTTAGGATGTGACAAAGTGTACCCTGATTAGTCCGAATGAAACACCATGACATGACTACTAGTACAGAGTGCAGGGAGCCACCCGCTGTGGCCCAGCAAGGTGACCTCTATTCAGGCACATGCTTCGAGCAGGCAGAGTGATTCCACAGAGGTCTCTGGCAAACCTTTGGCGCTTGTCCAACACAGCAGTGTTTTCATTGCAAAGCTTTTGGTACAACTAGCACGCAAAATGTCTTCCACGGAAACCTTGTTTCCAAGTGAGCTCAAGGGACATCACAGGCAGGTGGAGAGAGCGCTTGATTTGCTCACCCGAAAAGTAAACATAGTATATGTTCTTTAAATCCTGATTAATGAAGAGCATTTTATCCCCAGGCATCAAGGTTACGCGAAGAGGCTCACACGATGGGCAGCATTTGCATGTCAGAGAACTGCACCGAGCTGAAAAACCTTCGTTCCTTGGTCCGAGTGTCTGAAATCCAAGCCACATTACGAGAGCAGAGGTGAGCGTGCTCAATGAACGACATCCGTCGTCGTGGAAAACACCACTCACGTCTCCCTCTGCACTCCTTTCCCGCAGGATACTCTTCCTCAGACAACAAATCAAAGAACTTGAAAAGTTGAAGAACCAGAATTCCTTCATGGTCTGATAACTTCTTGTTGAAAGTAGAAGCTGGAATGGGGGGGCCCATTGCACATAGCTGGAGGCCAGACAGAAAGCAGTTGCACCGTCTTAACACGGACCGCTTTGGCGTGGAGTGGGGGAGGAAAGGAAGAGTTGTTTGGAGAGGAGGATGGGGGGAGGGGAGATTTTGTAAAAAAAACAAACAAAAAAAACAGAAAAATAAGTGTAGATTTCTTGTAGATGTTATCTATGTTGTAAATATGTTTTGTAGATGGAAGCCATGGAAAGCCATGCCTATCAGAGCTTTGGACACCACGACTAATCAGCCTGGGCGGCTACGTTCTTTAGCTAGCCCCGCCCACCACGGTAACTCGTCTGCAGCTTCCTCCCGTCGCCTCACAGATCACTGAAGCCGTGAGCATGCAAGTACACAAACTCATTCCTCCTCAAATATCGGCCAAGCCATGACTCTTCCCTCCTCTGCCCTCTTGAGGCGAAGCGTTGACGTGCACGAGAGCGCCACCTAGTGGTTGGGTGGTTCTGTTTGCAGCTTCTGGCGGCCCTGACAAAATAGTGCCTGGTGGTGTGTTGGTGTTGTTTCATAAGACAAACTCACAGATGGGACGGCGTGTTGCTTTGAATCATTCCCACATGCACATCCTGGAGGTCCCCATTCGAAACGTGTCCTTTGCCCGCTGCAAGTCCATTCCATTGTACAGTTCCAGTGGACTCCATTCTGAGGATTTATTTATGAAGAGTTGTAGTTTGATTTGCACTCAGTGTAGGTAGGAAGGGGCAAGACGCAACCAGGCCAGGTCAAATGTGAATTTTATGTATGATAATAAACATGTTAAGCTAAAGAGAGCCCGGATTATTTTATTGGAGTGTTGGGTTTGCTTTGGTATGATGCTAGTGCCTTGTTGGAAGTCTCATTCGCCTACACGTCCCTCTCCCGTCGGCTGTCCTTTACCTTCCCTGTCACTCAAAACACACAAAGACAAGCTCTTCGCCATCAGCATGTCCCGTCCTACTTCTCCCCTGTCCTTCGCTGTCGAATGGCAGGATCCCCAGAGCTGCAAAATGTCTTTCCACCATGCTGGCACCTCTGCGTCTAACTGACCTCCATCACATTCATTCAGTAAAAGGTGACCACGTCGTTGCTTTGTCTATTGTTTCCTCAAGTATATGACACATGGAATAAAAGATGTCTCTCCAGGGCTCACGTCGTCTTGGCTTTTTCACTTCATTACTCACTACGTAGAAAAAAAAAACATACTTCCGTGTTGACAGCGGATGTTTGCGTTGAAACTTCAAATTAAGAGCAGTGTGTTCGTAGAGATACGCCAATGTTTACTTCAGGCAATCACTGCTCACAAGAAAAAGAATCCGATGTTTGGCTAATGCATGTATTTTCTTTGAAGAAACGTCTTTCCAGCAACACTGGCCAGGACCTGATGTTAGCATTTTGGTTTCAAAGCCGAATAACTTGATCCAATAGTCACAGATTGACGTCATACTGCTACAGTTGTGCATTAAGGGGTGCGCAAATGCTGACTATGGGAATTAAATAACGATTCCTGATTTCCGAGTCGCTGCAAGAGAATCTCGCGAGGTTACAACGTGATACTATTTCTGATACAGTGGAAGCCAATCGGACTGTGGGCCATGGCAGCGCCTTTATGAATGAATACACGTCATGTGGAAGTGGAAGCACGTGGAGTGTAGTTCAACCTACCTTGCTGTCCCAGCCTCACTCGGCCGCTGCTTTCATCGACCGTGGGGGTGTCGTGTCCAATTCTACATGTGATCGAACCTGCGGACATTAAGTCAAACGTTAAGTCACATGAGGCTCAAAACACGATCGCAGCGTGTGATACTTGCGTCTATTTCGGCCTACTTTGGACTTCACCACTTCCTGCTTCGGCACGCTAAGCATCATGGGAACTGTGGTTCTCTTTTGCCTAAACCATCTACTGTGCAGTCTATTTCGGCGTCTCTTTAGAACACATCAAGGTAAAAGATTAGTAGTAGTTGCTACAACTGCTATCTTTATTTTTAACTTGCCATTTTTGGGTTTTCATTCAATTTGTTCAACAGTTAAAAGCGTCATGGACAAGTTTGTTTGTCCACTCTTATATTTTGTTGTAGTTTTCTTAAAAGTAATTGTCTCGTTCTAGCTAAGCCAATATCGTGCATGTGCTCATCTCATGGGATGATTGTTATTTATAAATGTAATATTTCATTGTTACAGCATAGAAAAGCTGTTTAGAACCTAATTCCAGTTTTTAACATTAGATCCCTCTAGACATGAAATAACAGCCAAGGAACGTTTGAGTCTATAGTGTGTCCACTATATTGGTTGATAGGGGTGAAAAGGTGACTGTAGGGGTGTTATTTTATGTCCAGAGGTCTCTAAAGTTCCAAACCATCTTTAGAAAGCCATAATGACCTATTTTCAATGTTCTACCAACATATTTCAGTGATGAATAAGGAATCCGACTGAAGTCTGATGAAGGCGGGATCACGGAATCACAGACCCTCCAATGGCGAAGGCCAAACGGCGCCGCCATGCCACACCCACCACATGTGTGATTTGGGTATGTTTGGCACCACCTGCTGTGCTTGTGGTTTGCACCGCTATGGCTCGGTTTCCCACAGCTTGTAAATGCCGTTCCACCTGAGCGACGCCCTCCTGACCATCACAGATCATCTCCCACAAGGAGATAGCATCTGGTGAAGGCCTGAAAGTGTCTTTATCATCAAAGGCGGCGTGAAAGATCTCCCTGCGCCTCCGCCGTTAGCATCCAAGTGAGCGGCACCTCTGATGCGGGGAATATTCGCCCGCTATCACCAGGAGGAGCGAGGAGCCAGTCTGCCTGGCTCTTCCTGCATCCTTGATATGGCTCACATCAAAGGGAATGGGGGGGGGGCATGGAGGTGTCGGAGGAAGTGAGTCTGCCGCGCTGGGAGATCATTTAAAGGTCTTCAAAGTGTGGATATCAAATCTATGTGACGTCTTTAGTCCGTCTATGCAGAAAAACAGAAATGGTTGCTTTGGCGACTGTGTGGCTCAGGTCGACCTTACTGACTCCGCCCATCACATCAACAGCCGGCGAGCAGCAGGGTGCTTTTGTGGCACGTCTGTGGGGAGGTCACACCTGTGAGGGCCGCTAATGCGTGAAAGCAGACGCATGAGAGGTCATTAGCATGACTTCCCGACTCCTCCCTGTGTCTCAAAGCTTGTTAACGCTCATCCTCCCAGCAGGGAAACACACAATGTGTGTCTTTGCTTCCTAGGAAGGGCGGCCTTCGTCATGTTACAAGCGCCACTTTCGCTCTACGGGTGACAGAGATGCAAATGGGTTAGAACTGGACGGTCCATCCAAACATCAACATACTAACCATTATTAGGGTTTTATCACTTTTGTTTTTTGGATTAATTCAATTTTTATTAACTTTTTCACCACAAATGTGTTTTTTTTTGTTAAATAGAAATATATTGGATATATTTTTCATAGTATTTAAATATATGTATATTGTAGAACATATTTATTCATTTCTTAGTCATTTTGATGATTACAGCTAATAAAAACCAAAAGGCCAGCATCCCACTGAAGGTGAAAATGGGTCAAAAGGTTTAAATATTATAATATATAATACAATAAACTAAACTACTGTTTCACGCTTTAACTTCCTAAGCGTTTTATTTGTCTTTTAGTTTGAATCGGGCTCCTGAAATCCAATAACTTTTGCATGATATTGACATTTATTGGAATGTATGTCAAGTGCTAATAAAAACCACAAGAACCGAATGAAAAATGATGCCTTTTTACATATAAACTTCAAAACGATCTTCTATTCTGACTGTCACCCATACACATACATTATTTGTAATCGTTATACAGTATATTAGGAACCACTAGGTGCGGTTTTCACATGCTGTTACCACTTTTCACCGCGAGATGGCAGCGTTTAGCTATGCCGTATAACTGCTCTTTTTCACAGACAAATCTTTACATGCTGATACGGTAAGCATATTGAGATACTTTAAGTGGTTCGTTTTTTGTGCACAGCTGACGTAACACTGCGCTGGACTGGCGCCTCAATGAAATGCAGATAATTACAGTAATTGTCGTGTGTGTATTTTTTGTAATATACCCCTTTAAGCTGTGTCTTTCCAGTTTGTCGTTCTTAGTTGTACAACTCCTCCATTCCTCCGATGCAAAGACAAAATGACAAAGAAAGTTGTCTTTTTTTAAAACTCTTCTATCATTGTCGTCGACTTTGCATTGCAGATTGTAAGAGGCGATTGTGTGTGCGTGTGTGTGCTGCGGTCTGAGTGGCGCCATGAGCCTTTTTGGATTGCTAATTTCTCCCAACGACTGTCCGCTCCGCCCTGAAGACACCAAAAGCAAGTCTGGCCGCCTGCAGGCACAAGCTGGAGTGCGGCGTCAACCTGGCTGCCAGCAGGGAGTGATGACACTGCCGGTACTTTAGTGACAACAAGGCAAGTGCAAATATGTACACTGCAATGAAATATACCAGATAGGTGTATGTTTTGTTTCCATACACGGGGAGGACACAAACACTGAATGTTGATTTGTTTTGTGCAATGTGACTAATCGCTCATGGTGCTTAAAGCTAACAAAATGATGCGAGTAGTACTACTACAAAGTACCCACCTTTTCACACTTGTGAATGGGGTGGGATAAACGGTTTTAAGTAACTTTCATGATATCACATTACAATACACTCAGGTTAATATTGCTGCCTGGGGAAAAAAGCTAATTCCCAAATAAAACGCCTGTAATATCGGGTTCATGGCGCCTGTTATGTCAGCTGCACAATGTTTGCTTTATAAATGTACTGTTAAAGCGTACAACTCTTATCACATCACACCAAAATGTTCTCTCATTTCACAATAAACTGACTTTATTTTGAAAAGACCGGTAACGGGGTTGTCCCAAACTCCCCCCAGTAGTACACCGACCAATCAGCGTGCAAGGGGCGGAGCCGCAGCCCCACAGATATTTCTTGTGTTATATCTTGTGATCACTTTGGGTTTGCTCGTACTGTCAGACATAGCGGAATTGTCCCATTTTCGACAAGTTCTCGTCCAGGATTACTAAAGATGATGCTTCATCGTCATCGCTAGGAGAGAAATAAGACGAGGAAGAGTCGGACCAGCGGTTACAACTTGAGGCTCTTTACAAGCAGGACTATATCCGTTTTTCCACCCTCTGTGGACTTGAAGTACACACGGTGCTTTGGGTCGTTTTAAGCTGTTCTTCCTCCACGAGTGAGGGGAATCATGTCGGATGATCTTTTTCCCTTGTGAGACGACTTTTTTCACCGAATAGGAATGTCGGCTTTTTGGCTGTAGCTCCATGTAAAGCATCGCCTTTTCTCCCACGTCCAGTTCTTGGCTCCGGGGACTACCGTGCTGCTCGTAGCGGACACATCCAACTCTGGCGTCAATGGAGCGTCACTTCAGTTTGATTTCAATTTGGCTCCAATTGGAACTTTGTGCCATGGCTGTTCTTCTCACCAAAGGTATATTTTGTAAACGTACAGGTTTATGTGTCCATGTCCAGTTGAAATTGCCCAAATGTGCCAAAAATGTCATTAATTCTTTTAGCGTTCTGACAACTAGCAAAACCTAGCATTTAGGCTTGGAAATCGTTTGTCACGATAGTAAAATGTCGGAGTTTCCCCTTGCTGTTACTGTTAAACAACCGGTTTCAGTCCTACTTTACGGAAAACAGTTGTAGTTACCGTAAGCCCGGCTTCCGTAGCAGTTAGCTAAGCTGTAATTACACACAATTAGTTAGCACTCGGAGGTTCCTGTTGCAAGTCAGCTACCAGGTGACAAACTGTCAATATATGACACTTGACTACGATTTTGAAGCTGCCATTCACGCGAAAACAAATAAACATACAACCCATGCTTTTCGCCCCAAAAGAGGCCAAAATGGCCGACTTCCTGTTTGTTTGCCAACGTTTGTGCGTCCTGTCATGGTTGAAGTCGCCACCAAATTTCGTGAGGATCCATGAAACTAGTGGCAGGGGCTATTAAATAATAATACAGGGGGCGCTACTGAGTCAATGTGAGTGAGTTTGTGTTTGGGACCACTGAAATATCAAATTGTTCTCCAGACCCGACACGCTGGCTGCGTTTTCATGCATGTTAAAGCCCCCAAAACGGGAGGAAAGTAGCGTAATTAAAATAATGGTAAACACAGCCGTTTCAAAGGGGCCTTAGCGCCGCTATTGCTGCTGCTGGGTCTCCAAAAAGGCTTCCGTGCTCATGCCGACCGCCCCCTCCCCTGCCCTGCCTCCTCCCTGCAGCCCACAAAGGGGCCTCTCCTCTCTAATGAAATATTCTCCAAATGACCTGCCGGGCCCTGCTGCTCCAATCCTTCCCAGGCAAAACACTGATCTAATGAATGTGCTCCTGAACTGGAACATTCACACAGGAGGGAACTGGCACTGACAGAAGCCCCCACCCCACCCCACCCCACCCCAGCCGTGTTGGGTTTGCAGCAGAAGTGTACAAGTTATTGCATCACAATGAGAAGGAAAAGGAAGCTCATAAGTTGACTGGAGCTGCCGAGTGTTCTGTGAAAAGAAACGGGGCCGTGCATGAACTAATCACTGGGTCTGTTTGGAAGCATGCGTCCGTAATGATAAGGTAGCTGCACGCTCTTTACACTGGAACATCCACGCCCCCCCCCCTTCCCTTTCCTCCTACGCTGGGATGCGTGCAAACCAAAGGAAAAGGAGTCTTCCATCTTTTTAACAGAAAGCCCGGTTTTACTCTTGTATTAGTACAGTAACCCCTGGCCACGGCACGCCAAGGATTTCACAGCTTCACACGCTCACGTTTTTCCAATATTTGACTAAATCTTGCCGTTTCCTGCTTGAATACCGCCCAGTATTGGTAAAACATATGCACATTTCAACACAAGCATAGTACTGCTTCACTGAGGTCAAATACAAATATAAGGTATATCAGAAGACACATTCAAAGAGGTTGTGATGATATGTAGTGTCCTTCAATGGTCACCAGGTGTCAGTAATGTTACACTGATGAGACAATAACCAATGCAGCAAGCACAGTTGAGAACCGGAAGTAAAAAAATAACATGCAAAACTATGTCTTATTATGTCTACTATATAGGAGTGTAAAGGTCACTATAGGGGTGTTATATCGTGTCTAGAGGGCTTTAACTACTGTATGTCAAAATGTTCTGCATTATTGTCTCTTATGGTGGCTACTACATTGGGCAATGGGAGTGAAAAGGTGACTATAGGGGTGTTGTATCATGCCTAGAAGGCTCTAATGTTAAAAAAAAGTGTATTTAGAAGATTATACACATGTTCAATGTTCTAAATATTCCATTTATAAATAAAGACTCATATTGTGTGTAATTGACCATTACGGGATTACTGGAGATAAAAATGAATAGAAAGACTGAAAATAATCCATCAATCCAAAAAGACACCGTCAGCCCTGCTAGTGCCCCCAATGCTTGGTTGAGGTGCCAGACTCAAACAGCTAAAGTGACTAATTCGAGCATGGGGTGGTTTCCCACCAAATGGCACTGTCAGCCATGTTGCTTTCAAGTCCACAGCTAACATCTTGTGTCTTTTCTTCTCAGGTGAAATAAGGTGCTACTGTGACGAGGCGCACTGCGTGGCCACGGGGTACATGTGCAAGTCGGAGCTGAACGCCTGCTTCACCAAGATGCTGGACCCCTTCAGCCCAAACTCCCCGCTAACCCACGGCTGCTTAGACGCCCGCGACGTCTGCAGCGGTCGGAAGGGCGCCGACGCCGGTGCGGACGCGCTGGAGTGTTGCCACGACGACATGTGCAACTACAGAGGTCTGCACGACCTAACGCACACCAAGGACTCCACAGGTGAGCAGGTGTCAGATAAAGAGCTCTCGTTCTTTCATCCGCTTCCTCCTGTAGCACCAAGTAGGGCCAACTCTACCTTTCTTCAAATACTTGGCTTTATGGACAATTGGGTCACCCTTGCCCCCCACCCCCACCCTACTACTTTTTTCCTCCCAACTTCCCAGCTTTCCAGAAGTTGACTCTAACAGGCTAGAAGTGTAAAAGTGTGCTGGTAAGGCAGGGAGGGGCCACTTCACCTTCTTGGAGGGAGATCAGATATACCCCCACCCCCGGTAGGAATGTGCTGTAGAATGGACATTTCCTGATGAGTCCCCCCTCCCAAAGGAACACATTTGATGAAGTCCGATTCAATTCCGGCTCTTAGTCGGGACAAGGTGACTCACTTGTTTTTGCCCACGTTTCCCGCTAACCCACCCCACCCCCACTCGCCCCGCGGAAGCTGTTTAAGTCGTCATCTGACATTTTAAAATGGCCGCGTTCCACCCGACTTGCTTCATCACGTTACAAACCCAAGAACTAATCCTTTTTGGAATCCGTGTGTGCAGATCACAGCCGCTACCAGCCGGAGAGCAACAACAAGAACCTGGTGACCCGAGTCCAGGAGCTGGCCTCGGCCAAGGAGGTGTGGTTCCGGGCGGCGGTGATCGCCGTGCCCATCGCGGGCGGCCTCATCCTGGTGCTGCTCATCATGCTGGCGCTGCGGATGCTGCGCAGCGAGAACAAGCGACTGCAGGACCAGCGGCAGCAGATGCTGTCGCGGCTCCACTACAGCTTCCACGGACACCACACCAAGAAAGGCCACGTGGCCAAGCTGGACCTGGAGTGCATGGTGCCAGTCACGGGCCACGAGAACTGCTGCCTGACCTGCGATAAGATGCGGCACACGGACCTCGGCAACGAGAACATCCTGTCCCTCGTTCACTGGGGGATGTACAGCGGCCACGGCAAGCTGGAGTTTGTATGACTTCCTGTCCGGGACCGCCCCCCTTTTTTATTCTGGAAAAAAACATTCCCATATTTTTCTCCCGTCGGACTTTTGGGCCTGTGTTTTCATTTATTTTTACCAGTGGCAAAAAACACGAGACTGATCTCATGCCGTGTGGTTTTTGCTCGAGGAGCACTTTACTTGAAAAATGAAAAGGCAAAAGGCGGCGAGAAGCCGCGCTGAAAGCCGACAGGGCGGGACCGTGAGGGCAGAGCGTGAGCTCCGAGGGATCCTGGACGCGTTCGCCGAGCAGCCAAGGATTCCGCACCCGTCCCAGTTTTGCACATTTGTAAAAAGAAGAAAAAGTTGTTGCTTGAAAAGGACGATTTGACAGTGACAGCAGCAGGACACGGCGAGACCCTGCTGGGGGGGTGCACGCTCCTTTCCTACAGTCAAGCTTGTTTTAGATGAATGTTCAACATCTCTGTGTCGTCACGCCACGCTCCGCTGGGGGCCTCCACCACTTTCATTAAAAGTGACTTTTTATTTATTTGACTTTGGAGCTTTTTGTCTTATTTTGGCACGTCCAAAGTTGCCTGTGAAGCAGAATGCTGACGCCCGCCTTCCAGGGTGGTGCTTTCAAGGGTGTGTGTTGAACAGTAAGGCCTTGTTTTATAGCCGAGCTGTTACTACTCAGTGTGGGTGCTTCTCCCCAGAGTTCAACTTTTTTCCCTTTTTCACTGGCAGTATTTCTGCCAGCGCTGATAGATTTACATTCACTTTTATCTACTGCCCGGTTCCTTCTATCACAATGTGGGGCACAAAACAAGCAAATTACGGGGTGCACGGACACTGAAAGCTCCCGTTTGGGTTCCATACGTTAGCATTTACTGTTTATTGAAAATATAATTTCACAAGACAACAGCAAACATTTAAATGTATTAAGCTAAATATTAAGAGACAATTACGAGAATCATTCAAGGTACATAAAGCTGAAATGTTAAAAAACACATTAAAAAGTTTGCAATATTATGAAAACAAAAATAAAGTTGGACAAAAACAATTTAGGAATAAAGTCAATATATTCAGGCAATAAACTATAATATGATGAGAAGAGGTGGGGTTATTCAGACTATTTAAAAAGACAGTTGAAATTTCACAAAGCTGATATGCATATAAATTCTTATGTGTTGCTTTACAAAATATAAAAAAACATTCAGTATATAGAAAAAGGTTCCTTTAACTTTGCTTTCATTGATGGCTGACGTGTATTTTAACTCAAAAGAGGGGTTTTCAAACGACATGTAAGCGACATGGTGCGGCTATATCTGCCTCATTTCTGCTCCTGCACACTTGATACATTACATTAAAAATATACTATCAAATGTATACATCCAAATTTCAACACAGCCGAAGTCAAGACAGCACATTTCAAACTTAAGCCATTAAATTGTTTTTTTTTTCAAATAGACATAAAACAATAGCAATGATAACAAGTAAGTGTAAAAAACACATTTCCGTAATGGAGTTCAGGGTTCAGGTTTCGCATGGAACAAACCACTACAAAGCTATGCCAACTTTTACAGCACATATATGCATCTTACAGACGGTTTATTTAATCGGTTAGAATCAAGATAAAAATACAATTATGGGTATGATTCGATGTGTATGGACCGGTTCAATGCGGATATTTACGGTATACGATATTGTTGCACCCCTACACATCCAGCCAGACATTGACTGTTCTGTACAGTAAAAAAAAACTTTCCCTTCCCGGGATAATATCCTCATTGGAGAGGCTTCGCAGTCCAATAGTAACTTTATGGAGGTTATTTCACGTTGAGCTGTGCCTCACTGCATTTATTTCTCTCTGTCGGGAGCGCATTAGGACAGGAAACCTCTATTAGCAGCAAACCACTTAACGGAACCCTGCATTAGCCGGGGCTCGGGGGTCTCTCTGCCCCCACCCGCGACTATTACACGTGTAATCATAACAATGGCCTCTGCTTGGCTTGCCTAATGGGACTTGCTGTTTGCTTTAGCTTCAGTCCACTTGGGGTGGGGTGGGCTGGCCTGGGGTGTCAGGTGGCTGCTGTGGGATGAGGCACTACTTCCTTCACATACTGCTGTACTTCCTTCACATACTGCTGGTAATACCAAACACAAAAGCACTACCTACCTAGCATGATGACGTCACCACCATGTGACCAGAAGTGACCGCTTGCGTACTGCTGTCAAAAAGCCAAAAATAATTCGACGTTCACGATCCTCTGCCTTATAGTAGTTTGGTCTTATACTCCAAAATAACTTGTAAAAGTTATTCCACTTGGTCGTCAGTCCAAACAAGCCGGAAAAGTGGACGCTTTTGCGGGCGCACTCCTTCTTCTACTGTTTTGTTGCGTCACGTGCTTATATTTACGCGTGTTTACAGCGCCACATGTAGGTGTGCCTTATGTACTACAAGTGTCAAGCTATTTAATTCTCAAACTTTCATTAACATTTGAACCCAACTCTGAAACAATGTGTTACTTTTGCCTTGGAAAAAGATAAATAATCTGGTCCAGGGTCAATTCTAGGGTCATTATAGAATATATATGAATTTCAAGAGCAATAATCAAGTATATTTGTACATTCCGCAGGGCCAATCAAGTGTAAAAATAAGCTAACCACTGTTAATATGAACACACACGCTCAGCAGCCAGCGTTGGATTGCGACAATCGTCCAGCCGCCAAGGAAGGAAGGTCATTAGCATCAGCCATTTTGTGCAACAAGAGGCAGTCAAGCTGTTCTCATTCACATGCAAATTTAACGAGGTGGCCGACCGGCTGCCATCAAAAGGGACCCAATTTGTTTCTAAAAGACTCGGTGCCGGCCTCCCCTCCCCGAGCCACCCCACGTCCAGCATCAGCAGCATCCTCACACGAGGAGCACTCCAACATGTACTTCCATCCTTGCAGGAGTAGCCCAGAGGTGGGGGCACCTCCCACAGTAGGAGCAGATATTATTAATCCTCACACTGACCAGGAATGACATGAATTGATGCAACTCTTCCACTTTTTCTGTCCTCATAGGATTCAAGTAGAATGAGTCGTTCATTAATTACCCACTGGTGA
Organism: Doryrhamphus excisus; assembly: GCF_037039965.1. Lineage (NCBI taxonomy): Eukaryota > Metazoa > Chordata > Actinopteri > Syngnathiformes > Syngnathidae > Doryrhamphus > Doryrhamphus excisus. The sequence goes on from NC_136361.1 coordinate 1,520,014, forward strand.
ACACTAGAGTTTTACTGATTCACTGGTACTCCATACTAAAGTCACTCCTCAGTGTGGAGTCGCTGTGGTATGAATAAAGTCAGTGATACTTCAGGACCTGTCCGCCATCTCCCTGGAGCAAACAAACTGGAAATCATTCCTGGAATCAACATTTCAAGCACATTCTTCTGCCAGATTCTGGGCAACCATGTGTAGAGGGGAGGAGTTTCCATGGCGACCCGAGCACCGTGCTTGATAAACCAACACGATGAAGACCAATCACCTGACGGAACAGATAGCGTGGTAACATCAGGCAAAGCTTATTTAAGAAGCAAGTTGAAATATGTGGCAAATATTTCAGCATGTGGAATAAGTTAGGGCGCCCCTGCCCACGTAGAGATGTGAAACCGTGTCCCCACCGCCACGATTTATTGCTCACTCTCCATCCGCTGTTGACTCTGGCTCAGTCAAGCCGAGTCGTACAACACGATGTGGTGTTTGCCAGAGAGGAGTCGTTACTCCACGCTGCTGAAGAACTTGCTACACCATCAAAGCCCCCCCCTCCTGAAACACGGAATCTATCTATTTGTTTATGTTCCTGCTAGAAGTGACACGGCCAACACATGTGGAGCGTAGCGCCCTGGTGGGGGGGCGTGTAAAGCTGCTGTACGTTGGAGTAATTACTCTCCCGGCTGCAGACCTTTATGACACTTCCTTGGGAATGTTGTAAGGGAAATGTCGCCATGGCGTTGATGCGGCGGCGCCGAGTGACACATCTCTACGGCAGAAGGCGAACGCGGAATATAAACAGGCTGCAGGAGGCTAACTCTTGGAGGTTTCTGATGCTATGAGGCCTGGATGACAAAAAGATGGATGACGCACGACAGCATGGCCCCCGACGGGAGTGACCGACTTATGTTACATAACTTCCCCTTGGGATTCATTGTGTATTATTAATATTATTATTATGATTGGGATAATACAACTATTACAATTGATAGACAAGAACACAATAAAAGAAAAGTCCAGTATTGGAAGAGTCATTCATAAAATTAAGCCCTTTAGGATTAAATATTACAAAAAAAATCATTTTATAAAACATCCTAACCCCCCCTGAAGACGCCCTGCAGCACAGCGACCCCTCCGTGATCCTCCACCGGGGTGTCAGATAAGGGCCAAAAACGGAGGAGATAATTGCGCCCTGGCTGGGAGCGGAGAAGACGCCTGGACTTCGGCCAACCATAACGTGCGCCCCCCCCCAGCAAAATGGAGCAGCGCTACTTATTGACAGGTATTCATTATTTAGCAGCTTGGTGAACTCTCTGACTCGGCGGCGTCAGAAGCCGGGTGGAAGTCGATGCGAGTGGAGCTGAGCTCTGCTATTCATCAGCCAGTGGAAACGTTGTTTACTGCCGGGGTCAGGGGCCTCGGCACGTTTGGGGGCGCGCTGAGAAGATCCATTGTTGTCCCGGCGCGGCCACAGTGGAGATCATATCTAGAAGGTCTTCAAGGCTGAAAATGCCTAAAAGCTTCTTTCATCAGATTGAGGACATCCGTCACATTATGGAGCTCCTGGAGATGTTTCCCCTTCAGCTACTAACTGAAAAGACACTCTGCTTTTTATGTGCTTCCTTCTCCAATGTGGGGGGGTTGACTATTCCAACCACATTTTCCCCTAGTTTAGAAGATCTCTGGGATAATTCCTCTTTACTCCTTTGGTCACCCGGTGGGGTGGAGCTCCTACTTAGCTTCTCCTATCCACATTCAAGCAAACCCAAACTCTGCAGCCCAGACCTTCTCATTTCAGGAGCCAGGAAGGTCCTATGTGGTTCAGGCGACTGCGGCGTCCTTCATCTGTGGAGCATTAGAACCAGGAGCAAATTAAGGCTGTCTCCTCAACACTGGGCAGACTTCTGCTGTCTGAAGGGGTGGGGTGGGGGTTGAGGGGTGGGGGGGGGGTCGCTAGAATACATTCCTCTCTGGAGTTCCTGCACTTCACATCAATGTTCCATTTCAGATCTTTGATGGTTGACAGGACCAGAGTCCAGGCTCAGAACCTCTTGGCAGGACAAGCAGATCCAAACCAACAAAGGAGTGACGCATCGGGAAGCTGCAGCGGCCTCATCAGTCTGGGAGATGTCTGGGAGATGAACGTTGATAAGTGATGGGGTGGAAACCTCCAGGAGTTGGACAAGGAGCAGAAACAGGTTCAGACTTCCTCAACTTCCTTCTGATGCTTGCCGAGTCGAAGTGTCGCCAGATGACGGCACATTTTCAACTTTTGAGGGCATATTTGCTTCCATTCCAAAACCGAAGACGCATTTGACCTGAGGTTCCATCACTGAGACGGGGTCACACAAGGTCAGCGTGTAGGAGGAGCTAAGTCCCATTCGGGGCGAGCTCAAAGCCGAGCCATTCCAGGCTACGGCGACCTGCTGTCACGGGAAGGGAACAGGAGTTAAGCCAGCGCTTCCTGTCGGACTGCGAGGCTCTCAGGTTCCACCTCTGCTCCAAATTATGGAGCGGGTCTGTCCCAGGTTCTCCGTCACCCGCCCCCACCGCTTTGCCCCCAAAGAGCACCACATATTCTCCTCAAACAATATGAAGATCGTAGACGGAACACGGTTGGCCTCACTTGGACTTCTAGGGAAAATTTAAAGGCGCTGTGAGCTGCTTCTCAGGTCTGCTGGTGCACAAATCATGGAAACGGTTGGCTGATGGAACATCTAGTGCTGCTCCACCATGGCTGGCCTTCTTGCATCAGCTTCCACCTGCTTCTCAGCATGTACTGGGTGACCGAATGTCCTGTCTTCCCAGGACAAGACGTTCATCCTATAACAGGCTTGATCATCACTTCAGTAAAAGTAAAAAAATATGAGAATGAAGTTGTGGAGACATCGTTATATACATATGTATACACACATATACGTATACACACATGCAATAGTACCCTGAAAAGTGCGTAGCGTGTCCCTGACCCGTGTGCCATTTGATGACAAAGCGTTATTACGGTTGTTATTTTAGAGTCCCTGTGTCCCGTACCAGCCCCAGGGGTGCTTTAAGGGCACCTTTGACTGGAATGGACCGGGACTGTACCATTTTGTCGAACACGGGTGTGAGCACGTCGCTTGTTTTACTGTACGTGAAGCGTGTTTACACTGAAACAGAATAAAGAAGAAGAAGAAAGCCAAAGACAATGTTGAAATAAAGTCGCAGGAAGGCAAACAGCGCTTGCGGTAGCGTGTGTGCGAGGCGGAGCAGAGACAGGAAGAGATGCCCAGCGGGAGGGCTCACTCATTATGATATCCTGTTACCGCCCGAAGCAGACGACCACTTACACTTTAGTTAACAATCTCTCCTTCTCCCCATCCTTCCCTCGGCGAGGGGACACGTCGGCCTGCCAACATTCAAAGAAAATATGATGAGAACCAGATTAAAGCTTTAAGGCCGACTGTTTTTCTTCTTCTTTCCTGCCCGTGATGACTCCACATCACAGTCGGAGTCTGACCTCTTCATTTCCTCCAAGCCAGCGCCGCTCATCAAAGATGGGCACAGGAGAGGAAGGGTGGACCCGGGGGTGACATGCGCCGCTTCGGTTACGGCCTCTCCTCGGCTTCCTGCTGCAGAGGAAGAGCGCCACGGGAAAGCACAGCAGATGATAAAAGGCAGACTTTTCCAGACGTGACATGCAAAAACGGTCAAAGAATTCAGTAAAAGACCAAAACAGATGCGCCCGCTTCCCCGAGCGGTCAACGCGTCCTCTTATTTGCCAGCGTCTTTCATGCAGAACAAAGTGGCTAACAACAAAGCTGCTTCATTTAACTTTGCTACGACTTTTTGTACAACAATAGAAAAATGGCGCCGGCTGGGGAACGTCTTTGGGTCAAAACACGGCAGACGTTTCATCTTACAGCGTTTGGTCTTACGGCGGTTAATATCGACATTATATGTTAGTGTTTCATAATCGGGGATTTCATGTTACAACCTTTGGCGTTCCATGTTTCGTGTTATGGTGTTTTATAATGTGGAATTTCATGTTTCAGCGTTTTACATTTCATGCTACGACTTCACATTCCGGCGTTACGTGTTGTAGCGTCTGATGCCAGGGCGTTGGTCTTATGGCGCTCATCTTCATGAAAACAAAGCGGAGTGTTTGTCATATCGGGAGCAACAGAAAGAGAGTATAACGATGACGGTCTGGCTGATTGCTATGATGGTCTACTTCCCTGCCCCCGCATCGTTATTCTTAGCGTGTGAACCCCTGAAGCCGAGACGCCGCTGTTTGGACACATTCTTCTCTTAAGTGTTGCTTTGCATCATGCACGGCCCCCAGTGGCTTACCGCTGTCATTAGTGGATGGAGGGATGAAGAATGACAAGAAGCACCACCCTGTTAAACACACACACACACACACACACACACACACACACACACACACACACCTGGGAGGCTGACGGAGAAACAACAGCAACTGAGTTTAAAGACCCCCCTTTTTTAGATCTTGAGATTTAATGCATTTCATAGCGTCCATCATTCCTGGTGTTTCAGCAGCCCCGTGATTGGCGGTTAAGCATGTCCCGACAGGAAGTTGAGGCGACATGGATACGCTTTCATCGAGCTCATTACGAGATGCTAAACGTGTGTTTCATAGTATTTCTGCGTCTGTTCTTCATCATTTGTTCCGAGTCAGACAATTAGTGTCCTCATGTTGTCAACAAATGTCCTGCAGATGCTGCGTTGATGGTGCGTGCGTGACATTATTTCGGCTCTTTTAGTGTTTACCTGCGGTGTTTACTTTGTCCCTCTTTGCTTTCATTCTGCTAGCAGGAGGAGAGAAGAAGAAACAGATGGGGGGGTGGGGGGGGGGGGTATGACAAAAAAAAAACCATGTCGGTCTTGTAAGGGGAGACAGACAAGGGACAAATATTCACCCCTGCTGTCTGCGTGACTCCCCAGGAAGCTCCATGAGCAGCCTGTGTACGAAGGCCGGACATGCAGACCTTCCTTTGGCCCCATGGTGGGTCATTTAGTCCTTCGTAGGGCGGACCGTTTCAGGGAAGGATACGGTGCAGCTCAGTCCATCGCCATCTTGGGCCCTCGGGTACTCCAGACGCAAACACACACACGCACCGTGTTGCGTGCGTCGGCTGTGTTTAGTCTTAAAAAGTGCAGGAAACACTCCCCCCGCCGCCCGCCCGCCGCCCGCCCGCCCCCCCTTTGAAGCCCGCGCATGCCCTCCAGCGCTTCTCCTGGTCTGAGGCCGACATGGATCCACTTAGAAGCTCAGCGTTAGAATGTTCATATTTGGTCTTTATGAGCATGTGCAACATACTGTTTATGTTACACCGCTCCATTCGCCCTAATAGCATGCTTGGTAGCGGTCCAAAGCATGACTCACGCAAACAGTTTGTGTCTGTCACAATAAATGGAGGAGTTGGGGGGGGGGGGGCAGTTTCTCAGGGACAAAAGTAGCATTTCCATGTCCATGTTATGTCCAGTTAGACCAGTACGGTTTATGGTTTCATCTCAAGTCCACATCTCTAAAGCAAGTCCTCAAATCAAGTTTATTTTAGTATACTTATGTTATATTATATGTAGTATACTTATGTATACTTGGGCGACTCAGACGACGTACAACCTGATTGCTCACAAAAATGAGCAACCAGGAAGAATTACACAACAGTTTTGCATACAATTACATAATTACATAATTACATATAATGTAAGAGAAACAATAAAGTGGGAGGAATAAATATAATTTACCATAATTATATGTAATATTATAATTTAATATAAGTGATACAACTGACCATTTTTTAAATTACATTTGAAAAGTCTATCACCATAAATATGACAGCAATTTAGATTAAGAAATTATATTTTATCATAATAATGAGTTATTAACATAATTTCATAGTAATATGTGAAGTCTTGCAATGTCTAATAATCCATTAGAAATTTCAACAAGCCGGAATGTGCTAATCTTAAAGGCATCTTATCTTATCTTATCTTGGTGGCAGGCAGAGTTCAAATGCTGGAAATGTCAATAAAAATATGTCGAGAAATGTTACATAATGGAAAAAAAAATGTTTCAGCCGTGTTTACAGCGGGCCCCACCCTGCGTGTAGACGGCCCCCGCCCACCCTGAAGGTGTTTTGCTGTGTGGTGGTCTTACATTGTGCCTGGCTGCTGTACCGACGGTACGATGGTACCTGGTGAAGTGGTTCCACGCTACGAAGGCGTGTTTTCGTCCTCCCCCCCCCAAAAGCAGATGAGATACGTCCGCACTGGTGGGCGGGGCTTCAGGGGGCACAAAAAGGGCAACCAATCGTTCCCAGGAGAGCAGGGGTGAGGGGCGGAGCTCCACGTCACCTGGGGGGGGTGATGAGACAAAAACAAAAATTGAAATACTTGGAAAATTAAAAAATGGAAACAAATTGTAATTGAAAGAATACATTAAAAAAAAGAGCAAAATGGAGACTAGTAGGCGTTTTAGGAAAGGAGGAAAGGAGGAAAGGAGGCTGTCAGATGAGTAGTTTGTGCTTCAGCGTGTGTGTTTTGGCCGAGGACGAGACATTCCATAAAAGTCAAATGTTTCATTTTCATATTTGTGTAAGCAACATGAAGAAGTTGGGAGGGAAAAGCAGCAAGCGTTTGTTTCAAGGATGTAAAGCAGGATTTGCTGATGTCCGACTCGTCTCTCTGTGGCCGCACGAGAAATTCCTCCGTGTTTTGTCGGTCAGGCCTCGAGCAGGATGACCTCAGACTGACCCCCGGGAGCGCTACGCCGGCCCCGCTCGGCCGGGCCCGCTCGGCCCCGATAATGAGATCATTAGCAGCAGTTAATTAAAAACGATGCGTCTTCTGAAGCTTTGGCCCATACGGCATTGTGTCCAAACAATTGCGTCCTTGTGGGTGTCCGAGGATGAAAGGGTGAGCCAAATGGAGGAGAACGCCCATTGTCCTCCTCCTGAGAAACTGTCTTCCCTCGCTTTTTGCCTTTCAATGAAGGCTTTGTTTGCACGTTGGGGTTCGGGGGCCGTCCTCCCAAGTTCAGAGGGACTGGACTGCACTGGTCTCAGCTCTACCGGGCTGGCGTCCCCGGTCCCGGGCCCGGGGATGGACGGTTGGATGGCGACCAAGCAGTGAAAGCTTCCTGCTTTGTCATTTCATTCAGTCGTCTGGACCAAACCATTGTCCGTTTTCTACCGCAGTGGCTCACTCTAGTTTCAGTTTGGTTCAAACCAACTGGAGTTTTTGCCACGACTTGGCCACCATCTGGGTGGGTACCCATGTACCGGATACGTGCTGGTCCTGATGCCTCGGAGGACTTGGCGTTGGTAGGTCCAGGTTATAGCTCGATGGCTAGCTCAGGCGGGTCACACACACACCAGGCTTTTCCGCTCTACGGAAGACCCTCACATGAAGACTAAGGCATCGAACTTCAGCTGTGGAATTTCCCTTTTAGGGTATTGTTAACCCTGTGATGTAAAAAGGGTCCCATGTAGGTATCAGCCATTAAAAACGATAATGAACGCCTGCTCAGTGTTTGCCTTCCAGACGCTCCAAGACATTCATTATCTGCCGAGTCCACACGGCTGATGGCCAACAGAGCCTTGAAAGGGTAACACGGCGTACAGACCTTTTCTATTCAAAAATATCTCTTGGTCTGCTGCCGCTGTCTCGCATATCATGCGTGCGTGACCTTCAGAGGACCCTGGGAAGGACGTACATCTGCACTGCTAAAAATGAGGCCTTCGGGAGATAAGCGCCCAGCAAAAATAAAGCAAAGTTGTTCTTTATTTTGGACCAAGCAGTCCGAGCTTGAGGACGTTAATGATGTTGTTGACCCCGACATCGGTGGGTGTAAACATACGAGGGTTTATGAAGGTCAGTCCCGGGTAAGGAGGGAATATTATTGTCTGGAGGCACCAACAGCAAAGTCCAAACGGTATCTGCACCGTGTGATTCATGGCTCGGTGACATGCACAAACAACAATTGGTTTCCGTGTGTGGAAAAACAGCGTCTTTGTGATTTCACACAACCTGTTCCTGCACAACGACGTGCTTTCCTCCTCCGAAGCCTTGGAAAAACAAAGCCCAAACCCTCCGCCGGTCCGTCTCTATTGCAGACTCGCGTCATTCCTGACATTCTCCTTCATTGCATAAACGGACTGGAAGCCGAGCTTTGGCGCCTCCTCGCCCCGAGCGGGCCTGAAGGTGTGTAATTAGGCCTAATTGCTGCCGTTGGTGTAATGACATGATTTACTTGTACTGCAACACAACAATCACAACAACAGCAGCAGCACGTGGACACCGACTGGAACGCTGCACAAATCATTACAACCTCAACGGCAACCCAGAGAAACGTCTGGCTAGTCATGCTAAAGTCTTAGCTAACATAGGAAGAGACAACGGAGGGCAGACTCGCATGCCCAGACACCCAAGGCAATTTGGTAAGCATGTGGAGGACTTGAATGCGTCATGGAGCGTATTGCAGCCACTAGAACAGGGGTGGGCAAACCTTTTGACTTGTGGGCCGCATTGAATTAAAATTGTGTGTGTGGGGGGGGGGCAGATATATATTTAACATACACACACACACACACTATTTGATGCTTATAATTCTAACAGTCCGCCTTGAATATTTGTCTAATTTTATCTATAAATGTGTCAGACTATCAGCTACATGTTCAAACTCTGAAAATTAATTTACAGTTTTTTTTTCACTGAATAAGATATCCGACTTGAAAGTCATGTTGCTACCTTATATGTTAAAATTTGAAAAAGTAACTGGCGGGCCGGATTCAAACGCTTGGTGTGCCGTATTTGGCCCCCAGGCCATAGATTTCCCACCCATGCACTAGAAGGAATTCTTTTATAAATGTAAATATCACACCCTTTTTGGCAATTCATCTTCACAGATTTCACAAGAACCTCGACTTAATCTTGCGTGGACTCGAGTTGTCTTTTGATGGAATCAAAATCTTCGTATCAATATTTTTAATTGTTTTTTCAATTTTTTTAAATCTCGGAATCTCTTCAAATAGCGGGGATCTGCGGTCCCTCAAATTTCATACTTGAACAAAACAGCAAAAGAACAAAAGCATGGATTGTCCATCAATGGAGAAGACCAACCACGTGTTTGGAGGTTCCTCAGCCATGACCGCCTTAATGTCAAAATGGAATCCTTTCTTCCAACATCACATGTCCAAAAGAAATGTACAAAACAAGTATTACAAGAAGTGTTACTTGGGTATTACAACCACGTACTGCTTCAGTGGAATTTATGCTTTACAATGGGGTTTTCCATAGACACTTTTCTTTGGATTCTTCAGACTTGACTAGACATGGATATGTTGTCCAGGACCGGTTTCTCCATTAGCTTTGCTAATATGACTTGAACGGGTTTGTTGCTTGAAAGCCAGAGAAGACAACACGGCTCATCCGCCCATGAATTCCTGCACTGACTGAATAGTTAGTCACGGGATTCAAACATAGCAATTATGCAAATACTTGCACACGCACTGTAGATGTCCAACATGTTTCCTCCTTCAAGACCCAGCAAGCCTCACCTCTGCAGCGCCGCGCTTTGGGATGATGTCAACAGTGTTATTCTGAGATGTACTTCCAGAAGGGGCGTGGCCGCAGCGAGAACTGCTCTTTTCATGTGCCTCGAGCTGAGAACTTCCCAAACCAATACTTAGAGGGGAAAACAGACATGAAAGATATCTGCGGTTGTTTGCGGCACAATAACCCGAGTGTTGACTTGAAAGTTCTCGTCTTTTGACAAATCACAGAAGGGTTTTTTTGCTTCAACTTTCAAAATCTGTTCTTTATGGTGCAGTTGTTTTTTTGGAATACACACGTGTGTTCCATTAGCGTACTCTCACACAACAGCTCCAGTTGGACAAATACTTTGTGCCCTCAAGTCAGGAATATGATGTCACACATCCAAAACACGTCTGCTGTGCTTTCACATCTCGAAGCGTACACAAGTCGACATCCTGGAGGAGATCATTTCACATGTTCACCTGGCTTATGGAACGATGGAACATGCTTCCATACGGACAAGGCAGGTACAGTAGACCCCCGCCTTTTTTGGCCGTTACTGTCTGAGACCTGGAACGGGCCCGTGGCCTGAAAATATGATTGAACTTAACAGCAAGGATTGGAAAATCAGCAAATTATTAATAGAAAAAAAAGTCATTCTAGTGGGAAAAAAGTTGTCATTTGAGGAAATACAACTATTTATGAAAGTAATTTCACCAAATGATGTAAGAAAAAAATGATAGCTATTCTAAAAAAAAAAAAAGTCGTTTTACAAGAATAGAGCCAAAGCTGACATGCAGCATATCTACTGTACAAAACATCAACACAGCCAAGGGGGCGACAATGGGGGGGTTAATCTGCGAACACCTGACCCAACCCCTCAGCCTGGCGCCAGGGAAGCTAGCGCTAGAAGCCTGCCTGAGGTTGAGGCCGGTAGTGGCAGTTTGAAGAAGTCGAGTCGGCGTGATTGATCTGTTGAGGCACGGCGGACAGCTCCAGCTGGAGATCAAAGCGCAGCCTCTCCTGCGCTGAAGACGAGGGGGGGGGGCAGCTTTGGAGGTGCGGCCCCGCCCCCACGTCCACTCGTGCCAGATGTTCTCATCTCTCCGTGTCCCATCGTGCTTACTAATTGCACAACACACCGTCTGCTAAGTCCGTGCCCCCCCCGACATTAAACCTCAGTGCCTGGTGGGATGCAGGAGTTCCACAGCCAACCCATCTCCAGGAGCACGGCCTCCAGCTCAGAGGTTTGTACCAAGGACAGGAGTTGTTGCCTCCAAACGTCCATCCAGGGTTGCGTGCTCATCCCTGCTTTTTCCCTGGTGACTCATGAGCAGGGTTGGCCCCGGGGCCCGTTCCGCTGGCACCAGCCCTCCTTCCCCGCCATCATTATAGGTATACTGTGTCCATGAAGTGGTGGGGGCTGAAAATGAGTGCATGCGGGGACAGATAATGACAAGGTAGAGGGAGGCAGCAGACATGACACTAGCTTTTAGCCAGGCAAACTGGCTCCATGTGTCCGCAGTCAGTCTCGTCGTCTGCCTCCTCCAGACCGCCATCACCTGACCCCCCCGGCAACCTTCCTGGTCAGCAGGCCCCATGAGAGGCGCCGAGTCAGGTGCCTCCTCCCCATCTGTCCTCCACAGGCCAGATGGGAGATAAGCGGCTGCGTGGAGCAGGTGGTTCACGTCTGCACGCCGGGATCCTGCTATCTCTGGCTGCATGTGCACGTGCACGTGCACACACACAGTTACTCATCTGTCATCAGCGACCTTGGTCAGATCCAGACAGCCGTCCTATCTGCTTCCATGGACCTTCACCCCAGTGCACCTGTGCTGCTGAGGATACAAGGACGGCCATGATTGTATTTGTGAAGCCTCTCGCTGACCCGCTATGAGACGTAATCCCCCCTCCCCCAAGGTCTCCTCCCTGATGGGCATGCCTCACCGGGAAGGTGTCCGAGCTACCCGAACAGGCAACCCTCCTCATTAAGGAGATTAATATTAAAAGTTTAATATTAAGAGTTTGATTATTAACATTTGACAATTAAACAAATATTAAAAAAACATCTGAAAATTACAACATTGCATATCATAGAATGACTTTTTCCTCTTAATATTTCATTTCGTTTATTATAAATAAGAGCTATCTGTGGCCATTTCTGCTTTTGCCCTCATCTACAGTATTTTAGCTTTCTGTTAATACATTTTCTTCTCGTAATGATGAATTTAATCTAATTTATTCTCATAACTGACTCATTTTTGCAGCTTTATTTTATTAAAATATATTTTAATAACATGTAGCACGGCCCACTTTGAACACCCCTGCCCTAGGACCACTGATAACCCTGAAAAAAACCAAAAGATGTCCAACTTCCTGTTACTCCTGTACACTGTTTGATGCTTCCTGTCGCCATGTGTACCACGTAGAAAAGTATCTTTGGGTCATGCATGGATTTCGCTTCCTTTTTGAGATCCCTCAGATCTTTTCGTGATCATTCATTAACCGGCAGCGAAGGAAATGGATTTTAATTGACAAGTTTGAGGTCAAGTCGCGAGTGTCGCATCCCGGCGCCCTCACCCTTCACCCCATCTGCTCGCCGTCTGCGTCTGTGGTTGTCTGGATTCCGCACGCCGCGCCGCTCGACGCCAGCGTTGCCTTGCGGAGTTGGTGGTGCGACTCCGCTTTTGAAGCGGCGGGGAGAGATAGGATCTGCTCTCTGATCTCGCCATAATCACATTAGCCGCGTTTGAAGTTTGTTTTTCTTCCCTTCGCAGGGAAGCGCTCCGGGCAAATAAACTATGAAATATATTTCCAGAAGATCACAAACAGGCAGATAGAAAAAAAAGAGGGAAGATTGGTCTCGTGTCAGCCAACCACCTCTGCCACCGTCTCTTCCTTTATGTCCTCCTCGCTTTCATATTTAGCTTCCTTCTTTGCTGCTCACTGCTGGTTAGCAAGCTAAAGTCACGTCTTGGCCCACTTGAGTTTATTTTTACTCCCGAGTGTGTGTTCATGAGAAAAACAAGCTGTGTGTTTTATTGTGAGGCAAATATGGTTTTATGTTTATGTCTTGTGTCCATTATTATGGACGGTATCTCAGCTAGGATACACCACATTAGCGTCACAATGACCTGCTATGATAATCTGCCTTAAAAACAAGTCCACCACATGCTGATCACCTGATTCCAATAGTCTTGGGTATCGGGGCATGCGAGTCTGCCCGTCACTGTCTCTATCCTTCATATCATCACCACCACTTCTAAAATACGTTGGGACATTTTGGGTGACTCGGCTGCCATGTATGAATTATAAAAGCATGGTTTTGCTGACAGAGTATAAAAAATACAATAAGGAAAAGCATTTTAAAAATCATGCAAAATATGAAATATCATAAAATGGGGACTAGCATGCATTGCACCATCGCCCCAGATATTTTGATATTGGGGGGGTATGGTTCATGTTTATCCTTGGAAACACTGACACACAAAAACGAAGCTCACATTACTGGAAAACATTCCAGTCCAGTCAGCAGCACTCCAAATTTCTTCCAATTTTCTCCTAAATGATCTCCAATCAGCTCACATTACGGGCTTGCTACCTCAACCTGGAGCCGACCCCGCCTATAATTTCAACACCCCCCTTTTGAAAAGGCAAGATAAAATATCAAAAGGGTACATACGCAGCTACACGCTTCGAATGTTGCCCTCAGAACAAGTGCTGCTTTATTTGAGCAGCAGCCGTGTTGGGGGGGGCGAGGAAGCCATAACCTCTGTGAGTGATTTAGAAGCTCCTCCATGGTGGTGTGGCCATAATTATGGCTGTGTGAGATTGAAGGGTAGGAGGTAGATGCTGGAGCCCAAACTAAGATTAGAAGTTTAAAGGGACAGGAGCGGAGGCATGGGGTGAAAATGAAAGACCAAATAAAAGGATGAGGGTCGCAAAGCAAACAGATTTAAATAGCACCCCCGCCCTGATTTACCCCCCTACATCATCTCCCACCCCAACTCTGCGTCCGCATGAAGCTAAAATAGCGAAATATGTGCTCAGAGAAAGCTGGCCGGGCTTCCAGGCTGCGGCAGGAGAATGCGGATGATTTCACCACGCTGGACCCAAATGAGGTGGTGTGGAGCCAGGGCTGTCAAGGAATGCTTGAATAATGTTTGCTCTGTGAGGGCACTCTGGCCCGCTATCTGCTAAGTCCTGCTACACGACTGCACACAGCCACGGAATTTACAGCCGTAAGAAAACAAACACGCCAGTGACTTATGCACGTCTTCCCAACACATTCAGATAAGGCTCACCAGTGCTTTTCCTGCAGCGGTCCTTGGGTTTTCCTTACTAATTTGTCGGGACCGGCTCTGTTAGAGGGTGAAAGTCCCCCACTTTCTGTGAAACGAGACGAGGCTCGGCGTCTGGAGGATGGTTTACAACTGAACCCAAACTGGGGAGATAAAAGCAGTTCCAAAGGAACTGCCAGCAAATGTTAGGCCTTCACTAGGACTTCTGTCAGGTGGTACCATGGGTGTAAACCTCCTGGGGGCCTGCATAGGGGTGAAAAACAGAGTGGAAAATATTCCATTCCAACAAGATAAATGCAAAAAAGTAATTTTCCCAGTATCAGGCAAATGGCAAGAGCCTCGGATCGTCACCATCCTCCTTAGGATCTGTTCCCAACGTACGAAATGGAAGGAATATAAACCAACAGATTGTTTATCTGATCCGATGATCCTGTTGGTTACGTGCAAGGCCCTAGTTACCGTCTCCAGGTAGGTAAACTGACTACGGTTGGAAGGCGGCTGGGGCCCGGACAGGAGAATTAAGGGATTGGGAAAATCCAGAGAGCCCCTGCAGGTAGTTCCATGTGTTTTTGTCAGGCATAATAGCCCATTAGTGCCGTGTGTGTGGCTCTAGTTTCTGGCTGAGATTAAACGTATTAGCTGAGGGATACCTGAGCGACAGCGCTAAGCTTTCCGCTGCACGGAAGGGAATGGGCCTGAGGGAGGGACACTTCCAATTTTAATACCGAACCACACCAATCGTTCTATGGTTGGAGTCACAGGTCTGCTCCTGGTTCCTGTTTTTCCCACAGTCTGTGAACAAGTCAGGTTACGTCAACTCTAAAAACTGCATGAACGGGTGTGCTGTGATTGACAGGCAACCAGGCGAAGGTGGATCACGTTATGACAGTCACTGGGATGGACGAGCACTATTCCCAAAAGACATTTAAAGGCTGCCTCAGGTCAGAAGCAGGAATGAAATAGAAATAAAATATTCCCACATCATGCAAAGAGGTGACATTAGAGACAGCCAACCAATGCATAGCAACCCTATATTAAGATTCCACTCATCCCGAGACCACCGAACTGTTTTATGACATTTTCCATTTCCATTGCTTTTGTTTGTGCCCCTACCGCAGCGTCGTTTAGACATAATCCCAGCTAATCTTGGCGTTTTGGGGATTTCTCTCAGTTGCGTCTCTCCCATTTCGCCATTCACGCAGGAACAGTAACGTCTTATATCGCCTAGCGTGGCTGGAGGGGAACTCAAGCTCGTCATCGGCACTTTCTTTTGTCCTACGCGGGCACATGAAAGCCATCGCTTTCTGGCCCCCCCACATCCTGCTCCTGCACGGTAATCCTCCATAATCCTGCTCCAGCAATTTTCACCCTGCAGCTTTCCAAGCTCCGATTCTCTACCACCTCGCCCTCCTGATGCACCCTGGACGTTTCTGCTGCACATAAAGCAAAGACGCCAACCTCATCATCGGAGGCCCACGTGGAAGGACACTGCTGGATGTTCTGCGCTCCTACTTCATTAGAGAGATGCAATGACATAATGTCATGGAGTTTTATTACCTGCTGGATTAAAAGTTTTGTTTATGGAGTGAACTGAAAGCAAGCGGTCAGGATGTGGGCTTTCATGAGGAAATACTGGAGCGCCTGTGGCCCACGTAATCATCTTACCCAGAAAACAATCTTTTGTGGCTTTGTGTGTCTCGAGGAGACAAGGAAAGGAAACGAGGAAAGGAATTAATGAGGCAACTTTTAATGCTGTGGTCAATTCCCATTCATTTATGGTGGCGGGAGGATTGGACCACCTCAGGGTACATTTACCAAACAAAGATCTCATAAAGACGTCTTTGGGTCTTTGGAAAGTCACGGTCCACAACTTTGTCTAAACTAGAGTATCAACTGGTGGCTCGGGACCCCAATGTGGGTCACAGACCCGTTCTGGTCAAGTCAAAAATTACAGTAATTGGTGGTATTTTTAAAAAGTAGAATATACTGTATACAGTAAAACAGCAATGAGACACAATAGGCCGTTCATGGTGGAAACCAAGCAGCAGCATCACGACTCCATTTTCTAAACGTAACCCCACCAGACTTCCCCATGTGATGGGCGCTTTGGATTGAGAGGACTTTGCTCCCTTGTAATTAGCCAAAACAAATAAAGTGCAGATACCATTAGCAAGTTCCTTGTTGTGTTAGTAAATCAGCAACATCTGCTGCCGCTCCGCTCCTCCGTTTGAAGTGGGCCAAGCTTTAGAGCGACAGCTAATAGGGCCAGGCTGGTCCACATCCATCTCTGGCCTAACAAGCACTGCAACGACCGGCATGTTGATTTTTTACATGCTTTGACTTTCAGGGGAACGTACATTTTTGGGGAAATGTATATTTTTTAAATTCCAAACAATTATTGCATGGATACTTTTGAAACTACGCAGTTCTGAGGAAATTACATGTGGAGTAAATGTAAGTATCTATACAAATTATACCTGAATACGCAATAGACTAAATATGTTTAGCATATTCATATTGAATGAACAAAACATTGGCCATCATCAACGCTATACTGGGAGTTCACGCAGAGCAGCAAAAACAAGTCGTCTTTAGCATAAACGGCAGGAAACCGACATGATTCATCACAAAGAGGTGTGCTCCACGGCGCCCTCTAACAGGACTAAAAGTTACTCATACAGAACCAAACAGGAAACAGATGCCACAGAACAAAAGCCCAGAACAGGAAATAATGGCAGAAACAGGAGTCAAACAAACCTAAAGTCCAATCTGTCAAGTGGAACCTGACAAGTCCATTTTCCACCCAATCTAAATGATAACACACACATGTACACACACACTTCGACAGTCATCCCATCCTGTCATTGCTGCATTTCCAAAAGGTTTAAGGTATTCCAGCCTGGATGCTCCACATTCCCAGCTGTACGTCTGGCCAGAATGAAGCCATAACACTACAGCAGCCAGTTGCTGAAGGAAACACTGCCTGCGTGTGTGTGTGTGGGTGGGGGGGGGGGGGGGGGGGGGTATGTGCATCCATGTCCAAGTGTAAAGCATGTGTGTTGATGACTTCATCCTCAGCCTCGTCTCAAGCAATGGAGCATATTTTTAAATCGTGTGTGTGAGAATTGTTGCTGCAATGCCGTTTCAAATTACAGCCGGGCCTGCGTGGGGATTAAATTGGGGGGGGGGGGGGGGGGGGTTGACACTCAGCTGTTAAGACTGAGGTGAAGCATAGCGTTAAATCTGAGGGATGAGGATAGCGTATATACAGGTAGCACTTTATTGTGTGTCCATGTTGGCCTTCAACCAAAGGATGCTGTTTCCATGTTGGCCTTCAAGGTGGACCTTCAACCAAAGGATGCCGTGTCCATGTTGGCCTTCAAGGTGGACCTTCAACCAAAGGATGCCGTGTCCATGTTGGCCTTCAAGGTGGACGTTTGACCAAAGGATGCTGTTTCCATGTTGGCCTTCAAGGTGGACCTTCGACCAAAGGATGCCGTGTCCATGTTGGCCTTCAAGGTGGACCGTCGACCAAAGGATGCCGTGTCCATGTTGGCCTTCAAGGTGGACCGTCGATCAAAGGATGCTGTTTCCATGTAGGTCTTCAAGGTAGACCGTCGATCAAAGGATGCTGTTTCCATGTAGGTCTTCAAGGTGGACCGTCAACCAAAGGATGCCGTGTCCATGTTGGCCTTCAAGGTGGACCTTCGACAAAGGATGCCGTGTCCATGTTGGCCTTCAAGGTGGAACTTCGACAAAGGATGCTGTTTCCATGTTGGCCTTCAAGGTGGACCTTCGACCAAAGGATGCCGTGTCCATGTTGGCCTTCAAGGTGGACCTTCAACCAAAGGATGCCGTGTCCATGTTGGTCTTCACGGTGGACCTTCAACCAAAGGATGCTGTTTCCATGTTGGCCTTCAAGGTGGACCTTCAACCAAAGGATGCCGTGTCCATGTTGGCCTTCAAGGTGGACCTTCGACCAAAGGATGCCGTGTCCATGTTGGCCTTCAAGGTGGACCTTCAACCAAAGGATGCAGTGTCCATGTTGGTCTTCACAGTGGACCTTCAACCAAAGGATGCCATTTCTACATCAGCCTTCACGGTGGTCTTCGTAGCACAGCAGAGGCCATTCTGTAGGTCCGAAGCATACGCATCCATCGTCCATACCTCCAACAGGATAAAGGCTGGAATGGAGGTGAGCAACGTGATAGACTCCTGCAACACACTTGAGATATGAAGGGGAACTTTGAGGAACGACTGGCAACATTCATGGTCTTCATTTGTAGTCTGTGTTGCTGGAGAACGGTAGGGACGTAGGTGAATAGCGGCCATGTTGGAAGGTCTGTCTTCATTTCTCGGTCCAAGCCAACGGAAAGGAACCAAGTCATTTATTTTCAGGTAAGCCATCAAAATAATGAGTCCAGTTCCTGACATTGCAGCTTTCATGTGGTTGACTTTCAAGTGTGTGTTTGTGTGTGTGTGTGTGTTTGTGTCTCTATCCGTCTCCACCACAGCCAAAGTCTGCCTCGTCCTCCCCTCTCAAACCCCCCCCCCCGATTCCTTATGCATCAACTTCCCCCACATTCCAGCATTTCAGTGCCATAAACAACTATTACCTTAATGGTTACTTAAATCATTAAAGGCGGAACATGTGTGCAAGCGTTGTGGCCAATCAAGAGAGCTGGAGGGAGATTGTGGTTGGCTGCCTCAAGTGCCTGCACCTTGTTTAGGCCGTCCCACTATAATTGGATGCTCTTTATAGCTGGAATTATGGGAGGAAGAAGCAGCGGGACGGCCTGGAAAAAAGCATAAAGCCAAGGCGGCGGGGGGGGGGGCGGTTTTAGCAAAGATGCAGACACATTGAAACGGTTAGTGGCTCCATGGTGGCAGGTAACAACCCACTCTTTAGCCACGTCCAATTCCAGGGGCTGCAGCCCCCCCAAGGACCCGGCCCAGGCGGTACACAGAGGCCACTCCTTTGGAGAACACTTCCTGGTTCTGTCACGTACTCCACTACTACTACACTTTATATCAAATCGGTTTGAACATTTTTGGATTTCAATTATTTTCTATGGGAAAACTTGCTTTGGTTAGAGTCCCTTTTTGGTTTGAGTTGGACCCTCTGGAACGGATTCATGATGTCCAGCGAGGCACCGCTGTATATGTAACATGGATCGACTGGTCTTAGAACTAGGTTCAAGTACTGGAGGCCGAGTGTGCGAATAAAGACACCGACAACAAATATACAAACTACGTACGTCCAAGATTGAATTTTACTACAAAATACATAATTAAATTTATACACAAAGGCTGCTGGCTGGCTCATCACATTGGCTGATAGATCCTGGACTCCTGTAGCCAAACTTCTGGTCTACAGTGCTGTGAATGAATGAGATCGGGAGCTTGGTGAACTTGCTCTTGTAACTTGTTGGACTCACCAGCGCTAAATAATAGATATATGAATAATAGATATAACCCAATGTGTCTTTATTCCTCTTTTTTTTTTTCTACCAATGTAACCTATACTCTGCAGCGACGTAGCTCGAATTCGGCTGAGGGGTTATGTTGTACTTCTCCCTCTCAAAGGTAAACCAAGTTCTTTCTCGTGTCCACCGCTGCTTCTCTTCAGCCCAAATTAGCAGCGACACAACTTTGGTCTTGTTTTGGACTCCACGTCTCCACGGCCGGTGTGAAAGCGTTCTTGAGCTGAAAGCATTTTCCAGCTTGCATAATGCATGAGCCAATCAAGAGTACTGTGGGACGGGAGTGCTGAAACGCTGAAACACGCCAACAAAGGCGGCGCTGTGCCGTCAGGCCAGAGGTGGACGTCGAGAAGGTGTTCATTTCAGTGACGCCTCTTTAACGGCGTGACAAAGTTACTGCTGCAGGTGAGGACAGCGCAGGGAGGCGCAGGCTCGTGTCGGGGTCTCGGTGGCGCTGCATGACAACTCTAAAGTCAATAGCGAGTCCAAGTAAGTGTGAGGTCAACGGGAGGGTTTTTTTCCAGCACCCCTGGTCGGGCTGTGGGTTCCCACGCTGCTGGATAAAGACTTTCCTGATGTCTCCGGTGGGAGAGGTTACAGCAGGAGAAATTGAAAGAAAGGCCTGGAAAACGGCAACTTCTTTGACCAACGTAAACAGATCATAAAATGGCTTCTCAGTCGGACTGTGGGAGCGGCGTGGAGTCCAGGAGTCTCTGGTTTGGGTCACATGGCGTCAGAGGGTCATGTCACTAACTAAGTCAAACGTGGGTCGTGGAGCCCAAATTTATTTTGACTTTTTTTAAAGCTTCCTTTTTGGGTTGACTATATTGTCACAGACTGCTAGGCAAATATTATTATTAATATAAAATACATCAACACAACCTGTCTGTTTTTTATTATTTTGTAAAAAAAATTAATATTTGTCAAATTTTGAATCTTTTGGCTTATTTCCTTTAATTTCTACATACAAAAAATGAATGCATATTTGCACACAGTTATGTCAGTCCTAATTTCTTTGACAAAATGCTTTTAGACATTCCTATAAAGTGATTATGTGTAATGTTTTCATAGATAAGAGTTGACATTTAAAAGTAAAATTTGACTAAAAGTATACAAATATAACTCAAATAATGGCAAAAATCAATAAAAAAAAGTGTAAAATAAGGAAATAAAAATGGATCCCAGACTAAAACCATTTGAGACCTGGTCTAAGTCCTGCCCTCTCAAACCAACCCGAGCTGCAGAGAAGCTGTTTTAGAAATAAACGCATCATTGTATGTCACTCTGCCCACCGCCATTAGTGCTGTGCAAACATGCAACACCTAGCAACAACAACACTGCACCTCCGCCAGCGGGACGTTTTAGATAGAAAAGGAAAAGAAAATAGGAGCTTGAATGAAAAAAGCATTTGAATGTTTCACCATCCAACTTGGCCTGGCCTGATGTGATGGAAAAATCCAAAACAAAATGCAGCTATGCAGATTTTTGCACATGACGTCATCAAACGCCTCGCTGCAAGTCATGCCAGCACGTTTGGTCCCTGCCAGCTCGTCCCATGAAAAACAAAGTGAAGCAAGCCGCAGCAAATCCATTTGAATGACAGAATTCCGAGGTGGGCACAGCCCAAAACGGAATGACGTGCCGAGGAAACGCAGCGGGTCAGAGCGGCATGAAAGTCTTCCAGCACGCATGACATCATGGAGTCGCTTTTACACCTCACGTTCAACGTCTTTTACCGCTGAAATATTCCCCACAAGAGGCCGCAGGCGACAACAACCGACCTGCGGCTGAATTTTTGTACACAAATTTGAGCAGGAAAAGGTTGTTGCGAGTTCATCCAGTGGGCATCCGGGAAGTGAGAGCCGTGTGGTTTGCTTGGGGGGTTGCCACTGTTGACACTGGCACAACCAGACGTCAACGCCAGGCAGGCACAGCGCGCAGTTTGGGGATTTCAGAGATTTTCTTTGTATTTCTGGAACTCACATGGTGTGTAATGATGTGTTTAGGAGCATGCCGTTGTGGGATCAACAGGCGGGATGCAAAACAACAAATTCTGGGACAAACATTGCATTCCTGGTATTACTTCAGTAAAGGTTAACGATACTTTTACACTACGATCATGGCAGTTTATCGAGGAGTAGCAGCTCCAGACCGCTCCTCCGTGGCACCAACTCATTTAGGCCTCAACGTCTAAAAGTATGCCTCTTTTTATTTTTATTCATACCTATGACTATTCCCATCATATAATAACTCTAGTAACATACTGTACATTTCTCCACAACATAATTTTCCCCCAAATAATTTAGTTTAATGATTTTATGCAAGTAAATTCCATTAATTTTCATATTAACTATTGCATCTTTTGTGTTTATGCTATAAAACAAGGCTTCTTTTGACAAAAAGGGTATAAAACATGAAAAGAACGTAAAACTATCTACAGAGAGATCTAGAGAAGTCTGAATGGGACTTTTATGAGCAGGAACACTGATGGATCCCAGTGCCTTTGGGCAAAAAAAAAAAAAAAAAAAAAAAAACGTGGAGGGTGCTTTCATATATATATTTTTTTTTTACTGATTTTTTTCAGATTTGACCTTTTTCTTCATTTCTAAAAAGGCACCACGTGTTGCCAATGACCCGGCGCTGCAGTTTGGACACCCTGGCTTAAGACGGCCATTGATGTTGACGCTCAGATTAAAGATTATAGCAGGCCGAAAGTTTGAACTGCGGTGCGTTCGAGGACTGACGACATCAAGCAGCAGACTGGAATGTAAAAGGATGTGCATGAGTGATTTATTATTTATGAGTTATTATTGGACATGCTTGTCCCTGTGTGCATCGGCGGAAGCCACCAAGTCCATTTTTTGTGCGCAACGTGGGGAAGCGGCCATCTGGCAAACGGGGCCAGCCGGTGTATCATTTTGAGTTGAAGGCCCCCGGTGGCCATGTCCGCTACCCCCCCCCCGTACGAGCCGAGCGTCAGGAGCCATAAAACATGATTAAGTGAAGGAGCCGTGGCCGTAAAAGTTGGCCTCCGTGGCTGGCGGATGAAAAATGACAGCGAGGTAAGTTGGAGCACGGGAGCCGGTCTGGAATCTTTGGTAATGATTAAAGTCTTGTTTCGGATAACCAGGAGCAGGCCCACACGGACAGCATGATAACAAGGAGAAGGGAAACATCTGCCGTCTACCGTCTCCCATCATGGCTTTCCTACTGATTTAAGACATACTAGCAACACGCATGTCTGAAAATTTTACGCCTGTTATCGTCACAGCTACGCAAACATCACGAGCACGCGTGGAGATGCTGCAAAACATGACTGATATCAGGCATCACATGTACATATGGGTGGGCCCCACCAAGGAATAATAATCATGGAAAATGATCCACGAACAGAATCCGAGTCACTGTAGACCAGGGGTGTCCAAACTTTTCAGCGAGTGAAAAATGAAAGGATGACATTTTGAGAAGTATTTTTAGTTAGTTAGACAAGTTGGAGCGGCCAATTAACCTAGCATGTTTTTGGAATGTGGGAGGAAACCCGAGTACCCGGAGAACACCCACGCATGCATGGGGGTGTGTAGGATTGATCGGGTCAGGAGGTCATGTCCAAATGATGGGAGGATCATGTCGGAATATGACGGGAGTGAAGTAGTATCACTCCATGTGAGAGGTTGGAGAAAAGGACAGGCTTCAGAGCCTCCTACCAGACCATCCAGACGGTGGATGTCCAGGATCCCAGCCTTGCTTCTTAGCTCGCCATCAGTGGATCGGATCCCACAGGCGGGGATGCCTGGCCTGCATGGACCCAACAATCCACTTCAAATCACTCAGGCTAATGCTACATGAACATTAGCAAAGCAGGACAATGTGCTTCATATACATAAATCATCTTAGCATTAGCACAGTAGCCTTGGGGCTAACGCTAACAGGCTATCATTGTCACTCACCTGTTGAGTAGATTCCATAAACAGCCAGGATATAGGATAAAGCGTTCCCCGGCAAAAAGCCAACGGTCTGTTGACAAGAAAACATCAAATGTTTGAAAGAAAAAGCAGAAGATGTTTGAAAGACCTAGCTTTGGAGACACTGACCTGCAGCTGCTGTCCCTAGGCCTTGGGCCTGCTGATTGGCTCATTGGACCCAGGTGAGCATGTCATGGCATGGTGCATTCAGGGGCTAGGGAGAGTGTGGGGGAAATTTAAAAGAAGTTTTGATATTTCCTTCTACAAAAACAATAGATGGCTCGACAACAAGGATTATTTTTCGGTTTATGAAAGGGAAAATGTCAGCCACTGCGCTCTTACGGGTGTAACGTCCATCTGTGACAAAACATGAGTAAGTGTTTGAGCGTCAGCCTGCATGGTCATGGATCAGCGCCACCATGGAGACAGCCAGACAAGGAGACATCACGGCCATCAGTGTTTGCTCTTTAGTGACCTACACACATACACACACACACACACACACACACGGCGTTATCTGAAGCAGAAAGGTCACGGTGCGTTGCTGCTGTCGCCAGTGAGATGTCACCAGGCCGCCGGGTCGTACCCTGTCCGGCCTCGTGTCCTCCCCCCCACCCCACCCCAACAATGCCACATTGTGGCAGCTGAGGTGAATTAAAGCCCGCATGCGACAAGCAGAGGTGAAGCCATTTTGGACAATGCTGCTGTTTATGCGCCGACGTCCACCACAGCATGTGAGGCCGTTTGATAATTGCAGCCGAGTAAAAGGAACAGTACGTCTTTCATGAGCCAGCTTTGTTTACCAAAGTCAGGGCTCGGATGAAACACAAGAAGCGCTTTTGTTTCAAGCAAAAGTGCACATAAGATTTGGAACGAAGGACAGAAGAAGCAGCCATGAAAGGGAGAGCTGTATCGGAAGATGATAAAGTGGCTGTGGCTGATCCTGAACGCTATCTGCGCCTGGAAGTGTCTGTGGGAACGAGACAGGCCTCCCGTGTGGGGAAGCCGCGTTGTCTGGACATCGTGCTGCACATCAGCAGTTTGCTGTTCCTTATCTGTCATGGAAAAGTTCAGCCTGGGATTATAAAACATGTTTTTGTCTGCGGTGCTGACCCTTTGGAAGTATTAGCACGGCCTTGATGGAGCCTCTTAGCCTCCGACGTCACTGTTATTAGACAGGAAATCAAACGGATGAGCGGGAGCAATCTTGTGGCGTCTCGTCCCGCTTGTCCGCCTGTCTGTCGCCTTGTCGGCTCCGGGCTCCGGTCGTACGCTTGACCCATCAAGAGGGGCGGGGGGGGGGGGGGGGGGGGGGGGGGTCCGGGCCAACTCTGCGGGTGACGCACAGAAAGGAGTCTGAGAAGGCCGAGCCGTCACATACATAAACACACCTCTACGCCCCCCCCCCATGGCCCCCCCGCCATAACCCGCTCTCACACCAGCATGGATGGACGGAAGCGGAACGCTGCCGCTTCCACTTGGTGGCAACTTAATTTATACTGATGGGCTTTTAGCTCAAATCTACATACATGCGCACGCGCACGCACACGCACACGCACACGCGCACGCACACGCGCACGCACGCACACGCGCACGCACACACACACGCACATACGTACATACGTACATACATACGTAGTACATACGTACATACATACATACATACGTACATACGTACATACATACATACATACATACGTACATACGTACATACATACATACGTACATACATACGTACGTACATACATACATACATACATACATACATACGTACGTACGTACATACATACATACATACATACATACGTACGTACATACATACATACATACATACATACGTACATACATACATACATACGTACATACATACATACATACATACATACATACATACATACGTACATACATACATACGTACGTACATACATACATACATACATACATACATACGTACGTACATACATACATACGTACGTACATACATACATACGTACGTACATACGTACATACATACATACGTACATACATACATACGTACATACTACATACGTACATACATACATTCGTACGTACATACGTATATTCATATTCATACATACGTATGCACGTATTCATACGATGTACATTCATACATACGTACATTCATACATACGTCCTCCACCTCCCAAGTCCATCCAACTCATGCAGGATGTGATTTGAAGCCATGGAAGCCATTTTGTACTGTAAAAAAATAATATTTCATTGAATTCAACATGTTATTAAATCAAGCATTTCATTCCAGGAATGGAATATTTCTGGAAGAGTGTGTGTGTGTGTGTGTGTTGGGAGGGGGGGGGATTCTAGGACTGCTCTCGCTAGCCCACCCCCACCCATCCAGACTCATTAACTCAATTCATAATCGCCCCTCTTGACCCCCTCTCCTCTAACCCCGTCTGACTGCAAGGTGGGGTGGTGGGGGCTTGGGGGGGGCTCATTAGGGTTACTGCTGACTTCACGTTTAGCTGCTCATATCTTTGCTTGTGTATCTTGTCTCCTTTTCTGACCCCCCCCCCCGCCATTCTAGCGTGGACGTGGATGTGCGTTCCGTAGGACTCTCCTCGGCAGCAACAAGGCCTTGGAATCAACCCCAGCGTGTGCAAAGAGAGAGAGCTTTCTGCCTTTGCCATCAGGAGATCACCGAGACAAAACGGCTCTTGGAGGCTGTGCTCTCATACGTTTGGTCAGATGACTCCAGCCCACTCCACTTTTCTTTTCGCATGTCCAAGCTTTACTCAGACGGTCTGCTTTTGTCCAGGAGTGGATTCCCAGCATGGCGGGAGATCCTTCATCATCCTGCACCTTGGAGGTGTTTATTTTGTATTCACAGCAAACTTCACTTCTGTCACACCTCAAACAGAATGAAGGCGTGTCTGCCATCATCACGCCGCTATTTACAGCAAATATTTGCGCAGTAAGAAGAGGCCTCTCGTTGAACTGGGGATGTAAATAATGGTTGCTCTATCCGTGGAAACATTCATGTTCCTCTACGCATTCCCACTGAAAAGATACATCGCAAAAGGTCATGAAGGTCAGGAAATGAAAAGATGTGCTTTTCCATGGGATGTCCTGTCGATGGAGGGGGGAGATAGCCATCAGCGGCTGTCGGAGGTCATCCTCGTGGCCTGGAGGTGATGATGGGAACGTTTCTCGTCCTCGTCCCAAGACGATGGGGCTTCAATGGCCGCCACGAGCAAGCGGTGTGTTCATGCTAGAGTGAATTTTACGTATCACAGCTGACGCGAGGTTGTGTTTGTGTTTGTTTTGCCTTTTCGGCAGCGAGTAGGGGATGCCAAAATATCAAAGGCCCCAGAGTCAAGCCCCGGTCGTGCAGGAAGTCCAACGTGGAAATCAAACATCCCATTAAGGTGTCAGAGGCGGCCAAACGCAATAACGCAGCAGCTGCGCCTCGTCTGTCCAATGGGAGTGAAGGAGACGGACACATGGACACACTGCGCTCCTTGTCGGGCTGCCAAGGTCCACGGCGCCACCAAAAAGGACGCTTTCATTGACTAACAAGTCCTACCATTGAACGTTAGCATGTTAGCCGCTTCCTTCCTCCGTGACAAAAGATGACAGGACTGTACCATGTCTCACGGTGGGGGGGACCATTGTTAGTTCTGGTTGTTGTGGTTGTTCTTTGGTGGATTGGATCCCGTCTTAGCCAGCCTGGTCACACGCTGCAGTGGGATGGCTTTCAGAGAGAGAGTGAGGTCAAGGAAAAAACATGTGAATATTAAGGCAATAAAGTCATAATATTACAGAGAACAGAAGATTATTTGAGAAGAAAGTTGAAATATTTGGAAAATTTAAAAAAGGACAGCAGAAGATACTAATCATAAATCTGGTTCTGAGCTGTTTTTATCTGATGTGTCAGTCAACATGATGTCTTATTTCTGTCTTGTCTGTCTTATTTTGTCTTGCTATGGCTACTATATTGGGTAAGAGGAGTGGTAATGGTGAACATAGGGTTGTTATTTTCTGTCTAGAGGGCTCTAATGTTGAAATCTGCATTTAGAAATCCATAAATGTCTTATTGTCTCTTATTACATTCACTATATTGCACTATAAGAGTGTAAAGGTGACTATAGGGTTGTTATTTCCTGTCTAGAGGGCTCTAATGTTAAAATCTGCATTTAGAAAATCAAATGTCATAAATGTCTTATTGTCTCTTATGTTCACTATATTGCATTATAGGAGTACAAAGGTGACTCTAGGGTTGTTACTTCCTGTCTAGAGGGCTCTAATAATCGTATGTATTTGGTAGAAAATAATCAAATGTCTTCAATGTAACCCAGGAGTAAGACCGACAAAGACTTCCAAAGGACAACAGTTGGCCCACTTTGGAGCGGAGTTGAGTCTGAAAGCTCCCTCCAACCTGCCGCCCCCTACACCTGACACCTTTAGGGCTTCGGTCATTCCTCACCGGGGAGTCGTGTTTGCCCCACGGGGGAAAGACGGGGTGAGCCAAAACACTCGCAGGGTCAATTTTGCATGTGACCGGTGTTTCGTATTTAATGAGAGGGCGCTGTCACATTGCGTCAAGGCAGTCAGCGGAGAACACAAGTAGGGGAGGGGAGAGGTTGGGGTGTGGGGGGGTGACAAAATGTGGGTAACTTTGGAAAAAAAACAAAACCAGATTTTGAAGGGACGGGATTATTTTAAGAAAAGTGTCACCACACCTTGAACATGTCAAAATGTTCTGAATCACCGGAGCCATGTAACACCCACACGGGCTGCCCCTCCCCGGTCGCCCCCCCCACCCACATTCCCTCGCCTGGACCCTCATTAGCTCATGTGTGCTCAATCCGTTGGCTCCTGCATCCTTTAATTTCCACTGTTATGGGGACAAAGGGGGCACAAAGCGCATCGCGGCGCCGGGTCCTCGCACTCAACCTCATTCACTCATTACCGTCGCCATGGAAACCCCCTCCCTCCTCACCTCAGGACGAACCCTCCATGTGAGGCGCGTATGTCGGTGCGCCGTCCGTGTTCTACTTCAGCCCAAGCGTGTTCGATGGGGTTGAGGTCCGGGTTCTGGACTTCTTCCACAGCAAACTCATCTAAGCACGGCTCTACCGACCTTGCCGGGTGTCATCGGGTGTGGAATCCTCCAAAATATCTTCAAGGAGCCTTGGTTGACATCAACAAATGGCAGGTGGACTCCTCCACGGCAGCCCCCACCTATGATAAACGTTCAGGGGACATGAAATACATAAATAAAAACCACACATATTACATAAAAACAAAAATAAATACAAGATACTTTCATTAATAATTAAATAAAATCAGAAGTAGTGACAGGTAAATCTGCATTCCGCCATGCCCAGACTCCACAGCCTCGCCCCCCAACCACACCTACTTGGTCAGGGGGTGCAGGAGATTATTTTTAGTATTGTTTCTTTCATTGTCATTTCTTTAATTTTTATTCGTCTGAAAAGTTGGAAATATGAAATTTGGGGCTCTAGGGGGGAAAAATGAAACATTAAATGAATTAATTATATTAACTATTTATTTCAGTCAATTAGATTAATCAATCAACAGTCAGTGTGGACCCAAAGTTGGTTTCTCCTTGTAGCTGGAACTACATACTACATATTCTGTAATATACTTAAAGACCCCCCCCAGAAAGGAATAATTACCATCTGAGTGCAGGAACAAAGCTCTCTCACACACCCACCCACACCCACACCCACACACAGAGCTCCCTCTGCTGAGTGGTAAGTGTATTACTTCACTAATTCTGATCATGATAATGACTGAGGAATGACGGATGACTAGGATGCCAATCATGCCCCCCCCCCCCCCAACTGCCCACGTTGCCAGTTAGTCAGTCATTGGTCAGTTAGTCGGCAGCCCGCAGTAAAAGCGAAGCCATGACCGAGATAACGCTGGTATCAACTCCTGCTGCACATTCCAGCACGTCTGCTGCGGTCTTGCAGGGCATACCCCCACAGTGGCAAAAGATCAGGAACAAGAACAGCCAGGACCGATACGGTTTCAAACGGCCCAGAACAGTCAGCACTCTTCTGTGTCTGCGTATGACCTACCAGATGACCACCAGATCTTCTCCATTGGTTAGTACGAGGCTCCAGTTGAACGGATGGTTCATAGAAGAGGAGAACGAGGCAGAAATGAAAAGTTTCTAAAGCACCAATGTCGTTGGGACGCCATTTATGTTTAATGAGGCACCAGTCAGGGCGGGGAGGGCGGACGTCCAGCCGCTATTGATCACAGAGGTGCCGTGGCGAGGCTCCACCACTTCAGCCTCCATTCCCGTCATCTTAGTCCCCATCCCAGCAGACTTGGGTCAGGGATGGGGGGGGGGGGGGTGCACCCTGAACATTTAAGGTAAATCAAAATTTAAAATAAATTCTGACCAAAAAATCTGACAAAAATAATCACAAATATAAACAAAGTAAATCAAATGTAATCAAACGACAGTTTCCATTTTTTTTAATAAAAAGGAGAGGTAGACCCTGAATATTTTAAATAATAATAAAATATAATAAAATAATTTAAAATGTACAGTAAAATTGAAATAAAATGTACAATTAATTAAATGAAATAAAATTAATTTTAAAATAGTATTTCTATTAAAAATGAAATTACGTTTAAAATAGTATTTTTATTTAACAAAAACAAAACGTGGAGTCCCCCCCCCCCCCCGGGTCGTCACCAGGCTGCAACATTCCCACCTATGGGCTCTTGAACCGGCTGCCCCTAGCAAGGCTCTCGGGTTCCTGTTGCCCAAAGAGGAACTGACGTTGGGTCCAGACAAACGTCTCCCCAGGTGTGATGAAGCAGAGGAGGCCAGCATGTCAGCACGGTGCCAACGGGGGCTCTAACGAGGACAGTAGCAGTAAAGCACCTCAGGGTGGATTCTTACCTCGGTTGACTCAGGGAGGGTGTCGTATCTTCCTTTAATCATTAAAGAAGCAGGAAGACCCCCCCCCCAACCCACTTATCAAGCCTCATTTACCATTTAACCCCCCTGGCCTGGCTCCCTCTTTAGCCCCCAGCGACACAAGCCCTCCGTCCCATGCAGCAAAAGCTTTGGTCCCGCCAGTGGAGACAGACCAGTGTCTCCACTGGTAATCGATGTCTGCCCCCCCACCCGCACCCTGCAGCCCCCCTCCCGCACCCTGAGGCTGAAGTCTGCCTCTTCAGCTCCCGTAAAGATGGCTGATACGCTAAACATAAAGGTATGCATTGAGTGCAGACAGGACGCGACTCCACTGTGTGTGGTGGGGTGTGTGTGTGTGTGTGGGGGGGGGGGGTCATACTACGTGTCTCCATCCACGTCTGCACATTGACTACTGGATCACAAGCCCTTTACCTGGGTCAATACAGTCCCCCCATGGCATTGATCTGGCATGGGGGGGGGGGGGGGGGCGCGCTTAGCAAGGGGAATCTATACATTGATTTTTGACCAGTCATTTTTTGGGGGCACTGACTCGACTCACTCACTTTATTTCAACCCCCCCAAAAAAGAATCTCTTAGTGTATTTATTATTCATGTATTGCAGTACACTACAGTACTTCAGTACTTTACATAGCCAAGTTACACTATAATATTTTGACAATTTAAATATTTTTAAAATATATAATTGATAATTTATGATTGTCTGCAAGTATAGCCATACTTAAAAATCAAGACTGACATTAAATTATTATGAAATTATTATTTATGACTTTTCTGTAGTAGTTGCACACAAACCCCCAAAAGAAGTATGGATCATATTTTTCCACGATGCAGGACGTTTCGGAAACGTAAAAGCTGAAACGTAAAAGGCATCCATAAAGATGGCGGTGTGGTTGCGTCAGGGCCATACAACCTGACAGATGACATACGTCTGTTCTAAGTTGAAGCATCTTTTATTCATTATAGAATTCTTTTTATTCTATTCCCGCAGGAAGGTTTTTCCGCCCCCAGCAAGACAAAGAGGTCGTGCTCCGCGTGAACGGACACTTTGTTGTCTGACTCTCTCGTCAATGCAACCAATGAAACGACCTCATGAGCGGCGACAGCTTATCTCTCCCCGCGGATGCGATCAATAGACGGGCGCTCTCGCTTTCCGC
This sequence comes from Doryrhamphus excisus, assembly GCF_037039965.1. Lineage (NCBI taxonomy): Eukaryota > Metazoa > Chordata > Actinopteri > Syngnathiformes > Syngnathidae > Doryrhamphus > Doryrhamphus excisus. The sequence continues at coordinate 1,551,409 of NC_136361.1, forward strand.
GTTGGACGCAAACCTTCAGAGACGAGCCATCATGTGCGCCGTCGTCCGCCTGCTTTGGGTAAACAAGCATGGCCGACTCCTGGGGCGCTCGCACAAGGGGAATCACATGGGCCGGGATGTGGCTGATTGGAATCTAACCATCTATTCATGCTTCACGTGGTCACGCTGCTCGTCTGGGGGACGGCGAGGAGACGGGACAGCGGCTTGGTTATCCGTCCATCAGAGACAGCGTGTTGTGTCAACAGTCCGAGCAACGCCGTGGCTGCAGGCGGCTTGTTCTCCTGTCGTTACTGTGGCCAGCGAGGCATGCGGGTGTCAACACGCCACTCATGCTATTATTATTATTATTATTATTATTATTATTATTATTATTATTATTATGGCTCTCGGTTGGGAAAAGTATTTTGGTTTGGATCAGTTAGCACATTAGCTCCACTAAGAAGAGCAAACAGAGGACAATGCTGGCTGTATTTCTCGTGGATGCAACTTCAGGGACTATTTGTAGCGTTTATGTCATCACACGGCAATATTGACGCAACTGAAATACACCAGGATATTTTGCAATACATTTTTTATCCGCACTGGTGCAACAGCTCACGCTTGGAAGTCTTGTTTTTGTCGGAATAAAACGTGCTGCAAGGAAGCATATTGATTATTATTCACTTCAATTAGAGGCAATGGTATCTCCCAGTCAGTGAAGGTTGTACTACTACAGTATGCTGCTTATTATTTGAATACAGGAGGATGGAACATGAAATAGAAAAAGTCTAGGTAACATTACAAGAATTGTCGGATGTCCACAACATTTTGAAACTTAAAAGTAAGGCTGTCCAAAGTTGGCCTTTAGGAACAAGAAAATGAAAACCAGTACGTCTGTTTGCTATTTGGAAAATTATAAAATACCCAAATGGCCGCTGCGTCCTTTGAATTTGACATTACGGTTCCCTGGGTGGAAGGGTCTCTTTCATTTATGTTATTTATTTTAGATGACAACAGCACAAACGGCCCATGTTGGAGTACACCCCCTCCACGGGTCATACATAGACTGGGTACACGTCTAAAGTACCAACACAGCATTTCAAGAAGAATATTCTTTCAAATGTAGACCAGCCAATCAGGATGATGGACACGGGTTTCTCTGTTCCACATTTGTGTAAAGTGCTTGAGTGTGAAGAGATGTTTAAAGCCACATTGTTTGGACATGACAGCAGAGAGGGCGAGCCAAAAGATAAACTTTCTCATCCGAATCGGCTCAAAAAGGAGGCAAGTTGGTGTAATCACGGTGCTCTTAGAAATTAGTAGCAGTTCAACTCTGGTTGACTTCAGCGTGACATGCTCTGCGTGTAGACGGAAGAGCTTTGCTCGTTTTGTGTGTTTATGCAGGGTGTTGGTGTACACACGTCTGAGCAAACACGGCAGTCTACCTCGGCCTGCACCGGCAGTCAAAGGGTCACGGCAGAACTCCCTCCCTTGCTTTTTCATATCAATAACTGATGTGGAAGAAGCATGGGTGCCCCCCCAACCCCTCCTCCTCTAGCGTCTCTCTACCCCAAGCGGGAAGACAATGATGAAGTAATTACAGGAAGTAAGGCTCCACCACTGAACATTTCTGCTTCCCAAAGTATCCGGCAGTGGGATTTCTCTTATTGCAGGAGCGAGGAAGAAGCAATGGGAAATCAGTTTAACCAAAGTCTGCCTCTAATTGGATGCATCGGGATTAAAGAGCATCCAGAATGTTTGTATTCAAGCCGATTGACGTGTGGTTTGGGTTTGTATCATTAGCAGTGCGATGACATGCATGGAGGACACCATGGAGGAAACCAAGGAAGACACCGTGGAGGAAACCAAGGAGGACACCGTGGAGGAAACCAAGGAGGACACCATGGAGGAAACCAAGGAAGACACCATGGAGGAAACCAAGGAAGACACCGTGGAGGAAACCAAGGAAGACACCGTGGAGGAAACCAAGGAAGACACCGTGGAGGAAACCAAGGAAGACACCGTGGAGGAAACCAAGTCGGACACTACGGAGGACATTGTGGAGGAAACCAAGTCGGACACTACGGAGGACACCATGGAGGAAACCAAGGAAGACACCGTGGAGGAAACCAAGTCGGACACTACGGAGGACACCGTGGAGGAAACCAAGGAAGACACCGTGGAGGAAACCAAATCGGACACTACAGAGGACACCGTGGAGGAAACCAAGGAGGACACCGTGGAGGAAACCAAGGAGGACACCGTGGAGGAAACCAAGGAAGACACCATGGAGGAAACCAAGGAAGACACCATGGAGGAAACCAAGGAAGACACCGTGGAGGAAACCAAGGAAGACACCGTGGAGGAAACCAAGGAAGACACCGTGGAGGAAACCAAGTCGGACACTACGGAGGACATCGTGGAGGAAACCAAATCGGACACTACGGAGGACACCGTGGAGGAAACCAAGGAAGACACCGTGGAGGAAACCAAGGAAGACACCATGGAGGAAACCAAGGAAGACACCGTGAAGGAAACCAAGGAAGACACCGTGGAGGAAACCAAATCGGACACTACGGAGGACACCGTGGAGGAAACCAAGGAGGACGCCGTGGAGGAAACCAAGGAGGACACCGTGGAGGAAACCAAGGAAGACACCATGGAGGAAACCAAGGAAGACACCATGGAGGAAACCAAGGAAGACACCGTGGAGGAAACCAAGGAAGACACCGTGGAGGAAACCAAGTCGGACACTACGGAGGACACCGTGGAGGAAACCAAGGAAGACACCGTGGAGGAAACCAAGGAAGACACCGTGGAGGAAACCAAGGAAGACACCGTGGAGGAAACCAAGGAAGACACCGTGGAGGAAACCAAGGAAGACACCGTGGAGGAAACCAAGGAAGACACCGTGGAGGAAACCAAGGAAGACACCGTGGAGGAAACCAAGTCGGACACTACGGAGGACACCGTGGAGGAAACCAAGGAAGAAACCAAGTAAGACACCATGGAGGAAACTACTGAGTACACCATGGAGGACATCAGAGGACACCCAGTCTTCTAATGTAGACAGATGAGACGACTCTCTGACGCCACTCCTGGCTGTTTTTAAGATTTTCTAAAAATTAACAAGAATACTAAAAAAAACAACAAAAATGTATGAAAAATTAAAATGAAATAAAATCTGCTCATAATAATATATATAATAATAAGAATATGCATTTATATATAATTTCATAGCATGTCTAAATGATTTACAGAATAATGGCCTCTTCACATACTGTAAAATCCGTCATTTGGACCCCCCCCATCCATCAGTTTATATCCTATGAGGCCCTGATGGGTCAGGAAACACAAGACTGCTCCCTCACGGCCCCCCCATGACCTTTTAGGACCCCGAGGTGGCATTTCCCCTCCAATTGGAGCTAAAAATACAGACACTGCTTCAGGAGCGGCGGCCCCCCGAGGTGATGATGGCGGAGGAGAGGAAGGAAGCACCTTTGGCTGACCTTTTACCTCATAAGTCATCACGTGTCTTTTGTCTTTGATTTCCGTTCGTTACATCCGTTTTTATTAGAGGAGGAATAATCCATCAGCAACGTGGTCTTTACTTTCCTGTTTCTCTTTTCTTTACAAGCCGAGAGAAGGGTCCAATGTACCCCCCCAGCCAGTCCCAGGAACCCTTGTTCTGGCCCTCTCTGGTATCTTCCCTGCCACATCCCAAATGGGAACATGAACACGTTTTTTCCTCCGGGACAGACTGGTGCCAGGGAGCGGCGTGAGGGTGAAGCTCTGGTGCCCACACCCCACCGGCAAACAAACCACAAACACACCCGGCAGGCCTCCAGGCACCAACCCAACCACGGGCCCCAGCCCCGCAGTCTGGATGTCTGCGAGGGCCTCGTTGTGACTCTCATTGTTCATTGTCAACAAAATATGCGCTCAAGTCGTATTTTAAGAGCACGCGACCTTTGCTTTGCAAGATGAACTTGAAAAAACTAAATAAAACTAAATTGTTATCCCTCCAAGTCATGTGACGATGTGATGTATTTCCATGGGTTTGTGGTTGCGTGCTAATGAAAATAGAAAGGTGTATTTCAAGAGAAAGTAAAAGCACATCGCTCAGCTTGGTGGTGAAATGAAGTGCTGGGGTTTAAACGCCACTCCGCTGTAGACCAATAAAACAAACAGTCCCAGTCATAAACGCTAGCGCACTTTTGTAACACGGCTTTTATGACTGTCATTTATTACCTGTAAATCCCGTAGCACATACTGCGTTATCGCAATGCCGACGTTTGTTTGCTTTTTGGCTTCTTCGTGTTTTGGGTTGGGTTCCATGATGACCCCGAGCTTAAAAAGGCCCCTTTTCCCGTCGTTGATGATAAACCAGATACAGTTAGAGGTTATGTATCCTTCCACCTGATACACGTCCATCATACACACTCACATAGCACAATCAGAGTTGCACAACATGTTGTTCTCTCTTCTTCACACAAACTTTCACTTTGTCAGGGCCACGGCCACGGCTTTCCTTCCTTCAACTGCTCCATTTTATTTACATCGGTTCTCCAAAACCTCGTTCACACGGTACTTCTGTCCTGCACGAGGCGTGTGCCGTGAATCACCCGCTATGAACGCGTCCCAACTGGCAAACAGACGCCACAATTGACTGCCGGTGGAGGTAATTATCCTGAATTATCACTGACAGCTGCTTGACACCTCCTCTTGTACCTGTACTGTAAAAAAAACACTTCCAGTGTGCTAAACAGGTATTAGTGAATGCCTTAATGGTGTCGTACATCACAAGAGAGGCCCCAAGGCGGAAAGGTTTGGAAAGTTCGGAAAGACTCGCTTGGCTTTTTTTCACGGGACGATACAACAAGACGCAATCAAGTTAGCATGTGGACGCAGAGGGAGTATATGCAGCAGGACACGCCATGCATCACGTAAGACTGAACATAGAAACAATCAGGCAATTTGTCTTCACAGGCTTTGGTAAGAAGGTGTAGCCGGATATGCCTGAATAATAATGCCTTTCCATTTCTTTAAGCCTGTAATTATGGGAGTCGCGATGATGAACGGCACATCCAGGCCTGAAATGTCAGACACTGTTTGAAAAGCATTTGCCAGCAAATTCATATATTTTCCTCTATTACCTTATGTTTATATAGAACATTTCTGGGGAGGTAGAACAACAACAGACACGGTTTTTTGAGATTCCTTTTTGACATATTCCATAGTTATTGACGTCATTTGTACGGGCCCCCGGTGGCAAGTTGATCTTTACCTCACTGCCACGTAAGGCCAACGCCGTCCGTCAGAGCATATGGAAAAATAAGTAGCTGACATTGTCTCATTGCCAGGAATATTTGAGCATTGACTGACATCTTAATAAGCACTTTTACAATTTAGACAGCTTGGAGTGAATTTTATTCTGGATTATGGAAGTCATAGGGACACGGCGACTTCGAGGCGATACGGGATAAGGTACATGAGGACTATGTCCTGCTGGATTATTGGAAATTGGGAATATTTACAGCCTTCTTGGCAGTAATGGGCCACCTTTATACACCTTGTGATAAGCTTTTATTGCCTTTATGGCAGGAAACTAAAACAATTACTAGTTGGAGAGCAACCAACCTGCGGCCCTGGTGTGCGTGGTTGTGGGTGTCCATGCAAATGTGATAAGGGCATTATGGGAAATTAAAAGCATAAGGACTTTTTAGCTATCCTTCTTAGGCTGCTACATCGTTGCTCGAGTCTTATTCGCTTTCTCTTCCTCCTTAGATGTACAGAAGGTACTTTATTTGGTTAGATTTTGGTCATTACGGCGTTCAGACACAGCCTGATCCATTTATCTACAGTTGATTGTCATTTATCTTTAAATTATGATGACGTTTGACCGTTTAATGATTAACCCCTTTCTCACCGCCTGCATAGGCATTTAAAAGGTTGCTGCCATCTTTGGAGTAAACAGCTACTGTATCGTGTGTAATTGTACAAGGACTTGCTTTGTGGAACTACAGGAAAAGACAAGAATGTAACTTGAGCACCGAAGACCACCACAGGAATATTTGTGATGAAGCAAACAAAAGCCACTTTGGTAGTAATCGGCATGTCCGCCATACAAATACGAACCATGAAAAATGATCTTAGAGAGCACGGTGCGCTCTGGTTTGTTGTCCGTCTTTCTCAGAGACGAGCAGCAGGCGTCTTTGCTCGGCATCCCTGCCAGCGGGTGTTTCATTTGAGGTTTACGTGCTTACAAGGAGCGGCGGTGTCGCACTCCGCTTGGCTCAGCGTGAGAGAAGAGAACCACTCAGCTCTAAAGTGCTCTGCCGCGATATTAAAGCAGCTAATATATTTTTAGACAGCGTCTTGTTTTGGGAAACGCTTCTCTCAGATGTATAACGAAGGCCGAGTCAGGCAAATATTTAGATTTAGATCCGAGTCGGTGCAAATATCATCCTAATACCGGTGAGGGCCAAATAAAGTGGTACTAAACACACACATCCGGGCGGCTACACATTGCATGAGTTTAGTTACATAGTTGCATGCTGTCTGAGCAAGCTCCTAATTCCTGGTCCAAACAGATGCTGGAAGTTCCAGGCTTTAGCCATGAATGAGGTGGGGCAGACACGGCTTTAAAACAAAGGCGGTGTAAAGTTGTGAGTCAGTTATCGGCTCCAGCACAGCTATGCCAGGCCTCCAGACAGGACCGCATTGATGTGAAAGTGTGACCCTGCAGCAGAGGGGGGCCGGCAGGGGCAGGTGGGGCACTTCGAGAGCCCTCCGTGTGATGGTTATCTGTGAGGTAGAGTTACAGCCGGGGGTAAGGGGGTGTTGGTGGATGATGCGTACTGGGAGTCGCCTCTTTTTGCTCCCCTTGTCCGACACAGAAGGAGCCTCTGTTCCTCCGGGGGTCCTTGGTTTGTGGTAGCGTACACCCGCCACCGTTTCCCCCCTCCCCACCAGACAGCCACATGGCGCTCCGGGGAATAGAAGAATCTGCAATGACCGCAGCCTCGCAGCAGCGCCACTTGTCTGTCATTCATGGACTCGGGAGACAAAACGTCTCAATTGGATTTGGGTTGTCCTGACCGCCGCCAAAGATGGATTAGGATTATTTTTGTTGTATGAAATAGGTTCTAGAATGCCTTCAAACACATCAAAATGTGTTGATGCAACCATGTCACGACCTGAAGACGGAGGGGAAGTCCATGCTGAAAACAGCCAACGCTAATTCCACTATTATCGGTTTACTAGCCTCCTTGACACGAGAAGCTACAGAAATTACTTGATTTGGGGGAATTTAGCAATTATTACATTTAAATGCAATATAATGCACAATACAAAACAAGGAAAGCAGAAATTGTATTCCACTGCAGATCCATTGGGTTCTAATGTTTTGCCAGATGAGTTCCACTGCTTGGGAGCCAAAAAGAATAATTTGATAACCCCTAATTAAAAAACAATTACTTTCATTGTGGATGGATTGCAGCAATGAGTTCCTGGGATTTCCAAGGCGCCCCTGAAGCATCAAGGTACATCAGACAATATGACGACACAACAACAGTTCCTTCATGGGCTAAGACCTTGCTGTGGATAAAGAATCTATGAAAACCAAGGTTCCACTGAAACCAAGGATTCATTGGGGGAGTGTGGGGGTGGGGGGTTGAATGTGGGACAAGATGCCATCAGATGGCAAGTCAGGACGTGTCCACTCGGCCAGTTGTCAGTGGCGTCGAAACGCAGCATTTTATCTCCCCATCATGACACTCCTCAAAGGAAAACTGAAAGGGGCGGGGGTGTTTGTGTGTACCTGATTTTTTTGTTGTCATACCTCTAGAAACTTTCCAACAGTTGGTCTGCACAGTTCATCCAACGGGGAGGTCGGAAATTGAATTGCACCAAAACAAACTATTTTTCCCTACAAGAAAATGCAAATTCAGCAAATTGATCCATTCTAGATGCCCCAAAATCGAGACGCAAGAAGCTGTGCGCTATATCTTTCTGTTTATTTACAAATGCACACATGTATTATTAAGCAGTTTGTGATGTTCAGAGTGTCCCTGAATGCATCTTGTGTTCTTACTGAGAATGTGAAAGAAAAGTAATTATTTAGCGTTATTTTTGACAGCCGTAGTTATTTGCCATTTCTGTTTGACCATAACAACATTACATTCCAGTGCTGTTCAACATGCTGACTTTGCCTTGATGTACCTAATCAATTGGCGCGCACGTCCTCATCAGACACACTGTCTGCATGTGACCCATAAGCTGGAACCCGTGGCCAGAAATCAGTCATCTACTTTTGGTTAGCTGGGAAGTGAGAGGAGGTGGCATAACGGCCATCATCCGGGTGAGCCGCTGCTACTTTATACGCCGACGTTTACTACAGCCTATTAACACCAACACACTTCTGAATGCTCCTGCTTCCCGTTCATTCATGGTTAGAGGAAGAACAACATTCATCATTCCTGAAAGCGGCTCCCATTAAGACATAACGTGCCGTGCCAGAGCCTTGTTCTTTAATGAAAGAAACGTGGCTGCATGTCGTTGCCGTATCCCGACTGGGACCAAGGCAGGAGAGAGATACTGCTTCCAGAACGCTGACAGGGAGGATATGCAAATCTAATCTGTCTAAATAGGAGCATGGAGCCAGTGGTTTAGCGGCCCGACGGTCAGCATTAGCTTGCCAATAGAGCAGGCTTGCAGGAAGCTGATTAGATACACTGAAAGTACACAAGCAGGCCGCCAACATTACGTTCTTAAATGAGCATGCTCAAAACACAAAGACGGAATGTGGCTAATGTGCTTACCCATAGACGGAGCTTGTCTAGCAGATATTGTGCAACATTAAAAACAGAGATGACCAAAATAAGAAGTGCCTTTTGTCAATACTGACGTCTCTTCTTTTGGGAATATTACCGTATACATTGGCAGTATATAAACACAAATACTAAAGGAGATATCCCTATGGACAGATCTCGTCACAACTGGAATCGTCATGCTCAGAAACGTAGATTATTGTCGTTCCTGCTAATATCACACATTTTCCTGGCCAGTTGTTGCTAGGTAGACTACACTCAAAAAGAAAAAAACAAAACCCTGCCGTAGAGCAGTCATGCCTGAGTCACCATCTTGAAATACATTTCCGGCACACCATCAAAGACCGACAGAAATTCCTGGCTTTGCCTTGCCAGTTGTCAGGTAGAGTCCACTGGGTCAACCGTAGCGGTCCCAGAGACCGATGAATAAAGTCAGATGAGAGCCATGCCTCTGAAACCGAGACCGAGTATGAGCAGGAACAGTCCCTGACTTGACTTATCATGCAGGCCCAGAAACGCAGATAAGCAGAAATGTTTGGATTCTTGTTCGTGGTTACGTGATCCAGTATGATGCCGGGCGGACTTACTGTAACTGCTGCATGGGTGACTAAATACGCCATTCGGACTGATGGCGTTGTGCTTTAGGACCGAGATACCGATACCAATGCCTCTTCTATCAGCAGTGCAAACTTTCCACACACACTTTGCCCTTATTTTCCTCCGGGAGTTGACCCATCCCTGCAGCTAGTCCTGTCTTGTTAAGAACCGTCCCCCCTCTCCCAAGCCTGGGGGCCTCCAGTCCCCCCAAGTGTGACCTGGCCAGCCACTTTTCTGCCTCATCTCCTTTGCGATCCTTCTCTTCTCTGGACCTCTGACTGCCAGGTCACTGAGATAATAGACTTGAAGACCACAGGGAGTCCATGTAGAGCATCGGGGCCGGGAGTATTAGGGCGGCCAGTTGGGGCCTGCTGGATTTGGGTGTGGTTTCTCCTCTTTCACCTAACAATTTCTCAACAGCTCGGCACCAGCAATGACGTCAGATGACATGACCTTTGACACCGCATGGAGATTGGCTACTGAGCCAGCAGAGCTAAGCCCAAATGCTAAGGATGACACAGACATGAGATCAAATGGAAAAAAGGCCCTCCTCTCATTCCCTGTGGAAGTGGTAATTTTTTTTATTCATTCCGGCATTTCTACCACTAAGCTTAGGATAAGTAAATTGGAGAGGCTAATGACTTAGCTTGCTATGTTAACGGTGGCTGTCTGTTGAGTCCCGCAGTGACACCGTATGAATATGAGTGACTGTTGGGGTGTTATTGCATGTCAAGAGGGCTTGGTGTGAAGGGAGCCAAGGTACTGGTCTCGGCGTAACTGCTCTGAAAGCCGAGTCAGCCATTTGAGGTTAGCGTCTCCATGACAGACGAGTACATACAACTTAAGGTCAGAACCATTTTTTCCCCGAATGTAGAAGCCTGCCTAGAAGTTGACAAGAAACACAAAGGGTTCTTGAGCTTCCCTGATGCGAGTCAGTGGCGTACTCTGTGGTTCACGTGGTGGCAGAACTTCACTTAATGTGCTCTCCAGATGTGCCAGAACAAGGAAAAGAAAGGAAGGCGTGCATACAGGAAGTGGAGAGCATCACAGAGAGCCCGGGGAGACATATCCGCCCATTCCTCAAGCGGCGCCCTCCTAATTGGCTTGGCGGGTTGGTAGCTCTAAGCACAGCGGAAGGTGAGCGACCGCCTGACGATGACGACGGCGGCTCCTGTGTCATTGGAGGCGGGACCATCTGACAGCCCGCCTCACGCGGTGCCAATCAAACAAAGCAAGATCAGTTATTTTCATGTTTGTTTTAACTGGCTGCGACTCCCCCCGGACGGTTTCCATGTCAGGATGCGGGGCCCCTCTCTGTGCCCGACCCATCGCGGGCTCTAAATAAGATGCCTCAGACTGGTTTTACTGCGACCTATCATCTCGTCTTGGCGTTGTCGCGGCGCTACGGCCGTTGCTCAGCCGCGGTGAGGCCATTCTTGTGGCGTCTTCTCTCTCTCCTGAAACTCCAGCCTCCTATTGGTTCGGAGGCCACAGCAGCTGTTTCAGCAGGCATTGGCTCATGTGCCTGAAATGGATTTCCAGGATATGGTCTCCTGACCAAGAAAAGCATTTTTTTCCCCCTATGAGACATCCGTGTAAAGCCTTCTTCTGGTATCAGCCCCACTTGTAGCACCCCATCTGTCACGGCAAAGGATGAAGCCCTCATTAGGAGGTGATTGCGATGGAAACTTTCATGTCTCATCCGGTCCCTGTAGGGCCCCTAAGGCCCAAGAAAACAAAAAGCAAGGGCACAAACAGAACGAGGCAGAAGATAAAAGCCAAGTGGAAGATATGCCTAAAAGGCGGAAGAGTAGTTTGAGAGCAGAAGGTAAAGTCGGAGAAGATAGCGGTTGAAAGTGGATGAGATAAAGAGCATGTAGTCGTGCTTTTAGCGATGGTTGGAGATGCTTTACGTGGGATGCTACTGAACTGCACAAACTCAGTAGCACCTCACGGCAGAGGGGCCTTATCTCCAGAACCCCCCAAAAATCCTGATAAGGGCAGCTTCTGCTCGCAGCCACGTTGGTCTGCACGCATCCTCCTCGCAAACATGCACAGACATGAAGTCAACAAACATTTTGCTCTACTCCGGAACATTCCGGCAAAAACGTTACATTGAAGTACATCATTTCATATTCAGGACAGGAAGTGAACGGACTCATACCACCTTACTGTTGTCTATTAGGGAACAAAATAAATAGCTTAAAATAACAGGATAATATTGCCATGATTGTCACACCCTTGCTATATCATGTTTTTGCAGAAACAAATGATGTCTGCTGTATGATAGACTAATGTCTATTAGTCTAAACATGTTGACATGAAATACAAGTCGTAATCTGGTCACTAGGGAGCAGTAATGACACAAAACATTAGCTTACATTAAATTACCTTAACACTCCAAGTCAAGAGGTCAGCCATGGCTTCTTAAGTTTAGAAGAAATCACTTTTATACCAAGAGTTGCACCAGTAAATAATGGGAGTCTGAAGGTGACTGCAGGCGTGTTATGTGATGCCTACAGGGCTCTAATAATAAAAGTAAACATGTTTTGTATACATAAATGCTAGTAGGTTAGCAATATAGGAAGCAACATTTGTGTCCTGTGAGGAACAGAGACAATGACGGCAGACTCGCATGCCCAGACACGCAAGGTTATTTGAATCAGGTGATAAGCATGTGGAGGACCTATAAAAGTCAGAACAGGCTCAATCCCGACACACTGGATGCTGAAGTACTGCAGTACAAGTTTGAACTTCCAGTTTTTGAGTTTTCAAAAATTCCGAATTTTACGACATCAGTTAGGCGTCTGCACTCCTAAAATCCAGCAGGTTGACCGAATGGCAGCCATCAAGCCAACTGGGATCTGAATACTCGTACAGCGACATTAAAAGGTAGCGCCACATGAAGCTCCACAGGCCCCCTGCTTGTCACTTGCAGTCCACGGGAAAAAAGTGAAGGCTCTACTTTATCCATTGCATCATGCAATGACTGTCAAGATTTATGAGCCTGGGCTCCTTTCCACGCCGTCTGCAGAAGTCTCCTGACATTTCACAGCGCGCATGTACGACTTGTAACGTTCATTCATTCAGTGACAGCAGTGGCACCCTGACGTCTCCTTAAAACCGCATTTATGTACAAATGATTGAGGAAAGTTCTGTTTCCTTTGAAGTGCCAGCTTGAGACCCTTACTTATAGGGGCTCGAGGCGGAAACTTGGCTGGAGCGTCCATTCTGGGTCAGGGAGGGACCGGGGCTCAGGGACCTACATGGCACCGGGTTGGATCGTGCTCCATCCTTGCCTCCCTTCTTCCCACTCGTGCTGCTTGGCAAAGCGAGAGCAGGAAATCCCCCAGACGGGACTGAAGCGAGCTTAATGGACACATTGGCTTGACGGAAAGGTTCCTGTTTACAAAAAGGCAGACAGTAAAACTAACAGTAAACAATTCTCCTTCTATCTTTCCATCCCTCCTCTCCTGGAAGCTGTACTGGACTGCAAAATGCTTTGATTCTTTTTAAAATAACTGGCATGCACACCTACGTCTACCTGAATGTGGCAACATATCACAGAAATATTGCTTCCTTTCATGTTCGCAGGCTGAAAAAGGTAAATACAGGGAGGCATTAAAGCTGAAGACTTTTGGACTTCACTTGAAGTAAAAGTAAGTCATTCCAGTATCAAATTGTCGCATAGTAAAACTTTTAAACTGCACCTGAATGTGCTGCTTTGTGGCGTTATTAAGTATAATACGGCAGAAACAAAGTACAAATAAGTACAAATAATCTATTCCCGAGTTAAATTGTTCCCATGATCCAACCCCACAGGCAACATCTTATGTAACAAGTTAACGACTGTTGACTGTTTGTTGCGCAAGTGTAAAAATAAGTTAAGCACTCTCAAAGCGAAGCCTCAGTTTTGCCAGACAATTCCTTATTGGACAAAAGACACCAACATACAAACATACATACTATACATACAAATGACTAAAAATAACACCACTTCCTGGTTCACGGATGATAATGATGCAAGATGACAGGACTGTACCATTATTAAATTTGGGGCATAGGTGCATGAAATTGCTCTTAACACAATGTGCAGTATACCGTGGAGTTTGTTAGCTGGACGTTTCCTGGTTTCCTTCAAATGGTCATCAAAAGGAGCAACCTAAATGACCCCTGGGGTGACGCAAAGGACATACTTGGCATCATGGCTTCCTATTGAGCCCAGCCAAGCCATTCCTCTCTCCTGTATCCTAACCCCAAGAAACGCAAATCACCCAGAATAAAAGTAATTGGTGGTCTTGCCTCCAGTTCTGGCTGGAATGAAGTCTGCACGGAGGAGCCGCAGCTCCTGGCAGGTTTCCCCACGGCGTCCTCCCCACACGAGGAGGAGGTTTGGCAAAATGGAGGATTAAAAGTGCCACATTTGACCTTGTTCACCCAATACCTTTGAGCCAAAGCGAGTGGATCAGCCATTAGTCAAACACCTTCATGCTAGATGACAAACATAATCAGCAACTTGAAATCCATGAAATTATTTTGCCAATCCCGTTTGAGTTGAACTCCGAGGACTGTGGCCACTTCCGCCCACCATAAAAATTCACCAGAGTATTTGGATTACAGTTACTGGAACTATGTATTCCTTCTCATTCTGCACGTTTATCACAATTTGTCATTTAAATGCAAAAAGTGACTAAAGTACAATCTACCTAAACTACGTACATGGATAGATATGGTACAATACACCCACGCCATTTATGGGGTAGGGGTGGCCATACTGTACACCACCCGGGGTCATGTCTTTCCGGAGCAGATGATCATTTTCCTAAAATGAGATCATTTTCAGCTTGCGGTGTGATCATTTATCACGTCTGGCAACACGGCCTGCAGGTGTTATGACAGCATAAGGTTGAGCAGTATGATGACAAGGCTGCCAGCCATTTGAAAGGGAGGGGGCGGGGGGGGTTGTTTACCAGACGCGGGCAGAGACAAACCTCATCACCACACTTAAGTTCTGTGTTTACATTTGGCTTGGACTCCAAAGCAGACAGTACGTGAACCGGTTTGGTGAAGTTACAGTGGCGTTGATATTCATGTATGACTTTTCAAAATTAACTTTCTAAATTAACATTTAATTTAACATAAAATTGACATTTTCCAAATATCATCCGCTTTGGCCAAGTGAGGTCACCACCAAACATCTTGCACATGGAAGTGAAGAGCGAGGAGTTCGGTCAGCCAACATGGATGCCGAGCTGTCGAGGAAAAGGCGCCGCGAGCCAGGCAGCCCGAGGTTGGAGTTTCATCATCACGTGCTATCAAATATCCACCATAGAGTGTGATGAATGGCTGGATTAGAGGGGAAACGGAGCATTGTTGTCTGAAGGCGTCACTGCCTCTGATCCATGTCTCTGCTGCCACCCACCCTGATCGTAATCCCATTCTCTTCTGTTATCCGGGTGTCTCGTCACACCACGTCTTGCCATTCTCACCAGGATGTCACGTGTCCTACCTCACCTGACTGGTTTTCTACAACAGATCACAAGCGGTAAGGTCGTGGAGATGCGCTAAGATCTCTAACCGATGGTTACGTTGTCATTTGAGAACGGAATCAGGCATGACGGGGATGTTCTTGTCAGGGAGTTGACATTGAACACTGAAGGCTTAGGTCTTGGCTACTTTTCTACCCCACGGTTCCTTCGTATGAATTGTATTTTGGTGCCTTGAGGTATTATTCATGAGTAAGAACAGGAAGGAACGTGAGATTGACAAACAGATTGGTGCATAGTGGTGAAGAAGGAGATGAGATGTTACTTCCATTACCTGTGATCACAAGCTTTGGGTCGTGACTGAAAGGACAAGATCATGGCTACAAGCAGCCAAATGAGTTCCCTTCATAGGCTCTCCTTTATTTTTGCACCAGTCTAAAAATGACCAAAATGACTAAATACTATTTGACCTATTTTGGTTTTACCCTCTAGAACGTGTTCTTATTTTGTTCAGCACTAACCCCAACATCAAGGGTTAAAAAGAGCATCAAGAAGCGGAAAACTAAATGAACATTCCGATTGAAGTTGAGAAGGAATAATTACATGTACTGTACAAGCTCATATTATACAGTCACATAAATATTGATTAAAGCAGAATGATGCACGATGCGGTGTGATTTATGACTGCTGCTCGCTGTGTACATCCACACATTGCCTCCTTGTGTGTGGTTCTGCATGTGTGTGTGTGTTCGTGTGTGTGTGTAAGAGCCACATTATTAAGCGCACGCCTGTCAAAAGGTTAAATGGAGCTGCTCTGTGACCGAACTTGTTCAAAATGGGGAGAAATGTTAGACAACTATGCTGTCTGGAAACCTCAAAAACCTTGTTCTTCCGCCCCTGCCTCAAACCCCCACCCTCGTTTACCCCCCCTCTTCGAGCCTCTTCCCAACCCTCCGCCTCGTCACCACAAGCCCTTCATCCTCTGCCAGCTCGCGGCCTGACATTTTCCAAGACTGAGGACAGAGGTCGACAGTAGAGGAAAAGAGACACACAAAAAGAGGTGGGTGTGTGTGTGTGTGGGGGGGGGGGGGGTAACTAGATTTCAAGGATGCTGAGGTTCTTGGTGGAAGTCAATTGGAATGTACGGAATGGTCAGACTCCTCGGTGTCCCGTGTACAGTACATTGACCTGGTCATGATAATGTTTGGTTCTCACAGCAGGAAGTCCCTCCCCCTCCCCAGCGTTCTCACCTGGCAGTGACATGAATAAACCTCAGTCCTCCTCGACCTCCCACAGAGCGCACCGACAAAGACGGCCATTTTATGTGCCAGGTTTGATTCGATAAGTGGAAAACGTGAGTGACGGGGCAGCCTTGTGAAACAGGAGGAGGAGGAATTCCCCTCTCGAGAAGCGAGGGACGATTATGACTGCAGGACTTGTTAGCTTGTGTGTGTTTGTATGTGTGTATGTGTGTATGTGTGTGTGTTTGGAGTGAAGCGAAGCAGCCAAATTCAGATAATCACCCAGCCTATTGTCTGGTTGTCAGTCATGGGACGCAGGTGTCTTTTCCAGCGACTGGGATGGGCTCGGTCCCGCTGCCTGAGGCGTCGCAATGAGACTCCCGTCGTGTGACGGACATGAACGGCGAAGGTTTAAATTCACCGCGATTACAATAGACTCAGATTCAGGTTGCTGGACTTGTGTGTACCGTCGGCTAAAGCCGTCTTCAGGACTATGTAGATAGCCTTTGGATGGATTGTCGTTTATTATTATGGTGTTATTACGACTAATTTGGTAGGTCGCAACTTGGACTGAAACGACCAAATCATATGACCGATACGCAGTTTAACCACAAAACACGCACTAATCTGCAGCATTTTTTACTTTGACCGAAAACCATGCTAACCAAGGTTCAACAGTTCTGTACATCCAGTCATAAATCAGATGTAGACATACATATTCACCCCTCGTTACAGTATGAAATTACTGGGGTACTCCCCCCCCCCACAACCAGAGCGTCTTCTGGTTTTGTAAAATCAACTGAATATGCTTTCACCCCCCCAATAATTCATACATTCCTCCGCAATCATCTTCAGCCTTATTCCAAACAGAATGTTTTCCCCAGAGTAAGAGAGTGAGTGGATCCTGCCAGATCCAGATCCAGACTGCATTAGCTTGGCTCCGAAAGAGAACCTCAAAACTTGTGAACTGTAAGCTGGAGAGAACTTTTTGTAGTGGGTCATAGGTTCTGTTACACAGGCAGGAAATATGCTGTGTAGGAGCATTCTGAAAGAAAAACAACAAGGAAAAATCAATTTCCTTGTCACATAGCCCAGGCCCAAGCGGTTTGAAGTGAGTTACATGATCCGCAAGGCCCCCCGGTTTCCTTCTCCAAACAGACGGTCCTATATGTGGGTGGCAGAGACACGGAAAAGGCTGGAGTAACTGCTTTCTCTCACAGTAGGCTAAAGTGCTGTTGGAATATTTATGTGCAAATAATGCATGCGTGATATGACCTCCATCGGAAAAGGCACATGTGACCTATCGCTGCTGTAGTAACAGTTTACACACTCCTATGACTTCTACCACCATAATTGATGAAACCAGCATCCAAACCAATGAAGGGGAGGCTACTTCTACATTGTGTTCTCTTTGTCTTTTCCTCAGACAATTCTTGACTGTTTGTGGTTTTCCGAGTTGTTCCCAGTTCACAGTAATTGTTTCCCTTTCAAAGTCCCACAAAGTCAAGGGCGCTCAGTGTTATGTTTTGGCCTTGGCATGCAGAGATTTCTCAGGAGGCTCCAAAGCTGTTAATGATTACTGGAACTTGTGATCAGCCAAATGTGCATCGTTACATTTCTAGAAGAGATGTCCTCCAATCAGCAAAATGGTTGAAAAAGTACACAGACTCGTTCAAACAAGAGGAAGTTTGAGTTGACAGGTCTGGGACATCCACAGTTGAAGCTGGAGTTTGAAAAAATATCCACTTTTTGTAAATTCTGGGATGAGACTCAGCACCTTCAAACCTGAGGCCATGGTTCTCAGCCAGAAACGGCTGGATTGCACCCGTTGGCTTGGGACTGAGGTCTTTCTCCAGGTGAAAGAGTTCAAGTATCTTAGGTCTTGTTCCAGAGTGAAGGAAAGGGTCACCGTATCGGACAGTTCACATCAGGTGCAACCAGTAGACGTGGCTAAGGCATCTGGTCAGATGCCTCCTGGTGAGGTGTTCTGGGCATGCCCAGTCAGGTGGCGGCCTTGGTGCAGACCTAGCACCTCAGTCGGGCATGGGAACGCCCCATTGTGTCCCGGTCCGGGGCCCAGCAACCTTTAGCATCAAGAGTTTGCACCAAACTAAACCACTCGGAGGCACAAAACCCGCTTGACCAGGAAATAGAAGTTAACTTCGAGTTCTTGGACTGTATGAACAAGACGTCAGACTCCAACAATATCATTTGTTGTAAAAGTAGTTTTGTTTTAATATTAAAAGTCGATGAGTTTGAGTGTGGAATGGAATCCAATATTTCTTCCAAGAAAATGTGATGATATATTTCCAAAAAAGCACCAGATTCTGGTAGTAAAAGGCCTTCAGCTCCACTTTTATCACGGCCCGGCGCTTTGTTTAACCACACACGGGCAAACCGCGGCAGGATTTAGCGCCCACTTTCAGCTGTGTGTTGCTGAAAACCAGGTTTCTTTTTTCCAGAACTTTGTGCAGGAACCAGTCCAAGGAGGACTCCACGTGGACTTTGGTTCCATGGGGATTTATTTACAGACTGGAGGAAATGAAAGGAAATCACACAAAACCAAAGGAAGTGATGATGAGATGAGAGGAAGCAGGACCCGGGGGGGGGGGGGGGGGCTTACTTGGGGGCATAGGAATCTGGGATCTTTAATGTGAAATCAACTTTTGGCTGATTCCATTCACGTTTTTGCAGATGGGTGTTTTGTTTTTGTTTTTTTTTTTAGGGGCGGTGGATGCAGAAGAGGGATGGTGAGTTTTCAGAACCATCTTCATCAAGATGTTATGGACCGTCTCCAGAACAAACCCAACAAGCAAACTCCATGATGACTCGCAAATGTCCGGGAAGATTTCCAATCCTCCAGACCGCAGAGGCAGAGGATCCGGTCCACACTGCAGAGGAGCAGGACGATCCCCCCGTGGCGGGACGCAAGGATATGCGGGCGTCTCCCACGCTGATCCACACGCCTGATGATCGTGTGTGGGACGGACAAGATGATGGATGGAAGAACTTAAGGGATCACGAGTTTGAGGGAGTGTTTGTGTCCACTGGCTGCTTCGCCTTCACCGTCCAGACCTCCTCCCTCACCGCAGGAACCATGAGAAACAAAGAGCAGTGTTTTTATGATGGGAATCTTAAGCGACTTGTACGTGTCAGCCATTGTTTAGAGGGAATAAACGGGATCACTTCAGCCCTGCAATCACTTGGAATGCGAACACGCACACTTGGCTCAGGTTTAGTCCTTTGTGGCCTTTTTATTCACATGAGAGATTATCGGAGCAATTTTGGCTTTGGTGCATGGTGGCCACAGTCAGGAGATCTGTGTGGAGTTCTCCATGTTCTCCATGTGTGGCGTGGGTTTTCCCCCAGGTACTCTGGCTTCCTCCCACATCCCAAAAACATGCATGCTGGGGTTGATTGGCGACTCTAATACTAAGTCCAGAGTGTACCCCACTTCCAAAGTCAGCTGGGATAGGCTCCAGCATACCCCTCAAGGATAAGCGGCATAAAAGATGGATGGCTGGATGTATGTGGTGACTACTTTCCATGGAAAGGTCCAGATGACTTTTTCCTTACGGTGCAGTAGATATGACAAAAATAACCGTCTATGGGAAAGAGGCGGCATAAAACCTGCAAAAACAACGCCCTTTTATTGTGGCCAGCCTTTGCCACACCTGGGTCTGTCTAATCAGCATCTTGGTGCTGCACACCCGTTAGCGAGGTGGATGGATGAATTTGGTGCCGTGGGGATTTATTTACAAACTGGAGGAAATGAAAGGAAATCACACAAAACCAAAAGGAAGTGATGATGAGATGAGAGGAAGCAGGACCCAGAGGGGTGGGGGGGCTTATTTGAGGGCACAAGAGTCTGGGCTCTTTAATGTGGAATACATTTTTGGCTGATTCCATTCACGTTTTTGCAGATGGGTGTTTTTTTGGGGGGGGGATGCAGAGGATAAATACAAAATAACGCCCAAGTGGCCTTTTATTGTGGCCAGCCTTTGCCACACCTGGGTCTGTCTAATCAGCATCTTGGTGTCGCACACCCATTAGCGAGGTGGGTGGATGAATTTGGTTTGCTAACTAAACAGATCGACATGCCACAAAATGGCGGCACTCGGCTGCGTTTTGGTTTATTTTGGAGCCGCGGACTAAAAGCGACTTGAGGTGAGAAATTCCGCCAACCAGGATTCAAATAGAGATTCAAAGCGCCAAAAAGCTGGCGTTAAGCCCAGCGTTAACACTTGAGTGTTGTGTGAACGCGGGGGTGTTTGTAATTATGTGTTTTTTATCGCCGCTATAAAGGCCGGGTCGGGCTCATATGATAGATATTATCCTCGTCCTCTTTCGCCTTATAAACAACCTCAGCAGCTAACTGGAGCCCAGGAATGACAAGTCAGGCAATTTACTCATCTTACTAATTGTTTGGAGGCTGCTGTGATCTCCGGCTACTGAGGCCAATTAATGTTGCCTTGTGCTGAAGACTTCAACTCACGGCCTCGAGGTATGCCCCGTCCCCGGCCCCCCTCCCCCTTAGACAAAGTATCACAGAGACGCACAGGCACGCAGACATGCACCACATGCGCCATCGCCACCGCGACCCGGCAGTTTGG
This sequence comes from Doryrhamphus excisus, assembly GCF_037039965.1. NCBI lineage: Eukaryota > Metazoa > Chordata > Actinopteri > Syngnathiformes > Syngnathidae > Doryrhamphus > Doryrhamphus excisus. The sequence goes on from NC_136361.1 coordinate 1,572,156, forward strand.
CACCAGCGAGGCTGGAAGGAAGGGGGAAAGGATGATTGGTTCGAACGCTGCACTCTCGCTCTGGTTTCACTTCCCATTTGTTCTTATGGAAACTCTGCCCGGTGACACGGTCCCGAGGATGTTTGCGGTCGCGCACACTCACCATTACCAGTCACCACGACGTCAGGACGTCCAATTAGAAGCCTCGCTTTTTTACTGGAGTCAACTCGGCTTTTGACTCTCGGTTTGTTTAAGTGTATTCTTCTGCATGTGCGTATTGACCGTTTGCGGTGATGCGAGTGTGCATGCATGCATTCATGCGGGAAGTACTAAAAAGCTTCTGTTTTATGCTGGAGTTTCCATCGCCTATTCCCCCGTCTCGTAAATGCCCGCATTTAAAAACAATCGTAAAATCACATCCCATTTTCCCTCACAAACACTCAGAGGGGGCAAGTTAGCCCTGAAAACACGGATGGAAATGCTACACCAGGGATGCTCATCCATGTAAGAGGGGGCGGGTCTTGCCGGGATACGAACGCCCGGTTTGGATTGTGTCGGGAAAATATGGGTTATTGCATTTATGAAAGGTTGTGTCCATTATTATTTCATATGAATTATATTTAGTTGTATTAACAGTATGTCACACGTCCTCCACATACGTAGCACCTGATGCTAATAGCACTGCATGTTAAAGGAATAGAAATCCAAATCTACCCTCCATTTCTGATATTTTCCTGACGGCCCGAGTATTTGCAAAAAAGACAAAAAGCACATTTATGCAACATTCTCTCCCCAAAATATTAAATGACTGTGTTTGATGCCGGATGCTTCCGTGTTGCCGTACAGTAATACTACATCCCAGTGTTTGCGTAGGACAGGAAAGTCGCGCTATTAAAAACATGTGTAGCCCATCACTCTCCTGCCGGGGCCGTGTGTTACCCGACGTACAACATGGGCAACGTCCCCATATCCCAGTCCCCAGTCCCCCTGCTCTGTTTGCTTGGATATCACATTTCCCACCGACTGGGATGTACGCCGGGTCCCCACGGAGGGCGAAAGGTACCGCCCCGGTGGCGTTTGAAAGTTCATTGGATACTTTGGTGAGAGAAATATTTCTCCAGAGCATAACAGAAGAAGATGAAAGACAAATCCACTCATTTCTTTACAGCGGGGGTGTCCAAACGTTTCCCCGCGGGGGCCACATGGTGAAACATGAAAGGATGCCACTTATTATATATTTAGTGAAGCAACACATGTTGGCATGCTAACAGCTTTGTTATATCGGTGGAAAAAACACTTTACTCTGCCCCCCCCCTCCATTTCAATTTTGTCAAGTTTCCTATAACACGTTTTCCCAACCTACTTTTCCAAAAATGACTTCTCATATTACGACGTTTTATAAATGTGATTTTTATTATGGCTACTTTTGTTCTGTAATATTTCACTCTGCTACTAAAGGGGCATCTTTACTCAGGACTATTCTTGTAAACTAACATTTATATACAACTTCATTGTCTTATTTTACTATTCTCAATAGTTTCAGCTTAAACAAAAAAAATTCCACACATGAAAATGTGTAAATTCAAACTGAAATATTGCTGTCTGATCTCATATTCACACATACTTTTAATTAAAAACAATCAGTGCATTCTAATGAGCCACGATGTCCATTACCCCCCCCCCATGACTCAACCCATCCATTCCACCGCGGGGACAAAACAAGATGAATGTCTTATTAAGGCTGCCGCTGGCGGCTCGCGGCGCCATGGCGCTGACTTTCCACGGCGGCGTGCTGCGTCAGCGCTGAGCCGAGCAGTCACGGCGGGCTCTCACAGCGGTATGGCGCTATAAGCCGGCCTTCGGAGGAACTTGGGCTCTTTACGTCAGCGAGGCCATGCTAAAGTAACGGGGGGGTTTAGGGCGCGGGCCAAGGAAAATGGGGCCATCAAACTGTGGTGCAGATGCAGAAATAATGACGTGGAAATCATTTGTTCCGAGGCCTAAGCATCTCCTTCATAAATGTCTTCAGCAACGTTTACAGGCCGGGGAAGAGAAACCAACCGATGCTGGTGTGACATCAATCATTTCTAGCTCATTTCCATTTTTTATGTCTTTTTTTTGTCTTTTATGTCTTCTTTCAGTCATTTACAGTAAATCTATACTTTTACACAAGTTGTGATAGCAAACAGAGGGACGGATTTTCATTTTAAATCTGCAGCATGAAAGAAAACTCCAATCAAGTCCAATGTTGTAGTTGTTTTGAAGATGAAATATGAGTATAACCCCATTTGATTTCCACATTTCCTCCCAAATCGAGGCTTAATGTCATGAAAGCGCCGGTGTTGCTGTTCTTGGCTCGGCCGGCGCGGCTCTAATAAGTGCTACTTGTTACCGTTAAACGACTTTAGGGAGACACCGTCCAAAAACATCTCACGGAATGCATCAGTGTCGTCCGTGCTCGCCCGGGTCATTAGGAACAGAAATTGTTGAATAAACAAGCGAACCCTGTAAACCGGCCCACTTCCTGTCAGGCTCACGGCTAATGAAAATATTCCCAACCATCGTTTTTTCGACTTCAGCAGCTTGACATTCTGCATTCCTGTCCACTCTTAGTCTTGCTTCCCTTCTGTTGCCGAGAATCTACCAGATGCGCCACTTTAAAGACCACACCGTTTGGCTAACATGGAAAGCATGGCCGCCACACTGCGGCCTGTTCTAAAAATAGAATTTAGAAAGGGCAAAAATGGATAAACTTTATCGTCAAAATATTGAGAGAACGTCCATTTTATGAGAATTAACTAAATCTACATTTTTTGGTAATAAAGTTGAAATATTAAGTCACATTTCGGTGGGGAAAAGTTATATAAAAATAAAGTCAAAATATTACAGAATAAATTCCGAATTACAAGAAGAAAAATGTGGAATTTGGAAATTTTAAAAACAAAACCACTGGAAGAAATGGAAAAAAAAGTAACGTGCATAAACCTGGAAAAAAACTAGTTTGAGTATAAAGTGTAATTTTAGTGCATGTCAGCTACTGTACAAGACAAATATTGACTTATCACTTCTTGGCATATCTAGGTGTTGCTTTGCCAATATTTTTCCACAATGTGTCCCACGCTGGGAAATGTTTGGACAGGAAGATTTTGCCATGGGATCAATGACGGTGAATAAGAGCCATCCGCGGAGTCCTTTTTATGAATGGCGTTGGCGAGTAGGATGCTTGGTGTAATTCAATCAAGCCGCCGTCTGCGGGGCGAGCGTGGTTGGAGGCCCCGTCCGCGTTCTCACACAGCCGCTCTTTGTCCGGCCAAACACAACAAGGAAAAATATTTTCCACAACTTGAAGTTCATAAATCAAGTCTTCCTCGTGGGCACCCGCCCCTCACAGCGCCGTCTCCCGTTTCACTGCTTGTTATTGTATAGACAAGTTTTTTCTCCGCTACATGCGGATCCTCCTGAGGGAATCCTGCACGGCGGAAACACGTACTACCTTGAAGCGGGCGCAGCCGTGCGGCCTGTTTACTTCCAAGGAAACGTGAGCCCGAGTGGCCTGGACGCTTTGTGCAGGACGGGGATTTTTTGCACACCAGAATGTATGGAAATGGGAAAATAGGAGCCGTAATGGTCTCCATGTGGGTCGGATCAACACACTAATGTGGCACATGTCCCCACCCAGTCACCACAAAGCCGACTCCACATTTGCACCCTGCTGCTAAATAAAGTAACCAAAATATTAGACACCCCCCTCAGCACGATGCACCGCCGCATGATACAACCACAATCATAAAATCGTTAAATTAGCCGCTAGTTTGCCTTCCAACATATGGATTTTATTGGTCTGTCGTCTAAGACGACTAAAAGTGGAAACACTCAGCAAACAGCGACAACTGTCAATCAAGGAGACACATGACGTCTCCTGGTGTGGACAATGGGCCTCCAAATGGGACTCCTCGTCCACCTGACTCGCTGCTCTGTGCCACACAGACAGGAAACGCCAGGCAGCAACAGGAACTCGCACAAATAAAGGCATGATGGAATGAACAAGCACCACAACATGTGCGGAATTACTGGAAAAAATGTTCATGAAAATAATTGTTAGAATAAAAAAAATCTGCATGTGTACAAACGAGAACACGACTCAAATTCCCAAAGTTTTTGTGACTTTACAGGTCACGTTTATCCTAAAAATATTCCATTCCACGATAGCGTTACAGCCCATCAGACGGTAACCAGGGCCGAGGCCTCCCACCATGTCGCCATGACCCCACCAGTAGGATCACTGGTCTCCAACAGAAATTTGAATCCTGCCAGAATCCGAGCAACTTCAACTCTCACGTTTGTGTTTGTACTCGACTATCATGTGACAACACAGACTGCCGATGCCACCTCCGTCAGTCAGACATCGGCCTGCGGGATCTCCTGATCAGTTATTTAGTCTGTTACCGTGTTCGCTGTCGGCTTCTGATCTTCCAAATGAAGGAAGAGGACGGAATGCTCGGGGAGAAGAGCCGCCCCGGTGGTGGGTGGTGCGGTGGATGGGCGGGAAAGGAAGAACGAGATAAGTATCGCGGGCGTATGTGCGTCACGTCAGATGCAATCAGCAGACTTGAGCGTGCAGAGATAATAAATCAGGAGACAATGGCGGATGCTCCTTCCGGGCTTCCAGTGTAACAAAACGAAGGCTACAAGAAGTGCGTGTGTGGCGGTGGTTTCCAGGGAAAATGAGGCCGTGCCGACGTGTCTCCGGTCCCGCAGAAGCCACCGTTTGTCTTCCCCCTTTGAGGCTTTTCTTGGCAGCATCCAGACGCAGGATGCAGCAGGAAAGTACGACCACGTTGTCTGACTCCGGGCAGCCTAATCGGCCCACAACAAACAATGTAAACTGAAGCTGATTATAATTTCAGTTCTGTTGGAGGGGGCCCGCCCCCCCCAGGCTTCTACTTCATTAAGTCTGTGGGGCCAGAAGAGTAACTCATGATATATATTTACCCACATTTCTTGTGGTGTGTGGTCTAGGATCCTAAAGTACAGTCTCCCTTTTTCATTTCTAGCACCGCAGTAAATAAGAACGTAATGTTAGCGCGGGTCCGGGCTGGAAGCTAGCCGCAGCGCACTGCGTGTCCAAATAAAGAGGCGACACACGGCGAAAGGAACATTTCAGTTTTTATCGCTTCCTCATGTCAGTGGGCTCCTATTCTACGACTGAAGTTGGAATATTAGGAAAAAGTTGCAATTTTTCCAATATAAAGCCGATCATGAGAGGAAGATTAGCTGTTGAATCGGAGGAAATTTTAAACAGCGATAATTCTAAAAATTGTAAATAAAGGTCGCATATTCCAGAAAAAAGTCAATTTCCAAGAATGCAATATGACGACATTATAGTATCATACAGTTGAAATATTAAAGATATTTGAAAAGGTTAAACTATATTATGGCAATAAAGTGAAAATACTTTGGGAATAAAGTCATTAAGAAAAGAACATTTATGAAGATTACTTCAGAAGAAAGTTGAATTTTTTTGGGAGGGTGGACCAAAGCTAATAAACTTTACCTTCAACACAAAGCTGAGATGTATATTCATTTTTTTTATTTATTTTTATTTTTTTTTACCCCTATGTTAGACGGAATCCAACGATCATTTACATTAAAACATAACTTTTTTTCAGACTTGGGAAGGCGTGCCATTCCGAAGACAAAACAGGTTGTCCATCAAGATGCCCGTTTTCTTTCTACTGTACTATAAGACAGAGCTCCGATTCTCCCAAGGGCTTATTATTGGTAATCATCTCATTACGCAAGCTTCAGGACTGGGTGAAAGGTCAGACATCCAAGCGCCACAGACAACAGACCGGCGACGGATCAAAGCCTCCCAGCTATTATTCTCCACTGTGCCGCTTTGATACTGAAGGAGAGGAGACGCCAGACGGATGACAAAGTTTGATCGGGATTTCTTCCCAGCGATACTCTGAGAAAGCGTCAGTTCAATCCAGTTGAGGCCTGGTTCGTGTCGTCCACTAGTGGATCAAACTGGTCCTTGTGGTTGGTGTCATCCACTAGTGGATCAAACTGGTCCTTCATTCACGAGGTGGATCGTATCTGCAGGTTTAGGTGCCGTGTTTTAGCAAGGCAGCGCTCCCAAAGCCATTAGTAGCGTTTCATAACAAGGAAGTTCTCCCAGGCGCATAGTTCGCCGTCTAGACTGCCGACAAACATGATACCTGCTTTGATAGTCGCTACGACTCCGCTTTCTCATGCGGAGACCTTTTGACGACCGGACGCTCACAGGCAGCGCCCCCCCCCGTGGTGCAGTAGTGTGAGGTGTGAATGAGCCTCTGTTGCGACCCCCCCGACCCTTTCCTGTCTCAGGACCTGCAGTCAGTTAGCGGTCAGAGGTCATCTCTTCCTGCGGACGCCACGGGAGGATTAGTCCGCCTTTGATGGCTCGGACAGGAAGCACGAGATAGAACGTTGCTGTGACTGCCGAGTCCGTCACTTCATTTGACTCCAACGTGATTGACACTTGAAAGTCCAACTCCCGGAAGCATGACGAGTTTTACAGCGTATACAGAGCATGCTATGAGCACCATCGGTCATCCTGCGAGACGTCTGGCCTGTCAAGTCAAACGCCAGCCTTCTGTGTACGTTCTCATTCTCCACAACCTTTCCCTCGGCATCTACTCAGGGCTGCCACCAACAGGTTAGACACAGGAACTGCATATTTCACAGCACTAGAATCTACATTTGATTTCACTCATAAAGTTATGCTAACATACGTACAGTATGCATTCCTGCCACAATTCAGACTGACATGAAGTTGTACGACATCAACGCTGACCTTTCCCCCACTTTGTCCCATGAGCAGAGTTCTGGTTACTTTAGTAACTAAAGTAGTTCCGGTTCCTTGCTGGGATCTCTTTTGAACAATATGCGTTCAAAAGAGTAATACGTTTGCATCACAAAACCGTAGCCCACTAAAGATTAAAATTGTAATTGTTTGTGTAATTAAAATGTTTATATATTTTTGAATTTATATCGTAATTACGTAATTGCAAATAATTTGGTTAGCCTAGCTGGAATTTTTCCATACAGCTGTTCTATTGATCTGAAAGATTTAACAAGTGTATAAATCTATTTTTACATGTTTTACAGGTATATTGCAGCTAATATTCATTTTACATTTCTATTTTATTATTCATCCATTTTCTGTGCTGCGTTATGTTGTTTAGGTTTGGAGTTGGAAGGTAAATGCTAAGTAAGTAGCTGCTCTTAAAGCCACGCCATCATGGTTTTCACCCCGCCCATCAAACAGGCCAGACGTGTAAGAGCCTGTGGGAACGCCACTTTGCTATCTGCTCAGCATCAGATGTCACATTCAGCAGCAAGCAGGCTGTGGAATAACAGTCATGAATATTAAAGATGTGGCAGGAAGCAGTGAGCCAGTCGCGGTTTACAACTTTTTGTGTGTCATGAAACACAACCCCGACTTTATGATAATGTTCCTCTGCCACAATGTTCTCTTATTGACAAGAATTTCAATACGAACTGACGGACTTGAACTTTAACATGATCTAAAACATGCACGTCTACCCACAGGAGGTCCCGCCATCAGTGGGCGTGGCTTTAAATCATGCATTTGTTTTAATGCGCCAATAGAGCCGCCGATGTTGCCAGTTTGTTGCTAATGTTGCCATCCAGCTACTTAGTGGTGACGTACGAGACACCCATCAGCCTGACATGTCATGCCGTGTCAAGTGGGTGATAAAAGGATTCTACAGTTGCTCATCCAAACCACATTCAGTTCTTGGACTACTTGGTCTACTTCGGAGCTGAAGACAGCTTTCTAACATGTGGAAAAAACTCACAGCAATGATTTATACTGGAGTCTGTCACAAAACGAGGGCGCTCTAGAATTCTCTGAGATCGGGAGCTTGGTGAATTTGCTTCCTGGTAACTAGTCTGTTAGACTTGCAGGCCCATTATGTTAATTTAACCTTTCCAGCCTCTCAGGTTATACCAGATACCTACTAGGTATGTTGTTTCCATCTGCTATTGTACAATAGAATCAAATAAAACTAAATTAAATCATCATTTATCATTAGGGGTGCATCTCTTCATGCAATTGTCAACAAAACCGTAGACACCGGTTCTGAACCAGGCTGATGTGGCTCCAGGACTAGATGGCAAATATTAGTGGAGGATTACTCCTGTGAATGGGAGGCAGCTGCCCTGTCTGCAGGGGGCCAGACGGGGTGTGCGGCACAGCTGAAAGATGGGCTGGACCAAGAAAACTCAGGTGGCCATGTGGCGGCGTATACGCGCAGACGTACATAAAAGCACATTCACACACAGTACGCACACAGGGGAGTCGCGGTATGGGTTGCAGGGGTTGAGGCACCCCAGCTGCTGAGGCCCCCGCTGGGGTGAGGAGGTCAGGAACATTAGCCACCATTTGTAAAGGAGAGAGTAGGCATGTCCAACAAGTCCCACCTGCCGCTATATTTATGAAATTACTCATTGGAGGCTTTGGCTTCCATCAGGCGCTGACATCGCGCTCCGTATCCAGGGTGGGGTCGGCTTTTAAGAAATCCCGGGAGTTTCAGGTCTGATGTGATAACAAAAGACCTCATCTAGTCTAGCGGCCTAGCGAGGGGGGCGCCAACATACTAGGCTTTTAGGACTGGTAACATCCCGCCAATGACATACGACTCTTGGAAGATGCTTTTGACGACATGTTGCATTCATCTTGATATTCAACAACTGCCTCTCAAATTTTACTGTATTCTTCTAAAATTGATGGGGCGTCATTATGTAGGAAAGTAGTTCCAGATAGTTGCTAATGTCTCTTAAGCTTTTTGCTTCTCAAAACAATACAAGCTCAACAAAGTAATACTTTAAAACCGTTGCCAACAAAGTCGGACCTCAGTCGCTTATGTTTTTTTCCTCTACGTTGGTATGACTGCACGCTGCCGCTTGTCCATCGTTGTGCATGCGTGCCGATGTTTACATGCATCGCTGAGGCGGTGATCTAAGCACGGAAGCTGGATGGACAAGATGATTGAAGCTAATCACTGCTGGGGTGGGCTCGGTCCATCCCGACTGCATACTTGGATGATTTAGGTGTGAAGGAACACCAGGGACCTGACCCCCAACCCCAGCAAACACCCAATGTGGTGACCCGTCCCTGATGCAGTCAGCCTTTTGTCCAAAGTAGTCTTGGATCTGCAACCCTGAAGGATTGACGACGCTAAGCAGTCCAGACCTCTGAAGTTGCAAATAATCTTTGTGGATGAATGACTGAGTCAGAGGTCAAATTGTGGAACTTTCCAGAAGAGTGCAGGTGGAAACAAGTCCAGTAGGTGGACTAAATGGATGACATAGTCATATTTTACTCCTGTCAAAGATCCTCTATGTGACAGGAGGGGTCACAAGTTAGGACCTTTTGCAAACTGGTGAGGAATCTGCTACAATAAAGGGAGGGAGTATATTTTGGACTGCACCGTCTGATGTCCATGTGCGGGATTTGGTCTGCAGGACCTACCTGAAAAGTTTCCCCTTGGTTAAAACAGGCCTACAGTTTGGACCCGGGCACGCCCATATAACGAAGTTACCAGCTGGATGGAAGATGACTTCTTACAACACTCTTTGTGAAGTCAAACTTCTCACTTCAAAATGCGCAAACCTCAGAAATGGACACTTTGGCATCGAATACACGATAAAAAAAAAAGGTCAGAAAAGTGGAAAAGCATAATAAAATCACAAGGCTAAAAACAACCAATTAGCTAAAAATGTCATCCAATACTTCTCTACAAGAGAGGAGAAATATGATCTCAGGGAAGAAGTACATTTGAAACACTTCTATGCTAGGACTACGTTATGCTAGCCATAGCATTTCAGTATGTGGAATCAAACTATGGAATGGATTGAGTAAGGAAATCAAACAATGCACAACGATGAGCCAATTCAAGAAACAATACAAGCAGTTGATGTTTGCTAAATACAAGGATGAAGAGTCTTGAACCAGTCATGATGTGCTATATATATATATATCACTATATTGACACAAAAACCTTAAACTGTATTATGGAAAGCAGGAAGTGAACAAATGTAACAGTTACTGATTGTAAAAGTACCAGATGGAGGGGTAGGATTTAATAAGCTTTGCTTCTTCCTACTCCTTTTGGACATGTGGAACTGGGAACTGATTATGGGATGCACTCAATTGGAATCTGATGTATGCAAATGAAATTAAACCATTACCATAATAATAATATAATAATAATAATAATAATAATAATAATAATAATAATAATAATAATAATAGGTCCCCTTTGATAGTGAATTATATTGAAATATTTACAATAGTCCAAAGTCAACCATTTTATGAGCAGTTGAGTCCACAAACCCCCCTAGTCCGGTTCCCAATGGGTACACCTGTGGAGTGAGTAGGCCACACTGGGGTGTGTGGGATTGATCGGGTCAGGAGGTCATGTCGGAATATGACGGGAGGATCATGTCGGAATATGACGGGAGGATCATGTCGGAATATGACGGGAGGATCATGTCGGAATATGACGGGAGGATCATGTCGGAATATGACGGGAGGATCATGTCGGAATATGACGGGAGTGAAGTAGTATCACTCCATGTGAGAGGTTGGAGAAAAGGACAGGCTTCAGAGCCTCCTACCAGACCATCCAGACGGTGAATGTCCAGGCTCCCGGCCTTGCTTCTTAGCTCACCATCAGTGGATCGGATCCCACAGGCGGGGGCGCCTGGCCTGCATGGACCCAACAATCCACTTCATATCACTCAGGCTAATGCTACATGAACATTAGCAAAGCAAACAAAGCAAACAGTGTGCTTTATATACACAAGTCATCTTAGCATTAGCACGGTAGCATTGGGGCTAACGCTAACAGGCTATCATTGTCACTCACCTGTTGAGTAGATTCCATAAACAGCCAGGATACAGGATAAAGCGTTCCCCGGCAAAAAGCCAACGGTCTGTTGACAAGAAAACATCAAATGTTTGAAAGAAAAAGCAGAAGATGTTTGAAAGACCTAGCTTTGGAGACACTGACCTGCAGCTGCTGTCCCTAGGCCTTGGGCCTGCTGATTGGCTCATTGGACCCAGGTGAGCATGTCATGGGATGGTGCATTCAGGGGCTAGGGAGAGTGTGGGCGGAAACACTATGAGGCTAAAATAGGGGAGTTTAACCCTGGTTACACAACTATTTCAACTTTCTTCTTGTAAATTATTTTCTCATAATTATGCCTTTATTCCCATAATATTTTAATTTGATTCTTACAACATTAAAAACATTCCAAAAAAATGTAAATAGTTTTGTTTGTTTGATTTCAACTTTAAATAAAATAACCTATTTTAGCTTTATTTTTTTTACTCTTCATACTGCCATAGAACTTTTTACTCGAGATAAGAACTACCACAGCTTGGTCACCCTTGATCTAGTTTGCTGCAGGAGGACGGTTCTTGTTTAGGTTTGGGATATTTATGGTAATTTTATGAGTTTGAACAAAACTTTTGTCATAATGTCTCCTGTACGCCATTGAAAGCATCGCCACCACATCCATCCTTTTGCATCATTCTTAAAGAGACAGTAAGCCCTTCTTTCCCGCCGTCTTTGGTCCCTTGGTAACATCAGCAGTTGCTTGAGTAGAACCCGGCGCGGTGGGTGCACAGTGGTGCCTCTGCTCAACTCCCACTGTGACAAGAGCGGCCGGGGTGAGGTGGGCCTTTTTCACGTCCTGATCCTGTTGCCCTCCGCTTCATTTAACAGAATCACTAAATGGCGCTCACACATGTGCAAACACACACGGGTTCTCACAGCGTATATTTAGAAATGTAATCCTGTGGGAAGCTCACAGTGGACGCTGCGGCTCAAAGACCTCTGGCTGCGTGTATAATAAGGGAGACTTATTGAAACAAGGCCGGCACTGAGAGCTCAGCGGTAGGAGGATTTATTTGGAGAGCAGCGGGGTCCTGGCTAAACTTTGATCAGCCCTCGTGTTCTACCTCCCCTTTCTCTGCTCCGCTAGCGAACACTCGGGCACCGTGCCGGACTGGGGTGGCGGGCGTTCTGGTCGCCTGGCAACAACGACCAGCCTGACTCCGGTCCTGTGTCGAAGCCAAAAATATTGCTTTTTTTTTTAAATCAGTGACGTGGAAGCAGACAAAAATGTTGGAAATGTTGGAATGTAAAAACTGGGAATGATTGTAGAAATATTTTGAGCAATTACACAAGTACTGAGGATGGAACCAGCAACCATTGGCTTGGGAGACGTCCGATCTAGAACCTGAGCCGTGTCACCTTGTAGAATAAGTGGGCTGCTACAGTCATGGAAAATTATTTATCAATAAATGACCTAATTAGCATAATATTTGGATTTTTTTTTACTAAAAAATGAAATTTAAATAAAAGCCATTTTTTTCTTTAATATTTCAACATTATAATACTAACAAGATGTTATTTTTCTTATATTAATTATCTAATCTTTATTTTCACTAAATTGCAACCTTTTTTCTTATTAATGCAACTTTATTCTATTAATATTTTGATTTGATAATTAATTTATTTCATTTAGCAGTCTTTTTATTTTTAAATATTTCAATCTGGAATCCATGAATATTTTCTTGCAGTAATAATGCAGTAATTATGCCTTTTTTCCCCATATTTTGACTTTATTCTCAAAATATAATTTTTTCCCCAAAAATGGCCCCCCAAAAATGGCCATTTTATTTTGTTTTCTTTTTTGTTGGTTAAAAAAACAACACACTTTATCTTTAATATTTAAACTTTATGCAACTAAAATGACCTTATTTTTATTATTTATTTATAAATTATGAATTCTTTATTGTAAAATTGCTACTTTCCCCTGTTAATAGAAGTTTTTTCTCCTTTTTTCCCCCCAAAAATTCATAATTCCGAATTGATTTCCATTATATTTTGACTTCATTCTTGGAACATCCAAAGATAATTTTCCAAAAATGACAACTTCCCAATAATTCCAACTTTTGAGATGGAATGAAGCGATGACAAATGGAGCTGAAGTTGAGGGGTGACTGCTGGTGCGTTATTGATCAAATATTATGGCATGAATATGCCGTGCATCGTTAATCACAGCGTCCCCTCGGAGGGAAACTCCACTCTCTTAACCTCCACGAAAAAGCTTCTTGTGCAAACTTGACCTTGTGGGTTCTTAGCGCTGTAACGACAGGCTGCCTCTTTGCTGTGGGCCGGAATGATACTTATTAGCCGCCCGTCAGGAGAAACACTTCACATGCTGGAATTTTCCCTGAGACGAGCGAGCGAGGGAACAGAGGCCGGGATCAGAAGGTCAGAGCACTCGGCAAACTCCTAAAGCGGCGATGGAGATGAAAGTTAGCCTAAATAATCCCGTAAAGTGCTCGGACGGGGCAGAAATTCCCCCGAGGGAGGTCTCGGCGATGTGAACTCCGCCCTCGGAGGCTCGCATGGACACAGACGCTTGGCTTGACATCCATTAGGAGAATTAGCGATTAGGGGACTAGTGAAGGTAACCGGCCCGCCATGTTGGCTGGGGATGACCATCACTAATCGGCTGCTGAGTGACTCGTTTTGGCTCGCTTGCGTTTCATTTTTCCCTCCTTTCTCCCGCTCCTTTCCCCCGGTCACCACGGATAAACACTCAGACGTATAAAAGCCCACGTAAGACGCTAATGGAGCTGAAAGCCCCAATGAAAAAGAACACCGAGCTAATAAATGTCATGTTGTAACCAGTCCGACCAACAAAGAGCCGTCTTTATTTACTCCTCCTATCGCCGCGGAAGATGCAGCCCTTTAAAACTCCTCGTAAAACTGCCTAAAAGCTTCGAGTAAAGGATGAGGCCATCCGTTTCATTCATTGCTTCTTTTTTGGAAGTTGCTCAACCTCTAAAGGTCTAAAGTCCCAAACTTGTACCTGGGATTTGAGAGTGGAAATGTCCGGGATCAGGGCAACAATCACAGAAGAGATTCCCCAAAATGATCACACACCTTTCGGAGCGGTGATCAAATGTTTCCCACGCGTGAGAAAAACCGGTCGAGTCGTGTCCCAAACTTTTTTTAATCTAAGTGGTCACTCCTATAATAATAATAATATTTAATATGCAGCATCAGCATGAAAGCAACACGCCGCCATCCGCTGCCCGAGTTTAAAACAACACACAGAGCCGCCATGGAATGCCAGCGTATCTCCCAACATAAATCCTTTCTCCCTGCGTGGAATTTCTCCGGCTGTTTACCTTCCTCATACGCGAGCAATATTGCCTGAATGCCGCCATTGTTGGGCCAGAGGAGAGAAAAGGAGACGCGAGTGTTGCTTGGTTGGTTGGGCCTCCGGGTTTATCTCCTTCCCTCATCAGGACAACTCGGCCCGGGGTTATTAGCGCTGACCTCCGGGTGCTTTAGCTTGTGGAAAAAGCTTTTAGCAGATAGTTTACATCAAGATTGAAGTGTGTACGCGTACGAGTTTATCCTGGGTTCAAGCTAAGCGTATTGCTAGCGGGGGAGTCCACTTTATCACCCGGCAACTTTGCTCTGGAAACTTTTTGCATGTATAAATCTCCCGCAGGACCCTTTAAACAAATCGCATTTTCCCACTACCGGGAAGTCCGGGGGTGTGACGTCAAAAATAGACTTTTATGTATATGCCTCCATACATCTACACATGCGGTTAGCATCCTTAGCCACTTGGTTCCAATCGAAAGGGACACTAACTGAATCTATTTTTCCCATAAAAAATTACAGCGCGAAATAATGATTAATTTTGATTAATCTGAAGCATGTTCTGTTCTGATTAATCGAGTCATCGGACTCTACACAAACCAGGTTTAGACGAAAGTGAAACGGTCCTTTGACAGGCTGAAATGGGAGGATATTTATATTTTTATATATAAATAAATCATTGAATAACAAAATAATTGTGGATTAATTAGATAATTGATTAATCAGCAATAAGTTGCATGATAAGAAGTCCAATAAGTCTGTTCTGGACCCCCAAAATATGAACACAGGACAATAAAAAGAGCCGTGATCAATAAAAAAGGTTAGATCATGCTAACATGCTAATGTTTGGTCATGAAGATACTTTATGTTAGGAATGGAATATGTTCCATCCGCTCACTCACTTGAGACCTGACCTGGACTTCCACGCCTGTACTAGAGACTTGACTTGGACTCGGGATTAAAGATGTACTAGATAAGTACTAGATACTTGTACATGTACTTGTACTCGTACACTCCAACCTCTTCTATCTCAACACTGCTGGCTTTTTCTATGAGAAGAATAAAAAGTGACCTCCTGGAGTCTGGGGGGGAGGAAAAAAAAAACATCCTTGTTTTTTGCTGGGAAAACAAACCCGACATTCATAACCTCCACATAATAAATGACCCGCTCCGTCTGAACTCTTTGGGAGTCGTGTACAGTGTAACATAATCCACATTCAAAGTGGAGCTCGCACAGGCCCTTGCTGTATCCCTCGGAGGTGCTTGACCCCCACAACATACACAAAAAATGACACATGCTCAGAGCAGCGCTGTCATCCCCCCCGTCTAAGCCTTTAAACCCCCCCCAGCATCCTTTCATGTGAAGAAAGTGGCCATTGTGTGCCCGCCAGGGTCTCTCTGTCCACTGCTTGGACACCACGTCACTGGACAACTGGCTGTCCTGCGGCTTTTCTTTACAGTTTTTGGGACTGGGTTCCTACTGGAGGAATGAATACACAATTTAAAATAAAAACTCTGGACGCGAGCATCGACGAGGAGGAGTGAAGATTCGCCACATCGTCTAGAAAGTGAAAGTTAAGTTTGTGTGAGTGTTTCCCAGCGAGGGCCACATCATGAAAACATGACAGAAAATACTTTCTAGTCTAAGTAGTATATGACAAAAGAATACTTTGAATGTATGGTAACAGGTATGCATGCAAGTATTTTCTTTGTAGCGATAGAATCTGAGCAGCGATGCCATCTTTTCCTATTTTCTCGGCGGTGGTCTTTTCAGGGGAGCGATGAGGAGTCTTTGAAGCTGAGCCCCTCTCAAAGGAAGCCCGAGTCGGCCTGAGTGACGGAACCCGCCTGGCTGGCAGACATCAAATAGACAGGTCACCCCACCCCCCACCCCCACACCCCCCCCCTTTTGTAGCTCTTAACCCGCCCATCCACGTAAACTTGAACTATCCTTTGAGCTTGTAATGAAAACCACGCTGGCTGCAACATAGTGGACTTGTTTGGGCTACAGACGTGCTGCTGCCGGGGTCAAAGGTCATGAGGGGGTTGGACCCTCTTTTTGGGGAGACAAGGATCGGGTCCGAGATGTAATACACCAAAAAGATGAGGCTAACATTCACTTTTGCACCTTTTTAGCAACAGTGGACCTCCGTCTTTGTCATCATAAAACCGTTTTAATAGTACTTTTTTTAATAGTTTTTGTTTTGTTTGAAAAACTAAAAATTTTTCTTGAATAATTCGACTCCAAAATGACATTATTTTCTCTCATAATATTTTGTACAATTTTGTACAATTTTTGTCTGTTAATATTTTGACTTTATTGCTTGTTTTCTTTGCATTTCTGCTATTTTTCTGCTTGCTGTTTGTCTTTTATTTAACAAATGTTTCTACTTTCTTCTTAAATAATTCTTCAATCTTTGTAAATTGTCTTTTCATAATATTATTACTTATAGTTTGATTTTATTCCCATATTATTATAACTTTTTTCCAATAAAATGTTCTAAAAAATTACATTTTTTGCCATAACATTATCATCTCAGGTAGTAATTAGGTGAGGTCAACTGTCCTTCACAGGTGACGGATGCCTTGCTGCAAATAAAACTCCGCCCTGTTGAGACAGGCGTGATGAGGGGGTGAAAGTGGGTCCGTGCGGATGTCTTGTCACCATAAACCCTTGTTTTATTGTGAAAGTACCCATGATTAAAATCTAAAGTAGAATTTTGTTATTGTATTCATTGAATGAGAAGCTGACGCCGGGTGGGGTGGGGGGCGTGTCCCCCTGACAGCGAGACAAAGACTTTATGAAAAGGCCGCGAGAGAAATGGAGGAGACCCCCATGATGCTGCTGAGGCAAGCCCAGCTGCCGCCATCACTCAGGGGGCACCACAGTGAGCGACGAGCTTTTGGTGCCTCTTCACCGGCAAGGCATTCGGAAAAGGCGGCGTTTATGACTGAAGTGCATGTACACCATGGTACACTATGGTACACACCAACCGTGTATTTGCCCCCAGCGCTACAAGATGTGCAGTGTGTGGTCAGCTCTGGCTTTTACTGTCATAGGCCTCCTCTGTCTGCCCGGGACGCTCGAAATACTCACAAATACAGCACTATGCTACTACATCCTATATTTATCTCATACTCCGCAGGGTGGGACAGAGCAATAGTCCAAACTCCTCACTTTTAGTCTGCAACATCCCAGTTTGCTGAGTCGGTAGAAATGATACCAACAGTAACGTTAATAAGATACCGCACACTTCATCGTGTGATATTCAAACATGACAATTGGTCAAATGTTTAAAGGAATCCCTCGTTTGGGGCGGGTAATTGGTTCCAGGCCCGACCGTGCAAATTTATTTAGAAATGAATGAATTTCACAATTAGAGCACAAACCAATAGTATATATAGTTTCTAATATTATTAGAGCCCTCTAAACATGAAATAACACCCCTATAGTCACATTATACCCGTCATAATAGACCTAATAAGAGAAAAGAATTCATAATATAGACTCACACATGTTAAGGTTGAAAGAGTTCCTTGTTTTTTTTACTTCCTGTTCTGTACAATACTTCCTGCGGAGGCAATGTAGCATTGTTGACACCTGGTGACCAGTGAAGAACACTACAATTTTCATATATATAAAATCATGGAACATACTGTAATGCAAGTTTTTATCATGCTAACAGCTAGCATGTTAGCTTTGTTTATTGTCAGTATGCTAACAGTTAGCATACTATTTTTTTCCAGTTTTCAAACTTAGCATGCTAGAGGTAGCATGTTAGCATTTTAGCCATTTTCTCAGGTATTATCTTACATACACAGCACTATCATGCTGTGTGTTGGCATGCTAACAGTTAGCATGGTAGGGTTTTTGTACAGCATTTGACAGTTAGTGCAGCCTTTGGTGTTATTATTCATTTTATATCTTTACTTTAAATGTATCATTCAGTTTTATTTGGACTTAAGCACTTTTGAGCTTGACTTGTACTTTTTGTAGCGTTGGATCTTTGGGTTGGAAAAGAGGAGATCGACCTTTCTACCTTCCTTCCTTCCTTCCTTTCTTCCCTCACAACACCAACAGGAAGACCTGATATGGATGTGAGCCATCCAATTGGGACGATGAGTTCCCGTCTGTCTTGTATTTAGCACCCCCCCCCCCCCCTTTCCAGCCTACACACAAGGGCTGGCTTGACGTGTTCCTGTGTATCCCCAAGACCCCCCCCCCGTCTAAGATCCCAAGCTTCCTTTACGGGACACATGAGCAGCCTGGAATAGAAGCGCAGTCTCTTGTCTTACTGGAACGGACTGAATAAACAAGGAAATGCTTTCCGACCACACACGCATTAAATTTGCCATTTCCCCCAAATTGTGGCCTTTTTGGCTGATCCCTCCTAGCAGTTGAATGAGCACCGTGTGAGGGGCGGATGCTGGCGGATGCTGGCGGATGCTAGAGGACGCTGGCGGATGCTGGGCTGGGCAGGATGTGTTCAAGAGGAGTTCGAACAAAGCATCATAAATTCATGTGAGAAATGATTGGTCCGTCCGTCCGACGCAGGGGTAGAAACTTCCGGCTCGGGTGCCAGATGTGGTTCTCCGTTGACCCTCAATAATAGAAGCTCAGCGGCACCAAACTGAAGGCTTTATCAAGTTCTGCTTAAGAAAACACAGGACATCTTTGACGGGACTCGGCCCGGCACAGAGGCCCGTTGTTTGCGTGTACACACGAGACACGGTCCCGTGTACGCTTGTCACACGTCAATGTGCTTTTCTGTGTGCAGAGAAGCCTTCGGAGCCGCCTCATCCTTCCACTGAAAGGCTTTGTCACGGAGGTCACGACCTCCGTACAAAAGACAAGAGCAGTGAATGCAACGCAGTGTTGGCTGGACGTCTGCTCGGAGGTGTCCAAGTGGGGGGTGGGGGCGGTTGGAGGGGACGTCTGTTGGCTGAATAAAGGACATTTAGCAACTTAACAGCCAATTTGATGACATTAATTGAATAATTTCATTGATAAGAAATACCAATATATTAATACTAATATATTAATACTATGGGCACAAAGGTCAACAATACCAATATAATAACGATATAAATAATAATAATCGCTGAGACAAGGGGACATTTTCTGTGTTGGTACACATCAGCTTTGCTTGTATTTGAATGGGCGGCTTCCTTCCTGCCCCCGAAGGTTAGGTTCTTGGCTGTGCAAACCTTGGGAATGGTTGGGGTCAAAGGTCGATGCCTTTTTAAGAGCGCTACAGTATATATAAAGTCACTCATTTCCAGCGTGTGAGTAGTAAGGCCCCGGGGGCCCCCCAGTGGGCAAGATGAACAGTGTGCTGTTGTTTACATTTTAGCCGAACAACACAAATCCTAAAGTAAACCTAATCTGTCAGTATTGTAAACAGTCTGTCACAGTAATGGCCGCCGGGAAAAAAAAATGAGGACCTCACGGCGAGGCCTCCAGCGCCCCCCCACCATCCCTGTTTACCTTTATGCATCCACAAACCAACAGCATTCACGCCCAATGCCTCCTGTGTGTTCTTCTTAGGAAGGAAGTAAGGAAGTAAGGAGCTCCTGGGAGCTTCCTGTCTTTGCTCACTTCTCGCAGAGCGGATCTGAATGAAGTCTGTCTGTCCGTGACACCCAAGTAGGCCAGACCGCGTGGAAGATAAAGCAGCAACAGGAAGGAGACAGGCCAGAACCCCGCACCCCCCCGACATGACACAGCCACTATTCATTTTTCAGGAAGCACCAAAGCAAAACAAGATCAACAATATCAGATGCTGCTTCGGGAAAGCACGGAGACGACGCCGGCTTCGTGGAAAACATCCTTGTGGAGCCTTTGGATAACCTCGGGCTGTTTTCCAACACAATAAGTCATCAAATCTGCCATTTCTTGTGCAGTTTGTCCTTCAGCTCAAAGTTCAGTTTAGTACTCTGGTCACTGGGCGTCAGTAATGTTATGAGACATGACATGCTAACGTGAGCATAGTAGCACCTTTTACTGGTTTTATAAACACAACTCATAGAAACAAGGCTCTCTCATGCTAAGTGTTTGCATGCTGACATTAGCATGTTCTCATTGCTAGCATACTAACATTAGCATCGTATCATTTTTAGTCATTTTCATTATTATTCTCTTTGGCTGACACTTTTATGCTAGGTTAGCATGCTAATATTAATGGGATTGACACCAGCATACCCCAGCGACCGTAGTGAGGATAAGCGGCATAGAAAACAGATGGATGTTAGCATTGTTGACATGCTAACATCAGCATAGTTATTTATGAGTATGAATATATGCAGACATTTAGCGCTACCATGACGACCAGGAGTTACATGCCTATATTAGCATGTTAACATACAAATGTTAGCATACTAACTAGTATGAACATATTTAAAAAAGCTGTGAATCCCCTGCAGCTAAGTCGTTTAGCACTTTTATAGCTAAAAGTAATCCACTTCAAAACTGTACACCCAAACAAGGATCTCAGATCAGTGAGACTGAAACAGAATCTTACCGAGTTCAGTTTGGCAAATATTGTGAGAAGAGAGGCCGACATGAACATGGCAGAAGTTTCCACGGTGACACAGTCGGACGTTAGCGCCGGCCTTTGAAGTCCCGCTCGGGTGGTGGCCCCCGGGCTCCGTGGAGCAGCGGTTCGTGTGGCCCCCACGCAGGGAGCAGAGGACGATGGGTAGAAGGCACAGCTGACAGCAGCGGGTCGCCTGCTTCAACAATGTGGGCTCAATACGGTTTGGGTCCCCCGCATCATGTGAACACACCCTGGGTGACGATACACAAAAGGCGCCGGCTTGTTACGGGGCAAAGGTCAATGTTGGCCGACATGCTCGTTGTCTCAGACGAGAACACGACAAAAACACTCCAAAAATGACAAAGTGTTCTTTTTAAGGCGTGTTGTTCGGTTAATATTTCTGTTGTTCTCCTGTGTCCTGTTTTGGTCCTCCATTCAGCTCTCATCTGGTCCAGGTGTGCCTTGTTGTCGGGTGTCTTCCTTTGGTTTGCTGGTTTCTGATGAGTTTCTTTTATCTGGTCCCGTTGCTCCCGCTGCGTTAACGTTTTATTGTGATTTTTTGATAACACAACAGCCCTAATGTGACTGATGGCGAAGCGGCATAGAAAACAGATGGATTGATGACTGCTGGGACCCTGAAGCGTCCACGTTTGTGTTTTATTGTGGTTAATCCGTATGGCCACTAGAGGGCACTAAATCCCCATATTCCCTCGTCTTGGTTATTCCATTCTCTATATATCCACATAAATTCCATCCATCCATCCGTTTTTACGGCGCTTATCGTCACCAGGGTCGCGGATATGCTGGAGCCTATCCCAGCTGTTTTTGGCCAACCTGGACTGGTCGCCAGCTATTCGCAGTTGCTTATAATTTCTTTAATGTAAATTATTACATAATTTTATCTCCAAATTAATTATCTTAGTTGCTGAAAAATGAATTCGATTTAAAAAATGAATAAAAATGAAAGGAAATTACAAAAATGTCGACCATTTTATTCTTGTTTGAATGCAAAACAATTCATTCGAAGTACGATGCTGTCATCTAGTGGACAAAATTTAAGATGCAGGTTGAAGGGCAATCCATTTAGTTATAGTATAGATCGATAAAATACTAAAGATTACTGCATTTAAAATCACCCCTATTTTTTGTGGAAAATATTTGTACAAATTATTCTCAACATTTTTAGTTTATGACCAAAAAGGCTGCCATAGTTGTGGTCTGCTATGGTCAACAAAAATACACTCCATAGATACACTACATAAATAACGAGGAAGTTCGTCCGTGTGAATAAAAGTCAACCATTTCTCCAAAAACAAAAGAAAAAAGTGCTAAACGCCAACATAATGTAGCTGTTCACAACAAAGGTTGTGTCGCCACTTGTTGCTAGGCAGAGTTTCAAAATATAATGCACACTTGCCAGTTGGCCACATAAAAAATTGGTTTATGCTAGCCACGCCCACTATGTATTTAAACGGCCAAACCAGGAAGTGCAAAAACATCAGAGACGTTACATGAGAAACACCACCCTCTAGTGGAGGATACTGTGTTGTGCACGTACTCCACAATGACCTTCAATACACTTGAGTATAAAACCAACCCCGGGCCCATAGTCACGTGATGTCCTGCCTAAATTAAGGATGAACGGAGGATAAAAAGACTCAAGGCTAAATGCTTCATGCAAATACTTTATTTATGAATATCTTGTAATACTGTACAATAGCACACACTTGTCTCTATTGACGATCATTCTAAATGATCTCTTTAAATGTAGACAAACATTGTGCCTTTTTAGAGTTAGTTCCCTTTTCACAATCTAAAAATACCATATTCTGCTTTAAATATGTAGAATACCTTTTTTGAAAATAAGATATACATTATATGAAATATAACAGTTTATTGGATAGACTATATTTATACTGTAGTACCAAATGCAAGAAATGCAAATACTTTGTGACTTGTTACGCATTTCATGCACCAAAAAAGGGAGACCAAAATAAAAAAAGAAGCTGTACATATGTTGTATGAAAATAGAAAATATCAAAGCAAGATGTGCACCGATTAGTCTACATGTTACAAAGAACTTGCGGTCCAAAAGAGGACGGAGGACGGCCTGGAACACGGAGGGACGGGTACTGGGCCGAGAACAAGACCGGGACGGAGCTCCCGTTTGAGCTCGCACGGATCAAGGCCTTTCAAAACCACTTCCACGGAAATCTACCGACACACCAACAACGTCATGGATCCAATCCAATGCATAGTGTACACACTTTAGTTTGGTATATTCCCAAATTTCTTGTATTGCTATCATAAACCCAAAAGTCACTGGGATGTCCAAACTTTACCCCTGGGGGGCCGCTTACTGACAAATCAAAGGATGTGGGGCACCACTCGGATAGATTTATATTCTTAATATGACATGGGCCAATAAAAACGCATCACAAACGGCCCCCGGGATGCACTTTGGACACCCTTGCTGTACGCTGATTGACAGTCATGCCCATAATCAGCACTGATATGTCACTGAACATGCTTAGATAATATCCAGAAGATAGTTTCATACGGCAGATAAAGGAGTGTTGGGGCCACGCTGATGAAGGAAAATAAGAATAGAATTGGAGAAATGGATCAATATGATTGGAAAGTTCACATTTTTTGAAAATGAAACAACGAAACACAATAAAAAAAACGACCTTCTAAATTAACATTAGAGCCCTCCAGACATGAATAACAGCCCTATAGTCGCCTTTACACTCCTGTTACCCAATATGGTAAACATAATAAGACATAACTTTGACACGTTAGCATTGCGAGAGTTGTTTTGTTCCTTGTTTTTTACTTCCTGTTCTGTACACTACTGACTGCCACCTAGTGACCAACTTAGAACACTACATATCATCACGTCTTTCAATATATTTTAATCCATTTGTATGCTTGAAAATGCTTAATTTAGCCCAAATATGCTTAAATATAGATATTTCTGACAACTAATAAGCCATGTTCTATCACTAAACAGCAGGATTTAGTCATCAATATATTTTGGATGTACTATATTGGAAGAACAAAGTACTAAAGGACGACCGTGTTCATTTTTAAAGCGTGGCCCAAACACTCTGATCCCCGTAATCCTGTGTCAAGCATCATCATCATCTTACAATTCCATATGATTATTCTAATGAATATTATTGCCAACACTTTTGTCATTCCGGATCATTTTCAGAAGAAAAAAAAGATGTCGTATGGGACGTACGTACAAGTGACATTTGCACACAAGGCAGACCGTTCTTCAAAAGAGCTACATCGTCGTTTCCTGCAGGAAAGCACTTCTGAAACCACAGACAACAACGCCACAGTTAAATATAGACCTCTCTTGATGCCAAAATACATACACACACATACATATATATATATATATATTTTAGTAATGATGATTTAAGATGTATGATGGAGCATGAGGCATTTACCAGTGCTGAAATCACACCCACGTCGTTTGTGTATTTCAAAGTATTACCTACGTACTCACCGACGTGACGCCAATAATCTGACACACTTGTACCAAAAGGAAAAGCTTTGGAGTGGACATAAATGAAAGCGTAACAGTATATCCCATGTGTACATGTGTACATGTGTACATGTGTACATGTGTAACTATATTGCTGTTGAGTGAAGCTATTGAAAGACCACAGTGTTTTTCTCCTTGCAGGCTCTCTGAGTACATTCGCTATCACGCGGGTAGAAGAATAGAGAACGTCATAAGAGGGTTCCATTATTAGTCCAACACCCAAATACCACCATTTCAAAAATGGAGCATTTTCTGAACTGATATAAGAAAATATACATTTCTTCAACTGATCTTTTTATACTCTGGATAAAACTTTATACTTCTTATTTACATGTGAAAGTTCATAGTGATTGTAACGCAATACTGTTGCCTTTTTTGTTTGGACTTTTCCTTTTTTTTTGTTTGTTTGTTTTGAAAAGCAGAAGCACTTTTACATTCATAACTGGACACCGAGTCAGAAGCCCGAGTGCAGAAGGAACATCATGACACACGCAGGAATCTTTCCGAGGAAGGCAGTTGACTTGGCGGAGCAGAGAAAGGTCGAGGAGGGGGGGGATTGAGGAAGGATGGAAAGGCCGGGAGAACTGGCAGCGCCTATTTTGATTCAGCACCCGGACAGTCGGATGGGGGGGGGGTATGTGACAATACCGCAAGGGTCACCGCCGAAGAAGCCGTGGATGAGATGAAAGCCTTTTTTGGATTTCTTCTTGGGAAAAGCTCGTTAACTCGGGAGACCGATGTGACGTCCACGGCGGTGAAGGCAGAGTCGGCGCTCAGACGCGCTCCACTCGACTGGGGTCGTAGGAGTCTGATGAGAAACGAGAGGAAATAACAGAAAGGGAATCAGGATTGTCACTCGCCAATCAATCGTCAGCGGCTACAACGTCCGGACAGCTTGCAGGAATACAAAAGCCGGGGCGTGGGCCCAGGAAGAACCCGTTCCATTTTGGAGCAGCTTAGACTAAATGTGTTGATCCGGGATCTTTCATTTAGGTGTTTTTCCAAATTGGGATTGTTTGGCCTTGGCAGGAATTCTGTCAATTGTGTGGATTTATTTGAGTTCCCAATCGGAAGTTTCAACTGGAACACCGTGTGTGGTCAGATTTCCTACTTGGAAAGCCGGAGAAGCATCACTAGCCCCGAGCTGGCTTTCAAAGATGGCTGCACGGAGTGTAAACAACAAAAGCATCTCCTGACTATGATAAGGAGGCGTTATGAGCACCTCAATACTTCCTGGAAACCATCAAATACTCCAAAAACAAGGTATTTGGGTTGCAAAAGTACTGCATATTTGTCCAGAAGTTGTCTATAATTTTATGATGACAAGAAGAACCTTTGCCGACATCTGGGCGTGCCTTTCCCCAACATTCCATACATACATACATATGGGATTTATATCCACATACACCTGCAGTGTAAACGCAACTCAATTACAATACTGGCATGGAAACAGGAGTTTAGAACACTTAAATACGATAAAACCTTAGCATCATCTTTTACAAATATTACTTTCTATTCTATTTTAGTTTCTATTATCTAACACTTTTAAACGCATCTTACAAAGGTGGCCCTCACTTTACAAGGTATCATGCTATGAGGCATGCCCATAAATGACTTCAAAGTGAATACAAGACTCGCTCGTGTACATGGTCACACGTCCGGACACTGAGGAAGGACGTCAACCTTGCTCTCCCTCGCCAACCTCCCACCCTTCATCAAGTCCCCCCCCCCCCGAAAGGCCAAATTTGGAGTCACAGGCTAAGTGGATGTAAACATTACATGCTGAAATGGTTCAAATCCTCCGACCCACCTGAGACCGTGTGCATCTCCTCATCCTCCATATTGGAGGGAGCAAAGGTCCCGGTGCTGAAGCTGAGCGGCAGGCTTATTTCCCTTTTGGGAACACTCCGAGGTTTAGGAAGCAGTGGAGGCTTCTGGAGCTTCATGCGCCGCTTTGCTTTGGGAATCTTTTCCACCTTCACGTCCGACTGCCTGGTTTTCTGCGTGTCCGGATTCTCACATCTACTGACTTCTGCTGCGTTCTGTTCACATCGGTGTGTCTGGTCTTCAACTTCAGTGTCTGCTTTTCCTTCTGGCTCCTTTGTCTTTACCTCAGCATCTTCTCGACTTACTTCCTGTATTGCTTTTAGTGCAAGAACATCATTAGTCTGTTCAACCTCCTTTGGTTTTCCATCTCCTTTGCATATATCTTCATCGGATTGACAACGTTCTGTGAGATCTACCATCTGGCTTTGTGTTTCCACATGCTCTGTGCCCTCACTCTGCTCTTTCACACCTTCATCTTCTTGCTTGTCCTCCACCTGTGGCTCATCTTCAACAAAGTTCTCCTGTTCACCTCCATCCATCTCCTCAGGCTCAGACTCTCCAATGGAATTGGACCCTTTCAGACTGAGGCGTCTTATTCTTGACACCGAGTCCAGCTCTTTGAGACGGGCGATTCTGTCCGAGGTCGACCTGCCCATAGATGCAGCAGATGCGGAAGCAGAAGAGCAGAGCTTATCTTGCAGGGATTCGATGAGTTTGCTTGCTCCACCGCAACCCTTCTTTTCTCCTCTGGACATCCGTGCTGCTGGCTTGTCGTCAGTGCCCATGGGGAGGGATAGGGGGAGATTACTTGGTGGGAATTCGGGCAGATCCAGCACCACCACTGGCTGAGTGATGTCACCTTCACCGTGTTCGTCATCCTGATTGTTGCTGTGCTTTTGTCGGCCATCTTCATTGTGGTCTACTGTTAACACCTTGACCTCTTCTGTCTCTGGCTCTTCTTTTCCTGGTGTAGTGAAGCTTTCCGTTTTGACTTGCTCGGGCTCTCCAATCACATTCTGTTGGTCTTCACCTGAATCCTCCGTTTCCTCAGCTAAGGCTTCCGCATCATCACTGTTCCCTTCCGATGTCCCATCTGACACCCCCAAAGTGCCCACTGGAACGTTGATACCCAAAATCCTGGCTGCTCTCTGCTCAATTGATTCATTTTCCGGGATTCCCTCTGCACACTTCACTTCGTACAAGGTACTGAGGTCCTCCGTGGCTAAAGCGTTAGCTTTCTCCTGAATCAACAAGGTCTCCAGGTGCTCATCTGCCATTGTGGGCTCGTTTGTATTCATCGGCTCAGAGATCCGGAACTTCTCATCCTTGGCCAGTCGGGCATCCAGTAGGGAACTTTTTGATTTGCAGCTCCTGGTTCCAGAAAAGTTCACATTTAGCGGTTCCTTGCGTCGCGGCGGTTTGTCTAACGTGGCTTTAGTCTCGGTGTCCGCTTCATCTTCATGCCCGAGATCGGAATTGTGTCCTGGGCCGCTCTCCCTCAAAAGCTGCACCGGCAGGTCCTTGTGATCAAGTCGAGACGGGAGCGGATGGGAGCCTTGCGTTGTCGCCGCGTGGCCGCTAGGGGCTTCCGTGTAGACGGTTAGTCCAACATCCCTGAGCATTGACTCCTGAGGGACTGGAATGTCCTGCCGATAGAGCCGGTTTGTGTCACTGTGTTGAGGCAGGAAGGACGGAGGCTGCCTCCCCCCTGGGGCGGATGTCGGGCCCACCTTCGGAGCTGGGGGTGCGTTGGGTGGGGGCCTGGAGAACGCCTTTTGCATGCTCACGGATTCCAAATCATGTGCAGGAGGAAAGGATCTCGATCTGACTTTGATAGCAGTTTTTTCTGAGAGTACGGGTGTCGGACCCCGTGGATCTTTTCCGAGGCCGGCAGTGAAATGCGCTCGGCTAATTCTTGTCCTCATGCCATCGAGATCATCCACTGACCGACCCACATGCGGTCTCTTGCTGATTGTGTCTTGCATCTCCTTGTTGATGCTCTCCAGCTCGCCGATGGCGTCACACGGCCGTCGGTTTACCGGCTTTAGGAGAAACTGACCAAAGGCCACTTCTGTACTCTCGGGAGGAGTGGAGTTGCTCCTCTTTGGAGATGATGGATTCTTGTCTCGTTGATCCTGTTGATTGGATTGGGAGGACGCATCTTCCACGGCTTTCGGTTGTTGCTGCGGCGTCGGGCTGTTGCTGAGACGGGAGAAGGCGCTGTTGCTGGAGGGTTGGAGGTCTTTCTGGCCGGCCATGGGGTAGCCGTAAGAGGAACCGTTGTCGGTCCCCACACCGCTGTCAGTGGTTGCGTCCGAAGCGGAGTGGACAGGTTCCTGTCCACCAGGTGGACTTTGGGGTTCTGGACTTTTGACCACCGTCAAAGGTGAGCCGGTCTGGGTCTCTTGGTTACGGTATTGGTTTCCCGGCCAAGAGCCAGCATAACACATCTCCCTGTCTTCACTGGCTTGAAGGGCCCAGGCGTCTATAATCTCCTTCCTTAAAGGGGCCCTCTTGTAGTTCCTCAGGGAGGAAGTGCTGCTGGTGTGAAAGTGGGAGTACTGGAGTCTGATGGGCATCTCGTTGACCGACTTGCTTCTCAGGCTGTGGGTCTCCTTGAGACCTACGGCAAAGGTTTCTGTGTTGCTCACCGTCAGACTTCGTGTTGTGTCGTTGTTGTTCTGATCCGCAGATGAATCTTTATTAAGGTTGGTTGGTGTGTGAAGGGGAACAGACACAAGGCAGAAGATGGTCTCGCTCACTCTTCTCTTTGTACTGCGGTTATTCTCCGACACCGATTCTGGGACGATTTTCTTCACTTGTGTAATGGTTTCCGCAAAGACCTGATCTAAACTGGGCCCCTGGCGAGATGACGCTCTTCTGACTGGGGCCTGAAAGGCTGAAGATGGCGACGGAGGAGGACGTTGGTTTTTGGAATAGGAGTTGCAGTTTTGGTCAGTTGCTGAGAAGTTATCCACAGTCTCTTTGTGCAAATTGCTGTGCCAACTCTTATTGTCATTGTCAAAGTCACATAAAGATGTCTGATTAACATCGCTGGCCAGTTTGGCAGCGATAAAAGCCCCCCCGGACGGGGGCAAAAAGGCACTGTTGCTGGAAGATGATTCTGACGCGGCGTTGCCGGGAAGCTCATTGCGGATGTGGCGTATCTTGTCAGCGTCCGTCAGGGAGTTTCCACCCAGGGCTGAGGAAATGTGGCGGATGCGGGGGTCGTCAAAGGAGATGTATTGAACCCTCCCCCCCGGGCCCTGCATGGCACACAACGGATGGAGCTGCTTCTGGCCTGCCGTACACCTCTCCCTGGGCGGCTCGGACCAAGAGCCCGCCGGGTGCCGAGCGATCCAGTGAGACCCGTCTGGAGCCACGTGTATATGCTGGTACACGTCACCTCTGTACCTGCAGGTGAAACAACACGTTTTAGAAAGAATTCCTTCGCTGTCTACCTCGCAGGTTGCTCCAGGTTTTGGGCGGGCTGGAGAACATTAAAGACCAACTTCATTTTGGGGTTTGAAATCTTATTTCATTCATGCAATCCTCACATTGGAAAAATAAATGGCAGGACGATTTACCTGTAGTCAACTGCAATCTCACCATATCCCCGACGCCCCCCAATAATCACAGGGGCTCTCTTGTACGACGGAGGGGGGATGTATCCCGGAGGTCCAGAGTCCTGTGCAAAATAGTCCAGTGGGGCATCACCCGGCTGCGTGATGGGAAGAGGAGTCCTGTCCCTTGTTTGGGACATCACGGAGTCCCTCCCGGACAATATCTCACAGCTTCCCCTGATCTGCTGGTGCATCTCATAGGAGGGCGGTCTCGGGGGCCGGGTGAAGCGGGGCTTTGGCGTTAATGATAATTGGTTGGCGCTTGCCGGCCTGCCGTTCTCCGGCCAGCGAGGCGCCCTGTAAAGGTCGTGGTGTGACAGCGGGTGACCATTGACGCGCCGGTACAGTTCCTGCCCACACGGGGTCACGTCCACATATTGCAGGCTCTCAGGCCGCAGCATCCTGGGCATAGAGTGGGATTTAGTTTTGGTCCTGGGGTGGACGACCATTCCCTCCGGTGTCCTGGCATGGAGCCGCTGCTGCTCCTTTGCCCAGCGTTCACCCTCGCTCTGCGACATCTGGCGGCTGAAACTGACGCTCGGACGCCACTCGTCCGCCCCCAGGGTCTGGCACTTCCTCTCGGCTGCCATTCTCCATTGATTGAGAGCCGCTTCCCTCTCTTTGGCGCGAGCCTGGACCTGGGCTGCCCAGCGCTGCCTCTCCTGGACTACCCTTTGGCGATCCTCGGCCGACAACTCTTGACCTCTCGCTTGTTGAGGCCCCTCCGGCCTTTTGTATTCCCCGTGACCCCCTGCGTGGGGCTCTCTGAGGTCGGCGTAGTCCAGCAGCACGGTGAAGTCCTGGCCTCTCCTCCTCCAGAAGGACACGTCCTTGGGCTGCATCTGTTGACCTCTGGTGCCATCGCAGAACCTGCACGGAGAGACACGGTTAAACCAGAGTCACGGAAGTTACGGAAATAAAAGAATTTATAAATGATGGCTGTTTTGTGATGTTCTGTTAATATTCAAAACACATTGAAATACAAGTGATTTGTGGCACTCTGGTCACCAGGGGGCAGTAATGACACAAGCCATGGCATGTCCACATGATAGAGTAAAAAAAGTTCTCCCATTCCATGTGGAAGTGGTAAGATTCTGGCTTCTTAAGTTTAGAAGAAATAAATTCAAGGCTGTCTGTTTAAGCTTGTTAGCTTGCTAGCTTGCGAGCTGGAGGCCCGTCTAGCATAAAATTTGCACACCGTGATGGAAACAATGAGTGTAAAAGTGACTATAGGCGTGCTACTTTGCATCTACAGGGTTCTAATAATGTTTCAAAACCATACTTAGAAAGCCCTAAACAGGTTTTCTATGCTCTAACTGTGAAATATTCAATCCTATTGAATATAAATTATTTTTTTTTGTGGTTGGTCTGGAACCAATTAACTGCTATAAACGAGAGACATCTGTATTTCAATGAAATATTTGTAAAAGAATTTGTGGTGAAAGCAAAACATGAATGGTGTCGTCAGTACAACAGTTGCATCCAACCTCCACTAGATGGAGACAGATAACCACAAGAAAGTCACTTAGATGGCATTGTGCCTCCATCCCAATGCACCTACAATATTCCATATACGCTCATACAGACGGCTCGTCCTAATAATGTATCATATTTCAACAATTAGATGCTTAAAGACCAACACAGGGATTCCTGTGTTCCTGATTGGACCCGTTTGCAGTGTGACTGACCAACACCATAAAAAAGATGCACGCCGCCGCCAAGGCTGAGGCCATTGACCGACCTTGACATTTCCCTCTATGAACATCACTGGTCTGATTTTTTCCAGGGGGGGAAAGGGGGAAACCAAGCCAATCAGCTCAATTAGTGGACATCTCATGTAAGATGAGTTAGCATCATTAGTCTAATTGTGTCCGTGCATAATGGGAGCGCAAAGACGGGCCGCTTTCTTATCCAAACTAAAGCTGCCAGGGAAAAAGTGATTTGGATGAGCAGAGAAAAAGAATAACAGACAGAAAATTGCAGGCCGTAAATGTTGTAGCAATCCCCTCATTCCCACTGGCCAAAGCTGTGATATGAGTATGCGGATTAGTTCTCTCAAAGAAATAATCAATACAATGCAAAATACTAAAACAGCCAGTGACTTTTCTCAAGGACATTTCTATTCTTTTCAGCGGCTGACGGGAAAACAGGATTAGAAAAATGCCAAGCGGAATCTTAGGGAAGGAAAAAAAAAATCTAACAAAGCAATCTGACTGTTTGGGTGCAGGAACAGCTGTATTGACGTTGTCTCGGTTACAGCACACTAGCTAGCGCAAATAGTCAAACTAAACACCCTGGTTAAAAAAAGAGGAAACAACAGTCCAGCTGCCACCAGGAAATATCTACAAACGTATCGCTCCTACGATCCAACTAACGTGTCTCAATTGCATGACTCCAGAGTGAGCTAAATATAGCCCACCGTTCATATACATTATTGAATACAGCCTATATCGATGATGCATTATTGATGGGTATGTACTCTATAATTAGGTGGAACTATTGAGACCGAGTGAAAGACTGTTGAGGGCTGAGTAAGAATGGCATCTGTGTAACGTTTGGCATGCTTAAATGGGGCAGATACCGTAGGGTTGCCCTCCAGGTGTTTGGATCAGGACTCTCAGGTCCAATGCGGCCCATTAGGAGTCCAGCACACATTGTCTCACCTCGCCTGCGTTATGTTGGGGGAGGCTGGAGAGCGCTACAATAAATGGGAGCATGAGGGAAAGGGGTGGTGCCGTTTAAATTTGTTGAATCCAGACACAAAAACTATTGATTGGCGATTTAATGTCATGGATCTGTTCCATCAAAGGCACCAGAGCAAAGAAGGCTTCTGGGTAAGCACAATTAGGACGCTTGGCGGGACAATCAGGGATCTTACCCGCCGTCTGACGTCAGCGAATCCCCGTAAGAAGGGGTCTCAACGTGGACCTGGCTGTCACCTTCCTGCCTGGACTGGCTCCTGATTCTGGGTTCCACGTTGTTGTTGGGACACGCACTTCCAACCTCGTAGCCTTGAGGGTGCCTGCTTCCGCAGCTGTTCCCAAACGCCACCCTCGGCCCCCGTTCGTAGCCGTTCACCGCCCGGCTACTGGGCCTGCTCCCCAAGCTCTCGTGGTGTTTGCTGTAGGATGGAGGTGAGGACGAGGGTGCCTGGCGGGATGAAGACGAAGAAGACGACGCGGGGGTTGGGGTCGGGGTCGTGGAGGAGGTAGTATGCTTGGGAAGCTTGTATCCATGAGAGATGAGGAGGTCCTCCACGCTGTACATGTTCGCATTTGTTTGTGCTGGTGTGTTTCCTCCCCCCCCCCCCTTTCTGTCTGAGGACGGCAGGTCGGGTGTCAAGGTGTCTCTGCTTCTTCCCTGTGTGCAGCGGCAGGAGCGCCGTCACGACTGCTCAGCTGAGGCCATCACTGAGTAGAGAAAAAGGCGGAGGACATCATGAAGAGACGAGACAGAAAACAAGGTAAAGTAAAACTGTTACCCCCCCCCCCCCCCCCATTTAACTCAAGTGTCCAAAAAGGCAAATGAACATGACTGTCATTGAATAGCAGGATGCTCCTGGCTCCTGTTTGACATCACTCAGGCAAATGAAGGAATGCATTCCTCTCTGCTCGTATTCCCTTCCTTACTTCCAGCATCTCAAAAGTATTTTCTGTTCAGTCTGAAAGGACATGCAACATTTTTAAAGAAAAAAAAACACTCGAAACTGGAATTCCCCAAGAAATTGCGAGTGAATGCTGAGAAATGCGGTCACTGAGTTGAAATACGCTGAAGACGGGAACGCTGCTTAGAACATCACAGATACCCCCAGATATTCCCCGATGCCACGCAAGTATGCCAAGAGCGGAGTGGATGACAGCGGAAGGATGGAGGAATCAGCCTGGTTGCTTCTGGAGACACATCGTTGGTAAATATGGCGGCCATGAATGCACAGTTGGTGTACGTTTACATCAAACGGGCCATCGCCATCGCCAGGAAGCAGCTCTCCAAGGTGGCCTGGTCAAGTATGTCTCCCTGAACCAGACCCAGCACCTCCGGGGCATCCGCAAGTAAAAGGTGGAGGAGTGGAAAAATGATTCCGGTAACCACCTGTGCAGCTTTGCTGAATTCCATGCCCAAGAGAACTAAGGCAGTGCTAGAGAACAGTGTGGCCGCATTAAATATTGACTCTTTGGACATGTTCACTGCGAGGCGTACTTACTTGTGTTGCCAGCTGTTTAATCGCTGAAAAGAACATAGTCGGTGTTGCGCTGCAACACAAAGCTATGTACTGTACCATGTGACCGAGGGGGCTTTGGGGGGCTGCCATGAGATCAATGGGAAAGGTTGTAGGATTCTGGAAGGGTAAGAAAGCTAATTCTTGGCTAGCATTGGACATACTCTGTTCAAACCCCTCTATAATAATATAATAATATGTGGAAGAGGAATAATATATTTGTGGGTGTATAATCATCACGAAGAGTCAAAGAGACGATACCCAGGGTGCATCCGATAACGATGTCACGCCCTTGGTGAAGTCATACGTCAACAGGACAGATGCCGCCGCAGCCCATCGACTCCAGACTCTCCACTGAAGCGGACTGCCGGTTGTGGCTTGTCCTTAATAAGAAACGGCATTCCGCAACAGCCGGACCGGATCGGCTGCCGGAATCGAATGCACTTCAGTTTAAAAGCCAATGGCGCCGTGATTGTTGAACGGCAGGGGCCAAATTGCTCCTTTTCGGTTTGACAAACAGATGGCAGACGCAGCCTCGCCAAAATGGATTCATCTGCAACAGATTGGCATTTGTTTTGCTTCTTGGGATTTGTTTTGTCACGATAATCATAAAACAGCCTCGACTCAGGGAGGGGGGGCAGCGTCACTCCCCTGGCCGAAGCCTGCTGCTCCTGCTCTGCTCCTTCTCTGCTCCTTCTACCTGAACCTCAGCGGAGCTACCAGGAGGTGATTAACAGGATCCAAAAGCGTGAAATTCCACTCCCTTTGTAGGTCTGGGTCCTTAATAAGATTATCTTTTTCATTTAAAACCTTAAACCTGTTAGCTTTGGAGGATTGACTCTTGGCTCTTACCCAGTTAATACTTTAGTTAACTTTCACTCTTTCCAATTTGCGTAATCTCCTCAAGGAGAGGCTAGCTGGGATGTTTTTTTTATGAACAATGTCAAGACAATACAGTAGTTAGTGTCAGGACAGCACTCCTACCTTCTTTGTGGGACAAAAACGAGCTCCAAATTAACCACTTTGTTTGTTTGGATTAATAACAAAATATCACGTTTGTAAAAAGTGACATTTGGAGTCTGAAGACTCGGATAACTTGAACAAGCGAGCTAGCTGGCTGCTACCGGTGACAGCCGCACAAAGCGTGTAAACAACGATGCAAGAAAAGTCCAAAAGCAATGGTGGATTAGCATGGATTGGAGTAGTCTGTGTCAAGATGCTGTCAAACGGGACAAAGTGCATCCCTTGTCGGCTCAATGCGGGTGCTGGCACGACGCACGTAGGGTTTGCTGCGGCGCGGGATCGACTTTGAAAAGCATGTTTTTGGTTTTTTTTTTCAGAAATTGTCCGGTACTGACTAATGGGAGTATAGCTAGCTCATAACCGATGACACGATTCATCGAAACCGAAAAGAAAATAATGGTTCACAGCAAGCGAGACAAATGCTAACATAATAGGGCACGGAAATATTCCAGGGCTAAGATCAGGTTTAATTTAGTAAAGTGCAAAGCCAACTGTCCTTCATTTTCAATATCGTATGATCAGATCCGATTTAATATGCAAATGAGCTAATTAGAAGCATGTCAACTTCCATTTACGGTGGTTGGGGGGGAATGAGGCAAACGCACGAACGACTCCGTAAATAGACTGATATTCTTCTGTGTCTGCTTTAAAATACTCGCTTTATGCCGAGACGCAGGTTTCCCAAATATCCCACAGCGTAAACTCTGAGATCCGTGCGATGGCTATCAGGACTCCTTGCTTCCAGAGGCTTAATTAAATTAGACTTGGGTCAAGGGCTGCGCTCATGAATATGATCATATTTAATATGATAATCCACCTTACCTTGCGATAACATTGCATTTGCATATAAACCTGTTTTAAGTGAACATCCATATGCTGTCTGATCCAACGTAATCCTTAATCTGAGGCAATTGCTCTTGGTGTCACCGGTAAACGAGGATTATCTCCATCATCAGTTAAAGTGAGGATTTCCTCCTGTAAAGTGATCTACCCTCATGCAGCCCCCGCCCCCACCGCCGCCCCCACCGCTCCTTCTTTCCCATGACAAGCTGCATTTAAATACCGCTAATGCTGTTACGCAATGGAATTACTCATTTTGATATCAAATAAAACCTTGGATTGAAGGAACGCCGAGCAACAATGGCCGACATTCATCCCCCATGACACAAAAACATTGTGCTCCGTGACAATACCCTCTTGTGTGAAAAAGCACCAGCATTGTGCTTCCTTGAATATAGCAAAGTGCAGCCTGCGTGTATTTTTGTTGACACGGCTCGCTCGGAAAGGGATGAATGAAATAGTTTATATGGATAACATAGACTGCCTGGTGAGCTAAAAATAAACGGAACCACATGAGGGCTGGCATTTCCCCACAGACGACCCTCGCACCGCCCCCCCGTGCGTTCTCTTCTCATCAGCCGCTTCGTTTTCACTCATGATGCAGTCAAAGCGACGATGCGGCTACTTTTGAGGTCACGCCGCCGTGTGCCGAGGCCGAGGCCGGGGTTGGTTCAGCCAAAAAAGGAATCAAATCAAACAATTAGGGGCTTTTTTAGCGGCGAAACGAAGGTGCACACATGGATGGCTGCTGCAGCATGACGGCTTGCAGGTTGACAGTTTGGTGTCACCTCCTTATTTATGGCCAAACTGAGATGAGGGATGGTGCTGAGGGACACCCTGGGTGGCACACAATACTGGCTAACAACATTGCGGGGGTTGAAGCCTGAAATGAAAAACTGTGAGCGAGCGGGGATGATGGTCTATGAAAACATATGTCTGCTCTGTGGTCCAAACAAACCGAGTAGGAATGATTTATGTTGCCGTGGAGGAGACATGGATTTGATTAGGGAGCGGAATCTTCAGCATACAAAGACGGCTCATACACCCGACCGAAAAGACCATCTTCCTGTTTACTAAAAATATTCCACAGGAGCCGCACCTCTCCACATTGTTCCCGGTCTCCTTGGATCAATGAAGAGGGACCCAAGCTGGGTGTGGACTTGGCTGGACTCTGGCCCGCATCTGTTTGGACTGTGCACGCACGGGCCCTTTCTCCCGTCACATTCGGCAAACAGCAAAGGCCTGTGGATTGTTTAACCATGTGACATCACCGTGTCCACTGAATGGCGCGTCTCGCTTCCTGAGGAAGTGCTCCACTGTGGGGACGGAGGTGCTCCGGCTGTGTCCCAAATGTTTCCAATCAGCCTCCCTGCAGGCTTCTGTTTGTACGGTGGAAAAGTGTCACAGGCCTGCTTTTGACAGGGGCCTGACGAATCAACAGCCGGACAGATATTTTGCACACGGCGACCTCGGCTTCAGGTGGGTACTAACTCAGCGACATTAAGTGTTGACATGTCATCTGGCCTGGACCCAACATCTATTAGAAAAAGCCTCCTGGGTCAGGAGCCACACGTCCATCATTGAACCTGGTACACTAATGAAAAACCTTCTCTTCAATCGGCCTATAAATTAGGAAGTGAGCAGCTGTTCAACCTGGGCATTGCAGTTCCCTTTCAAAGTACAAGTACTGCTAAAACGTGAGGATTATACAGTAGTTTTACACCCCAGCATATGTTCTATATCTTGCTGTCTCTGGTTGGAATAATTGATGGGTTGATTTTTTATTTCCGCGTGGTTTTGCTCCTGTTTGCATCATAAAAAATCCAACAAGCCAAAATGCGTCACAACAAACCACGGGAGATCATTCTCTTCTCTTACTGGTCAGGTTGGGGCCACAGAAGAGCAAGTTAAATGGTCTTACTAGTACATGGAGCCCAATATGAACAGGAATACTTTTTTAGTTATCTACAGCTACAGTATAGCTGGATGGATGGATGCAAGGATGAATGGATGCAAGGATGGATGGATGGAAGGATGGATGGATGCATGGATGGATGGATGGATGCAAGGATGAATGGATGCAAGGATGGATGGATGCAAGGATGGATGGATGGATGGAAGGATGGATACATGGATGGATGGATACATGGATGGATGGATGGAAGGATGGATGGATGGATGCAAGGATGGATGGATGGATGCAAGGATGGATGGATGGATGGAAGGATGGATACATGGATGGATGGATACATGGATGGATGGATGGATGGAAGGATGGATGGATGGATGCAAGGATGGATGGATGGGTGGGTGGGTGGAAGGATGGATGGATGGATGGAAGGATCGATGGGTGGATGGATAGATGGATGGAGGGATGAATGGATGCAAGGATGGATGGAAGGATGGATACATGGATGGATGGATGGATGGATGGATGGGTGGGTGGGTGGAAGGATGGATGGATGGAAGGATCGATGGGTGGATGGACAGATGCAAGGATGCAAGGATGGATGGATGGGTGGGTGGGTGGAAGGATGGATGGATGGAAGGATCGATGGGTGGATGGACAGATGGATGGATGTAAGGATGGATGGATGGATGCAAGAATGGATGAATGGATGGAGGGATGGATGCAAGAATGGATGGATGGATGGAGGGATGGATGGAATTATGCATGGATGCAAGGATGGATGGATGGATGGAGGGAGGGAGGGAGGGAGGGAGGGAGGGAGGAAAGGAAGGAAGGAAGGAAGGAAGGAAGGAAGGAAGGAAGGAAGGAAGGAAGGAAAGAAGAAAAGAAGGAAAGAAGGAAGGAAGGAAGGAATGATGGATGGGTGGATGGACAGATGGATGGACAGATAGATGGATGCAAGGATGGATGGATGGATGGATGCAAGAATGGGTGGATGGATGGAATTATGCATGGATGGAAGGATGGAAGGAAAGAAGGAAGGAAGGATGAAAGGAAGGAATGAAGGAAGGAAGGAAAGAAGGAAGGAAGGAAGGATGGATGGAAGGAAGGATGGATGCAAGGATGGATGGATGGACGGTGCAGTGGAAAGTAAAAGACCCATCTCCATCCCGCAGGCCACGTTTCACCATCCAACCAGCAGAAGAAAATGGTATCCTGGTGAAAGCTGGAGAAATTCAAGCTAACCTGACAAGCTCCTGTAAATAGCGGAGGTCTGACATCAAGACTGAGGAAAATCAAGTGGAGTGGAGTTGATTAAGCGTCATCTGTGATCTTCTCAGCCTTCTCAGGCGGAGGCAGGCTGGAGTACAAAAGAACCCGACAAGTTCAACATTTGTGTGCTGTGACTGAGTCCACGACCACTGGGAAATGACAATGCCCTCACGCGCCATTAAAACGTTTAGCATGGCATGTTTTGTTGCATAAAGAGCGTGTGCATGCATTCACACAATGATGAGCAATAAGACGGGCGTTACACAACACGGCACATCGCCACACTGCGAGCCAGCGTGCTTGGGCTCGCACGTTGGCTTTGCCTGCCCTGTGCATTGTTAGTCAATTAGCTCACGCAGAATGCTTGGCCAAAAGATATATACTTTAATTATTTTCTTAATCACACCCCACGGCAACAGTTGTGCCGCCCCAGCTCATGCGTGGGCCGCTTAAATATCCCCCCACCCTTGTTGCTTCACTTCAGAACTTATTTCAGTCCGACTCCGCTGGCAGCAAAAATAAAGAAGAGTTGTTTATTTTATTTTGATTTTTTTTAACTCCAGTGACACGTCACGGTGCACAAGATTACGGTCTGGTCCTGATTCTTTTCATACCGGGTCCAGCCGTGCAACAGCCCCTAATGTATCAATGAAGCAATTTTACATCGCTGACCTCATCAGCCTCGTTTGACGTCATGACATTTTCTTCCACCGAATGCGCTCACATGTTTCGGGATATTCAAGGCTGAACATTTGTTCCACGGCCGGCATTTTTAATGAGAGAGAGGGTGGGGGGGGGATAAAGGCAAGGTCATTAGGCACGCTAATCCACGGACGCGCTGTTCTGCTGCACAGTAAGCTTCACCTGCACTTTGCTATTCCCAATCCGTGCTGTCTTAATTAGTGTCTGTCAAGATCCGGGGGCCTGCTGGAGATGACGGTGGCCGTGGTTTAGCAGCACCGAGCACGCTGATCAGAGACTTAACCAGATTCGGACTCTGGGTGGCTCCTAGTCTGAGTTTTAATTCTTTAAAAATGACGCTTCCAGCTTCACACATTCACGATTTCATATCAGGATTATTGTGAAGAAAATGATCTCAGTTATTATTATCATCACGGTATTGTTGAATGTGATGAAAAAGTACTGATACACACAGTCAAGTCTAACAATCCATCCATTCAATTTCTATATCGCTTATCCTCATTAGAGTCGCAGGCATGCTGGAGCCTATCCCAGCTGTCTTTGGGTGAGAGGCGGGGTACACCCTGGACTGGTAGCCAGCCAATCACAGGGCACATATAGACAAACAAATTATAGATTTATAAAAATATGGACAATTTGGGGTCGCCAATTAACCTAGCATGTTTTTGGAATGTGGGATGAAAGCGGAGTACCCGAAGAAAACATGCAAACTCCACACAGAGATGCCCAAGCGGAGAATCGAACCCGATCTCCTGACTGTGGCCTACATGCTAACCACTGGAGTCTAACAATGTTACTAAAATAACAACAATAACCCACAATCTACTTTCCTTGGCCGAGCCCAACGTTGTCAACTACACACCTCGTCTGAGTGTTTAACGCTGATGGGGCTCCATTGCACAATGCATTGTGGGCCATTTTGGAGGGCAGGAGCTTTTGTTTACATCTCAGTTGGTGCTTTGAGAGAGAGAGAGAGAGAGAGAGAGAGAGAGAGAGAGACATACACAACGTAACTAACGGCTGATTCTCCAAGAAAGGAGCAGCGTCACCGGTCGGTGAGTTTATTGAAGTACAGTTATCAATTATGGTTTTATGATTTTAATTTGAAACGGTAATAATAACCATCAGTTTTACCAGGGTTCATCCCTAATACCGGTGGACCAAATCAATACAAAGCCGACCACTTAGTGGTTTGGTCGCCAACATATCAGAAAGGTTGATGACTGTTTTTTCCAAAGTCAAGCTAATGTGAGTATTTGCCAAAAACACAAATATAATAAATAGCTCTGCTGTCATGGATGACTGAGGTCAATTAGAGATGTATTTTTCACAAAAATGTTGTTTCTGTCACAAACCCCACAACCTGCGTGTTCCTAAGGCGGGTGTACGCATTAAGATAATCTCCACCATATTTCACACAATTCCCAACTTCCGTGCAAAATGGCTCACAATTTGAAACTCTTTGCGTGTACCTCGCTGAAGATAGTCGAACAGACAGCACTGCATCGGGAGCTTGGTGCATAAATTTGAATGTGAACCAGATAACAGGTGGGATGAAAGGATTCTCCCACACTCGTGAGGCATGGCTGTAAAAAACTGTGATGTAAACAAGTGGAAACAAATATTAAGGGTTATCTCACACGTTGGAATCAATTGGCGCTAAGGAAGCGGAGGAGCGGCAGATGGACCAAACATGTGGCCGGAATCCAATCAGAACAGAACAATATCGACACCAAACGGTTCGCATTTCACGCCGCTGCTCCGTCTTCTCACTCCCAAGAGACACACTGGCAGATGTCAGTCGTTTGCACATCTTTCTGCCTGGCTTCATTTATCTGCCTCGTCCTGCCTGCCTGCCTGCCTGCGTCACCTCCACTCTGACATCACATGTGACATCAGACAGGAGCTCCGAGGGGATCCCTGTAGCTAGGCAAACATCCATGACTTTCAACAAGGCCTCGGCTTCAGCGAGCCAATGGCCAGGCGTGTTTCCTTGGTGAGCTCGGCCTTGAAATAACGCTGAAGACAGACGAACGGAGCAGCGTAGAGTCGAGGAGGATCTATCAGTACGTACTCAAGCCACCGAGGCAAAGCATAATCACAGAAAAGGCAACATTTCACTCAGGGATATCGCACACCGCCTTTGCAGACTGCGGTGAAGTTTGCCCACCCCGGACTTATCGCCGGCTTCATTTTGGCCCACTCGTAAAAGTTGGACTCACCGTGGAGCTGTGAAGGGCCCCTCCAAATACGCTGAGCAAACCTTTCCTCCCTCGCTGGGAGGAATTAATGAGCTGCTTCCTCCTTAGTGCCCCCCCCCCCTCTCCCCAATCACAGCATACCTCCCCCCCTGAGGGCATCGCACGCCAGGGACGTGTGAAAGACCTACCCTGCATGCACACTTATTTCTTTTTTACCTTTTAGCTAGTCTTGGAAAACATTTGCTGACATTTACTAAATAGCTTTTAATGCGCGCTCACTGAGCTATGAAAGGTCAAAAACCAACAGACATTGCTGCGGGGCAACACCATAAATACTATATAAACAACACCGCTGAAAATAATAATCAGACCCGAGGACACGGCTGACCAACCGGGGAGAGGCCTTTGCAAGGACAGAACCGGACACTTGACCTATAGGGATACACTACAGCAGAATGAAACATCTTCACTGTGACAATGACTGGAACAACGTCCCGGACTATTTATGTGCAAGACCTTCTCCAACTGAAACCATGAAGCACTTGTAAACACAGGAACATGACTTCATGTCCAAGTAAAGAGCGAGATAAATCTCCGTCACGTCGACAAGAATTGGCTAGGAAATGGAACCACATTGTAAAATGCATTCCAATTTCAAGAGAACATATGG
Source organism: Doryrhamphus excisus (assembly GCF_037039965.1). NCBI lineage: Eukaryota > Metazoa > Chordata > Actinopteri > Syngnathiformes > Syngnathidae > Doryrhamphus > Doryrhamphus excisus. The sequence continues at coordinate 1,614,783 of NC_136361.1, forward strand.
ATATTCAAGTTTGCAGGCTGCGTAGGCGAGAAGGTCATCAAAGTCAGCCTGGCTTGCAGGTGAGACCCAGCGACAACACGGCAGCATCAAAGCCACCATTTGTCAACAAGCCCCATCGCTTCCGTTTGGGGCTCCTGAGTACGTCCACGCTGAGAGACGCACAATATGTTATCATGTTCTGAAATAAAATGACACGCTTTTGTCATTTACACAGCTCAGCCAAACTCCCTTCAACATCCGGCTATTTTCATGCCAACTGCTGTCTCCTTCAAATGCATCACATGATCGGAGTGGATTGTAAACATTAAACTCATGAGTGGTGTCCTTGGATGAATTCGGCATAGATTTGACCCACCATACTGGAAGTGATGGCACAGCATGATCACTCTCAAGCCGCCCACCCACTGGGGGTGAAACATCACTTAGGAAGGGGCGATGCAATTATACAAGTTCTGCTGGAATATCTCACAGAAGAGGCGTTCATTTACTACAGGAATGGCGTTATCGCAAAGAGATGAATTCCGTCTGACACCGTGCACGTCATTTCATAAGAGCTAGGACGCTGACAATTGCGTAATTTTTGGATGGAGTTTGGCCTCTCCTGCACAGAACACGAAGAGCTAACGCTAGCCTGGCTAGCTCCATCAGCCATCTGTAACCTTCAGCTGATGGGAAAAGAGCAAACAAAATGCCACCCGTCACTCAAGTAAAAAAAGGGAAAATAAATTTAAAAAAATAAGCAATGTCGTCCTCGTCCTCATTCGCTGTGGAATAACGAGCGTGGAAAGCGACACAACCGACCCCCCCTCATCCAACGGAGCGGTGAGGCAGACGCAGCCGGACAGGAGCGCACCGAGGCGGCTGGATGAAGTTGAGGGGACCGCTGGAATTGCGAAGTGACGCGCGGGGGAGACTCTCCGCTCGCCGGGGAAGGAACCGTGACATCTTACGTAAACCAAACACCACAACGTACGACAGGACACACTTTTGTTTCTTACCTGCCAAACGCGTCGTGGTGCCCAGCTCTCATCCCTGCCGCTGCTCCGGACGGACTGAGCGAGCTCGGATGTGCGGAGGGAACAGCCCCCTCACGACGGAGCACCGAGGGAGCATCCCGCCTCCGCTCCAGTGGGCAGGCAGCTGGATGCAGCAGCGCCCAGCATTGAGGTCACCGCGCACTTAGCGTTTCGCCTCATCCGCGCATATTATCTCCTTTGCAGCGTTTCCAACTGCTATGAAGATCGATTTACAGCACGCCTCATGTATTATCATCATCCGGCAGCGGTTAATGAATAATTAACCTCCACACATCCTTGGCCACCGAGCAGTAGGAATAAAAAAAAAAAACACACTTTAAGAAAAAGTACCACAAGCATATGTGCACAAACACGTTTTTAGGAAGCTAAAAATACATTGTCATGCAGACCTCAACAAAACATTCCAATAATATCCTTATAATGTCTATTTTTCCTAAAACACTTGTATTGGATCTCATTAGCTTCTGATGTCATCCATTATTTGTTATCCACTATGTTTTCCCCTATTTTCTATCAAGCTTGTCCTAATTGGGGTCACAGGTGAGTAGAGCAGGTCTTCCAACAAGCTGAGGGTTGGTGGTTTGAACGCCACTTCCTCCATCCCGGCCTCCAGCTGAGGGTTAAATAGCGGACCAGCCTCAAACGGCACAGCTGGCAGAAAAGGAGATTACTCCCAAGGGCGAAGGAAGACTGAGGTGTTCGTCCGCTGGAAACCGAGACACTCGCTTGGCTGACCCGTACCAGTCCTCTCAAGATGTGGACTCAAAGTGTGGCGGGAAAAAGGAAATCAGATTCTCGGTGGTGACTTTAGTGTGGCCTGCCTGGCGTTCATGTTTGTCGTTTTGTCAGCGGAACAAATAATGCTCTCAGGTAATCATACCCATGAAGTCACGCCTTGATTGATGACGACATACATGAAGGTCATTGTCCAATGACCTCAAGCATCCAAAACAACATGACCTTTCCTGAGTTGTAGGACATTAGGACTCATGGGACTTATATTTTACCAGCTATTCCACACAATTCCTCATTCCAGTTTGGTAAAGTCGTCAGAAACGATGATGCAATTTGCATCCTATTCCTAACATCTCAATTGGAGATCCAATGGAGGTCTGACAAAACCCAAAACCCAAACCAGACTGCACTAAAGTGACCACCATCAATCGTTATTACAGTTTTGGTCCTGACCAGTGCTCTGCGATTGGCTGGCGACCGGTCCAGGGTGTACCCCGGAAGTCCGCTGGGATGGGCTCCAGCATACACCAGTGACCCTAATGAGGCTAAGCAGCATATAAATTGATGGATGGACCAGAAAAAGTCAAGAGTGAGCGCACCCTTAGTGTCTCCAATTAACCTAATTAACCCACGCAAGCAAGCGGCACACAAAGTTCTGGAACCCTGGATCTCCTGAATGTGAGGCCACTGTCTTATATAACTCAATCAATCAACTGTGACAACACATTTTAAGGTTCTTCTTCCCGACCATTCCTGTTGTTTACATTCCGTGGCGGTGCTCTATTGTATAATAGTCACATGGTGCATAGCTTTATGCTGGAATGGTGACAAGTTCATCAAGTCATTTGTCTATTTCATGTATTTTTTGTTGTTCTGGTACTCCAGTTGAAGCTCAAACTCTCCTTTTCCAATTCTGTCTGCGTGCCTTCCAAGCTGACAGTCGTACTCCCTTTCCAGCTCTTAAAAAGACCAAGACCCTACACCTCCACAATATTGACACAGATGTTACATATAAGTCAATTCCCCTGAAAGCAGAGGAAGCTGCTAGGTGCTGTCAGCTCAGGCCTACACAGTAGAAATGATTTCAGTCGATTAGCCTTTGAAGGGAATCCGCCCTCCAGAATGTTGTGTCCAGTTGTCCTGATCACAGCTGTGGGTATTAGATGTTTACATGATTTATCCATGTGATGATTATCTTGTTCCCAGTAAATCCAGGCATAGTGTCGTGAGGCATATCATGTATCCAGTAATATACGAGTACACTCCCAGGATGGGGTACTTGTACACAGAACAAGATAGTATTCAGAACATCCGAGGACACTTGATAAGACGATGAGGAACCGAGGGAAGAGACAAGCCCAAGTAAGGCAATACGGAACATTGGATCTTTTGTTGCGATATTTGGCTGGAGACTCACAAGCACTTGCTCAGGGTCACATCTATTTCTCCTTTTCTTTCTTTTTTTTTTGGGGGGGGGTGCACTGTTGTTGCTGCGATTGTGGATCTGTTTCCTGTAGGGCGTGAATTAGCAGCTCAAAGCAGTGCAATCTGGCGCGGAGACGGTGATGTCACCAATCCACTTGCCAAATGTGGTTTTGGGGTTGAGAGTTTTTGAGCTTGGTGAGCGGCCATGCTTGCTGCTGCTGGTCAATGCAGAGAGCCACTTCCTTAAGAGTCCTGGTTGAACATCTCATTGATTGTATATGTGCGTGGGAGACGCTAAGAACAATCATGGAACATAAAGTCAGCTTTTTTTATTAAAGGAAACACACCAATCTAATTAAATTCATTTTAAGAACAATTCCGTGAGATTTGTAACTATGAATCGTTTCAGAAAGAATGTGGTCCTTGCTTAGCAACACACCCACACTTGGTAGTTCATAGCAGGCTTGGGCTTTCAAACTAAGGTCTGGTTTGTTGGACTCTTTGTTGTTAGCGATGGACCTGGACATTGCACACATGCACAGGCGCCCGACCTGTGCATGCTCCATGATCGATGCAGTCGTTTGTCTCCAGTTATTAATAATAACTACCATCTTTCATAGCAAAAATAAACACAATAACTCAAAATAAGCCACAGCATAAAAGCACACATTAGGCTTGCTTAAAGTGTATAATAAATATTGATGTTTCTCCTGCCAGTTATTATTATTAATATAGTTATCCGTATTATATATTATATTACATAACTACCACCTTGCATATTAGGAAAAAATAGGCCACAAAGTCAAGCACGAGCACATGGGGGCCCAACTAGACGTGCCGTGTAACAAACTCATTCTGATGCAATCCTTCCTCCCACCCATTATTAATCGTATCCGCCACCTTGCGGAATATGAATAAACACAAACGACCTTGCAAAGGAAAGTAGCAGTGATTCAGTGTTGTATCATGAAGTAAAGGGGGGGGGGTTAGTAGACACAGTGTGAGTGCCCCTTAGGTTGAGATTTTCACATTAACACATGACTGTCTGTCAAAGGAAATGCAATCAACTTCCTCCAGTCTGGCTTACTTTCCTTTTTGGCTAAATGTTTTTTCATAGCAAAGGAATGTGCTAAACTTGGCTGGCCTATAATAACCACACATCTGTGGGCCGCATAAGCCAAATGTATCAGACTCCATCTGCAAACCTACAATTAGAATTATTTTGGGAGTATCAAGTGGTCACTGCATCCTCTATCTCTGCCCTGAACCCAAACATGGGTTCCAGAGTGGTTGTGTTCCATTCTTCTGGCCATCCTCACCACTACAACCTCAACTGTAATGACTGAATCAGCAGGATGAATATACTATGCTGGATCTCAAACTCAATGTGAGCTCATTGGAAAACGCCGAGAGAAGCGAGGACACGCGATATAACCCAGCATCGGTTATCTTATCCACTCAGTGTCTTCCTGAGGAAAGCGTCTATTGTTTCAAGGAGAAGGTTCAAGGGACTAATGGATGCGTGCGTTCCCACAGAAGTAAAGCGGTTTCTCAAATGAAATCTGTTTCTAAGCCGAGTTGCCACGATCAACAAAGCAAATCCTTGAACATCTGGGTATTGACGTAGCAAAGTGCCTACCATAACTCAGGGCAGATGTGGAAAGGCCTCGACGGTCTGAGGTTGAGGCCTCCCTGGTGGTACCGCACCACCCAGAGGCATCTGCTCGGGAGATCTGAGGGGTTTTTTTGTGGTTATTGTTGTAAGGTAGGAAATCAGTAGGGAAGAGGGCACGGGGGCCAGGCTCAACACATGAGGATCATGTAAAGCCCCTTCACCTCTGAACCGCCGGTGTGAACAGCTGCCTGATGTTGTGCTGAGGTTCGCTTTGATCCGCTCGTATCTGCGTTGGAGACAACGCCTCGCTTTGTGTAGTGGAGTCGCTTTTGGGAAAATCGCACCTCCTTTGGACTCAATCTACCTGTTTCAAACAAATACTCTCCCCCACCAGGGCTGGATTATTTTGCTTTCAGCCGCGGGGCAAACAAGTGAGCCATGGGCCTCCGTGAAGCCTCACGGTTCCTCGGCTCAGTTTTGTTGACAATAAAAACAGCTTCTGTGAGAACATCGAGTGTAACGTGAAGATATTTTAGGAAGAATTAAGAGGTTTCCCTTTTCATTGCATCCAAAGTGCAACAATTCACTGCTGAAATCTTTTGCTGACGCTGAAGAGACCTTCAGTTGGAGAGCACCCTTTCATTCCTGGTTGTCAAAGGCCGCAAGAATCTTGCTTCAGAGACAAGACCTAAGCTAAGCTAAGCACCTTGGGCTTACTTGTTTGATCGTATCCGTCTCCTACATACCTGGCTCCCGGAATGTTAAACCTGACCCTCCATCCTCTCCATTCCCTCTCATGCTTGGTCCCACATCACACTAGACTCCATCACTGGAAACTGTGTCATCTTTACTGGGGTTGATTGTTTCTCCAAAATGGTGAACTTCATTGCTTTTCCCAAATTGCTAATCAAACACATTTCCTGGATTCATGGCATTCCCGACGACTTGGTGTCAGAAAGGGAGACCTCAGTTCGTATCCCAGGTCTGGAGAGAATTCTGCAAAGCACCGTCTGCCACCGGCAACCTTCTTCCTGGTCTTCCCACCTCCTCTGTGACCAAAACTCTCTCGTATGTCACCATGGTTATGGTTATGGTTATGACATCACAGTCCCATCAGTTCATCCCTCCGTGGTCCCATCATGCTGGGTAGTCCAGTACCGGACTACCGGCTGCAGAATTCCGACTTTTTCTCTTCCAGGACACATGACCCAAGTTGGCTTCCAGATTCATTGGTCCCTCAGAGATGGACTCCGTCATTAACTCCTCTGTCATGAAGCTCAAGTTGCTGCCGTCCCTCAAGGTCCATCCCGTTTTTCATGCCTCCTCTCTCAAACCTGTCGCACGATCCGGCTGAGCCCTCCGCTCGTGATTGATGGTCAGCGGGCCTCCACTGCGGGGGCCATTTTAGCAGCCATCATCAATAGGTTGTTTTTTAACAGTAAGTCTATACCCAGCAGCTCTAAACGGAATGGTGCTCGGGAAAAAGAGAGACTCCAGTGTGCTGAGGAAGCACTTTGAATCCTTACAACCCTTCTAGTTTTATTGCTTGTGTCAGTGAATCTTAGATATTTAGCAGAGGGCTGCAAAAGAGTGAGCCATCTGGCTGCAGAACTCATCAGCTTCCCCTCGTTGCTTTCCTAAGATTCCATTAAATCGGGTTTAAGCTGCTTGTTTAAAAACAGGAGCGTAATTGGAAGGAGCGGAGCGAATGTAAAGATACAGTGTCGTTAGCATACTTAGAGTTAAATGAATTGAAATGTTTACGTTATGTTTTGGCAACCTGGATTTCATTTCACGTCGGACATCTTATTTCCAATGCGCCGCCTTTCCTCATGTAGTGTCTGGGAGCGTTCGTTTAATCGTGTTGAGATGTGTCTGTGTTGGAGGTAAGGCCTATTTTTGCCCATAAATGTTCAAATGCATTGTTATTCCTTGAATAATACATGTTTATTATTTTCCACAAATAGGAAATTTCCCACATGGAATCCAGAATTCCAGCATCAAAGCGTTCCCAGGCAGCCTCTGTGAGCGTGTTGTTTCGCCAAAGCAGCAGATACGCTGACAACAAACCCAATCTTTGCTTTTTGAAATTGCCGTCTTAGATTCACGATGGGCGCACGTCGATGTGACCCGATTGTGGGAGTAGAAACTAAGCGTGGGAAACGATAATTAGAGCTACGTATATAAAGTCTCATTTCTTGTGTGGATTAATTCTATGCCAATTTTTATTGGCAACATGTGCACGCTTTGAATTTCATGGTTTTATAATATATTGCTTTATATTGTTTTGTGGTTGAATATGCTCTATTATTAATGATAAAAATGTGTTTGCCCAAATGAAGAAGGTCTTCACAGATGTGATGATATGTAGTATTGTACAGTGGACACTAGTTGTCAGTAATGTTACTGATGATGATACCACAGGAAATAGCGTACGGAACAAGAAGTAAATGGCTTACAATTCACTGCTGAAATCTGAGCCTGAATACTGTTTTGCAAGAACTGAAAATATTAACTTTAAGTGAGAAATGTTTTTGATAATCCACATAAAGGAATGTATCTAACCAACCGGAATAAACAAGGGATTTGTGTATTCCTACGATGCAATATCCGCACATTTCAACATCACTTCCGTTCAGCTTCAAAGCGGTCAGGTCACTTTCGATGCTAAAGTGCGCCTCCCATGATCAGACTTGGATAGGATTCGGATGCTGCGAGAAGCCAGTCCCGGAGGTGCCCATGGGATCCTAAATGGTACATTAGCCATCATGCCGTCACGCAGACATGATGGCTAATTTCAATTGTCTACTCTGACGTCCGCATGACCGATGTCTGTCATCTTCCGAGCTTTTCCAGAGCAAATGTCAGGAGGTTAATAACAAGGTCGGCGTGATCCATTTCATAGGAAGTATCTGCAACCGCATCGGGGAATAGGCCGGCGCAGAGCGGTCGTCCTGGTAAACGTTATGTTTGACTCATTTCTCCACACACATAGCATCGGGATGACAGATCTCCTCTGACAATGTGCACTCAGATGGATCCTTTTTTTTCCTTCTTCGCTCGGTGAATCACTTTGCGTGTTTGCGTGTGTGTCTGATTTGCCGTCTGAGTGTCGTATTTGTGCTCCACCTTGCTACTCCGAGTATCACTGGGCTGTGATATGGCAAAACATACCATTCCACACACACACACACACACACACACACACACTTGGCTAGAACAATATAGTCTGTCCCAGATTTCTCCTGGGACCAGAGTGGAGCAGCAGACAGCCACAGTGAGGCAAGCGCAGGGAAGGAGGATGGAAGCACGCCAGAGGGAAAACACAGCCTTTTTTCCCCCTTTTGCGTAGACAGCTCACTGTTTGCAATGTGCAAGAAGTTTATACGTTTGCAGTAATGCCTAATTGCACCCCTGCTAACCTAATTAAGCGTCTGACAGTGCAGATGAAGTGCATTATTCTTTTTAGGGCTTCAAGTGGTAAATGATGCTCGGAGAGGAAAGCAAAAAAAAAAAAAAAAAGTCATCTCACGCTGTCACTGGTTTCTCTGGTGAAAATTGTTGACATAGTGTGCTTTTGTGCACACAGTGGAATCTACAAATGTGGATTTAATGGCCTTCATTTATATTTATTACACAGTGTAAGTTACACCATACAGTAAATATGATTGCCAATGCCAAGGCCATTAAATTCACATTTGCAGAGGAATATGAAATATGTTACACTGTGTATACAGGCTATATTATTTGATGGTAATAGATCACCCACACTACTCATAATTTGACAATATACAACATGTGCCACCAGTCTAGGGTGTACGCCGCTGTCACCTGGGATAGGCTCCAGCATACCCGCAATCTTAGTGGGGATAGAAAATAAATGGATGGATGGATTCGGGTCACTAGAGTGAAAAAGCTCTCCTCCCATTCCGTGTGGAAGTGGTAAATACAACAGCACGATAATTCCTGGTCACTAGAGTGAAAAAGTTCTCCTCCCATTCCGTGTGGAAGTGGTAAGTACAACAGCACAATAATTCCTGGTCACAAGAGTGAAAAAGTTCTCCCATTCCGTGCGGAAGTGGTAAGTACAACAGCACGATAATTTCTGGTCACTAGAGTGAAAAAGTTCTCCCATTCCGTGTGGAAGTGGTAAGTACAACAGCACAATAATTCCTGGTCACAAGAGTGAAAAAGTTCTCCCATTCCGTGTGGAAGCGGTAACTACAACAGCACAATACTTCCTGGTCACAAGAGTGAAAAAATTCTCCCATTCCGTGTGGAAGTGGTAAGTACAACAGCACGATAATTTCTGGTCACTAGAGTGAAAAAGTTCTCCCATTCCGTGTGGAAGTGGTAAGTACAACAGCACGATAATTCCTGGTCACTAGAGTGAAAAAGTTCTCCTCCCATTCCGTGTGGAAGCGGTAAGTACAACAGCACGATAATTCCTGGTCACAAGAGTGAAAAAGTTCTCCCATTCCGTGTGGAAGTGGTAAGTACAACAGCACAATAATTCCTGGTCACAAGAGTGAAAAAGTTCTCCCATTCCGTGTGGAAGTGGTAAGTACAACAGCACAATAATTCCTGGTCACAAGAGTGAAAAAGTTCTCCCATTCCGTGTGGAAGTGGTAAGTACAACAGCACGATAATTCCTGGTCACTAGAGTGAAAAAGTTCTCCTCCCATTCCGTGTGGAAGTGGTAAGTACAACAGCACAATAATTCCTAACACAGGTTACTATTCCGGCCATAACCCGGGGCGAGGGGGGGTCCTCAACCATGTCACATCCTGTCCATTCCCCACTCAACTCTCCCCAACCCTGGAACACATCCTTTATGGCAACACATCCACTAACACAGCCCATAACAGCCCTCTGGGTCATTACAGTCGCTTCAATGCTCAGCTTCCATGAAACATGCGTTTATTTGTCATTTAGCATGCTACTTCCTGTTTTATAGAGTACGCCATTAGAGAGTGAGTGGTTATGAAATGCCATTCCCATATTCCAACATTCTATCAAAAAGTTAACTGCATTCCTTTGCAGGATAAAAAAAGGCGACTATTGCCATCTTTCATAACCTTCAGGGTAGGTTGTGTGAGTAAAAATGGATCCATCACACTTTGGCTTATCTGTGTGCAAGGAGAATGACGCAAGAAGCACTTCCCAGTACCAGGCATTCGTTTTTGCACATCCCCCCCCCCCGTCAGTACAAGCTCTTCCCACTGCCTAACATAACATGATGATGACGTGTTGGGCTTCTGACATGGGATGAGATAACACACATCTGGAGCCAGGTCCAGTCTTCGGTCCCGATAAAGCCCTCACTCTGAATTGGCTTTAAAGCCTGAACGCTGTGAGAAAAGCCGTCGTGTTCGCAGGCCTCGGCTTATTGTTTCCGAGGGAAAGCGGAGCCGTGGTTTGTGTTAAGACAACACAACAAGCAGCATTGGTAGCCAAGGGAAAACCTCAGGATTGTAGAACGGCCTGTCAATATGCGGCTGAACGCTGGAGCCTTTTCGTGTCAGCGGCGTCTACAGATGGCACGTATGCAAAAGTAATGAGTCGCCCCGCCATGCATGATATAGAGATGGAATCACTTCCGCACGTCAGCACGCGCCGTGGCGTCCGTCACATGTCGGCGGTGTGATGCGCTGAGCGGAAGCCATCTTGGCATGAGAGATGGATGATCCGCACGCACGTACGACAGTGTGGGTGGGGGTGCGCTATGCGTGGGGCTCCACGGTCCACAAGGGGCCCCGCATTGATTGACAGCAGGCGTTATCGAACCAATCAGCAGTGGCGGATGCAGAGTTAATGTCAATTGGCTGGCAACTAGTCTATGGTGTACTCAAACTCTCACCCAAAGTCAGCTAGGATAGGTTCCCGCAACTATTGTGAGGGTCCCAGATCCAGGGTCGGGTCATGGGGGCAGCAGCTTCGACAGAAAATCCCAGACTTCACTACCAGGTGAGTCTGAGGCGCTCACAGGTAAATTGAGAGTCGTAGTTCTGCCCTTCTTATGAGTGGTGATACCCACATTGGCCCCAATGGGCCCAGCCACCCCTAGGCCTGGCCCCTAACCCACACTCATCATGGAGGTTTTATGAGCTACTCCCACACCTATGGCCTCTTTAACCGGGCCCTGTCAGGATCACGTCCATCCATTTTCTTTAACTCTTGTCCTCAAGTGTGGCGGGGTCCACCCTGGACCGAGTACCAGGGGGCCATTCAGAGCAAACGGAGACAAGAGATAACAAATTCCTCTCTCCACATTTTTATTCCCATGCGCGCCATAGCGTAATGGCTTCTTGCTATGCATATGTGCCGCATATTCATAAGCTGGCATGGGAATCCGGGGTGTAGTTTTTGCATAATCCCCCCAACTACCAGGCCTGATAGTGTCAGCCTCCCATTCTCATGGCATGCTCTTCCACAAGTAAAGAACAGAGCAGAAAGCCAACATGACAGAAATCACGTTTGCTACTTTATTGTAATGGATTTTATCTGTGGGATTGGAGCCGCAGCCGACGGCGGGAAAAGCTTCTGATAAGGTTACATAACGCCGGCTGCACTCTAAAAAGTGGCCTACCTGTGTGTCCAGCTGCGAGCGCTACCACTCTGACATCCTTGGCACGCTAACGCTGAACTTTGCAGGAAATTCAAAACGAATAAGAGCGCCGATGAATAGAACGTGACGAGAGACACGTGGAGGTGAAGCGTGGAAGGAGTGAGTGAGATGTGTGGTGGGAGTGTATCAAAACAAAACCACCCAGCGTTTTCAAGCTCAATTGAACGTTAAATCTCTTCGGGGGGAGAGAAATACGACACAGTGTTATTTTTTGCCCGCCTCTTGCGCATGCAATTTTAAGAGGGAGAGTGCAGGAACGGAGCCAAGAGGACTAAAAGCGTGTGTTGTTTCTCGAGTGGGGTCAAACCTCTCCATTTCGTAACGGTGGAGGTTTTGCGGCGGCTCATGGATGAAGTTAAAGGTTCGGTGGACAGCTCCCAAGGGCCGCCGCTGCCTCGTTATTTCTGCTTCCTCACTGCACTCCACGGGCCGCAGCTTGGGGAGGGAGTCATCTGTGACCGATTCATAATTCATGCATCTGGCCGACTGCTTCTCTCCGGCACATGTAAACAGCGTGACAAGCCCGACAGGTAGCTCCGGGTCCAAATCTGTCCGCTCCATTGTACACAAAACTCGACCCTGTTAAATTTGCTTCCAATGGCCAACTTAAGACCTCAACAGAAACGACGTCACACGCAAACACGCGGCATGTGACGTGTTCCACTGACTGCCGGCAAGTCGTTTATTAGCCTTATCAGCAAAAGGCCCGGTTCAGAGGGAGTCCACCGGGGACACGGTGCAGGGGGTCAAACATGGTGCATTCGCGCTGAATCCTTCTTCCTTACTTTTCCGGAATACAGATGGAGCTGTCCCAGACTTCTGAGTAACAAACCTTAAATTGAACTCCCTACTTTTTCAACTTTTAGAGATTTAGACTACGTAATCGATGTACGAGTTGAAGGATACCAGCTGGTATGTTTGGTAAACCTCACTCCCTGACACCCTAGCGCTCTCCCTTCCCAATGTACACACCCTGGTTCGGATATCATAAGCATTACCCAAGAGACGACACCCTCGATTGATCACGAGCCAATCATCGGACACATAAATCGAACCATTCAGCCGCTAACTGGAAACCGAAATGCAGAATTTACTGGTACAACTTAAGATCACACGGTAGTTTGTTGGTTGTGGGTTTTGAGTTTGTGGGTTCTAGCATTTGATCGGGCTTGCTCTTCAGCTGGGGGTCCCGGAAACATATGTTGGCACCCCAGCGTCTAAGGAAGTAGCTTCTTTTGCCGTCAAATATCTGCCGACCGCTATGTATGTTACCCCTGTATGTTATCTCATCCATAAATTGGTTGTGATAGCACCAGAGCCATGGACTGGTCCTGACATGACCTTTGTCCTCTGCCTAAAGTGTCCACACTTGACTGGAGAACTGCAGAGTCCTGAGCTTAACCCCATCAGAAACCTCTGGGATGAACTAAAACAGAGGTAGTGATCCAGCAGGCCCACGGTGACCTTTGAACTCAGACATGTTCCTCTCCCACAGACACACCCAGAAGAGTTTGGACAGACTCTACATTGTAGAGTTCCATTGTTACCAAATATGGTTCCTTCCATGATGACATTAGCCCTTTATGGGGCAGGGAAGAACTAGAAGTCAGTCTGTGATTTCCAACCAACCAAAAACGCAGAAAGGTCATACGTTAAGTGCCCTGTCTTTTGTATGATTCAGTTTGGATATTGGTCCTTTTATAGTCGGGACACCATAGGCAGATTCCAGGCAGGGAATCATCTTTATTGTGTGTGTAAAATGCACACAAATAGTTCCTCTGTTAGGAAGACTGATGAGGCGTTCAAGAGCACTGCTCATTGTTCCAAAGGTTTGTCATTCATATGCATTTTGCTTTGCTTTCTGCGTGTAAAACTGTATTTTCAATAAACGAGGATTCATGAGGAAAAGCGAAGTACCAGTGTGTCGTTGACTTTCAGCAATGTCCAAAAGGTTTTTGCTCCCGAGGTTGTCAGTATGAAAGGAGTTGAAGTTAAGTGCAGGGCAGATGCCTGGCATGATCTGTTTTGCTCTGCTGTGTGATCCCCAGCCAGCAAGCAACCAAGCGACCAAGCAAGGAGCCAACCGCCTCCCTTTTTTCCTCTGTAAACACGAGTAATCTGCAGTCCAGCTGCAGCCGAGGGACAGCGATGGACAGCGATGGGCGTCCAGGGCACGATACGACCAAGTTAAAGCCGACGGCATCGCAAGCACGCGCCATAAGTGGCTAATATCCCCCGCTTGAAATGATTAGTTTTATTTTTCTCATAGCAGTTGCCCTACTTTTCTAAACTTTTTTTTTTATGTTGCCACAAAGCAAATCATCCCACGGCTCCCGTCGCTATCCATCAACCGTGGGAGGTAATTCCTTCACTGCAGGTTCTTCCGCTACCGTCATTAGTAGCGGGTACTTCCTCAAATGAAAGGCATTATAACGCGATGCATTTGCTTGTCTTGGGAAGAAAGCACAAGTCATAAAATCTGGGGGGGGGCAGGACCACCAACATAGTAAGGCCGGTTACATGGCTTGTTTGTTGCTGGCTGTTTGTTCCCGCCCTTTCGCTTAATGGAACGTCACTTTCCATCCGCATCAACATCACTGATATCTGCAAAGACAAGACTAAGACAATATTGATCCAAGTGTGCTCCAAAGTGAGGTGGATTTCTTCTTGCTCGCTGTATTTATTAGCTCTCGGCAATGTGGTGCACTCGTGACGGCTTGGGGACAAAAAAATAAAAAATAGCCCCACATCCTAATATGTTACATTTGGGCCATGGGTATACAAATAGGACCGATAGAGAGCCCTATATATTGTTATATATATACGCATATCAAAACATTCTGAATAGGATTAACAGCTAACTGAAGTTTTAATGACATACAAATTATTATTATTATTATTATTATTAATTATTGTTATTATTATTATTATGAATTTATTTATTTAATTTATTGACATACAAATTAAATAAAATTAAATATTATTATTATTATTATTATTATTATTATTTATTGACATACAAATTAAATACAATTAAATAATAATAATATATAATTTTTCTTAGATTATGTAATAGGTTTAATGTACCAAATAAAATTATGTTATTAATTTAGTATTAATTTAGCTGTTTTAAAAAAATATATGAAATATACAGTACTTTTATGTTTTACGTCACACAATTGGATGACATTTGAATTAAAACTGAAGTCAAACTTAAATTTAGTTTCAAACATCAGAAAGCAATAATGCAACGCAGGAAGTTGATGAGCTCAAAGGGAAGAAATTCACCAAACAAGTCAAGAAAATGACAAGACAAAGAAAAACCAGTAGCAGCGTGAAACACGGACATGCTAAATAAAGGCTTTAAGATGGTTGTCTGTTTGTGATGTTTTCAACATGTACTCTACCTATTAAGGCCGGGTTGGGGGGGGTAATCGGCCCCTCTTTGCCTCGCACATTCATTGCACGCAGTCCTGACATGCGGTCGTCAAGCGTCACCTCGTAATTTAGCATGCTAGCTGTGATTCCTGAGCCGATCTGGACAGCGTTCCTGGTGGGAGACACACCCAAGTGTGGAAGTGGAAAGCAGGCCGGTGTTGAATGAGCACATTCCAGGAGATAGCAGCGTGGGGAAACAGATAGCACGGTCTTGTGATTGCATTCCAATAAAGACTTCAAAACGACTCGCTTTTCTCACTCAGGAGCTGGACGCCGTTTTGGACGGGAAGCGATCTATCGCCGCCATGCTGGTTAAAACGCTGGACGACACGGATGCGCTTCTTCAGCATAGACTTGCCAGCAGCAGACCACTGGGCTTTTGGAGCTTTATTTATTTAGTTAATTCCCAAACGCTGAAAATAAAATAAACACGGGTTTTAACATTATTAGAGCCCTCTGGACATGAATTAACACCCCTACAATATAATAGTATAATAGTAGCCTTTCAGATTAAATGAGGGTGTCTTTCATTATGTTTCTCAAGCTGCTGCACATTCCCTGATGGCTTCTGACACTTCCCAAGGGACACTTTGACAACCCATTCATGCTGTGATAAGAACTTTTTCACAGATGAGAATTAGGATTTCCTTATAAATGCAATATTTTTATAGTTACAGCATAGAAAAACCTTTCCGACTTTCTAAATATGGGTTATTAACTATTAGAGCCCCTCTAGACATAAACTAACCCCCCTATAGTCACCTTTACACTCCTATTACTCAATATAGTAAACATCATAAGAGAAAATATGCTCTTCCAAGTCTGGTGCTTGTGTGTCTCACAGACATTACACACCTAGTGACCAATGAAGAATGCTACATATCACCGCAACATCGTCTGAATGCCTTTTTTTGGGCTGTAGGGGGTGCCCTGGAGCGCAAATAAACATAAACACGATCGCTACTTTGACAAGGCAAGCTAGCCCAAGAGCATTTTTTTTAAATATTATTCATGCGCAGATGATGAATCATTTCTGTAAACATGCGAAACAGCCTGTTCTTATTTTGGCGGGGATATCAATCATGGACGGGATTCGACAGCTGCTACGCTTGGTTAGCAGGATTGTTGTCACAAACGAGGAAAAGGAAATCTGCCCGAGTGCGAGGATGCAAAGGAAGCTTTCGTGCGCCCAGTGAGAGCCTGCCGGTCTCCCCGGGAGTCGTTGGACTGAATGAGGCTCAGTTGTGTAACAGTGGGGTCAGCCTCGGAGGTCAAATAGGAAAGGTATGGGGTCGGGGGTTAATCTAAGAGCGCTCGGGCGGACGCTTTCACGGGTCGGCACTCGAGACGATCCGCAGGCCTCGGGGTTGAAAGCATCCGGGCGGACTTGAGGGAATGAGGGTCACTGGCTTATGTGATTACCAGCCGTGTCCTTTGGTAAAACAAACAAACGGGTCGTCTGGAGATAATTCCAACATTTATGGTTAATCGTGGAAGTCAACTATTACACAAGACGCTTGTGTCTCGTGTCTGTAAGTAATGTGCAATTGGTTTGACCAATCAGTGTTTAGTTAGCTTGGAGGTGGTGGCTGCTGTGGCCGCCATTGACTAAATACACTCGCATGATTTCCTGTCTATTTATTAATAAGTGAACCCGAGTTTTTCTTCCGGGCACTCACAAACAGAAGTAACCTAGTGAGATGCTGCCATGACATTAATTTGAGAAACGTGTTACACGAAAGAATAACTGGTAGTTTGTTGGCTTCCTGCGTTGAAGTAGTATTTCCTCAGAGCGAGGATGTGTGACGACAGACGGATGATTTGCATCAGCGAATGATAAAACGCGCGTCCAGCCGCTGCGAGACTGAGTCAGCACAGTCGACTAAGCTCGACTTTGCCGGAGCAGAGGTGACAACAAGACAAAATACTTCACATTCATGTTCTTTTCAGACGTGCCAAAAAATGATGCACACAGACAGCCTCGCCCCCTCCTGGCCCCCCCCAGCTCCAGCCAAGCGTCACAAAATCCTCAAAAGTGTCTGGGAATGGAGTGCTGTCGCAGAGGCGCACTAAAGCCTCTGACCCCGGAACCGGCAACCTTTACTGAGTTGACCTTGTACCACTGTATACTGCATGAATATTACAATGCAGTAATTCCTCCTTCATCGGGGTTAATTAGTTCCAGACCCACCCTGACAAGTATGATTCCTTATTTAGAAATGGAATCCTATGGAATATTTTTGTAGTTAGAGCATAGAAAACCTGTTCACGACCTTGTAAATAATGACCGCTAGACAGGAAATAACACCCCTACAGACACCATTACACTCCTTTTACTCAATATTGTAGACAGAAGAGATAATATGACATTTAAGATACAGAAAACCTCTTTACAATCTTCTAAATACAGATATTAACATTATTAGAGCCCTCCGAACATTAAATAACAACCCTATATCCACATTTACAGTCATTTTACCCAATATCGTAGACACAATAAGAGATAATAAGACATTTAAATACAGAAAACCTCTATACAATCTTCTAAATACAGATTTTAACATTATTAGAGCCCTCTAGACATGAAATAACAACCCTATATCCATATTTACAGTCATTTTACCCAATATAGTATACATAATAAGAGATAATAAGACATTAAGGATACAGAAAACCTCTTTACGATCTTCTAAATACAGATCTTAACATTATTAGAGCCCTCTAGACATGAAATAACAACCCTATATCCATATTTACAGTCATTTTACCCAATATAGTATACATAATAAGAGATAATAAGACATTAAGGATACAGAAAACCTCTTTACGATCTTCTAAATACAGATCTTAACATTATTAGAGCCCTCTAGACATGAAATAACAACCCTATAGCCACATTTACAGTCATTTTACCCAATATGGTAGACATAATAAGAAATAATAAGACATTTAGGATACAGAAAACCTCTTTACAATCTTCTAAATACAGATTTTAACATTATTAGAGCCCTCTAGACATGAAATAACAACCCTATATCCACATTTACAGTCATTCTACGCAATATAGTAGACATAATAAGAGGTAATAAGACATTTAGGATACAGAAAACCTCTTTACAATCTTCTAAATACAGATTTTAACATTATTAGAGCCCTCCAGATATGAAATAATAACCCTATATCCACATTTACAGTCATTCTACACAATATAGTCGACATAAGAAAAGATAAGACATTTAGGATACAGAAAACCTCTTTACAATCTTCTAAATACAGATCTTAACATTATTAGAGCCCTCTAGATATGAAATAACAACCCTATATCCACATTTACAGTCATTTTACCCAATATAGTCGACATAATAAGAGATAATAAGACATTTAGGATACAGAAAACTTCTTTCCAATCTTCGAAATACAGATTTTAACATTATTAGAGCCTTCTAGACATGAAACGACATTTAATAATTGATAATTGATATATTTATGAAAATGTATGCTCCTAGCCTCATAATTAGCAATCATAATAAATAGGATAATAAAGAGATTGAAGATAAATGAATGAAGACCATCAATACTTTTGTACTTTGTGTATGAACGATAGCCGACCCCTTTTTAACTCGACATGTGAACAGAAAAAGTGTCATCCATCCAACAGAAAAAGCCTTCCTTCAGTGACCTCCAGTGTGGTTATTGATATTGACTGCTAAGAGGCAGATGGCGGTGTCACCTCCTTGAGTCCACCGAGTTCAGGGAGAGGACACACACACACACACACACACACACACACACACACACCGAGCCGCCTGGTGGCTCACAACCCCAATGCTTCCCCTCCAAAAATACTCCCTTTAGTCTTGGCTCAATTATTAGACTGTGTCTGCCTTTCCTTCTAATCCTGCTGGCTTTTCTTCCCGTCGCTTCCTTTGTCACCGTTATCTCTCCGTGCATCTCACACTCGCTCACTTTACCATGCACTGAATGTTTTTTTTGGCGGAGGGGGGGTATATTTTCCTCTTGACACACCCATGTTTTGGTTTGCAACACAGGGCGGAGAACACGATCGGGCCAGACGGAAAGGAGACGGCTTCATGTAACTGGAACTGGTGCAGAGGGGGGGGGGCTCGAAGTGGCGCTCCTTGAGCGAGTCGACTGCAGCAAAGTCATACGCTGCACAAACCATAAAAAAGAACAGACTGCCAAGCGGTTATTGAACCCAGAGGAAAGCCTTCCTAGAAGTATTAGGAGAAGCACGTCTCCAGATGCTGTGGATTGCCGGTACTGGACTTGGCCTTGGATTGGGGCACAGGCGGGGAACCAGGGATTCAACCCTCGGAGTCATTTCTTACATTTTTCCCATCGGAAATAATGTAAACGTTCGAGTCTCAAATCAACAACACTCACGCAGGGGTGACGTTTTAAGTGAAGAAGGTGTTGTCAAATAAAACTAAAATAAAGCAAAATTACTTCCCCTATGTATAGATCGGAAGAACAGAGAGCGATACTGCCAGCCAGCTGAACATAAGACGTTACACATCTTTCATTTTGACTTGAAAAATATTTGTTTAGATTTTTTCGAAAAGTTGATTGACTTTGGAGGCTGTTTGACTTTGGAGGCTGCACCGTGTGCTTAATTGCAAAAGCGGATGCTGGGTTTGGCCGTGCAGACGTCTCTGTGTCATTAGCCGAGAAAGGAGAAGGCTTTCATTAGATCCGATATTAATTAGCGCTGGAAAAGGAAGTTTGAGCTCTGATTTTAAGAGCGAGAACGGGAGGGAAATGCTGAATTTGCTTTGTAATGAAGATCCTTTGCGAACGTGACTGCGGTTATTATTCAAGGGAGAATAGGAAGCCTCATCACATGATCCCGGTATCCAACATATCAAAGCGGCGGCATAATTACTATTTCAAGTTGAAGGGACCCCACTGTTTCTCCACTCCTCTCCGCCATTTCTTGCAGAAACTTCAAAGGATTACTACATCAGTTCTTTTTATAACCCAGATCTTTCTTCAGCACTTTGACAAAAGCAGCAGACGCCAAACCAAGGACATGAGAACAAGAAAAAAAAAAAAAAAAAAACACAGGCCGTGGCGGTTTAAACACAAAGCCGCCGATTTGACATCATCTGTCAGAAGATCTGTGCTCTCTCCGAGGGAGTGTGATTGGGATGAACGAGAAGTTCTTGTACAAAAATGAAGCCCATTACA
Source organism: Doryrhamphus excisus (assembly GCF_037039965.1). Classification (NCBI taxonomy): domain Eukaryota; kingdom Metazoa; phylum Chordata; class Actinopteri; order Syngnathiformes; family Syngnathidae; genus Doryrhamphus; species Doryrhamphus excisus. The sequence continues at coordinate 1,634,869 of NC_136361.1, forward strand.
GCAGAAGGTCCAAATTTGGAACCCTAAAAATATGCCTCAAAAGTTAAAAGAAGTCACAGAACCGCCATCATCATGAAACATCAACAAACATCAAGAAGCTTCAGCTCATTCAGTATGGAAGGACATACAAGTGCGGTTGGCTTTTTATTTGGCTTTTTCTGTTTTGTTGTGATGCCACTACAGAAGGCGACCAATGATGGCTAAGAAAAACTCATTCATACATCCAGAAATGACAGATGCTCGATATTACCCATAAGGATATTGGGAGCAGCTCTTCCTTCAAACTACATCAAACTACATCAAACTACATCAAACTACATCAAACTACATCGTCCCTCCCCAGTTTGTCCTTTGAATGTTGCAGAAAACATAAATGTTGAAGCAAGACTTACATATTTATTAAGCATAGAAATAAAAATATAAGGCATTCAGAAGACATGGCGATGACATGTAGTATTCTACCCTGGCCACTAGGTGCCAGTAATGTGACATTGATGAGACACCGCAGTCAGTACTGTAAAGAAAAAGGAACTCTCCCAATGCTAACATCTTACCGATTTTCTCTTATTATGTCAACCCTATTGGCTACACTTTTATGACATTGCTTGTCAAGTTAATAAATATTTTATGATGGCAACAATTCATACAAAAGTACAATTATCGTCATCTCTTCACTCTTATTATTCTTTGTTTTTTCTTTGTTTACGCCACGCTGCGCAGACGGTGAGCTAACCACAAATTTATTTCTTCTGAACTTCAGCCAAAAATGTACCACTTCCACATGGAATGGGAGTACAACTTACCGTGTCAAGGTAATGTCATGTAAGCTAGTGTCTCAATGTTTTGTCCTTACTGCCACCTAGTGGCCAGAATGCTACATAAAGTACATCTTGTATTTCAGTCTCAACTGTGACTGTGATGTTTAGTGAAACAGCCGCCATATTGCAAAGGGGGGGGGGTACAGTAGTGCACATGATATTATTTCCTATATATTTCCACAACTTGGTCGCCCGGCCTCGGCGTTAAATCAATTAGGTCGGCGCCTCCACTCTCTTTGGAAAAGCGTGACAGTGCTTATGGACGTCTACCTCCATCACATTTAGCAAGGCTGAAAGAACAGAGGTTGCTTCCATGAAGGCAGCAACAGCATGTTTTTTCAATCCCATAACACCCCGAGCTTCTCTTTGCCCTCCGGGGATCCCACCAGCGGAAAATTCCAGGGAGGTAAGATACATTTACTTCTTCTTCAAATTGAAGGCATGTGTGGAATTTCATGCAGAGGAGACGATGGAAGCGGAATAAAGGAGAAGAAGGCTGCTTCCTGGGCTCCCGTCTCGCCGCCTCCTCCTCCTCCTCCTCCGCTTCCTCTCACACCTCGTCTTCCTCCACCTTCTGTGGTCCTCTGGAGGACGAGGTAAATAAAGGCATTGTGGGGGCTCAAATGCCCCGAATGCCGACTTAATCAAAAGAAAACAAACGCGGCCGTGTTGGCGCACGGGCGTCTGCTGAAGTTGCCTCGCCGGTGGAGAATTGAAACCTGCTGTTGGAGGGTGCAGGCGCATTCTCTTACCCCCGCTGCAGAGGAAGCCACGCCCGACCACGCAGTCCAACAGTGTGGGTGAAAACAAGAACGCAGACTTTAAGTTTGGATTTGCCGCTACTGAATGCACGTATGATTGGCACTGCAGAAGGACGAGTTAAATGAGGTCATTACGGTAATCGTAGCGACATGTCATGTTTGGTTTCACGTTCCAACCGTGTTGTGTCGTAAGCATAAAAAAGGCGAGATGAAATCAGATACATTCCCAAGGCGTGTATAAACCTGGCATGTAGTACTCTACACCGGTCACTAGATGTCAGTAATGTTGACTTCAAAAATCCCAACACCGCCTCCTGTTGTGGCCTAAAACATGCAGCCAGCAGCCTGTGTGCCCCCAGGGGGGTCGAATGCTGCGGAACTAGAATGTTTCAGGTGCTTTTTGTGGCTCGATGAGAGTTTTTCCACTCATGACGGAGCATTTGGTTGAAATAGCAAAGGGAATGTTTGTTTACAAGTGAGCTCAGGGGGAGTCATGACAGGAGTGCTTGATTTGCTCACCTGCACTTTTTTTTTAACGTATCGGTATGAGATCATATGAACTCCTAATTCCATTTCTACGTTAGCTACTCCACTTCAAGGAAGTTCACGTCCTGGACCAACGTACATACAGTACATACATTTGACTGAACCGAGGCCGCCTATCTGCCTCCCCATCAGCTGAATCCATAAAACGTCGGGAGTATTTAGGTCTGGATATTTTGCGGACAATGGCTTCTGTCCAGGAAGGAGGCAGCAACATCACGCTGCTTTCATCCTCTTCCTCTCCTTCTCCGCTCCATCATCCCAGACAGAACTATCGTGTTACCATAATGAATCCCTTTAGAGTAAAGACCCGTCTCATTCAGCCCCCCCCCAATCCCCTTAGCACTTCAGTCTCATCTCTCTACTTCCTCTCGCTGCTTTATCCATCTTCTCTTTCCATCCATTGATGCTTGCAAAATAACTAAACACTGGCATCAGAAAATAGGCCGCATTTCCAAATGAGAGCCATCAGTTTTGTTTCGGCTGCAAGAAGAAAGCCTGCAGACGCCAAACGGCATGAAAGTAGCCAAATGAGCAATAATACGCCGGTTAATAGGCGCTTGGGACATGGAAGCCCCCGGGGCAGCTTGACCGTCATAACCTTTCTTGGTGTGACCTATTGGCTTTGCTTCAGGGGCGTATATGTGAGGGGGGGGGGCTAAAAAAAAAGGACGGCTACTATCAGGGAGCGGCAGCGGTGAAACCAGTTCTCCCAATTTATGTCCGTTTAAAAGGCTTTCATGTACGTCAAGCATCCATTGAGGGCTCATCATGAAGACATTTTATGGGCTTGAGATACATAAGTCATATGTCACTTTTCCAGCTATGAATTTATATTTTAAAGCTTTTCCTTGTCATAGTATGACTTTATTTTCATAGTATTTTTTTTCATGAACTGCCAGTGTTTTTATCATAACATTACAGATTTCGCAACAGTTTTCAGTTGAAACATCCACATTTGTTTCTGTGTTTTCACCCCCCCTCCCTCTTTTTATCAGTGCCCGTTTGCCGCTGCAGGGGCGGAGCCAGCTCAGCTCACCTGTTGGCAATCCGGCCTTGATAAGCCAGGCAGCTGCGACTGATTTCCTGTCATTTTTTTTCCCCAGTTATTTTGATTTTTATTGCATTGATATAATTATGGCGGCACGGCGGTGGAGTGGTGAGCGCGCAGACCTCACAGCTAGGACACCAGGGTTCGATTCCACCCTAGGTCATCTCTGTGTGGAGTTTGCATGTTCAGGCGTGGGTTTTTTCCGGGTACTCCGGTTTCCTCCCACATTCCAAAAAACATGCTAGGTTAATTGGCGACTCCAAATTGTCCATAGGTATGAATGTGAGTGTGAATGGTTGTTTGTCTATATGTGCCCTGTGATTGGTTGGCCACCTGTCCAGGGTGTACCCCGCCTCTCGCCAGCTGGAATAGACTCCAGTACCCCCGCGACCCTCGTGAGGAAAAAGCAGTAGAAAATGAATGAATGATATAATTATAAATATAAATGGAATAATATCATATAGAATGGAAATAATATGAACAAAGAATAAATGTAAATACATCTATGAACATATGCAGCATATATTGATTATTCTCTTTTAGCAATTAAAACCAGCATAAAGCTGAAGACGTCATCAAACAGCCGGAGACACGCTACAATAGAAGCCAAGCGACGCTAGCGCCGCTGCCATCGTTGTCGCGCCGCTTTGTCAGGCAAAGGAAGCAATTTGTGTATCCTCGACGGTCCGATATTTCCCCCCAGGGCTGACGCAGCAGTGATGTCATCTGATGGCGAAATGATGGACTACAGGCCGTTAGACTTTGCACTTTTACTTTCCGACTCCCGACTGCAGCCAAGGAACGCTCTTCCACTCCAAAGCCGACCGCTCTAATGCGTTTTCCACCGACAAGAGCTGAATGTAAATGCAGTTGAGTATTTAGGTGACTCATGTTTATTCCAGCTAGAGGATAGTGGAATGCCGAATAGGGAAGTGTGCTATTTGGGCCATTTGCGCCCACCAGACAGAAACACGACTAACGTTGTGGTGGCTTATTGAGAAGCTAATAACGCAGACAATGACTTCTGTTGCTACTTATTCATTTACATCCGCTTATTAAAACGACCTTTTCCATCAGCCATCAAGCAGCAATGGGCCTCGGCACATCTGATACCGAAGCGCAAAGCGCCGTGCAGTTAGACGTAATGGGCCGTGGAACAATGTGATAATAGACACACACGACTGCTTGCTCGTTTTTTTCTCATCATCAAACACGGTTACCGTCTGACAAGGCCGTGCACGATTGACCTTTTGAGGAATTTGAGCTTAACACATTCCCGGCGTGCGATACCTAAGAGAAATATCTTGTTTTTAGCCGACGAGCATGGAAGCTGAGGGTGAGAGATATTGTTTTGATTGCAGTTCCCGGGATTACACAGAAACTACGTGGCTGACTTCCATGGAGCTTTGTGGCGTGGTGGCACAGTTTCCCAGTGAAGTTTGGGCCAAATCCGGATCAAAACACAGAAAGGGGGACTTATCTTCTCTTTTTGCCGTTTGAGTCGAGATAGACGCTTTCCACTTTGCTGCAGAATACATCAGCTTCCGTCTCGTTGGGATGTTTTATGGCAGAAAGTACGGCGTGAATACAAGAGGAAAATGCCATTTGTAGCACGTTGCGTACCGTCCATAAAACCGTCAAGGGTCCAACTCCAGAAAAAGGAAACTAACCGAGGCGGGATCAACAGTTTTTAAGTCAAACATAAACTGAAACCTTCCCCTGGGTTGAGTTCCAAAGGGTGGATCCGAGGTGCGTTCCATTTTTGTTGCCAATACCCAAAATGCATGGATGAAAAATGCATAGGTAAGACGTAAAAGGCCGGGATCAAACATATTTCCTCCTCCGCTGAAGATGAGCTAACACCAAACCACCGCTAATGCTCTGTGGGATTTCTAAAAAATGAAAAGCATATGCCATTAGACCGATTTAAAAATGCACCGGAGACCCATAAAAACGCCGCATGAAAGCGCCTTAATAATAGAAATAATCCTGGCTGTCTTCGCAGGCTTTGGACTGTCAGTCCAAGTCCATTATTATCCGCGGCCGGTCCTCACTAGCGATCCCCGGGAGGAAGCAAACTCCACAAAAAGAACAGCAAAAGAAAAGAAGTCTGGTCTGGATGCAGTACATGTGTCGCCAAATCTGCCGCGGTCGTGGGCGGCAACAGATGCTCGCTAACGAGCTGGAAGTCTCTGATCCATCGGGTCTCGCCACATTCCAGCGCCTCTAATAAGGCCGAGTCCCGCTCTGCCGGCTGATAGCGGCTTCATTAACCACACTATGAACCGACTGGGGTGTTTTTACTACTGGGGCTTGATTACGCAAGAACAACCGGGGCCGTTTTAATTGGAAGTCGGTGCTCGCGTTAAATACGTTAAATAATAACCGATCAATCTGTTTTGGATGGAATTTTCCATTTCAAGGCTTACGAAGGTTAAACTTTGCGACAGTTTTTCAAGCGGGTCTCTCCGGTCCACTGGTGTGTGAGTGACGGGAAGAAAAGCTCTCCTAGCGTAGTCCTAGAACCCTGAACTTTATTCAGTCAGAAAAGTTCCAGGCTGCATTTTGGGATGTTGGTTCTTGCCACAAGGCCCGATGATGGAAACTCGAAGTCGGAGAAGAGGAGGCAGGCAGACTTGGGCATCTGGTCAGGATGCCTCTTGGACGCCTCCCTGAGGAGATGTTCAGGGCACCACCGACCGGTAGGAGGCCTCAGGGAAAATGTTCCTCAACTGGCATGGGAGAAGATGGATGGGAACCTTAGCTTTTGTACACCCCGGTTTTCTTATGATTTGGTTTTGGTAAAAAGGTTGGCATCGGTTTTGGTAAATAACCCGCCATGACGCCCAAGGAAGTGTCGTCCATTTGATGAAGAAGGTGAAAAACACGACTGAATTCCATCCCACCAGGATATGCGGAAGTCTGCATCAACAGTGAGATCCGTCCATTCCTTATTTATCATTTTCAGAATGTGAAATCGTTATTCTCCATTAAATGTATTTTGGTTCATATTATGGGATGTCTGATTTACATCATTTCCTATGGGGGAACATTGCTTCGGGTTTAGTAGGCTTCAGTTTTCGGGACAAAAACCGAGGTCTTTTGTGACTCCCATCCTGGAACTTGGCTAGCACACCTCATAGAACCGGACGGTCGCGGTACGGTTGAGCCTTTACCCGTGCGGGCGTCTGGATTTCAGCTCTCCGGGGTCGGCCTCCATCGCTGCCTTTTCTGCTCGTCTGCATGAACTCCAGGATATCAGAGGTGGAGGCGAAGGAGGAGTTGAATAGAAATGTGCCACAAAAATAGGACAACACTCCGGAGGATGAGCTTAGGTTGCTTCCTTTTCTCCGCTTCTCACACGGCTAACCTCAATCTTCCGGTGCGGATGTGGCCGGCATTGGGCGGCTCGGAGGTTAGAAGTTGAACCAAGTCAGGCTACCAAGAAATTGGGTTGATTCTAAATATGGCACCTCCATTCTTAGACGGGCGTCTATATTTATATATCCCGCATCTTGGTATAGACTTTCTGCGTCAGAGAGCGAGAGGTGCGATGAGATCGGCGCTCCCAATTTGAGCTGCGGAGATAAACGGGAGTAGTAGGCCCGTTTCCCGCTGATGCTGTAATGCCAGTCAAACAGTACAGTGCTGTTGGCCTATTTTTCCCTTTTCTTTGAACAAAAGTCTGACTCCCCTCTGGCGATGCTCCCGCATTTGGGCGAATCCACGTGACACTGTGGGGGTGCGAGCGAACATCCCCGTCATCAAATTGACGGCATTTGCCAGCGGTCGCTCCGAGCTGCATGCTTCCTCGACACAGAGCTGCCTTTGTGGATCCCACCCTCGCATCCAAATTGTCCTCCAGCCAGCCCACCAACGTCTGTACTTTTTGTCGAAACGTCCACATTTTCTGGAAACTCGTGTAAGGGTGCGGGGGGGGGGAGTGTTTGATACGACCACATCAATCCCAATCTTAGGAATTCCGTTTCTGCTCCACAAAAACAAACACGCCTGAAGACAGCATCCCGGTCAAAAGGGGAGAACGTTCAGTTGGAGCTTTTCCTGGGTGCGGAGAGGGGGTCTCGTTCCATTTTGGCTGAGCCCGCCCATGCACGCATTTCCCTTTTCTTCCGCATGGAAAAAGGAAAGGATGCAATGGCCGCTGTGAGATTTGCCTCTCAGCTTTGTGACGTCGGTGGAAAAGCCTGTTATCACTTTCAGTATGAACTTTACTCTTTTTTCCCCCCATTTTGCTGTTAAATATTCTAAATATTTCAGAATTTTTTAATTGTTTTCTTACATTTTCATCTCAAAAGTTTGTATATGATGGCGTTATTCCCATTTTTACATTTTCCAACTATTTACTTTTTTCTTTTATTTACATTTTTTTTCTGATGTTATGACTTTTTCTGTAACTTAATTTTCCAAACATTATATCTTAATTTGATTTAGTTTGTTTCTCATAAAATCAATTATTTTATTAGTTATCTTTCCTCATAATATTACAATATAATTCTCCTAAAACTGCAACTTTTTCTTTTAATATTTTGACTAAATGACTTTTCCATTTTTCTTTTAGTTTCCTTGTTAAATGATATTTTTAGAATGTGACGAGGGGCCAAAAACCAAAACAAAAACCTTGGACACCCTGACTGAGCATAAACGTACGGAGAACAAAAAACAAGCGGCAGTATTTTTGGAATTCACTGGCCTCCTCCGAGGGACATCTGAAATGAATTGTGTGCGGAGGAGTGGAAGGGTGGGGCGTTTTCCAGAAATGGGACGGGTGCGGAGGTTGCCGTGTATATTGCGTGAGCAATCTCTCTGAAGAAAAACAATCTTTTCGAAGACTGAGAGGAGAATGAATGACTTTGGGCTTTGATTGGAAAAATAATGGGAAAAAGGAGGAGCCCCTTGGTCGTGATTATGAAAACAGAAGCGTCTGAATGGTATCGCAATGACTTCCAGGAATGAATATCGTTATGCGGGAATGGATGGGGGCCAATGGAAGAGCTGGAAAGTTGAAAAATATATTATCTTAATATTAGAGATGCACGATATCGGATATTGATAACCTTTTTAATATCGACCTTTTGTATTTCGTTGTAAGGGGAGTTGGTGCGCACCTGGAGGTAAGACGGGCCGGAAGAAATTAGGATGTGATCAAGTGTAGCTGTCATGACATGAGTACTACCACATCATATACTACTACCACATCATATACTACTACCACATCACCATGACCAAGCGAAGCAGAGAACAGAGAGCAGGATGAGCCACCTGCTGTGGCCCAACAAGGTGCACTGTATTCGGGCACACGCCCCGAGTAGCCAATGTGCTGCCACAGGGGCCTCTGGCAAACCTTGAGATAAACCAGATTTATGGATATAATGTCATAATTCCCTCACATCAGCCCCGAGCCCCCCTAATTAATATTATACAGAGGAACCTCAGTTAGCGTCATTAAGGTCCAGAAGGTCCGACCCAAGCAGAAACATACCAACCCAATCCATTTTTCCCATAAGAAATGATGCAAATCCAATGAATCCGATCCTGATATCAAGTTCTCATGATGAAGTTCTCCAACAAACAGAAACCAAAGCTCCTTTCTCAACCGGCGCCCTTTTTTTATTGAAGGACCTTAAAAGCCTGACTCTCCTTCCACAGAAAGGCGCGTGAACACCGAGGAGCTGAGCGTACGTATGCACGCCGACGTGACGCGGTGCGCATCCCATCAGCTGAGGTCTGCCCGCTGAAGCGAGCCAACGCTGGAGATGACACGCGGGCTCTCGCACACGGCTGATAACCAACAGTCCCGGCTGGCGACCGGAGATTAGGCTCTTATAGCGAAGGGACGGGAAATCTGCCTCACATGGATGAGGGAGGAAGGGGGTGGGGTGGGGGGGATGTATAGTGATCCCCCCCCCCCAGCATCTCCTCTTCCTAAGCATTATTTACCTCCTCCACCCGTACTTTATGCACGAACAATGTCTTTGAAAGCTTTGCTTCTCTACTGTATTGGGCTACCGTTTTATGGGCCTGCAAGCATCCTATTAATCCTCATATTCCTCATATCATATGATATATGATCATATTATGCTGAAAATTAGTCGGCTTCAAATTTGTGGTTTCACTCCATCATAATTTTTCTAAAATTAAAACTTCCCATTTCAGGTTGCATGTTAAAGCAAATTGTATGATTTTTTTTACCTAAATTATGAATTTTCAAGCAAACAAATGGCGACATGAACCAAAATAAAATACAAGTTGGGTGTTTTTTTTACATTTTCCATGTATTATCATTTTTTGTTTTGTGAATTTTGTCTTATTTTTGTTTTTGTCTACTATATTGGGTAATACGAGTGTCAAGGTGACTATGGGGCTGCTATTTAACGCCTAGAGGCTCTAATTGTGTAAAAAAAAACATATTTAGGAGATGCTAAAGAGGTTTTCCATGTTCAAACTACAAAATGATCCATTTACAAATAAGGAATTCAACTTGGTGGAAAATGGCTGAGCATGGTCAGGTCTGGGACCACTTCCTGGGTCCTAGATGTCTGGGACCACTTCCTGGGTCTTACATGTCTGGGACCACTTCCTGGGTCTTACATGTCTGGGACCATTTCCTGGGTCCTAAATGTCTGGGGCCACTTCCTGGGTCCTAGATGTCTGGGACCACTTCCTGGGTCCTAGATGTCTGGGACCACTTCCTGGGGCCTAGATGTCTGGGACCACTTCCTGAGTCCTAGATGTCTGGGACCACTTCCTGGGTCCTAGATGTCTGGGACCACTTCCTGGGTCTTACATGTCTGGGACCACTTCCTGGGTCTTACATGTCCGGGACCATTTCCTGGGTCCTAGATGTGTGGGACCATTTCCTGGGTCCTAAATATCTGGGGCCACTTCCTGGGTCCTAGATGTGTGGGACCATTTCCTGGGTCCTAAATGTCTGGGGCCACTTCCTGGGTCCTAGATGTCTGGGACCACTTCCTGGGGCCTAGATGTCTGGGACTACTTCCTGGGTCCTAGATGTCTGGGACCACTTCCTGGGTCCTAAATGTCTGGGACTACTTCCTGAGTCCTAGATGTCTGGGACCACTTCCTGGGTCCTAAATGTCTGGGACCACTTCCTGTGTCCTTGATGTCTGGGACCACTTCCTGTGTCCTTGATGTCCGGGACCACTTCCTGTGTCCTTGATGTCCGGGACCACTTCCTGGGTCCTAGATGTCCGGGACCACTTCCTGGGGCCTAGATGTCCGGGACCACTTCCTGGGTCCTAGATGTCTGGGACCACTTCCTGGGTCCTAGATGTCTGGGACCACTTCCTGGGTCCTAGATATCTGGGACCACTTCCTGGGGCCTAGATGTCTGGGACCACTTCCTGAGTCCTAGATGTCTGGGACTACTTCCTGGGTCCTAGATGTCTGGGACCACTTCCTGGGTCCTAGATGTCTGGGACCACTTCCTGGGTCCTAAATGTCTGGGACTACTTCCTGAGTCCTAGATGTCTGGGACCACTTCCTGGGTCCTAGATGTCTGGGACCACTTCCTGGGTCCTAGATGTCTGGGACCATTTCCTGGGTCCTAGATGTCTGGGACCACTTCCTGGGTCCTAGATGTCTGGGACCACTTCCTGGGTCCTAAATGTCTGGGACTACTTCCTGAGTCCTAGATGTCTGGGATCACTTCCTGGGTCCTAGATGTCTGGGACTACTTCCTGGGTCCTAAATATCTGGGACCATTTCCTGGGTCCTCAATGTCTGGGACCCAGCCAGGCTCACATTGCTGCTGGGACAATTAGTGGAACTGCAAGAGGAAATTCCTTCTCTGCAGGCTTTGTGGAGGTAAAGGGAGGTGTGGCAGGGTGTTGATCCAACGTCCTGATAAAACAAGTTGTAGAAGTGCCGCCGCATCAAACAAACCGACATCAATCATCTTCTCTCTCTGCCTGAGAAACAAGACTCTGACGCTGGTCAGCATTTCAAGGTTTTGTTTTTGCAGCCCCCTTTCCCCTTATAGGCATGTTGCTCCCAAATCCCGCTTGCAAGCCGCAAAGCACCTTCTTACATTCTTGCTGAGTATTTGGAGCGCATTGGGAGCCAAGGAAAAGCCAAGGAAAAGCCAAGGAAAAGCCAAGGAAAAGCCAAGGACGTTAACTCCGGCCAAAGATTAGCAGGAACCTCTGAACTTCCTGAGAGATCCAATCTCGTTTGGACTTTTCGCAAGTTGACATAATAAATTAGCGTGTTAAAGTGTGCCTTGTGGAAGAAAACTAAATATGGAAGGTCACGACCTCACAGACGCAGGCTGAGCCCAAAGCAGGGCTTACTTCTGTACTTCCCAAATGCAGGGATCATTCTACTGCAAACCAAATACATACGCATAATATCATAGTGTAGTGTAGCATCAATAACATTTCATCATTTTCCAAAAACTTAAACTTTGTTTTTATGATTTTAAAATTTATTCTCGTATAATGATAACTTTTTTCCTGTAAGATGTAATTTTTTAAAACATTTTCTCCAATTTCAACTTTATTATTTTAAAATTACTTCTGTTTTTTTCTATTTTTTAGTGTTCTTGTTGAATTGTACAGTAAAAATTGTATGAAACTGGCAATATTTGCGAAACATATATTTAGCAAATCTATATAAATATGTTGATATTTGGCAAACATTTAGCAAATATTGCCAGTTTTATAGAATTTTTACTGTGAACTTTACTATGAATTTTTACACGTGAACTTTCGATGGCCCCCAAACGATCCAAGCGAATGTCGGAGTCAACCACACATTTCTTTTTCCCATTTTGAAAGCAGCAAATATCAATCATAAGATTCCCGGTGTTGACACGGCGCCCCCTTGGAAGGAACCGTCACCACCCAGCAGTACAATTTCATCAAATTCCCCCGAGGTGTTGATTTTCCACATGTGATGCTTGGCTAACCGCAGTATTTCATAATTGCTCGCCTGCTCCGCTTCAGCCGGGCCCATCAGTCAGAAAGTCACTCATGGAAATAAACAAACTCTGCAAACATCAAAGAATATTCAGAGAGGAAGAGCGATGGCGGAGACAGATAGCGAGGCGGCCCGTCTCCAATTGAAAAAAAAAATCCAGGGACAGTGAGTCAAGTTCAAAGCTGGGGGTAGGGGGTTGGGGGGGTACTGATGGGCTCTTCCTACCACCCGAGGGTCCCTTTGTGCCATCTGTGGGGCGGCCTTGTTGTGCTGTCTGGCAAAAGGGTGCACGGGTGGTAAAGGAGGTTGTTAAAAGTCGATCCCTTCACCCCTTGACCTTGCCGAGCAATGAGTGGAAAAACAGCTGTTGGCTGCAGGCACGCTCCCCGCCTCGACAACGCCGCGCCACGGGCCTCAAACGCTCACAGGATGCACACTTTTACTACATCCAGGCGCCCTCGGGTCTTTGCTTTTTCCACTGTGTCACATTATTACACGTTACGTAACAAAAATGTACAGCGATACTCTTCGCATTGTTCATGTTTCACCAAGTATTTTTCATTGTATTTGTAGTAGTGGTATTTACCGGTATGCATGCCGTGTACACACGTCACCACCGCACTGGCAACACATATGCCGGCATCGTTATGTCACTGCATTAGGTCATTTGCTGTTACATAATTCAAATCAAAAACATCATCAGTGCAAACGCTGTCATGTGATTTGCTACTTTTAGAAGCGCAGTCGTGTCGGAGAGGTCGGCGATTCATAGGCTAACATCGTCCAAACTAAAGGCGGCCCATCATGTCTTCATGCCACGCATGGCTGTGTGTGTCCTTCATGGTGAACGGCGGAGCATCTCAATTATTTTCTCTCATGACCCCCTTAGGGGGCACAAAAGATTTCCCACCCCGCCCCGTAGTATCTATTTATTTACGTATCTGTACTGTACAGACACAACTCTAAAGGAAACCAGGAAAATGCAGCAAAATGGAAGCAGGAAGTCAAATTGCATGTAGACTATCATACACGTGTACGTCATCCATTTGGGAAATGTTCTAAATGAAATATGTCATTTCTAAATTAGTTTTATGCATTTATTTTTGAAAAAATGTCTGTGTGTGTGTATATGTATTTTATGTACCCATTAAACCAATATGTCTATATATGATATGATTTTCAAAATAAAAAAAAATACATAAAGTAAATTATTATTTTACTATTTTAATATTTCAGTTAATTGATACTCGTTTTTTTTCCTACAATGTTCTTCCGCTGCCCCCCCCCCACACACACACAGACTGATAGGATAATCAAAAGTATTCCCCTATTACCACGGACGGATGAATTACTGCGTTTTGCTACTTTACTTACTACAAAACGCTAGCAACAGCAGCGCATAAAATGCAACATTTCTACTTTCGAATGGGAAAAAGTACACTGCGATGGCCGGGAATCGAACCCGGGTCAACTGCTTGGAAGGCAGCTATGCTCACCACTATACCACCATCGCGGTGGTGGTACAAGGTTTTCCAGGATCCTTGAAGCAAAGCTTCCGGGTCTTCGTGAGTGCATAACTTGAAAATATTGAACATTTATGTCCTATTTGCCATTGTTGATTGATGTTTTGCTAGCAGCGGAGTTCCGCCTTTTAGGTCACGTTCGCAGTCAACAACTAATTCTCACTAATCACTAATTATACATTTATTACCTTGGTGATATTGGGGAGTCCGTGAACATTGATTTAGAAATGCATATGAAGTTCTTCGAGTCGGAGGTGCATACTTCCAGTAGTGTACACTTTATAGTAGTAGTATACACTTCACATTGCCTGACGACAGATTCATACAAGCCTCTGTATCACCCTCTAGTGGTCATATAAAGAAATACATGGGGAAGATGGAGCTGTGCAAAAATGGAAGATGTTCTTTTCCAAGGAGGTCTTAGGTCTTTAGCTGGTTTTTAGCCTTTAGGGATTCTAGCAAACTCTTGATCCTCTCACTAGCAGGCTCCCTTTTCCTCTTTTTCCGGCTTTTGACCCCTGCGACCTGCGAGGGCAAGAGGAGGGTTGCCAGTCCCCAAGGTGTGGGGGTGCCGCCCCCTTTGGGCGTGTGGGTGTCCCTCTGCTGGAGCAGCCAGGAGCTCTCCTGACACAGAGCCACGAAGCGTTCCAGTTGTGTGCCGTTGACGTTCTTGCTGATGTTCAGTGCGGTTTCAAACGGGTTCTGGATGTGCAGCGGGGCCGCCTCTGGCTTGTTCTGCTCTTTGCCCTGAAAACAGGGGGGGGGTCCTGGCAGGTTAAAATATGTTGCTACAGTCTGTTATGGTCCATTGCTGGTCATGCTTTTTGGCTCTTTAGGCTCGTCCACAGGCTGGAAGAGATGAAGGGGTGCAAATGTGGGCACGGCCCCGGGGGGGCAATTTGACTTCCACTATTAGCGATTCCACTCTGCGCTATTACAAATCCAGGAAGGGACCCCCATTGCAGAAACGGACACAAACGCGGCTCGAGGCTGTGGCGTGAAAGTCCCACCCACTGAATGAATCATCAATATGCGGGTTGGGGGCCAAGTCAGACATAGCGAGCCATTTGTCAAAGGAGTGGAGCCGAGCAGAAAATGGCGGCACGCTAAAGCTGATTTACGGCTGTTTCTCCAGTGGTGAAAGCCCACAGGCTCAGGTCACGGCCACCTTCCACCTGCAGGGCCTCTTCAGCCGTGTCAAACTCCATATTAGTCTCGTATATCGGACTGGGGGGGGGGGGGGGGTCAACCTTTACGCAAGTCATCAATTCATTGAAGTGTAAAATCCCAGCATACGGCGTTACGTGACATTAACGTGATGGAGGGGACGTAATGGGCGACCAGGATGGGTATTCAGTGAAAAATAATGATCATTTGTCATACTCGGAAGAGACGGCTTTACGGCTTTATGGAGTTCCACAGGGAGCAGTGCTCAGTGCTACTCTGAAATGGGCATTTTCCTACTGGCAAAAGCTTGCTTGCATTATTTGAGTGGGTACGAGTAGTAAAGTGCAGAAAAAATCAGCAGTAATTTTATTAAAATAAAGTAAAAATATTAAGAAAAAAATTAATATTTGGAAAATAATTTAATAAAATATTTCAGAATTAATTTAATAAAAAAATATTTTTTTAAACAGCAAAAATAGGGAAAAAAGGAGCAAGACCAAAGCCGATATTAATATTAATTTTTCCACCTGTATACAAAGATGAGATGTATTTTGTCTAACTTCTTTCCGTGGTACCATTTCTACATCATATTTCCATTGTTTTTGTTCTGGATGAGAATTAGCATTGGTGGCGACTCCGGCTTGTTTACCATTTGCATTTGAAGACGCTCCAAAAGACACCGCACGGTGGTCTCGGCGTCACCCCGCCTGACAAGACGGGGGCAATACATCATTGCCAGTGCAAACACAAGCTCCTCGGTGGAGGTAAATAATGCTTTGTAGCTTGATGGAGTTCCTAAATTTGATCTCAGCTCAAGGGCGTCGGACCTCACAGGGCCGGCATCCATCACGCCAGACAAGGGCAGCTGTCATCTGCGTCGGCTGCCTTTACTATCGGCAGATAAAGCCTTGATGGAGCCCAGACACGGGGGCGAGGACGGAAAGATGGCGAGCACAGATTTCTGGGCTGAGACGAGACGGTAATCCCTCGCCTCTTCGCGCTTTGAATTTCACCGCTTCACTCTCACCGTTTTTCCAAACATTGTAATATTAAAATTAATAAAAGTGACTATAGGGGTGTTATTTTAGAGGTTAAAAGAGGTTTTCTATGTCTTGTTGTCTCTTATGGTGGCTACTATATTGGGAAGTAGGAGTGTAAAGGTGACTTATAGGGGTGTTATTTCAAGTCTAGAGGGCTCTAATAATGTTCAAAACTGTACTAAGAAGGCTATAACTCCAATCATATAGAATATTTAAATAAGAAATCCTATTTTACGGAATTCCACTGATCACGGTCGGGTCTGGAACCAATTATTGGCGATGAACGAGGGATTAGAGTATAATTCATGTAAAATAATATCCATCTTGACGATAAGGGGGAGGTAAACCCTGGCCTGGTTCACCGATATAACACAACACTTTCTCTTTACTCCACTGTAAACCCCAGCTTGACAGATGCCGTGCATTCAATTCCAGGAAACACATTGTGAAGATTTAGGCTGCCATTGGACACGTTTGACAAAGTGTATCTATATGTTTTTTGTCCGTGTTGTGTGAAGTACAGCGTAGTGTGAGCACTCTTACATACCTTTCTGATATTTATGGACTTCTTACTGAATGCAAAGGTGGCGTAGAAGTCAAAGAATTCACAAAGCAGTCGCTCTGGGACAAAGACAAGACGCGTGACGTTAGCATGGGGGACGTTAGCATCGTTCCTGTCTGTGCTCATCCTCTCACCGAGAGTCTCCGTGTTGCTCTGGAGTCGGATCTTGTCGAAGTCGCTGACAAATGTGCAGTCGTTCCCCTCGATCACGCTCCTGTCCGCGGCACCTTGCGGGACAGAAAGTGGGGACACGGGGTAAACGGCGTGGTCTTTAGACGTCTGATGTGAAAGAGGAAAAAATGACAAGAGGGCATGGATCATGTCTTTTCTGGACTGCCGGGCAGTGCCCTTGTTAGCGGTCACCTTCGCCATGATGAGGCGGATGCTGTGTGTGCGTTCATGCACGTGTGTCCTAAAGAGGCTGTGGGTCGTCGACCTTCCAGGAGTGATGGCTCTTTTATTGTCCTGTAAGCACTCTGTGTGATAGAGACTGT
Source organism: Doryrhamphus excisus (assembly GCF_037039965.1). Lineage (NCBI taxonomy): Eukaryota > Metazoa > Chordata > Actinopteri > Syngnathiformes > Syngnathidae > Doryrhamphus > Doryrhamphus excisus. The sequence continues at coordinate 1,651,786 of NC_136361.1, forward strand.
GCTAAACGCAGAAGAAGCATGGAAGGAGGTGGTGGTGGTGGTGGTGACAGGGTGGGGGGTGGCGGTGGGGGCGGTTCTGGTATGATTGCTTTTGGAGGGCAATTATCAAGCAACCAAGGTGACGGGGAGGGAGGGGAGCGAGAAAGATGGTCCAGACCGCTCCGCTGCAGTGGTACACTAGCAAAATAGATTCCAGAAATAACAATACTACAATTGTTGCTGTGCGTACCTGCCAGGTCCCGTAGGTGGTCCAAGGTGGGGATGATGGGCGGGCTTCTCCCCTGCAGGAAGAAGAGCACCATGACGGTGACGGAGAAGTTGGTGATCCAGGCCCCGGGGATGTTGCTGGTGACGCCGTGAGCTCGGGCCCAGCAGCGTATGGTGAACACCAGTTGGCGCACCCGAGGGTCCAGTTGGCCGTAAAGGTACAGCAGCTCTGAGCTCTTCATCGCCACCCTGTGGAGGACAGGTCGGAATTACAGCCGGTACCACAAGGAGGTGATTGGGCATGAACATTGATCACAAACAACAACAATCCACTGTGTGTGGGAGGGGTGGGGTCAGTCAATCACATGTTTGATTTGCCTTTGGTTTTTTTTTCTTTATATACTATATATGCAACATTAAATGTGAAATTAAGTTATTATCCATCATTATTATATCATAATCATTATTATGCATTACATTATATTTCACGTTTGTTCCCTAAATTATATATTTCAAATAAAATAAAAAAAATCTGATATATAAAATATTAAATGTATGTGTCATTATGATGTAATGTATTACATTGTACACAGGTCAGGTCATGTGACATCCTAACTCGGCAGTAGAGGGCAGCGTTGACTCCGGGTAGCTTTTTTCTTCCTGTTGTGACACCTGCACAAGCACACACGCCACAGGCAGGAAACGGCGATGGCCAACAGATCTCGGGCCACGGTTGGAGAAAAGTCCCGCCTCGCACCCCCCCACCAAGACTCCACCCACAGGCAGTGTGCATCCATTTCCTTTTCTGTGTGTGTGTTTGCCGTTTGCGTGGGCATCACACGTGTGTCACCATCAGAGTGAGAGTTCGAGTCAACAATCTTAAATCTACTTTCAGTTACGCAAGTCGAAGTTACGCTGCCCCCGCCTTGGTTTCGCTTAGGGGTTTTTGCGACGCCAGTGCGGTCAAAACAACTCAAGCAGGGTTTTTTTGTGTCAAAGTGGAGGCGCCCTCTTGGAACAAGTACCTGTTGTTGGCGGTCAGGTCACACTGGAAGCCGGACGGCTGATGTGCAAAACGGACCAGGGGGCATCGGGCGTTCAGGATTTTCTGCACGCCAACGCAGCCGGGTCCAAACTGGTCCACACATTCACCGATGACGGATAGGATGCTCTGAGTGGCGGCCCGCTCTGAGTTGGCACGCTTCATCTGGTACTCCAAGGCCAAGGCGGATTTTGCCTGCACAATCAAAACCATGTTTACTATAACTAAAGAAACAGACACAAGCAGGAGTCTTATCTTATTTCCTCTCATCATGTCAACTATATATGAGTGTAGAGGTGACTATAGGGGTGTTATTTGTGTCGAGAAGGCACTAATAATGTTAAAAATGTATATTTAGAAGGTGGCAAACAGGCGCTCCAACTATGAAAATATTCCATACATAAATAAAGAATCTTTCTTATCATGGTCAGGTCGGGAACCAATTAACTGCAATAAACGAGGGATTGGTGTACTACAAGTCTTTATCTTTGGGAAAATTCCCCATTTGAGTCAATGGGATGTAGATCCAGGTTGTGCAAACAACACAATCAATGTAAAGACATTAAGTGTGATTTAACATGCTCAGTTATCTTTTAAAAGGATTAATTTAAATCCATATTGTTACGCAGCATGCTAATCGGCAAACAGATTGAAGCCATAAAATTAATGGGGAGCGCTGCAGTTGTTTGCCGAGTATGCAAACAAACAAGTTAGCGTCACGGGAGAGTTGATATTGTCTTTCTCTTGGTGGGAATGTGTGTCAGAGTGCGATTAACGGCCAACCTGCCCAAAGTCAGCTGATCTGCATCGGTTTCAGGTTAAAGCCCCCCATCCGTCATGCTAATCAAGCCCTTAGCAGCTAGCATTGTGTGCCATCATTACCGTCTTTAAATTCCTTCCACTGATGCCGTCTAGGTCCAGGAACATATCCAGGTCGCATCCCAGCTTCCCAAAGCCATTCACCGATGAGCCAAACGGTTTAATGGAGCATTCTGGGAAATAAGCGGCGGCAATGTCCTTGAGCAGAGAGCACACCAGGAACCGCAGCCGGCTGTTCTCCTCGGTCAGCTGGTAGGCGTCCGTCAAGCAGGTGATCTGCCGGTCTATCTGAGGGGACATGGAAGATGGGCCGTGAGGTTTTGGGATCATTCTGAAACGTACGGCAAGGACAACAACTTACACTCTCCTCTTGGGAAAGTCTGTGGATAAGCTCGTTAATAGGAATGGTGGTTTGCGGGTGATTCTGTTGACTCGACTGCTGGCCGCTCCCTTCTGCCGGACCAAGACTTCTTAGTGTCAATAGTCTCGATTTATACGGCACCATGCATTCGTGGCCGTTATTGGGGATGCTGGCGGCTTCGAGTAACGAGGCAACACTTTCTCGTGTAGCAAACTCCACCACTGCGTACACGCCCTGGAAAAATATGACACTGAATTTAATCTCGGAAATGAACAATTTCCATTTGCGTTCAGGATTTTACTTACGTAGCTTTCATATGAAAAGTACTTTTTAATATCGCCATGTCTCGATAAAACCTTGATGATCTTTTTCTCACTGGTTTTGGGAGGGCAGTTGATGAGAACAGATCTTTCCGCCTGCTCTTGTCCTTGCGCTTGGACAGCATAAAAAGACAGACGTCCATCCTTTTCCCCTGTCAAGGTAAAGAAAGAATGTTTGGTGTTAAAATGCGAAACAGGCTGAAAGCTGAAAGCAACTGATGCTGATGACAACCTTGTTATTTTAGTTGCATGCAGTCACATGTTCACACATATTTCTGACTATTACATTGAGGAATTAACATTGTATGCTAATTCATGTATCACACAGCTAACCACATATGTTTCAGTGTCAAATTCTGACCACGTCAATGGACGGACACGCTGTAAAGTACTATCATATTATCGCGGTTAGCATAATGCTAACTTGTTTTCAACTCCAATCTAACTGACCAGCTTCATCTTTCCTTGGTGCTTCTTCCCGAACTGGAACAGCACTTGTTCCGACTCTTCTGCGAAGAAAGGCATCTACATTTTTCAGACGCTTCAATAGGTTGCCCCTTCCACTCATATGTAACCTGTGCGCAGCAAAGGAGGACGCCATTGTTGCTGTCCGTTCTAAAGAAGAGCGCATGCGCATTGCCCTTACTACGGCAAAGGAGAGGCACCAAAAGTTTTTACTTTTGCGATGTCATTTCTGTGACAGTTACAGTAGCAACTCAAACTGCAGCTATTGCGCTTTAGAGTTTATAAATTGTTATATTTCTACTTTAGGTGAAGTGTCGATATTCTTTCTTTGTTTTTTAAGTGCACAAACAGCAATACAAATACTGCATCAGGTAAGTTTTTGCTACTTTTGTTTACACAAAGCGGAAGTACGCTGTAAAGTTTTTAAAATGTGATATATTTTCAACCTTAGGTGAAGTGTCGATATGTTTTCGTTTGTTACTTAAGTGCACAAACAGCAATACAGCTACTGTGTCAAGTAAGTTTTGTTACTTTTGTTTACACAAAGCGGAAGTAGTGTTTCCTGTCAGAAACCAAAGAGGGGGAAAACGAAACCAAACAAGTCCACCCAGATGACCGTAAAGCATGAACCACATGCGCAATGACACATTTCCTTTGCTTGGTTCCTCCTAGAAAGCAGCTTTGCTTTGCCTGGCCGACAACCGACGCGCTAATTTGCACTCATGGGAAGACGACGTTTCTAAAAACAAAGGTAGAAGTCACACTGTCTTTTATTATTTAAAGTTAAAATTAGTTGAAAATGTTAGGCTTAGTGATTGCGAAGTTCTGTTGTATTTTTGTGGAATCTATGCATGCTTTTTATAACCATGGTGACAATGTGAGAGTTCATTAAATGTGCAGTGATATAGTTTTCCGAGCACAAATGTATATATAATCGACATAAAACGAAAAAAAAACAGCGTTCCCGCCCAGATCTAAACACTTATGGCGTCAAAACATTTCCCCCAAGATGTTAAGAAAGTGAGATCATGTACGGAAACTGAAAGTGATTACTGAGGTCGTGGAATACCTTAGTACTTATCATCCAATCAGATCGCTCTAATGGGAGGTCCCGTTTGTCAGCATGATTAGATTCGCTTCTAAGCTGACAGTTTTCTGTTTCAGAGTGGGGGACACGTCCAGGGACACACAATGGAGTACGACAACCACATCCAACTGTTGTTGGCTCAAATGAACATCGAGGACATCATCAACGCTGCAGAGAGCCTCTATCAGCTGGAGCAAGAAGAGGAAGGGGGCTTGTCATCGGAAGAGGACGCTCTGTCCCCTGTTGAAATGGACGGGAGCGAAGAGGTCGGAGAATTTGGGTGCCTGGAGGAAGACCACGCTCACGGGGACGGAGGTGTTCGGTACGGGACCGTGACGGACCTCCTGTCTTTTGTCAACCTGCTCTCCAACATGCAAGCCACAGCCCTGCCGCACCCTCACGAGGAGTTGGGGGTCCTGCTAAATAAAGTGAGTGTAATTTATGGCTCGATATCTCAGACAAGGTATCGCATAACTTGTCATTCATCGGAACGGACTTTGTTTGCAGAAGGACATGGCTGTGAAAAACGGGCGCTACAAGATCAACAAGGATGTGCTCCTGTTTCCCTGGAAGTTGACCTACAAGAACCGCGGCTCCGACCTGGTCCCGAAGGGCTCCTTTGGCAAGGTGCACCTCGCCCAGGATGTCACCACCCGGAAGAGAATGGCTTGCAAACTGGTGAGTCCTCCCAGAAAGTCACCGGAGTCCAAAATAACCACATAACTATTAGCTGCAACAATTAATCATTGATTAATCAATTATCCAATTAATTGATATTAACTATTTTGGTCTTGGGTTATATTTTTCATTGAAAAATGTAAATAAACTTTTGATTTCAGCCTCTCAAATGTTATTTTTAAAATTCCCTTTAAAGCTGCAACAATTAATCTGTGACTAATTGATTGTGAAATTAACTGACAATGTTTTTTTTTAATTTAAAAATGTAAATATCGTCTGGTTTCAGCCTCTCTGCCTTTATTCTCACAATATTTTGACTATATCATTTTAAGTCATTTTTTTTAGATATAATTTTCCAGAAGTTGCAACTTTTGTTTTGTTTGTTTTTCATATTGCAACTTTTTTTCTTTGTTTTTATGTATATATTTTTTCATTTTTATTTACATTTTTAAAATATGTTCTTGTTGAGTAATATCTTTAGAATGTAATAAGGGACAATAAAAAAACGAGCTCAATTAATTAATTAATGGAAACAAGCTTCAGATTAATCGGCTCAGAAAATAATAGTTGCAGCCCTAATAAGAGTGAACTTTATGTCTAAAATATACCAATAAAGAAACAGGAACATGGCCCCCAGTCCGTGTTAGTTGAAGTTTTCTAGTTTTCTTTAAAGCAGAAGAGGAACTGGGCTCTTATAAAAATATGGACATTATTACAACACAAGCCACACAAAATGCAAGAATGGAAATTTGCAGTCACTGATGAGTGCTGTGCACGTTGGGGGTCAAACTTTTTCCATTGACGGCTGCATACTGAAAAATCTGGACTGGACAGGGCTGCTTTGGTATCAATTATTTTTCTAACTATGCAGTTTCATAGTACATGGCACATTTTTATAATGTGCCATGGGCCGCAAATGGCCCCCGGGCTGCAATGTGGACACCCCCAGTGTAGCAGTACACACACGGTCGCAGATAACACAAGTGGTAATTATCACAGGTATATTTTTGTGTGCTAAAGTTGTGGTCCAGTACGTCACGTGTGTAATCTTTACACCAGGGAAATATTGACAGTGAAGGATGAAGGGGTTTCCTGGTGAGATATCATCATTAAAAGCTGTTGACTCACTGGTCCGCACACACACACACACACACGTGCACACACACGGAGGAAGCTTACTGGCAGCAGGTTATGTATACTTCGTGTTTGCATTGATTTCAGCCATGACCAAACAATAACAGCCCATGTGATTGCATTGTGATTTATCTTGGCCTCTATGAACCATAATTCTGCTAAAAGTCCCTTTTTCAATGTGTCACAGATCCCCATGGAGAATTTCAGAGCAGCCGACGTGGAGTTCCAGGCTCGCTTCCGCCACGAGAACATCGCCGAGCTCTACGGGGCGTTGCTCTGGGAGCGCGACGTGCATCTGTTCATGGAGGCCGGCGAGGGCGGCTCGGCCCTGGAGAAGATCGACAGCTGCGGGCCGATGAGGGAATTTGAAGTGATCTGGGTGACCAAGCATGTCCTTCGGGGCCTGGAGTACCTCCATTCACACAACGTCATCCATCATGACATCAAACGTAAGACGCCATGAGCGGGTCACGTCATCACAGGGGCGTCTGTTAGCGTAGCGTTCTTTTAGGGCCGACGGGACTGCTTGATTCTTTCCATAATCCATAATCTTCATGTCATACATGTAGTGGCCCATAGTTCATCACACATGTGTTTTTTTCCTCTTCAGCCAGCAACATTGTCCTGATGTCCGACAAGGCCGTCCTGGTGGACTTCGGCCTCGCTGTACGGATGACGGAAGAAGTCTACATTCCCAGAGACTTGAGAGGAACCGAGGTAAAAGTCCTTGTCCCGGGTATTGACCCCGGTGTAATAACACACACAAGACACCTGTGCAGCTCGCATGGCGGAAAACCCCAAGAGAGGCGCCGCTCTTACGCTAACACTGTTAGCTAGCCAACATTACACATCAGGCTGGAATTTCCAACACGCTGGTGGTGTGTTTACTTTCCACACGCAGGCAGTTCAGTCAAAACACTCGCACTGCACGCTGGACCCGCCTTAACCCCAAAGTAGGACCCTCTCTGGGTCCGGTGCCACTGATTGAGAATCAGCGTTGTAAAAGATTCTTCTGTGGTTTAGATGTACATGAGTCCAGAGCTGGTGTTATGTCGGGGGCACGACACCAAAACCGACATCTACAGCCTCGGCACCACCATCATTCACATGCAGACCGGCAGCCCCCCCTGGGTGAGGAGGTATCCACGCACCGCCTACCCGTCCTATCTCTACATTGTAAGTACTTTCCAGCACAACGTTGAAGCTCTTCCACGTTATCAGCTCCTTGCAATGTGACTCACTTCCTGTTTGACACTGCTGACTGAATGACAAGTCATGTGACTCAGGCCAGTGACTTTATGATCTCGCCGTTCCTCCCAGATCCACAAGCAGGCGCCCCCCCTGGAGGACATAGCGGACAACTGCAGCTTGGCCATGCGGTCCTTTCTGGAGCGAGCTCTGGAGAAGAACCCGGCGCTGAGAAGCTCGGCGTCGGAGCTCCTCAAGGACGACGCCATCAACCCGCCCAAAGAGGACCAGCCCAGGTGCTGGAGTCTGGACTCGGCTCTGGAGGAGGCCAACCAGGCCCTGCTATACCAATGTAGCAAGCACGACGACGCCACAGAAGGTACTATGCTGTACTTAGTATTTCTTTATGCATGCTTTCAACTTTCAACAAAGGAGCCAGAGCTTTTCTTCCTGTCACTCACACAAACACCAGTGACTTAGAGAAGCAGCCTAGAAAACCGTGTCTTATATTTGGGGTCGAGAGATTTTCACATGCAAACCTGCAACTTTCACCAAAGGAGCCAGAGCTTTTCTCCCTGTCACTCACACACACTAGCGCCTCGGCACAAAGCAGATACGGAAGTTGGTTAAGAAAAGTCTCAAAGGTTGCTCACTGAAAAAGGCGTGTCGTCTTATTTTCAGGGTCTTCCACTAAGGAGTCAGTCAGAGCTTTTCTTCTTGCCACTCACACACACACACACACACACACACACACCATTGACAAGTAGAGCTAAATACAGACAAAAAATGGTCACTGAAAAAGTTGTCTTATATTCAGGGTCCAGAGATGCAGCTTTTCTTCCTGTCATTCACACACACCATATTGAGTCTTGAAATCCAGCTGGTCTTATATTCGGGTCAAGATGGTCCCTATGAAACGATGTCCCGTCCTAATACTCTGTTTTTCTGCAGAATCATCACTGTACGCTGAAGTCTCAGGCCCCATGAAGAGGAACGGATCCTTGTACCTGGACCTGGGGGCTTTGTCCGGGTACTGCCCGCTGGTGACGGGCCCCCCTACTTCACCATACGTCTAGCATCTACGCGGGCGACCTTTGATGGAGGCCAGATATGACGCACAAGAAATCTTCTTGAATTGTCGGGCTTCACTGTTGCGGACCAGCGCGGATTGCAGAGGACTGGATGGAGTGCTGCAGGGGACCAGCGATGACCCGTTTCCAAGACCACAATGACCAATTAGCTAATCCATCACGCGGGAATCGGCTGATGTGACTCAACAGCACTGCAGGACAGTCGTTGGATGAGGCATTTTGTTTTAACTCGACTTTTCTAATGAAACTATGCATGTTCCTCTCCTGTTTTCTTCAAATATGCGTGCACACTGCAATTCTGGTTTGGTCCTTCGTGGACTTCCTTATTTTAATTCCTGTGGAATATGAATAGCATCATGTGGTACCTGATCAGTGTGTTGTACATCCTGTGAGATGAGGCATTTGTGCCATTTTTAATGATTAAATTTCACTGTTCAAACAAATATTCATCTTGCATTTTACCACTTGAATGTGAAAAATATGACGTCAGTTTCACTTTAAAAACAAACAGTCAGTTCTCACATATTGCAATTACACTGCAAAAAAACAGGACTGACGAATGTAAAAATGGCAGAAATATTCCGTATATATAATATAACATGACTCATTCATTTCCAACTGCAAATGAGCGGGAGGTGCACCGCAATGGGTGCTTTATTTACCTCTGAGTCAGTCAGATTGGAAGTGACGTTCAACGAGTCCCGTAAACTAGCAAGGACAAACACCGCCATCTGCTGGTAAATCAGGTGTATTTCAAAATACCTGCATTGCATCACATTCACCAGCAGGTGTCAGTCAAGTCAAAGGTATGACTTACTAATCAGTGCACGCACTATGTTTTTAAAAAATCGTTGTAGATCATTTATGACGGTAAAACTACACCAATAGAAATTCAATAAAGATACAATGACGATTTTCCTTCTTTTTCAAACGCATAACACGACTTTTCTCTTTGAAACATACATGAAACAAAAGAAAAACGTCTAAAAATACCCAAGTGTTGGTAAATTCGATACTATATTGATACCATGGCTAGTGTCGGTATTGGATTGATACAGGCGTGAAAAACTTCCCTTCCAAACACTGTGTGGCGTTTCGTCGTTGTTGTTTTTGTTTTTTTTTTAATCCTTTGCTCTGTATTTTATTGTGACAAGCAACATTATGATCAAATTAGTTAAAATCAAACTCATTTAATGATCTTGACATTTTTCCAGTAAAACTTAAAAGCTATTAGTGGCCCCTTATGCTTGGTATCAGATTGATACCACAATGTGCAGTATCGGCTCTCCTGGCAAATACAGTCAAGTCCACAGAATACAAAAGCGGAAGTATACGACGTGATTGCTAAAAATTAACCTACACAATGATATGCAGTCGTTTAAACACATGTTACTGGTGGCATGTCATGGTGAGAATTCCTCGCCATAAAAATGCAGATTCATTTGTGTCGTAATAACAATGAATGTTTGATGGTTACAATATCGTCAACACAAAGTTTTACTTTGAAAAGGATAACCGGACGTTAGTGTTCTACCACCAAAGCACTTGACAATTAAAAAGCTAGCACCTGTTGTTAAAGGAGAAGCTCACATAAAAGCGAATGTCACAAAGCAAAGGGAGTGCACACGATCAGACAGTGACGGAGTTTGGAGTTTGGATACAACAAACGAATCTTTATGCGGACTATTTTGGCTTTTTTGTCAACTCACCCGGCTGGTCTTTTCACGCTTCCCTCGCAGGCTGCAATGTTTCCGGATACTGCACCGGGTTCGTATGTTTATGTGCTCACAAGTTTTTCCAACTTTGTCGAACTTAGTCTCCTGAACGCAACATTGTTTGACCTTTTTGGATCAGCTTGATATTTAGTTCTTGTGCATTTAGGTGTGGCTGAGTTGAAATAATGACACTTTTCTGAGGTCATTGCTTGTGACAACAATACCGTTTTATCCAGAAATGTGGCATTTTAACCTTTTCCCAGTATAACTTAGAATATTAAATTTACTGCGGTAGGTTGTTGTGGTTTCTGTTTTATAGAGAGGAGGTACTTAATATTATACGCACTAGCTGTTGGATTGTAACAATGCATTAATAGCCGCTCGCACCGCATTTACTTCAGTGTTATTACATCAGCATTAAAACAGCATCATTGCTTTTATGTCTCAAAGCGGTGTTGTTGACACTTGAACGGCTGAGAAGTTGCAGGAGGACATGGAGACAAAAATGATGGCCAAAAAAAGCCTAACATAATTTGCTAGAGTTCGCAAAACTTTTGCGAGGCGAGATCTCGAAATGCTTTGGCGAGATCTCGCAGATCTCTGACATGAAGAGCATCGTACTTCCGTGTTCAGAGCGGTTCTTTGCGTTGAAACTTCAAATTAAGAGCATCATTGGTTACGTTTCTGATATTGGGGTTTTACTAATCCAACAAGCGTCTGTTTTGGCAGCACCCCTCATCCTTGCTGCGTTGCCGGGTTGGGTTTGAGCCCCAAGTTGAACCTCTGGACCAAGAAAGCATGCTGGCTGCCATGCTGCGCCACAGCACCGGTGGAGGTTCCAGTACTGGTAGCGGTGGTGGTGCTGGTGCGGCAGGTGGAGGCGGCGGAGGAACCAAACCCCCTCTCGGGATGACTCGATTGTCCGGCTCCAGTTCCAGCTTGAGCTCAGCCAACACTGCCACCGTGGGCTCGTCCCTGCTAGGCAGGGTGTCCAAGGGCCCCCCCATGCACTCAACCAGCCTGGAGAGCCTGGCCTCGGACCCCAACTACATCATGCAGACCGTCGGCGACATACGCAAGTTTGCTGAAGTGCTGCTCCGCTTCAAGGAAGTCTTCACCCTCACAGGTATGAGTTCGACTTCCGTTTTCTGCCAAATCATTTCCATCTGAAGGTTTTGTACTGCAATAAAAATGTCGGTCAAGTGTCCACAATCCACAATCCTCTTTGCTTATTTTGTCCCAATGTGGCCTTGACTGCACGGCCACACAAACAGTCTTATCTGGCCCTTTTGGAGGTTATTGCACTGTAACTGGTCGAGAATGCAATGAAACAAGGTGCTGACAAGTCTGACTGACGGACAGACAGAAGGGCGTCATGTTTATCGCATTTCATGCAGAAAAACTGCAGCACATTTTGGTAGACTTCCTCCTTCCAAAACAGCACCTTCGAGACAGCAGCGATTGGCAGAGAACGTGAAGGGTCCGGGATGGCGCCTTGGTAGGTTTTGTGCATTGAAGGTGCTAAGTGGAGGTCACAGATCAGCAGGCTCCTGTACTTTCTGGTTCCTTGAGGCATTTGACACGAGGGACGACGCCGTTTCGTCAAAGGTTGCTTCAAATCGTGTGATATTCCGTTGCCCCTACACTGAAGTTGTTATATTGATAGTAGTAGTTGGCGTTTCCTGTGTTGACACAGTTGTAGTTGTTCTGTGTCGTCACCTTCCAGTTTGATTGTGAGACCGAGGCCTCCCGATTATTCATTTAAACGATTGAAATGCCGAACTGCAAGGGACCGACTGTACTAGCACTCCCAGCATGCTTTGCAGTACTGGTGTTGTAAAAAGTTAGGTCCATCTATCCCTTTTTGATGCTGCTTATCCTCCTAGGGTCGCAGGGGTATGCTGGAGCCTATCACAGGCTAAAGTTGCATGTTTCGGGTTAAGGTATTTGATTATACTCTTAGTAGTAGTAGTAGTAGTAGTAGTAGTATTTACTGTGTTAACACTGAATATGTGGCCTACTGTACTAGAACCTGGTCGTAAAAAGTTCTTTACTGTGTTAACATTCATTGGAAGTTTTGTCACATGACCCTGCTGTTTGAGTGTGAAACCCCCCCCCCCCCCCCCCCGCTCTAAACCTGATAACAGGCCTCCCACAGTCCTTCATGTAAACGGTTCATCAATTGTTGTATCGGGAATCAAAGCGGAGAAAAGAAATCATGGAATCTGTGCGGACCGACTGTACTTGAAACACGTGCGAAGCTTTTCCAGCTTGAGACACGTTCGCCGTAATCTCGCCACCGTGTGACAATGTCAACATGAGCTGTCAAACACGTCAAAGAAACCGGTTCATAATCGGTCCTCGCTGTAAAATGTAATTACTTTGAAGCGGATTCAAACTTCAAACCAAAAAAAAAAAAGCCCTGGTTCAATAAACACAGATCAGTTATGCGGATGCGGTGGCTCACAATAGATGCTAACATGTGAGCGAGTATTCCCATTAGAGCTTGTTTTGGCTAAATACAGGAAAAGGCAGATTTGGGGGGCTGAGCCTGATTAGGATGTTGGAAACAAACCATCTACTATTGAGGAAAGTAGTCAAGAGTCCATTGTGCTTTTGAAAACCCTGGAAAGAGAATGTTTGAGGATGCAGAAATAACATACAAGGGGGGGGTGTAGTGGAAGAACTTGTTGTCATGTGTGGAAGTGGTATTGTTGAGGCCGAGACAGCTAACAGATTGTTTCGAGTCAATGAGTGGCACTGAGATTGGACGTGATTTAAACCCCCCCCACTTGAATTTATGACCGTATTGTCCTCGTGCTGCATCACTAAAGTTCAAACCTTTCATTGCTCGGGTCAGCCACTGAAAGTGACCAAAAGGACGCCCCCCCCCCTTTCCTCCTCTCCTCTTTATCACACAGTGCAGAGCAATATTCAGCTACTTGCCCCAAGTCCCTTCACAGCTGCATTCACGGTCAATGATGTGAGCGTGACTCCCATTGTGCCCCCCCCACCACCACCCGGAGACGTCTCCTCCACACTCGCATGCTGTAATCAACGGGCGGCTTTGGCAGAAGTGGACACTGTTCCCAAGTCCAGAATAGCTTTGGCCTGTGAGAATGCCCCCCCGTGGGGTCTCCTCAGCCAGCTCCTCCAAATAAGACATTTGATGTTTGTTTTGACTGGCGGTGCGTCCTTACATGGTTATTATCGCATGGCTGGCCACAGCCCATGACGCGCGCATGGCTGACTTCTGCCGTGAGAAGTTGTTGACGCGCTTCCACGGGTGTCATCCTCTGCTGTATGGCGCTGTTCGGTTATGGCCCAGTCCACTGCACGCTTGTGAGGGACATGTGGGTAAATGGGGGGGATTATTATTTGGAGTTCGGTCCTCACTGGGGTCACAGAGGCCATCATGAGACCATATGAGACGCGGGGGTGGTCTCTCTGGTCCTCCAAGGCGCTCCATCATATTACATAGCAAAGGTTTTCTATCAACAGCCTCGACAATTAACCATTTTGTACATTTGGACATTAAGTACAAATAATAATTGACATAAAGGCCGCATGCGAAAAAAAAAAATTGGTAATGGTTTTATTTCATTTGAACATGCATCAGATTCCAATTGAGTGCATCCCATAATCAGTTCCCAGTTCCACATGTCCAAAAGGAGTAGAAAGAAGTAAATCTTATTAAATCCTACTTCTCCATCTGGTACTTTTACAATCAGTAACTGTTACATTTGTTCACTTCCTGCTTTCCATAATACAGTTTAAGGTGTTTTTTTTAAATAATGCACCTCGTACCGAATTTAACAAGAAAACAAAAGATTTGCCGTTTTTTTTACAAGAATAAAGTAAAAATATTGATGGAAAAAGTTGAATGTTCCAAGAATATGTGGGTAATTTCATTTTAGTAGCATAAAGGTAAAATATTAAACAAGATGTAAACAGGAAAAGTTGTATTTTTTTTGAAAAGTAGGTTGCAGAAGAAGTGCAAATATTAACACAAGAAAGTTGCGAAATTAAAACCTGACAGAAGCATGGCTTTTGGGGAGACAAAGCGCTAAAGTGCTACAGCAGCAGAACCTGCTGATGATGTTCTTCCACGTTTTCCACAAGTGTAAATTGAGCATGTAGAAGATGTATTTTGGGCAGTGAAGGTGTGTCGTCTGTGTGTGCACCTTGGGGCTCTGCCAAGCAGAATGATTTTGTGTGTCAACCACAGAAGCATGAAAACTGCACCGACAACAAGTCAAGCCGGAGCGGGGCAGGGTGTTGCCAGGCATTGTTTCTTAAATTGGTCTTCAGAACAACAACTAAATCTTAAGGTTGTCTGGAATAGATTATTTCATTCATTTTCTACCGCTTATTCTCACGAGGGTCACAGGGGTGCTGGAGCCTATCCCAGCTGTCTTTAAGTGAAAGGCGGGTTACACCCTGAACTGGTTGCCAGCCAATCACAGGGCACCATTCACACCCACATTCATACCTATGGAGTCACCAATTAAGGTATCATGTTTTTGGATTGGAGGAGGAAACTGGAGTCTCTGGAGAAAACCCACACATGCACAAGAACATCCACGAGGAGTGGGATTGAACTTGGGTCTCGTAGCTGTGAGGTCTGCGCGCTAACCACTTGACCGCCGTGCAGCCCTAGATTATTTCACTTCAGATTCAAAAATATCCACATGCTTTTGGTTCTTTGGCAACCCCTGTTTCATTAGATATCTATTTCTCCAGCGGATATCTGCAGCTGTGTGTTGTCCACAGGGCACCTAAAGTCATCTGGTGGCATAGTAAGCGAATGGCACAACCAAGCGCCCAGCTGGAAACGCCTCTCTTGTCGCACGGCAGCAGTCGAGAAGAACAGCCTGGTTGCGTTAGGTTTCACTTTCATAACTCCAGATTAGAATGCAGTGCATTCATTAATCATCAATCTCAGACCGAGTGAGGTGACACAAGGCCCACTGAGGAATCCTGTCAATGCCAACCGTGGCAGCTGCGGCCTGATATTCCATCTAAGCCGGAATAAAATGAATATTTCATCATTTACCGGCGCCTATATGCCTCTGTCAGCTGAATCACTTGCTGTTGAGTCAGAGGAGTCTTTGGGTTAATCAGTCTTTGCTAAGCGAATAGCACACGAGGTGTTGCGTAACGAACATACAGAGAGAATGACACACAGCGGTACACGTAACCACCATCAGCATTTAGTGGACTTGGATTATTATTCTATACACGAAAAGAAAATTTTGGTTAAAATTTTTGGAAAAGGAAAAAGAGCAAAAAGGAAATGAAATATCATCATCACTACGTTTGGACACCGCAGGACAAGGTTGAGACCGATCATCGTCAAAGACAGTTCAGCTTTCTGGGAAACTAATTCCGGCGCAGGTCCTCGGAGAAAGCCCAAAGTCTATTTCAGTGATTTGCATGTGAGATACTGGCCTGAAATTAGCCCTACTTGGACTTCTCACCGAGCCATTCCAGACTTTCTGTGGAGGCTTTAACTCTGCCGTGTTTAGACAGCGGATCCCACTGGGTCCGGGATTGGCTGTAAAGCATCGCAAGCCTCCCAAAAAGTTCCTTTTATGGTTCTTTCACTCAGCCTGCATTTAAAGCCAGCGTAAATCATCCCAAATGTTTTTTTCTAACTCGGGGAGGAAAATGGTGAAGATCAAGATACTCCACTTTTGTGAGGCACTCGAGGAATATCTTCTCGATTTAATCGTAGCGGGTGCTTATCTTGCTAATTAAGCTGCCTAAAAGGATTTATGACATTAGCGTAATTGAGTCGCACGGCGATTGCTATGCTAGAATTTGATCTTTTTGGGACGGGATTAAAGTTTGTGTGACATATGGCATCTTCCTCTTTAATCACTTGGTCTTTTCAAAAGGACGCATGGCACGATGCGCCAAGCGCTAAACGCCAAACGCCGCCATCCAACCACGATGCCACCTTGCGTACAGGTGGCAAAGACGCACCAACGTGTCACGTTTAATAGCTTTAACGGCACGCTGAGATTTGAAGCTGTTTTCAGTTTGGAACCTGAGGGAACGTCCTCTCAGTTTTCCTTCCTTCCCACCACCCCAGAGGAAGATTTATGGTTATGGGCACTCTTTTTTTTTTTTTTTTGTCTGCCACACATTTCGATAGAGCTCGAGGACTCCCACACTTGAGAATCAACGAATGAGGAGACATGCGTATTTTTAAACATCGTATTGGGAGTTGAACCCTTCACATCTGAATACAGTGCAGGCTTATATGCTATACTGTACTGCATAATGTATTTATGAGGCAATAGCCGTCTGTTTGAAGCTGAAAAGTATTATTTTCAGTTTACTTGAGGGCATGAAAACGTGTCAGGTCCGGCAAAAAAAAAAAAAAAATCGATATTTTCAGGAGTCTCAAACACAAACTCAGAAAATTTACTCAGTAGCGCCCCCTTTAAATTTGGGGGAAAAAAATTAGCCTCTGCCACCAGTTTTATGGACTGTTTGGAAATTTGGTGGAGACGCAAAAAAAGTCTCAAGAACCTATGTTCCAAAACAAACAGGAAGTCGGCCATTTTGGTTTTGAGCATCAAGTCAGGTGAAAAATTGGTTATATTTCAACAAGCTAATCTTAGGCACCAAAATCACAGAAGGTGGTGTTAAATTATAAAGGATTTTAAGCTCTTCCATAAGATTCAAGTGTGGCATCGTGACAACCTTTGATAGACAACTGGCCACTAAACTATAAACGTCTTTTCTTTGGCGTTCCCTGCCCATAGTTTAGCATCTCACATATACGATATCTATCTGTGCACCAGGATGGCCGCCTTAATCCCTGTGCTCGTGTGAAGAAATGACCCCTTGTGCCTGTGGAATTAAAGTTTTTAAACAAAGGCAGCAGTTTTATCCCTCTGAATAATCTTAAGAAGCCCCTGAATCTGCGGCCCCTGTCCCTGCTTTGGATTAAAGTCCCATGGAATTAGGCACAATGGCATTAATTCACCAATGTGCATTTTCAAACAGACAACAATGCAGCACTTTTGATCCAAAAGGACTCTGTAAACCTAGAACCAAAATGTCAAGACCACCTTTATGGGCCTGCTTGCATGTGGCCAGGTCACATGACGCTAAAGGCCAGTGAACCTGACGGGAGACTCTGCCGTGCTGTCGTTGCCGAGCGGGAAGACAGGAGCCGGTGTTTGACGTGCGAGTAAACAGACTTGAGCCTGAAGCCGATCCGGGCCAGGACGGAGTCTGTCATGTCTTGTGAGAATCAAACCTGATCATAGAAATGATGCAGGAAATTGTGGCTATGGAGGCGTGAGCCAACATTAGTGTGGAAGGGAAGCAGATGAACATGAAGTACCCCGAGAGCCCCAACCCTAATATCCGAACAACGAGGGTTCTGAACTGGCCACATATCGGGAAAATAATTTCAAAATCTTGCCTTAAAGCCGCCATGTTGATGTTTGGTGCTGTGGAAGAGTTTTATGGGGTACATTTTAGTCCATAAAATCCCCTAATAGTCCTGACAGTCGCTTTCATTGAAGGCAGGCTTTCAAGTTCACAAAGCCCTTTCACTCATGATTAGGATGATAGTAAAGCCAAATAGCCGCCCCTCTTGTTCTCAGACTCGGCCCCTCACCTCCTCGTTCTGCCCCTTGACAGGTGCACTAAAAAGGGGGCCATCTCCGCTTCCTGGCCCCACCGCTGTCCCTTTGCCGGGAATACACATTGTGCGGAACAAGCGTGGGCTTCTAACGCCAAAGCCTGACCAGTTTGGCTGCCAGATGGAGGTTCCACGGTGGGAGGATCTGCGGTTTCTCTTAAAGAAAGCCGAGAGCATAGTTGGAATGCCAGCCTTCAGAGCTTTGCATCAACACTCCGTGGTGGAGGTGGTGATTTGGGGGGGGTGGTATCTAAAGAGAAGGGTTGCCTGTCTTTCCTCACTGGGACGGCTCCTCGGAAGAATGGGGAGGAAAACAAATTCCTCACTTCACACTGGGTCTCTCATTTCTATGCTAAGAAGCCAAGAGCTGGAGAAGATGGGTAAACATGAATAAAATCATCTGGTCTCCTTCGACTTATGTCATACATGACCATGTCTGGCTTGACGTTTACAGCTGAGGTAAGATGATTTTATGTCTTTGTCAAAACACTACTTCAAGCTCTTAGCTTTGTTTATTCAACGGTCAAGTTAACAACCTTGAAAAATGGGAGTAGCCCACCAAGTCGGCCCCCGACGTGGGTGGAAGGTGCTGCATCTCCCGGGTCTGTTTTGCAAAACATCTCTTTGTACTTGACGGGGGATGCCGCAGTAGAGATGGATCATGTGTGGTTACAATGAAGGTTGCAATGGCCCCCCCGCTGCAAGGACCCTGCCCATGTGTGAAAGGTTAAGTGGAGCCACTTCACAAAATGTCCTTGTGCAGATCATTGAAATCTGGCGTGGGCGTTCTTAGCGGGCAGGAAGTCACACGGTTCTACATGTTGCCTTCCGAATACGAATCCAAGTCATGAACAAGCCGGGTTGTCTTAGGAAGAGCTGCTATTATAAAATCCTGTTTAGCGACTTAAGGTGCGACTGAAACTTCTAATTGTGGTCGGACTTAATTTGACCGAATCTATGTTTTACATCACTCATTAGATGTGATTACCCCCCCCACCCACGGCCCCCGCCTTCGCCGTGAGCAGCCTCCGTGTGATCGGACCTGTGTGGACCCAGTTGTGACGTGTTAAGTGATTTCACACTCGCTTTGTGACCACAAGCGCCCCGACCCCTCAGATGTTGTGAAGCATAAATAATACATTGCTCCCACCATTTGCAATGCGTGATTGAGCATGGCCGAGTGTTGCCGTGAAAAGAATGCTGCCAAGTCATCGCGTCTACTCCGCCACTATTGGAAGTTTTGTGTCATGTCATTGATACAAATTGCCGATGGTAATTAGTCTTTTACCCGTGAGGGAGAGCAGCTACATTCTATTTGCATGAGGAAATCCTTAGATCAAGGGTCTCAAACACGCGGCCCGTGGGCCAAATGTGGCCCGCAGGACACTCGTTTGAGGCCCCCGCCCTGATATGAAAGTTTGATATGGATGCTGTATGGTATCATGTACCCAGAAAAAATTACTACGTTTGATTCATGTTCATGTTAAAGGTTAAATAACTGTTAATAGTTATCCTCCCTATCCGTGTGGAAGTGGTAAGTTTTTGGCTATTTAAGTTGAAAGGAAATAACTTGAAGGCTACCGTTTAGGTCGCTAGCTCTCTAGTTTGCGAGTTAGCATGTGTCTCAAGACCCTGCAGTTGCGCAATATGTTGTAAATAAAAAGAGTATAAATGTGACTATAGTCGTGTTTTGTCATGTCTGCAGGGCTCTAATAATGCTTTGTTCATTTTAATCTGAAAAAAAAAATGTCTACCCACCAACTATATGTGGTTTCTTAAGTTTTTATTGTTTGGCGTTTTATTATTAATATATTTATTTATTACTGATTGATTTTCTTTATTCTTGATTTGTTTATTTTTCATCTTATTTTGTGCAGAAAAATAAAAATTAAGATATTTGATCAGAGCTTTTATTGTAGAAAATTGGAACCAAAGTACTGAAAAAGTTTGTATATTTTTCTGTTTTTAATAAATGCGTTTTTTGTTTTTTTTTTAAAACCTTGCCCAGACCCTAGCCCCAGTGGCCTCCAGGTAAATTGAGTTTGAGACCCCTGCCTTAGATGAACCGCACACATCCATTTTTGGTTATACTTGTTCCCATAAAGATGGCGCAAATCTCGGGATTAAGGCTTGTAGGGGAACATCACCGATTAAGGAATGCTTGTCAACCGCATAAAGAAAGTCTAGAGAACTGCAGCGACGTGTCCGAGTGTTTTATTGAGGTGTCATTTTGACGGTGAGTAATCTGACAATGTTTTCATTATGGATCCCCCTCCGCCCCTCGCGGCAACTCCCGTCCCCACGACCAAACAAGAGGCAGGAATGTCGGGTTTCCATGACGCTAATGAAGTAAAAGCCCGGCAATGTGTTTCTGGCAGCCCGCGAGGAGCTCCTGATCCGCGGCCTCCTTCTCATCAGGATCAAGGTCTGATCCCTCCGTAGCTTTCATTCAGCAGACCTTATTATGCCGTGGAATGTCGCTCACGCTCTCATAACCCCTGCTGAAGCCGGGATGTGCGGTGCCGGGGTAAAGTTGGGACAAATCCCATCGGAAGTGTACCACACCAAAATAACACACAACCCCCTTCTCCTTTCTTGTTTTTCCTGCCATGCTCCCTCCAACTCCTCCCCGATCACGCCTTACCATCCTCCCACCGCCGACTATCACAGATGGACAAAGACGTGCACACACACACACACAGACACGCTTGAATCCTCTTTCCCGGGAAAGGTGAAAAGCTGTTGCATTTTATTGTTCCATAAATGTTTCATGTGGTCAAGCCCATGAGGTGACCCGTCCCACTGTTTGCCGGTGGCCCCAGGGACAATGGGGGCGGTTTCTGCCCTCAAACAAGTCTGTACTTCAAACTCCGCTTTTCCCTGTGGACAGAAGGATCTTCCCACAACGTAACGTTCTCCTAAAGAACAGGAATACAGCTGCTGAAACGAGATGTCCCGGATAGCCTTCCTGGTGGGAACTGGTCTTCTTCTCTTTGTGTTCCTCGCAGAAAAGCAGTTCTTTACTTGATCCTGCGCCTTGCTGTGCTGGTGCATGCAGCCATAATGTCGTGCTAATTAGCCTCAATTAAAGATGGTCCAATAGGCCACACATTGGCCATTGAAGGCTTCTTTTTTTTTTAAAGGAAAGCCCCTCCATCTTGTGGGCATTCAAGGTTTAGGGTAGTCCATAATAAACCACTAGGTTGATGCCTCCTGTACGCGGGATTTGGTTTCTCAGACGATGAATGGGTTGTAAAACCTGTGCTGGAACGATTTGGGGGGACGGGGGGAGGGTGGGGGATTTAACCATTAATCATGGCATCTTAACTGACTAAGACCAATTAAGGGCCGTGTTTGAAGCCATGTGTTGTAAACATTGAAACTTTGACCACATTAGGGTTGCAACTAAATTATTTTTAGGGTTGATTAATCTGAAGCTCGTTTTGATTAATCAAATCCAAATCAAACCAAAGTTTTTTTATAACGCATAACATCACCTGACGGAAAGTTAAAAGCTGAGCCAGGTTTGCTGGAGCCAGGTCTTTGATGCCTGTACATCATGGTAGCATGTCCAGTGAAAATAAGGTAGGTCCAAGGATGGAACCTTGTGGCACACCACAGCAGAGGGGAGTGGTTTTTCAAAGAAAAGTCATTGATCACGACTGAAAAAGTCCTCTTTGTGAGATATGACATGAACCATGTTAGTACAGACCCACGTAGACCAACACAGTTTTCGAGATGGGAGATGAGGACTGAGTGGTCCATAGTACCAGAAGCATGTGGCGGGTCCTAAAGCCTGATTGAAATGTGTTAGCAAAGATAATAGATGCTTTCATGAACGACTAAGGAAATGGAGAGGCTGAAGTAAATAGTTGCTGATTAATAGGATAAATGATTAATTGGTGTGGTTCTAGACCAGGGGTGGGCAATTATTTTTATTTTTATATTTACTGTTTTATTGTATTATTGTATCTGTCAAATTGTCATGCAATCTGCTGTTATTTATTATTTTATATTTATATTTAAAAAATAATAAAATATTATAATAATTACAATAAAATTAAAATAATTATTATTATATTATTATTACATAAAATATGCAAATATAACAATAATATATATAATTAATATAATAATTAGCATTAATATAATAATTATAATAATCTAATAATAATAATTATTATTATTATTATTATGTGCTTGTGTCCCATTTTTCAGGAGCACTTTGTAAACAACAGACTATGTCAAAAAACGAAATTGATAAAACCATCAAAAGGTTGGCTCAGGCCATGATGCCAGGTTGTATGTTGAGTTTAAATGAAATACTTTGGAAAGATTGGGCGGGCCGTATTCAAACACTTGGCGGGCCGGATGTGGCCCCCGGGCCGTAGTTTGCCCACCCCTGTTCTAGACCAATATACACATATGTACAGTACATATATAACAGTTGTACTGTGTATATCTTAATGTATCTAAACTTTATTTAAAAAGTGAAAATTCCCATTCTAACCCGGGAACGCTTTTTCCCCAAATGTGTTTTCCGGTGGCTGAAACAAAAAGGAAGGAAGCTTTTGTGATGAAACGCTACCAGGTTCTCAGCAGCCGAAGGAGCTGTGTGTGACATCTGATGAAGATGAATGAAGATGGTTGCCATGGAGAAGAGCGCGGCGTCTCCAGATCCTGGGGAGAAGCTTTTGGCCGGCTGAGATCATTGGCTGCACGGGATATTTGTCATTCAACGGATATATTTATAATGTATATGCTGTTTTATTTACGTTTGTATTTTTATACAAAATTAATGAAATCTCTGCTAATTTGAGAAAAACATTTTTTTTTTTTTTTTTTTTTTTACAGGCGGTTTGCATATCTTGGGACGCGTGCCGACGTCTTTGTTTTTCTTTTTTCAGCTGATGTTTTTTTCCCTGTCAACATGTTTCCCCTCCCACTGGGAACTTGTCACATACTGTTTAGCTGGCTGGATTTCCCGGAACGCCACGGCTAGCATTGTCAATATAGCCACGCAGACCCGGCGAGTATTAGCTTCGGCGGTTGCCCTATTTGTCCAACTCCAAAGAGAGCTAATGAATAAAAGGAAAAATGGGTGACAGCTAAAGTCTTTCTGATCCCCTTCTCCATGAGGAGGTAATCCAGGGGTGATCATCAGCGCAAATGTGGCTTTGACCGTCCGTGTGGGATGCGGTTTTGTTGGAGGGCGGAGAGGGGGTGCAGAACAGGACTGTGAGCCAGCCGCCCTGGTTGTGTAACGCCACGTCTTTATAATTTGTAGCGTTCTGTGGCCGCATGTTTGAAATGGACATGGCCGCTGCAGCTTTAAAAAGCTTGTTCGCAGTAAAGCAAGCATCCTCCCGTTCCATGTTTAATTGCAGATGGCATGTGGGCAGTGGGAAATTAGAGGTCTGTAGACTAGTCCAAGACATAGTAGTCAGCTGCTTTGGGGCTGGTTAGCTCGCCGACTCCATGGCAGAACATCAATTCCCACCCTTCTCATTGGCTGTCTTTTCAGGGTTTCTTACCTCATCATTTCTCTTTAAAGGGGGCTTCTGATTAACAGACTTGCAAACTTCTAATTGTAGAAAGGTCTCAATAGGTCATGGTTGTTTATGCACTTGGCTTTCAGCTTGGAGTTCTCTATGTAGGTTCTGCAATCCCTCTGCCATCCCTGCTTTATGGTCTTGTTGCCTAGACAGACCATTGACTGCTTTAGTGTTGACCACAACTGCTGTGAATGGATGGTAGTCGTTTGACATGGCTGCCATGGCCACCCTTTAAACCAGCAGAGCCGGAATGTCATGTAGGGATGCTCTTTGCCAGTATGGGTGCGCCGTTCATTTGGACGTTTGACGATAGACAATTTTCACGTCCTTGATTTTTTTTTTTTCCTGGTAGTGATGTGGGAATGTTTGTTAAACCTGATCTTCCACCAAAAAGGTTGGACATCGGAACTAAGGGGGTAGCAGCGTGGCACAAGAAAACCTCAATCTGCATTGCTTCTACATAGTCAAGACTCTTTCACACAGCTAAATGATTATTTTTGAGCTTGTTATACAGATGATGTCATGCATGACAATGGCATCACCTGTGAATAATTGATAGTTAAACCAGTTCCCCAATTAATCAACTATGTTAGTATTTATTGGATTGTTTTTTGATGAAAAAAATATCCTGATTTCAGCCTCTCTTGTGAATAATTAAATTTAATTTCCTCAGTCATCCATGAAAGCAGACCAATGATCTTTGTTTTCGGAAAACCAAGATGTTCACACATCAGTTTGACTTTGGAAAACAGCAATGGACCAAACCACTTTGGTTCATATTCATTTGGTCCCTCTAAAACCCAAGGTATTGTCGGACAGTTGCTAACAATTGAAACCCATTCACAAAAAGAGTGCATGTTGCCTAGGTTACGGTTCGGGTACAACGTCCCACACTGGGACACGTACAGGTCAACCAGAACCCTAACGGTCCCAGACCCGCAGTCCGATAAGACATCCGTTTTTGGGGGCATTGCTGACATCTGCTACTTTTGACTTTCCAGAGCACCACGACAACTTCCATCAGGTCGTCCACGAACGTCTCGGGGAGATGCTCGCCGTCCTGAACGCCGTCATCAACAAACAGCCGAGCCTCAACTCCGCCGAACTGCTGAGCACAGCTGGAACTGTGGCCAGTTTAGTCAAGGGTGAGTTTGTAATGTCCAGCCCCCCCCCCCCTCTTGACTCATCAAATCTTCTCTGGTCGGCCAATCAACGAGCTTCAACACTAACCTGTTTTTCGTCTTGTTTTATCTTATCTACTCATTCCTCCTTGACGGTTTACTAGTGTAATGTCCTCCTCTCTGTGTTTGGGAGAGGAATTCCACAAGATGACGGAGTAGAGGTTTACAGCTTCCAAACCATATCTCTCGTAACGTTGTGTTATGAGGAGTACCACATGTGACGGGGATTATTATTATTATGATGCTGTTATAACGCATACATACATTTTTTTCAAAATTGTACAAATGTATATTGCAATTTTTCATACTTATTTGACAAGAAGTTTTTCTAATTCAGGCTTTAAAGTGATTATTTCTTATGATTGCCTCAATTTTTTACGTCTTGGAACCGTTTATTTTCACTTGTGTTTATGTCAGATCTTCCTGGCATACTTTTATCTATTCCCCCTTTGCATGAAGTGTTGTTCTTTTCCAGTGAAACAATACTAATTTTTCCTCCATGATGTAACTTCCATGTTGGGACCACTGGTTGGGGCCTGTGCGAGCACTGGCATTGTATTCCAGCAAGGCTCAGGATGTCCTGTTGGGGGGGTTAGGGGTTGGACAGCAGCAGAGGTGTAGGCGCATAAGTGAGTTGCGTGCGTTCAATGGTGATGACTCGATGGTTTGGGCCGACTGACAGAGGATCCCAGGACCACGTCCTTGCGTCGGAATCCTCGCTCGTTTTTTTCCCTGGATATATTTAAGTCTTGTTTTCTTTGATTAAAAAATTTTGCTCTATTGAGGAAAATATGACGCGAGCAGCATTGGACGATTGGCTCAAACGTCTGGTTCAAGGATTGTGATGATTCCAGATGGAACTTTCTCTTGAATAAGTTGAAGATTCCAGGATTCAGGTGGGCAACCATGGCTTGACATTTGGTAGGGTGGCGGTGCTCCCGTTGTGTGCTTTAAGACAAGTTTCAGAAACCATCCAGGAAGTGATGTCCGAGCCTTTTTCCAAATGCAGTGGTGGCTTTGTAGACGTGAACTCTAGAAATCTCCATTGTTCCAATGGAAGGAAGGACGGAGTTTCCTCAGGCAAGGCGTCAGAACGCTCGGTGACATCACTGATTTATTGGACTGGTTTGGAGGATCTGGTTTATTTTCTCTTTGCGCGGTCAGGAGAGGAAGTTTATTGTGAAGACTGATTACAGCCATATTTACCCTGCTGTTTTTCCCCCATTCTGTCCTCAGTCATCGCAGTGTTTTGATTTGCTGCAGGAAACTACTGCATTTGCAGATTACAGCCCATTTCTACACACTCAAAGCTTTAGCTTCTACGTTAGCGTCAAGGTTTTGAATGCCCGGGATGGAATTGCCAATGAGGCTTTTATTTTTCATACTTTTTAAGATCTCGATGAGTCACGCAAGAAGACAGTTGAGCGGCGTCTGAGCAGGAAGTCTCCAGTGACCTGAATGTAGGTTTGCTTCAGGGAAACTTCATCTCACCCCATCTCAAATTTGACAGGAGTGAATTTTAAGGAGGTGAACCAAGAGGACAAGCAGAGGCTTTCCGGCGAGATCCACTCGGCAATCGAAAAGTTGGCATTCACCTTTGGCAATGTGTAAGCATCGCCGCTGACACGCACGCGTCTTCTTCTGCCTCAGAATGCATGCTAAGATAATAAGATGTTTATTTTCCAGAGTGTCTGACTTCCTTATGGGAGATGCGGAGAATGGATTGGGGCTCCCCCTCAGCAAGAGGAGCAGAGTAAGTTATCGTATATCCAAGTTTCCACAAACTGAATGAATGAATCCAAAGAGGAAGGCTAAAATGATTCAGAGTCCTGCTGAAGCCAGGATGTGACGTAGCGGCCTTGACTTGTCAGACCAAAAGGTGTGATTCATTCCCCAGCGGAGCATCGGCTTCACTGGGGGTCACATGAGAACCCGACAGTGATAGGAAATTTCCACAAAGTAGGAGATCAGGAAACCGGTTTACGACTTTGCAAACATTTTTAGACCCCTCTAATATGAAATCCCTCGCCACCTTGACACTCCTTTTCCCAGCATAGTAAACATAAAACAAAATAAGACATATTTTCGAAGTGACGCTTGCATGTGTTGCTAGGAATGCGTTTCGATTATTTTAAAACCTGCAATAAAGCCTGTTGTTCCGGTGATCAAGGTCTGGTGCTTGTGTGTCTCACCCACACCACCCACCTCGTGGCTGATATTACAATATTACATATGGCAATACCTTTAAATGCATCTTTAATTGTCAATTTTTATACTTGAAAATGCTTTGGACAGAAAGTACACAAAATTAGCTGAAATATGGATATTTCTGACTAATAGAACATGATTAATATATTATTGCAAAACAATGAGTGACGCCTTCAAAGGGATGACTGTATTGTTATTCTGTGTTGTTTAAACATGTGTTTGGTCTGAAACATTGTGTGTGTGTGTGTGTTTTAATCTGGTTTCAGTCTTTTGACAACCTCCCCCTGGAATCTGGAGGATCCGGCCCTGAGAAAGATGATCCGCCAGGTAAGGCAGATCACTATAACATTATGTATTTTAGCAGCACGCTGTAAAAAGTGGCTTGAGTAAAGAGAAATCCAAAAAGTGTCTGCCCGGCGACTACTTCTCCACCACTTATTAATCCATGGGCCACTCGGTTAGCCGTAATTACCTTCAAACGGTATTAGCCTGTATGCCTCTCACTCAAGGTCAGAGTGGACGCGGCCGCTCGGCTGGCAGTAACAGATATTACCAAACATGTCCTACTCACAAGCGTCGACAGGAGCGTTGCCAGTCATGCATAAGTCCGCGGTTCCTGCCATTGTCACAGGATCGCCACTGCGGGTGGAAGACGTGGACAGGACGCTGCTACAGCAGGACAACGGGGTGGAGCTGGTGCTAGGCTACGCCAAGGCCTGGTCCAAGTACACCAAAGACGTGCTGGCGTGGGTGGAGAAACGTCTGAATATGGGTGAGTCAAGGAAGGAAGGAAGAGTCAGTGTTGGCATTGTGGCAACTCTTTTTTTGTATTTTACTTTTTGTACATTGTACCAAACATTTCACACACTATCTTTACGATGGAACTTTATCTTTGTTTTCATGTGCGTTATGTAAAATGTAGGTCTTAAAATGCAGCATTGAGTCAGAGTTCAAAGTTTTAAATATACTGTATATATTTTAGTTTACAGTTCATGCTAGTTGTGAGCTAGTAGAAACAAGGACATCCATGATAACATCCCAGTATAACACTTTCAGTATTTTGGGAACATCCCTCCCGGGTGTATTGATTTCACATGGCAACTTGGAAATTAACCTTACACCTAGCGCTAACTTTTTCAAACTCAAAGAAACTCAAAATGCGGAACGCATCTCCAAATGTAGTAATTTTGGTTCAAATCCCTGTTAGGATTTGAGCTCCGTTGGCATCGGCCATGACTGGCATGCTCAAGGTTGGGAACGCGGTATGTGAATGTATGCTATTCCACAGGTTAATGAATGCTTTCACTGTTATACTTAGTCATCCTGCCAACCACGGCGGTGACACAAGGGCCTCTTTCAACTTGTACAATACGTGCGTTATCTGGCAGACAGACAAACGTTGGTGACGTTCCGAGTTCCGGATCAAGGACATTCCCAGACACAAAAGTGTCCACAATTGAAATGTGTGATAGATAACACATTGGTTGCGTTTGCAGATACCGAGTTGGCAAAGAGTTACTGCAAAATGGCCGAATCAGCAAAAACCCTCGCAAGTCAACAGGTGATTCCATTTTGCGGCTCCGCCGCCGCCTTTGCTGTCTGTTCTCTAAACCACGTGAACATTTTCTCCCCCTAAATCCAGGAGTTCATGCCTTTCCGTGACATCTACATGGATGCGTTCAAAAACGACATCGAGTACAGCCAGCTGGTCATCTGCACCACGGCTGTACTCCAAACCAACAAATACATGCGGGTAAAGCCCATTCGCACTCTTTGGGTGAAGAATAGAAATAGAAATAAGCTAACAGAGTGTTGTCTTTTTAATCCGCCAGCCGCTGGTGACTCGGAAAAATGAGCTGGACAAACTACGGAAGGAGATGAAGGAGCAGTGGCAGAGAAAGCAGAAGAAAATGGTGATCCTTAAAAAAATACACTTTTAAACATTAGAGATCTCTAGACATGAACTAACACCCCCATAGTCACCTTTACATCATTTTTTTTCATTACCTGTTTGGTGTAGTACTTCCTGCGGTGGCTATGCAACATCAATGTAACATTACTGACACCTAGTGACCAGTGTAGAATACTACATATGGTATCGCCTTTGAATGCCTGATATTTGTATTTTATTTCACTTAGCCTTAAAGCTTGAAAATGCGTTTTTTTTTTTGTTTTTTAATTCCCCTGCCCTCCAGCGTCCATTAGAAAACACGGCAGGTATCATGTTGCTTTTGTGTTCAACCAAACCTTGGCTATTTCCAGCACGAGGCAGACAGCGCTCTGAAAAAGGCTCGGATGCTGCAGGACCAGCGTCAGACGGAGTACGAAAAGGCCAAAGTGTCCACCCTCCGTCTGGAGGGGGAGCAAATGGGCGGAGTCGCCGGTGCGGCAGCGGCCAAACTAGAGAAGCGGCACCGGCTGGAAGAGGAGGCGCTGCAGAAGGTACCGGAACATCGATTTCGAATCCGTGAATGGGAACTTTAACGAGTTGTTCTTTTGGCAGGCCGGGGAAGCGAGGGAGCACTGCAGAGCTTGCCAGATTGACGTCGAGGAAAAAAGGTTGGATCTGGCCAACACCAAGAGCGAAATCATCACTCAGCTCCGAAAGATGGTCTTTCAATGCGACCTCACCCTCAAAGCCGTACGTCGACATTTCCCAAATTCCCTGCACATGAAGGTGATGCGAGCGGCGCCTGAAAGCGGCACGCCATCGTCTGTTCCAGGTGACGGTGAACTGGTTCCAGCTCCAGCAGGCCCAGGCCGTGTCGCGCCCCGTGGACCACCAGGGGCTGTGTGAAAATGCCAAGCGCTACGAACCCGGCCAACGCTACATCCAGTTTGTGCAGAGCTTGTCCGACTCCCACTCCTTGGATCTGTCGTCGAGTGGAGGGTGAGATAGTCGGACCGCTAAACCCAAACCATCCTCGCATCCTGGTTGGAATTAATTTCCATTCAAGTACGGCCGGCCCACGTCCTGCACGATAGAAATTAGTATATAGTTGAAATTGCCACTGATAGGGAAATCGATCCTATGCGATATCAGCCGGAATCATCCACATGGGTATTTGTAGTGTTAGACTTTTGATAAGAAGTGCTGCATGGCGTCTGAAATGGACCGCTTGTATCGAACTCCATTATTGGAGCTTTTTGACGCAGGCTGATATCAAAGGATTTTGCTGACATATTTAAGTATGATGATGTCATGTTCCCTTTCCTAAAATCATGTACACGCAGGCTAATTTTCCTCTTAATGGTCCTTTGTCGTTGTCATATCGGCCCCGACAGTTAACAATTGGTCAGATAAGATATTGATCAGGTTAAAGTCCTCTGATGCCAAAACATGCAGGCCGGATTCAGGCCTATTAATCTCGGTGACGGTGACATTAAGACATTAAAAGGTGGCCTTCAATTGGATTTACATGATTTCGTATGGGTCAGACCTTCTGGATGCTCAACTAGAGAGACGGCTTTGTTTTATTTTACCCCCCCCCCTTTTCCACCAACTCTGATTTCCTTGATTAAAGGAATTTGGCTCGCTGAGTGCATGAGGAAATGGAACGTAGAAGCACAAAAGGTGAAATATAGACGGCTGACCTACATTCTGAATAATGGAAGGCACCGTGGTGTATGGGGTCTTTAGCTGGAATGGTTAGCATACCAGCAATTAGCATGAGTAGAGTCAATCATTATTAAATGGCATGAATATTCAATAGTTGCTTGATGCATATCAGAATGTAAATCCTTTCGCTGGGGGGGTGGACATGCATGGGGGGATGTAAAAGTTCGACTTTTGTCTCCCTGCCAGAATGCCTCCTGCCAAGCGCACACTCAGCGGAAGCCACTTGTCCTACAGTAACCTGTCGCAAGGTTCCGTCACGTCCGACCCCCTCGGTGTTGATGAGGTGGACGGATCCAACACCCAGCAAGCCAAGACCAGCACGGACAGTCAAGGTATTTCTAATCCTATCATTGATGTAAAACAAACAAAACAATCACACATTTTTTTTTCCATGCAGCACTTCGGCTTCGGTCCATGAATTTGACGATCCAGGGTGGGGGAATGTGCAGCGACTCGGAAAGCGCAGGAGGGAGCAGCGAGTCCCGATCCATGGACTCACCCACTGCGAGTCCAGGTGGAGACCTTTATCGATGTCATCGTCACCTGTACTCCAGCTAAACTACCACATCAAATCATTAAAGACTTTATGCTCCCAATATTTCATCTTAATTTTTCTTAATAATAATATTGCCACCACAATATTGACTTGATATTTTATCTTTATTCTGATTTAGTCTTTTCTATTATTTTGCTAATTTTCTTGTTTAATTGTATTTGGCCGTGCAGTAAATGGCCCGGGGCCACACGTTGGTCACCCCTGTAATAGGGTATAACATGATGGGAAAGTAGTGTTCCCCCACTGGGAGGATCATAGGATTGTATTGCTTATGCTTATGTAGCCTATTGGAAGTCGTTCATCATTCAATGGAGGTGTGAATCACCTGCGACCCCCCCCCCCCACCCTGCCGGGACATCAGTCAAGAAGGAAACCCCGCCTCTGGACAAGAGGGGCATTAAATTCAGAGACTTGGGTGTAGACTAGGAATTGAACGGACTGGAGATGTGGACTTACTGGTGTGTTTTGCCGTACTGTTCAGGAGACTTTAGGCGGAAAATACCCAGAACCCCCTCCATCGGCACCATGTCGTCTGCAGACGACCTGGACGAGCGAGAGCCCCCGTCGCCTTCTGACAACGGTAAGTCCTAGAAAATGTGTGTCTGCATGACCCGGTTCTAACTGGCATACTCCACAGGCTTGAGTGATCTGGTCATGGAGGCCGCCAGCTCCCCGGGTCCGTTTCGGAACACCCAGATGTCCAAAGCCGCTCAGACTCACAAGCTGAGAAAACTCCGAGCGCCCTCCAAGTGTCGAGAGTGTGATGGCCTGGTGGTGTTTCAAGGAGCCGAGTGCGAGGAGGTAAATTGATTGATGACCAAGCGTCATAGAACCCCCCCCCATCTCAATATCCCAATAAAGAGAAAAGTTGACTCTTCAGTGGAAACCAAAGACCTTTTGTCCAACTCCTGAAGAGTCCATTCCTTTGTTAGGATCAAGTTTCTTTCCATATTTATGAGGCACTGTACATAGACGGGGGGGGCAAAGAAGGGTTAATGGAATGTTTCTTCCCTAAAAGGTGTGTTATATACGTGGCTTGGGTGCTTTGACAAGTAAGTGACACAAGAATGCAGCTCTTCACTTCTTGGAAAGGCTCCATGGAGTCGGTTCAAGAGGTTTGCTTTTTTTCCTGTGAATTCAGAGTACTTAAGTGCTGGGGTGACTTTTTTGTGGTCAAAGCCTGGAAGCTGCTGGATTTGATGGGGGGTTGGTTGGGGGGGGCAGTCACCCATGTCTTGAAAGAATCTGAAAGCCATGAATTGATGAGGTTTCAAGTGAATAGTTGATGAAATTGTGTTGTGGGTCCACTTCCTATTTGAGGTATTTTTATGATCATTTTATTGTTCTGCTCAAACGATGGAATCAAACGTGTCAAACTGTGTTTCCAGTGTTCGTTAGCCTGCCACAAGAAGTGCCTGGAGAGCCTGGCCATCCAGTGCGGCCACAAGAAGCTCCAGAGGAAGCTTCACCTTTTTGGCGTCGACTTCACGCAGACCGCAAAGAACAGCCAGGACGGCATTCCGTTCATCATCCGCAAGTGCACTTCCGAGATCGAGACCAGAGCGCTCAACGTGAAGGTATGTGCAGCACGATATTAGCTACTTTTTTAAAAAGCGTTTTTACCTAACAAATACCACGTAAAAGCCGTATAAGTTTACAGTTTGTTTTTGCGGCGTGAAGGGTATCTACCGCGTCAACGGCGCCAAGTCCCGCGTGGAGAAGCTGTGTCAAGCGTTTGAGAATGGCAAGGACCTGGTGGAGATGTCGGACCTTTACCCCCACGACATTAGCAATGTGCTCAAACTCTACCTGAGACAGGTAAGACCCGTGATTCGTGGTGGTCTTCAACCAAACCCTGCACCTCCATTTCATTTGTAAATAGACCCATGAAGTACCCATGTGGATTTGGTTTCGCTGCTAGACAACAAAGAGTAATCTGTCCGTCATAAGTCTTAGAGTTCTTAGGATGTAAAGTGTGCTTATTTGTGCCGATGTTCTTGAGGTTTTTTCCACACTTTACTCCCATAACTCCCAAGTTATTTTTTCAAACCAGGAAGACAACCAACCAACCACCTACCACTTTTTTTACAAAGTGCCAATAGATGGCTGGCGTGCCATAAACGATCCTTCTCTTCTTCTGCTTTGTCAGCTTCCGGAGCCGCTCATCCTTTTCCGCTACTATGACGACCTCATCGGCCTGGCCAAAGAAAGCCAAAGTGGAATTGTGGCAGATTTGGAAGCATTTCGCCTCAGTTCCTCCCCGGTGATGCCGGCCCAGGTCAGCGTGGAGCTCAACCGCATCCTCTTCAAGATCAAGGACCTCCTGAGGCAGCTGCCGCACACTCACTACAAGACGCTGCAGTTCCTCATAGAGCATCTGCACCGGTATGTCTATAATTTCGTCCCAGGCTAGTTCTCTCTCCTCATCCCAGGTCGGGGGATTAGTTTGATAATATTTTCCTTGGCTCCAGGGTAACGGAGCGTTCAGAGGAGAACAAGATGACGGCGAGGAACCTGGGGATCATCTTTGGCCCGACACTCATCAAACCGAGGCAGGCAGACGCAGACGTCGCCCTGTCCTCGCTGGTGGATTACCCCTACCAGGCGCTCATCGTGGAGCTCATCATCAGGCACTACCAGATGATCTTCGACGTCCCACTCAGTCCCGTGACGGGCAACTCCCCCACTGAGGTGTACGCTCAGCCGTTACCCGACGTCCGCCTTCCTCAGCAGGAAAAGGAGCAGAACCTGAGCAGGTACTCCAAGTCGGTGGGCGACATCCAGGAGGTAAAGATCTGACGTGGTGTTGCTTCATTTCTGACGTGCGTCATGTCCAGTACGTTGATGACTTGTCCATCTGCCGTTCCAGCTCAGCTCCAAGGACTTTAAGAGACATTCCTCCACTCCTTCCCATCATTCCTTTGCCCACTTTCAGGACTTGGAAGGAAATGGATTTCAACCTGGTGAGTAGTTTTAAATGGATTAAAATATCTATACAAAATATTCATGGTGGGGAGTATATAATAGTTACATAATGTAAACTTAAATTATAGATTACTTTATACATTTTTTAATAGATTTTGCAGGTATTTTATGGCTAGATTTAATTGTAATATGATTAATGTTTAGATTCGATTGTATTATGGATTTTATAGCTACTACTTATTTTATAAATACTATTATGGATTTATAAAATTGTAGAAATGTCATAAATGGATACTAAAGATAATATGAAATGTAATGTAAAATGGGCGCATGTATAAAATATTTCCGTCAAACGTCTACAGTATCATCATGGCTGATTTAGAGAGCCGCCATCTTGTGTTTTCTAACTGTTGATTTCTCCCGGTAAAGCAGATGAACCGGATTCCAAGGCCTGCAACGGGGTTTTATCCACAAGTAGCACCGAGCTCTCCAAGCCCAGCGAGCGAGGCCTCTACCGCTCTCCGCACGTGACGGCCACCACCAGGGTGCATCTCCGCCAGCATCGCCACAGGTTGACCTCCCGACCGGTCAGCATGCCGGCGGAACAAAGCCACACCCGCGGCAGAGCGGACGAGCATCCCATGTGGACCAGCGCCGACGACGACGAGCGGAAAGGAGACCACGGCATCCAGGCCATCCAAGAGGTGGATGAAAGCGACACCAAGCTGCGGGCGGCCACGCATCATCGGAGCACGTTGATCGACACCCAGACGTTGCGGAGAACTTGGGACAAACAGTACAAGCACGAAGTTGCGTCTCGACCTGTTAAAATCGTTTACAGCACGGACGTTAAAGCGGAAGATGGAAGACCCCACGCGCCGTTAAGCTTGTCCCTTGAGGACTCCGGGGGGGCCGTGAGCACGGCCCAGGCCAACGGACCTTCCGACCTCTCAGCACGACCTGGCAGAACATTCAGGGAAGGCAACATTGCCATGTTCAACATCGCGTCAAAGGGGTACCGGGCTTCCAGGACCCTCCAACCCCCGCCCGGAACTTTCTACAAGCCTCCATCTGGGAGTAAAACCAAATCCCTCCACAGTCCTGAAGACAAAACGGCGGAGGGCGAGGACGACGAGGACGAAGTGGAGCTCGAGATCGAGGTGTCTGTAGATGAGCCTCACGAGGAGGGCGCTGAGGCGGAGCAGACGGCCGCCTCGCCATCCCAAAGCCCCGGTCCCGAGGAAGCAGGGCCAAACCAGGGCAGACCTGTTTTCCAAAGACTAAGGTCCAGGTGCCTTCAAGAGGTGGAACACCGAGAAGCTCATTTTGTGTGATCCAGTCTCACACTAACATTAGTGCATTAGAGGCAAGGAAATACGTCTCGTAAGACTGGTGGTCTTGTGTGGAGAAGCGAAGCCCACTTTTTCATACCAGGATGCACTTAAAATGTATATTACCCCCCCCCAGTATATCCTTGGACGATCACTCGCTTATCACACCGGCACCAGGTTGGACTATTTATAGACTTTAAAGCTGTGCAATTGCATTTTATGTGAATAGTTTGTATATGTTGTGTATGTTTATATACCAAAAAGTAAATATATTTGAATAGTACAATAGTGCATGTAGTCACGATACCCAAATACAGGAATCATCAGCTTTATAAAGCATATAAGCATAGCATATAAAGCAATAAAAAATAAACTGCGTTGGTATGGACATACTGCCATGGACCCTGCGCCGATGCAGCCCAACGTACGGCCCGAGACGCCGAGGGCTCCAACACGCCATGACGGTTGGTTTAGTACATTCTTGATAGCCAAAGCTGTTTTTGTATTTGTACAGTTGCTCTCTGAATAAGCTAAACCTGTCATGTGTTTATACCCTGGGGGGCCCATAAGGTGTTTGAATCAATATTTACACATTACCCTCCGGAACCATTTGGGACCCCCGCTTATAAACCAAAGTTAGGAAAATGCACGTCCAAAAAAAAAATGCATCAGAATCGATTATTTACAATGAAAATGGCAAAGTATTTAAAAATATATATTGTAGATGTTTCTTCCCCATTTAAAACATTATTTTTAAATACAAAATACGGCTTAATTCTAATATTGCTGCGTTAGAATTTGACAGTATGAGGGGGACCATTTTGGGACCAAAGGGTAAAAAGTGTAACTTTTGTATTTTGTATGATTCTTTTAAAAAGACAGGTACATCTGAAGAAGCATACTTTTGTAACTTATTAAATATATCTGGCAAGTTTGGCTGGCTCAGTTTAAGTGTTTTTAAGTGTTTTTTTTTTAAGTAATTATCATGGAAAATGTTATTTTTTGGCTATGGTGACCCCCGCCAGAAAAAGCCAGTTTATTGGCTGGCTTTGGCGACTCTGAGCGGGAAACATGGCAACGTTTACTTCCCGGGCCGGGCCCAGGATTAGCAGAGCTGGTGCTTGGGTCACGGCGGCCTGGGAGGTGTCGGCCGTCTCCCTCCACTGAGAAAGGAGATTAAATCAATCTGCTTAACTATTCACAAAGTCTAGAAATGAGCTGTGTTAGCAAACCCGCAGCACGCTCGGTGGACTATGTGCTGGTATGTGCGCTTCATTGGGGATCCATCACCGGGCCGAGTGTTCCTCTGAGGTAGGCCATGTGCTGCGTTCATGTTCACGGGTCAGATTGTGGTTTGCCAAATGGAGGCTGATGTGAGATTGACTGTTTTGGTACATTTGGGGGGGGGGTGCAGGCTCGTCGGCTGCAGCCAGCCCCTATTGGGGGTGAAACGGAGGAGTCATGGGAGCAGGAATACAAGTCAGACTCCTGCTGTGGAAGAACTGGACCGTCCGCAGGAGGCAGAGGGTAAAATGGAATAATAACGTTGTGGGTTTGAATCCCTTCGCTGCTTTATCCTGCAGATGTGAACGTAAACAATTCCTCAGTCCCTTCAATGCTAAGTCATGCAAAGAAAAAATGATCATTTTCATATTTAATTGTTTTAGCCAGGCAGCTAAAATGTCAATTTTTAAGTTCAGGTGTAGTATTGAGCCTTTCACATGAATTATTAGCATTTATGGGTTTCATAAGAAGACATTGCTCTGGGTTCTGAATATTTATAATCTAATAAACATGAATAGATAATATTACATTAGTTTTTTTTTCATATTCCAGTTCAAACTTTGGCAACTAAGTCCAGTTGTACTCTTACAGTAAACCAAATACATATAGTATTTTAGCACTAATGTTTATATGACATAATTTAACCCCCCCCATATACAGATTTAAATGCCTGATATGATCACATTTTGCATTATTATTATGTAAAAGCTATTCCAATAATTATTTAAATATATTGCCTGTCCAGGTGATACCGTATCAGTAAGATATTTTGTATAATTATGAAATTATTATTTAAGAGGACAGCGTACTCAGCAACTATTTGGGGTAGGGCATCCATTGAAGGGACATCTGGAGACCCGAAAGATGCAAACTGGAACAATCTTTAAAAGGACCAAAGAGAGAAAATGGTGTCTCCTTTCGACCCAGGTGCGTTTCTTCATGGAGATCATGTGGCCCATTATTTTGTTCATGGGACTGGTGTGGCTCCGAAGGGTGAACCCACTCTACCGCCAGCACGAATGTAAGTGCAGCGCTCGGTCTCCCGTTAGGATGGACGTATGGCCGTCCTCATACTTGGCGTCTTCCCCAGGCCACTTCCCCAACAAGGCCATGCCTTCTGCAGGCGTGCTGCCGTGGATCCAGGGGATCTTCTGCAACGCCAACAACCCTTGTTTCCAGTACCCCACTCGTGGTGAATCGCCTGGCTTGGTGTCCAACTACAACGACTCAATGTCAGCACGACGTGGACACGTGCTCCCGTATGCGTGCGTACGTACGCGTGCATGAGTGCTATTGTGTTTTTCGCCTTAGATTGGCCCGGTTCTACTCGGACGCCCAGGAGCTTCTTTTTAGTGATCCACAGCTTCTCCCCATGGGACGCCTCTGGAGGGAAGTGAGAGCCATGGGTAACTTCATGGACACACTGCGTACCCGCCCTGAACTGGTCTCAGGTCAGTTCTTTGATCCCTCGTTTTCCATTAAAAGCACGGGTCACCAAAGTGTGGCACATTCTAAAAATATCATTTTTTGTACAAGAATAAAAAAGTCATATTTGAAGAAGAAAGTTGCATAAACGTCATAATATGATGGGGTTAAGCTCGTCATCACACTCTCCCTCACACTTTTCCACCATAACAGGATTACATCACATGGGCTCCAGAAAGATGCGTAATGTAAGCAGCTTACTTTCTCTGGCCGGGTGGCGTTTATTTGGTGGGAAAGCAAGTCTCCCGCCCCCGTCCGCCTCCCCCCACCACGAGGCACAATGAAGCCACAGTGTGCGTCCTGTGGGACACTGTGCCAACAGTGCTGTTGTGTTTTCGTATAAACATGTACACGCTGTACATCTGCGCTTGTATTTTTAGTCCAAATCTTAATCTCGGGGGTGGGAAGGGACAAAGTGTCATTCCAGTTTGGAATGATGACATCAGGAATCATGGGGAAATGGACAACGTACGGGACATAGATGGAAACATGTACACGGTGTATGGATGCACATTCCAGTGGGGCTTGAGTTCCCATGAGCCTGGGAGAGAATATTACATCATACCAGGAAACACACTTCATCGAGATGGGAGTTTCCTTGTTGAAAGTACCGTATAGCGCCAATACTTAGGATAACTCCCACATTGTTTTAATTATAGAATTTTGCCAAATTAGACTTTCAACTCTGACTCTCGCTTAAAGCACGCTGGGATAGGCTCCAGCATACTTCCAAATGGATGGATAAATTATTTTATTTCAATTTTTTTATTGATTGACCAATTATTTTATTTTAATAGTCTGGTTTATTTTATGTTAAATATATATATTTTTTTCTACATTTAAATTGTATATTATTTTCCATATACTGTACATTGGGCCATCAGGTTTGTCTCCGGGTTCACAGTCTTACACGCAAGGACTTGATGTCCTGAAGGAGCAGGTATTGTAGGGCCAAGTGAGATTAAATGGACAACCTGCTCTTACCTTCTGAGCCGCAGCCGTCCCCATGGAGGCAGCTTCTTCCCCAAACAGGTTAATCTCGGTTTGAACTTGAATTGGGAGCGCTGCATCGCTTGTACTACGGGAAGGAGCACACGTGGGAAACGTCACATTGTCCTCCGTCCATGCAGGCCGGGGAGTCCAGGTGGAGTCCATCCTCAAGGACGATGAGACTCTGACGTCGTTCCTTCTGAGAGATGTTCCTCTCACCCAGTCTGTTGTCAATCATCTTGTCAGTGCTGAAATCAGGCCAGAAAAGGTTAACATCCATTTCTCGTATCGACCGCTCTGATAAACGATTTCTAATAAATACACCAAATCCCGAATTTGACATCCTGTCCTCCTTTCTTCCCAGTTTGCCTTTGGCGTTCCGGACACGCATCTAAAGGACATCGCCTGCAGTAGGGACCTTTTAGAACGATTCCTGTTTTTCCCCAACCGCCAAGGGCTCCACGCCGTACGCAACGCCATGTGCGCCCTCACCCCGCAGCGGCTGCAGATCATCGAGGACAAGTTTTACGCCAACGTGGACTTTTTCAAGCTCTTCCGAATGGTCAGTCCCATTTAAAAGTATGCCGACTAATAGCCCCGATTCCCATCCCTTCGCTTGGGTATCGTTCAGTTGATTCACCATTTGTTGAATTTTTTGAGTTTTGCGGATTCTTGGAACATAAATCCTGTGAATGACAAAAAATTCCTCTTCTTGCCACAAAATGTTGACTGGATTGACTTGTGAGACAGCGCCCTCTGCTGGACTCCTAGATGATAACACCACACCACCTTCTATTGATGTTATCGTTTTAAACTCTAACGTACAGTTGAAAGCATAGAAAAGAAGTACAGTAATCCCTCATTTCCGTCTGTTAATCGCCACTACTACAGACTATGATAAGCAGTAGGATTCCTTATGTTATGTATGATGTTCAGTGAGGATAGGAACCCAAGATGTAGGGTAGCACCGTGGCTAGGACTAAGTACAACCAAAAATTGAAAAGGAAAAAGACTCAAAGCCAAGGTGCTGTAAAAAGCTAAGAAGGCTTGAGTCTGACTAAGCAGGATGCTAGCACAACAAAACGCCAGAGCAAAACAGAAACAAAAGGTACTTGCCAGAGAAGATGTAGGAACGCTACTACTGATGGGAGTACATGAGCAGGTAATCCAACAAACGGGAAGCAGCATCAAAACATGAGCATGTGCTGAAAACAACACTGGGCCCTCCATCTGTAGCTGGCTTAGGTTGGCCTAATTGCTAATTGCTAATTGGTAATCTGCCACAGCTGGGAAACACAGTGAACGCCCACACAGCAACACACAGAGCATCACACCTTCTTGTTCAATGGAGTATTTTCATAGTTAAGGCATAGAAAACCTTCTAAGTAGTTTTAGAAACATTATTAGAGCCCTCTAGACATTAAATAACACCCCTATAGTCACTGTCACAATCATATTACCCAATATTTTAAGACATATTTGGGTTTAGGGTTGATGGGGCTATGAAGGGTTAGGGTGAGTGGTTCGCACCTGATGATGGGGCTGCTGGGGCGATGGAGCGTCCACAGCTGTGTGACATGATAAAACAGCCATCTTTGCAAAAGCACTTCCTCCAATTGTTAGTGTCTTGTGCGAGTCTGAAGTCTGGCCTCTGGCTTAGCATCTACTGTCCCAACTATTGTCCTCACACCTTACATAAGCATTATTAATGATTCATAAGCAGACACTCATGTTTGCCAGCGTTTATGAATAGAGAAAGGCCTCATTAAGCTCATTGCTTTTCGCATTCAAGCGATCTGTCAGTGAGGAAAATGATTTTTTTTTAAAAAAGGCATTATCCCAATAACTAATGTCATTATCACACCCGGCATGTTGCTGAGGAGTGAATCATGATTATTAATGTGATTCAAAAATCTTGCTTGTAAACACAAGAAAAGAGACGGCGTGCTGTTGCCATGCCAAAATACTCGAGATAGTTCGCCGGGCGCTACAGAACTTGTGAAACAGCATTAGCCGAGCTGTCGGGCTCGCCCTTGTCATGTCATTAGCTGAGGGACGAGACACTCCTTGTTGTCTCATAATACAACTTCAGAAAAATAAGATTGCAACTTTGGCCTAATATATATATATACTATATTCTATATTATATTCTCATAAAATTACTGCAAATTTTTCTATTTTTCCAGCTTAAAACATTTTTTTTGTTTTTTTTATATTTTAAGAATGTGCAGCGGGCCACAAATGGCCCCCTGGGCACACTTTGGACACCCCTGCCTTCAGTCACATAACTGTCACACATGTGACACTTTTATGAAAGCACACACACACACAGACACACACACACACACACACACACACACACACAGACAAGCGCTGAGATAGAGAGCGATGTCAGAAAGGAAGGATGTATCCTCTGGTCTTTGTCTTGGCCTAATCCTGCTTCCTGTTCTTCAAGCCTATTGTGTGCAAGAGGCAAGACCCTCAAGCATCCATTTCCCAAACTTAAAGGGGCCCTACCCAACATTTGCAACTCTCCATACTCATGAACCAAGTATGTACGGTTCAAATGTGGTACATGATATGGAAGTGCCAATGGTCTGGTACCATTTGCGGCAACTAAGCCTTGTCCGGCGGTACTCAGCCTCCTCCGCAAGTTGCAGGTGGATCACGTCGGGGTCAGCAGTGTTTGGGCTCAAGCAGGACTTGGTTCTTCAACAAGAAGGAACTTCTCTTCCTGGTGCCGACACTTGTGAGGCCAAAACATGTTGCCAAAATTCTAAAAATAAAATAAAGATACAAAAATACAATAAATAAATAGATCCAATATGAATACAAAATATTCTAATACCTACGACATATGCTCTGCTTGTGCACATGTAACCACGGGATGTTCCTTCATGTAGCCTGTTGAGCATGTCTGAAGCAAACAAACCACAGCAGACCAGAAGAGCTCCAAAGGGCGGAGGAAGGATCCTTGGAAATAATAATAAAACAATAATATTATCAATAATATTATTCCATGCAATAATAGACTTTTGTTTGTTGCTTTTTCAAGCTTCCCCGTGTGCTGGACAAACACTCCGAAGGCATCAACATTCACTTTTGGGTCCAGGTGGTGTCCGCCGCTTCAGACAAACTGCAAGAGGTAAAAAAAGAAAAAAAAGGGGGGGGGTGCATTCCCTGCCGTGAGCCATTCAAAAGTTCACCGCCTGCTATTTTTAGTTGAACAGGAAACACTTGCTTCCTCTTGCCTGGGATTGTACGCACATGCGGACAGTGGGGGGTGGGGGCGGGGGGTGGGCTCTATCCTTCAGTGCACACGAGGAAGGCCCCTTTGGCCTCCATAACACAAACATCATCAAAATCCAAATAGCATCCTAAGAGACGAGGTGACGCATGTATCACGGAGGTCAATGGGCGGATAAAGCAGCCTTAAAATGTTGCTTCAGTCTCAGCTGTTTTACCTGTTGGTCATGTAACCCATGTCCCATGTCATGCCACCATCCTAATGAGGAGCAGCCATATGACTTGGTCAGCTGACGGTAGTTTCCCTCCTGATTCGCTGTCTGTGCTGCAAGGAAGCACTAAAGGGCCAGAGGTGCTCCACAGGTACGCCACAGAGTCAAGCGGCTTCTGCTGTGGCTGGTTAACAAGCAGCATGCTCACAACCCTTTTCACAAAATCACACCTAAAGAAAGCAACTTTGCGGTAAGCCTTTTCCATTTCACCGGCCGTGAAATGGTGGGATGAATGCCACGAGTGAACTGTGGCCATCTACGTAATTAGAATGTTTAAATAAATTTTGTAAAGTTGACTGACATGTTTGTTTCTGGCCGGTGCAGGTCAGGTTTTTTTTAGACTGTTTTGGTCCTACACCAAGCAAAGGAAGCCTTCCGAACTGGCAGCGAATGGGTAGGGACTTTTCTTTTGACTCTGTGGCTAATGGACTCAAGGATCAAGGACCATTCCTCTAAAGTGGAGTTCCTAAAGCCACCATTACCGTGACCGAGACTCATCAAACCAGTACCACCAATACCAGCTACTTGACCAAGATTGCTGTGATCCTCCTTTTGTGAAAATTTGCTTTTGTTTGTCAATTTGTTCCCCCGTTTATAATATATGATTTCACTGCAAAGCACCTGTTTCCGTGTCTCATTTACACCAGTTCAGACTCCCAAGAACTATTCTTCTGCGTCATTTAGTCATATAGCCCTAAAATCACCCGGCGCTACAATTGGTGAGCCAGCCAGGAGCAGAAGCCGCTGATTGCCTGCACCTGATGGCCCTTTGGTGCAACCTTGCGAATCAGGAGGGGACCTACCGTTTTTATTCTTTTGTGTCATTTAGTCAGCCCTAAAATCACCCCGTGCTACAGTAACGTTATGTTTCACTCGTGAGTCATCATAAGCTTATGATGACTTATTGCAACATCCATTTTCCCACACTTTTATGAAGTTATGTGAAGGCTTAGACCAGTGGGGCCAGGAGGCCTTTTTTCAGGATGCCGCCCCCAATGGACAAAGACTGGACACCCCTGGTGCACTTTTGTTTTAGGAAATAATGGCAAAGTTTTTCTGTTATTTCAAACTTTGCTAAATAAATTATTTTTCCTCACAATATTAGGATGTTGTCAAATAAGGTTGTTTCCCTTTCTGATTTTTTTATTTCCAATCATTTCAACTGTCTTGTAATTTTTTTCTCAATTATAACTTTTTCCCCAACTGAATTTTACAAATATAATTTTATTTTAATTAATTGAATTTTATAATTATGCTGATAAAATGCCATATTTTTATGACCCTCTCCCATGTTTTGTTGCTTTTTTTTTTAGATTTATTGTTAAATTATGTCCTAGTTTCTGAGTAATCATTGCACTTTCTGCTCAGATGTTGTCTTTAGGGGGCATATTACTGTACTGTATATATGGTATTGATATATGGTATGATATTATTTGCATCTGCCTGGACTAAAAGGAATCTTTTCCTTTCCCACTGTTCGGATTCTGCCAGTTGTTGAGGAGAAGCAGCACCAGGGAGCTCCTCCAGGTCTTGACGCCTCTCTTCCAGAGCGAGCCATCCTTCAGGCAGGTGATGGCGGCTGCATCCAGCCTCGTGTGCGGCTACACAGAGGGGGCCTTCTCCCGAGTGGCCTCCTTTAACTGGTACGAGGACAACAACTAC
Source organism: Doryrhamphus excisus (assembly GCF_037039965.1). Classification (NCBI taxonomy): domain Eukaryota; kingdom Metazoa; phylum Chordata; class Actinopteri; order Syngnathiformes; family Syngnathidae; genus Doryrhamphus; species Doryrhamphus excisus. Next base: position 1,695,873 of record NC_136361.1, read on the forward strand.
AAAGCTTTCCTGGGCATCAACAGGGGCGGAAGGCCGGGGCGGCACACCTATGACAACAACACCAGTGAGTGTTTCACTTCTTATACCCACTCACGGTATTAATCCATGGATGAGAGTACGATATTTGGCTGTCAGTCAACCTTCCAAGAATCCTTTGCACAACTGACTGATGCCTGATAGCGTCATTGCGTTGGAATGCATGGTTCATATAACCCACGCCTTTGCCCCCCCCAGCTCCTTTCTGCAATGATCTGATGAGCGAACTGGAATCCAACCCCGCTTCCAGGATCGTGTGGAACTCACTCAAGCCCATGCTGATGGGCAAGATCCTCTACGCCCCCGACTCACCTGCTGTGAGAATGATCATAAGAAATGTAAGTTGCCTTTTGCCGACACAAACATGAAACTTTCTACATTCTTGGATTTTTGGGAGTAGAGCAGCCACTCCGCAGGGAACAACAGCCCCCTCAAAAGGGGATCAGCTTTCCTCATGTCATGTCCGAGCCTTTGTATCCAGATGTAGATACGTGCTGGTCAAAGCCCCTCAGGGGGTGTGAGCGGTCATGGATGGCTTGGTTCCAAAGGAGGAGCCCAAGCTGATGGGCTGTGGGTGACGATCACACAGTCGGCTGGCGCCATGGCTTCTCTGCTCTTGGGCAAGCGTCGCGGTTTGCTCCTAAAAACATCCAGTCACACTCGCTGACCTTTCATGCCCCCCTTTGTTTTCCTCTTCCACCTCACATGGGGGTCTTAATCGTCCCAAAAAGCCGGGTTCATCCGTGACTTGAGTGCACGATAATTATTTGTCCGGTATTGGGGATTAATGACATACTATCAATAAATGCTCAATTTTAAGAGGAAGGACATGATGGGGGGGGGGGGATAACAAACCCAAAAACCTAACCCAAAAAGCCACCTGAATGGCCAGCACCAGAGCATTTGAAAAGTATAAAATGTTTGCCAGAGCCCTCCGTGGCTTCAAGCCGACTGCTCGGAGCGTGTGCCTGAATACAGTGCACCTTGCTAGGCCTCGCCTGGTGGCTCCTCCTGCTCTATCTTCTGGTTCTCCTGATAGTATTGATGGAGTAGATGTGTCATGATATTTGAGTAGGACAAATCGGGTACGGCGCTGCCAAACCACAGCGCCCTCATCTGCATTCTGTATTATGTTTGTCATACCTGCATATGTGCTGAACACAGAGTGCCTACGCCTACGCTTTAATGCTTTAATGTGTGAGCACGCCCTAAGATAAAAGCAAACACGCATTCCGTGTTCCACAGAAGGCAGCCGCTACAAGGATGTACTTTGTAGCATCAACAAGTGACCTTAAGGAACCTCTCCAGCCCGTCCCCCTGCTACCTCGGGAATGAGGAAGCACTCACTTGTGGGAATCCAAGATTCACTCGTCAGGGTGAATGCGTGGCACCAACGGCCTCCATTGTCCCCCCCCCCCCCCCCAGCTCCATTGTCCTCATTGTCATCCAAAATCAGACACACAGAAAGGGAAGGCGTTTAATTGGGTGTACTCTGGAGCACGTTCACCCCCCACCGTACGGCTGAATGCTGCAATAGCATGCGGCCTTTACTGTTCACACACACACACACACACACAGTACTGTATTTACGCACGCATTCTGGCTTTTAGCGATAAGCTGGCTGCAAATATTTGACATTTGTCGCACATTCGCTAGCTATCTGAAGTGCGCGGCCTGCAGAAATTCCTTGTGTGAGAACATGCGTGTTGTCTTTGCAAAGCCTGTTTTGGGACTTTCATGTGGGAATGCTATGTCGCCGGAGATTAGGAGGATACCGGGCGGGTTTGGCGGTTTTGTACACAAGCGCGTGGAATAAATTCTGCCATTTTCGGTGCCGTTTGTCAACTTTGACACGCATTCACACCAGCATCTCTCCTGTAGGCCAATTCCACTTTTGAAGAGCTGCAACGCTTGAAGACCATGGGGAGAGCCTGGGAAGAAGTGGCTCCGCAGGTCTGGGCGTTCTTCCAACATGGAGTCCAAGTCAAAATGATACGGGTATGAAATACTCCTGATGAAATCTGTGCTGATCAGGCTTTATGTCAGTGGTAATCAAAGTGTGTCCCGAGGGCCGTTTTCAGCACGCAGCTATTTTTTATTGGCCCGAATATAATACATTAATTAAATAGATTGTCAATGTCAGGACACTTTCAAGAACCCGTCAGTGATGGATTTCATCGACCGGAGTCTAGAGGAGGCGCCGTTTGCCACCCAACACATCCTCAACTTCCTGCACAACGGCGCACCTGAGGACCGGCAAGCCAACATGCCAGATTTTGATTGGCGGGACATCTTCACCCTCACGGACCGGGTCATTGGGATGCTGAATCAATATGCAGAGGTGAGTGAATTGGGCAGAAGTATAATGGCAAAATCGAATCAAATAAAACTAGTGAGGCAGTTTTTGGTGCCCACCCACGCACGCGGACGACGGGTCTAACTAAGCTAGCCACTTGGACTCTTGACATTTGTCTTTACCTGAGCTGTCACATTGTTGAAGTGGTCCATTCATCCCATAATCCAAGTGAACACAGGCGCTGTCACTTGTTGATTTCATTAGCCTGCTTAAAAGCCGTCTGTTGTGCTCCATCTTTGACGCGATACGAGCGTTTGGATAAGCTGTCCTTTTAGCTTGGCAACTTTGCCAATTTGTCCCCCATCCGCAAACTTGGCAAAGCCCAGCGTGGACGACAGCCAGGCGAGCAAGACTCGCTGTCGACTCTCTTCTGTTTACTGTTGATGGAGTGGAGGCCTTTTTTCATTTTTATTTCAAATGTAAAACAAAGCATGAAGAGGGACCTCCGCGGCTAAGTGGGCCAATACCAAAGCCCATAGGGGCTTATCAGGATGAGGGGGTCTATCCCACTGGGGGGTGACACGGGGGGCACGGTTGGGTGGATGGCTGGTGCTCTTTGTTTTTGTCCAAGTTAAAGCTTACAGCACTTGAGTGTGACAGGGAGAGTGGGAACGCCTGAGGTTGATTAGACACAGCTGTCACTTGGCCCACCATCTTTTATGGAGCGACTACAATGAGCGCCGGTTTGAGGGCCGCTTGCTTGGCCGGCTGCACGTTGGTGGTATGCATGCCAATCACGCCACACACTGGACCGCTAGTGTTGACGGGGTGGATCCTTTGGCAAGTTTAATGTTGGGGTTTGAAATGGAATCACTTGTGTGCGTGTGTTTAATGCATGGGAAAAACGTTCTAGAAGGTGTGAATTGACAGCGTGGCCGGGGTTGCCAGCAAATTGCATGGGTGTGTGAGATGGGTTTTGGATGCTCTCTTTGCATGCTATCTCGGAAGAATCGGTTGTTATGGAGATCGAGATGTTTGGATTCTTTGCTGGAAGCGGCCCGTAAAATGTCACTGGGATATAAAATCATGCTAACAATTTCTTTATATGTTCATTTTTCTATTATTTATTAGCATTCTATGTATTATATATATTACTTACATGTATAAATTATTTACAGCATGCAGTCACTATTGTATTTGCTTACCCTCTGGTCCAGTGCCTGATCTTGGATAAATTTGAGGCTCTGCCCAACGAGGACGCAGTCACTTATCGGGCCTTGGACCTGCTGGAGGACGGCAAGTTCTGGGCCGGCCTCGTCTTTGTGAACATGCACCCTTGGAGTGCCAAAGTCCCGCCTCATGTAAAGTTCAAGATCCGTATGGATATCGATGCTGTGGAGCGGACCAATAAAGTCAAAGACAGGTTAGTGTGTGTGTGTGTATCGCAATTATAATACTCAATATTACATACAGTATACATACACCGGTATGTGTGTATTTCTATCAGGTATTGGGACCCAGGCCCAAGGGCGGATCCGATGGATGACCTGCGCTATGTTTGGGGGGGGTTTGCCTACCTCCAGGATATCGTAGAACATGGTATCATTCGGACTCAAACGGGGAAAGAATGGCCGCTGGGTGTTTACCTGCAACAGATGCCATACCCTTGTTATGTGGATGATCTGTACGTAAAGCACACACACATACGCACACACTCCAAAATAAACTTTGTAACGTCATCCCTGCTCTCGTTTGTGCAGCTTCATGCTCACGCTGAACCGCTGTTTCCCCATCTTCATGGTTCTGGCCTGGGTGTACTCTGTCTCCATGATAGTCAAAAGTATCGTTCTGGAAAAGGAGCTCCGTCTCAAGGAGACCCTCAAGGTGATGGGGGTCTCGAATGGTGTCATCTGGTCCACCTGGTTCATTGACAGCTTTGTTGTGATGGGCACCAGCACTGCTCTCCTGACAGGAATCATCATGGTGAGATCTTCATGTTCAGGTTGCCCTTATATGGATGGCAGGTGCCAAACGATAACTTCATCCACGTTCTTCATGAATGACTAACGGTGGCTCACTGGTTGCTACATAGAAATCATTAACAAAACCGTGAATGACATCATGGGAATCACGGCAACAACTATGCAGCAATGATTAACATCTGAACTCTGTAAAAACAAACTTTTCTACGTACACTAATCCCTCGTTTATCCAGGTTAACCGGTTCCAAGCATAGCAAACAAAACCTCTTTACGTCAGCATATTTTTAACGACTAGGCTGTATTCAACTACTACACAGCATCATTTAATCAATGTATTTTTGTAGCACGTTTTATTTCTATGCACCGCGGAGGTGCAGGCAACTACGGCTGTTGTTGACAAGAACTTCCTGTATATACGGCGAGTTATCGCGTGAACATCTGCTCTCGCGAGCGTGGTTTCAGCTCATTCAGAGATGGACAATGCCGTTGAAACATGAATAGGAGTGTAAAGGGGTGTTATTTCATGTAGCTCTAATAATGTTAAAATTGTATTTAGAAAGTCCTGATCCGGTTTTCTATCCCCTAACTATAAAAATATAAAATTTATAAACATTGAATTTTATATCGAGCAATTAACTATGATGGACGACTAGACTAAACTCAATGGGCTTTGGGGACCTCTAGCGGCAGATACTTGTAAAAACATGGTGGTATTATGATGTGTGACATGGTGATTTTGTGTTTTTTTTTATTCTATTCAATTGTGTGTTTTTTTTTTAGTTACACTTTGGACACAATATTTTATCATGTTCCCCCTATTTTTATTTCATTTTTTGAATGTCATTCAAAAGTTTTTTTTGGAATTTAATTGTAATGACAAACTATACAGTGATATAAATAAGATAAATTATATCATTTGTATTGATGATTTCTGTGGCATGTATCGGTTCTTTTGCGTGTCTTGCAGGGAGGAAGGGTTCTGAACTACAGCAACCCCCTCATTCTCTTCCTCTTCCTCCTCACCTTCACCACGGCCACCATCATGCAATGCTTCCTCCTCAGCGTCTTCTTCAACCACGCCAACCTGGCAGCAGCCTGCTGCGGGATCATCTACTTCGCCCTCTACCTGCCGCACCTCTTCTGCTTCGCTTGGCAGGACCGCATCACCAAAGACATGAAGATCCTGGTGGTGGGTGAAGGGTCAAAGGTCTAACGCCTCCAAGTCATGAGTTTGATTTTTCAAGTGTCTCGTCCCTCAGAGTCTGCTGTCTCAAGTCGCGTTCGGTTTTGGGACGGAATACCTGTCACGGTATGAAGAGCAAGGTCAGGGTCTGCAGTGGGACAACATCCAGACCAGTCCTCTGGAAGGGGATGAGTTCTCCTTCCTCACGTCCATCTGCATGATGGGTGTGGACACCGTGCTCTACGCTCTCCTCGCCTGGTACCTGGACAACATTTTCCCTGGTCAGATTCTTAGACCTAAAATGTAATGCTTTATGATATTGCATGTATTAAATATCGCATGCATTGTTGATACTTCTTACAGGTCAGTATGGAATCAGACGACCATTTTACTTCCCTCTCATGCCCTGCTATTGGCTCAATACTGTGGCTCCAGATACAGGTAGGCTGATACTTCCCCAGAATTATTAATATTATTAAAAGAAACAAGATACACACTTTAAGACATTAAAAAAGATGACATACAGTAATACGATGGCTAAAGGAAGAAAAATACAAATACAGGGCATTCAGACATTGTGATATGTAGTATTCTACGCTGGCCACTAGATGTCACTAATGTTGGGTGAGACACAAAAGCGCTCCCTAAAATCACCTATGTAACCTGCACCAAGCTAAAACAAGTCTGAACCTCCGATGTCACTTCCTGTCCAACATTATGTCTGATTTTCTTGTATTATGTCGACTATATTGGGTAATAAGAGTGTAAAGGTGACTATAGGGGTGTTATTTTATGTAGAGAGGGCTCTAATACCTAAGTTCTAAACTACTAACTGCTTTGTTTTTTCCCCGATTCCATTTTTCAGACAAGAAACAGGAGCAGTCCAAAAAAGTCTTTGCTGACTCAGCAAGTGTAGAGCAAGGAGAACCGCAGAAAGAAGAGCAGCAGGAGACGGCGACTATATGTGAACACCAAGCTCGGGGAGATGCTGCAGGGCCAGGGGGCCGGGAGACAGACGGTATCAGTGATGTTCAATGGCTTCATTAAAATGTGCTGGAACATCATCCTTCCTTTTTCAAGTCACAATGCATGATGCCACTTTTGTGTGTTGTTACAATATGCAAATGAGGAACAAAGGCTTCCAATAGGTGTTAATGACCTAGTTGGGAAAAATGGCGAAAAAAACTAAAATCAATACAATAATAATAAAAATAAACAAAAAATGTACAATTTCTATGAAAAATGTTATCTGTGTTATTACTCGTTCAGGCCAGCCGTTCTTCGAGGCGGAGCCGGCCGACTTGGTGAAAGGCGTCTGCATCCAGAACCTGGTCAAAGTGTTCAACGGCAGCCCCAGACCTGCCGTGAACGGGCTCACGCTCAGCTTCTTCGAGAACCACATCACTGCCTTTCTGGGTCACAATGGCGCCGGCAAGACCACCACCATGTACGTGCCTGTCATCGCAGATACTGTGCATCCACACCGGACCTGCTGGAGGTGCTAATACTTCTGTTTGGTTCTCCCAGGTCCATCCTGACCGGTATGTTCCCCCCCACCTCGGGCACCGCGACCGTTTACGGAAAAGACATACGCACGGACATGGACGCCATCCGCTTGTCTCTTGGAATGTGCCCACAGCATAACACCCTCTTTCAGTAGTACGTCACCTGCTGCCTCCCTAACAGACCAGATCATGTTTGACATTGAAATAGAGTGGTGGGATGGCGCTATCCGCAGGGGAAAAACTCTGCTTTGCATGAAAGGGATGTAGTAGGGGTGTAACCATAATGACCTAGCATGCTTTGCAGCGAGTAGATAGGGGTTTAATCTTGCTGGTAGGTATTTATATGATGGGGTTAGGTTACTTAGACTTGATAGTCCAACCTAGACTTAAAAAGACAACCTAGTCCTGGACTAAACATGAATGTTCTGTTTCCAGTATGACAGTAGCGGAGCATATCCTCTTCCACTCGCTACTGAAAGGCCGTGCAAAAGCAGAAGCTGAGGAAGAGGTCGAGAACATGCTACAGGACTTGGGTCTACCCCACAAGAGAGATGAGCTGATCCAGAATCTGTCAGGTTGGACGGAACACTTTGTCTTTAAAAAAAAAAAAAATGCAGTATGAGATTAGCATTCATGTATCCAGGAGGCATGCAGAGGAAGCTATCGGTGGCTCTGGCCTTCGTTGGTGGAGCAAAGGTGGTCATCCTGGATGAGCCCACGTCAGGGGTGGATCCCTACTCCCGACGCTCCATTTGGGATCTGCTGCTCAAATACCGTGCAGGTAACATTTCGGGGAGGGGTCACTATACAGAATGCTTCCTATAAACACAAACATGACTGATACTACTAAGTGGAATGGTGTAAGAATAATTGTAGTTATTATACTCCATAAGTACTAGAGCATGTGTACTTCAAGTGAGAGCTACAGGTTGATTACCAAGTTTGGTAGATGTCCAATGACATGAGTCGGCTGACATAAAGCTCCCCTCCTGATTCGCTATGGCTCCCTCATGGCAAAGAGGAAGTGGTAAAGAGATGTTTGAAGCCACTCACGGAGATGCAAACAAAAAGTTATCTTGCAGAGGCTAATTATGGAGGAAATACACAAATACTGAGGAATTCTACTCCATCCCGTCTTTGTTTCAGGTTGCACGGTCATCATGTCCACCCACCACATGGACGAGGCCGACCTGCTGAGCGACCGAGTGGCTATCATCTCCCAGGGGCGCCTCTACTGCTGCGGATCCCCCATCTTTCTCAAGAACTGCTTTGGCGCCGGCTTCTACCTCACTCTTGTTCGGAGAATGAAATCCAGCGGTGGGGTACGTTTGATTAGAAATGGAGGACAAATGAAAGCGTTGGTGTTGACATGAAACGCCACTCTGTCCTGGCAGGATGCTGACGTGTGTGCGGAAAACTGCTCCTGTAAGTGCTCCAAGTGTTTGAAGTTTAAAGCCGACCGGGAGGAGACGGCGACTCCAGACAGACAAATGGACGGTAAAGTCTGTGTGAGCTGGATTAATGCATTAACTCTTTTTTTAGTTTTAGACCTGTTTAGTCTATTCATTCATTCATTCATTTTCTACCGCTTTTTCCTCACGAGGGTCGCGGGGGTGCTGGAGCCTATCCCAGCTGTCTTTGGGCGAGAGGCGGGGTACACCCTGGACTGGTCGCCAGCCAATCACAGGGCACATATAGACAAACAACCATTCACACTCACATTCATACCTATGGACAAAAAGTCGCCAATTAACCTAGCATGTTTTTTGGAATGTGGGAGGAAACCGGAGTACCCGGAGAAAACCCACGCATGCACAGGGAGAACATGCAAACTCCACACAGAGATGGCCGAGGGTGGAATTGAACCCTGGTCTCCTAGCTGTGAGGTCTGCGCGCTAACCACTAGACCACTGTGCCGCCCCTGTTTAGTCTATTTTGCTTTCAAATGGAATCTAACCTCAGCCTGAAAGGGTTTAGCGAAAACCAAGAACACGTCTAAAAAAACACACACACAATAGAATATAATATCAGTTGTGCACCTCCAGGTAACATTGAACGCATCACAGCCCTGGTACATCACCACGTGCCGCAAGCTCGTCTGATCGAGGCCATCGGCCAGGAGATGACCTACCTGCTTCCCAGCCGCGACTTCCAGCCCAGGGCCTACGCCAGCCTGTTCAGGGAGCTGGAGGAAACCCTGGAGGACATCGGCCTCAGCAGCTTCGGTGTGTCTGACACGTCGCTGGAAGAGGTGACATGCATGCACATTAATCAGTCAGTTCCAATTCCGTGATGTCTCGTCTGTGTTCCTCTCAGACGCTAAGTTCTTCTTGGTGTTCTTGTAGATTTTCTTAAAAGTCACAGCTGATGGCTACGCAAGCAGCAAGAAATGCTTTGAAGGTAAACTAAGGAAATCAAGCTTCTTGCTCTGCGTTTGTGTCCCTTTTAACGCGTGGTCCACGTCTCTCAGACAATAAATCATTACAGCAGACGTCTCGCGCTAGTCTCTGTGGATTCAACAGAGTGGCAATCGCTATGGAGCCTGAAGGTAGCGTTGGTCTTCCTGCTCTGCAGAGATGCTGCTGCTGCTTTAGGGGGGATAAAAATATGCATGTTCTTCGCTGGTGCTGCTTGCTGGCTTTGCTGCCTTTCCTGCTTCCAAACGTGCACACGCCTTCACCTGACCCGTGTGTCCGCAGAGTCAGACGGGGATCCGCACAGCAGCGGCCCGTGTGATGGTCCGGAAGATAACGCCGGGCGGGGATCCTACCAGGTCAGAGGTCTTTGTTTGGCCGTCAAGCAGTTCTTTGCGCTGTTGATCAAGAGGCTGCACCACGCCACCCGCTCCTGCAAGGACTTCCTGGCTCAGGTATCCTTGGCGGCTTGACGGTTCTATTGAGAATCAGTCTCGGGGCGGGGGGGGGGTCATAATTGTGTTGGTTTGCCGCCTCAAGTAAAGCTGGATGTCATATTTCCAGACGGTGACTTCTCTGTTTCTGTTAGATTGTTTTACCCGCCAGTTTTGTTTTCCTGGCGTTGACCTTCACGCTGATCGTTCCGCCGTTTGGGGAGTATCCAAGTGTGACTCTCAGTCCGTGGATGTATGGGAGACAGTACACCTTCTTCAGGTGAGGCCGAGACCGGCTGTGAAGAGTTAGTTAGACCAGGGGTGTCCAGACTTTTTCAAGCGGTCCGCAAACGGCCCATAGTACCATACACCAGTACCACATACCACACACTAGTACACACCAGTACCATATACCACACACTAGTACACACCAGTACCATATACCACACACTAATACACACCAGTACCATATACCACACACTAGTACACACCAGTACCATATACCACACACTAGTACACACCAGTACCATATACCACACACTAGTACACACCAGTACCATATACCACACACTAGTACACACCAGTACCATATACCACACACTGGTACACACCAGTACCATATACCACACATTGGTACACACCAGTACCATATACCACACACTAGTACACACCAGTACCATATACCACACACTGGTACACACCAGTACCATATACCACACACTGGTACACACCAGTACCATATACCACACACTGGTACACACCAATACCATATACCACACACTGGTACACACCAGTACCATATACCACACACTGGTACACACCAGTACCATATACCACACACTAGTACACACCAGTATGTACCACACACCACTAGTACACACCAGTACGTACCACACACTAGTACACACCAGTACGTACCACACACTAGTACACACCAGTACGTACCACACACTAGTACATACCAGTACGTACCACACACCAGTACCACACACCAGTACCACACACCAGTACCACACACTAGTACCACACACCAGTACCACACACTAGTACACATCAGTACGTACCACACACTAGTACACACCAGTACGTACCACACACTAGTACACACCAGTACATACCACACACTAGTACACACCAGTACGTACCACACACTAGTACACACCAGTACGTACCACACACTAGTACACACCAGTACGTACCACACACCAGTACCACACACTAGTACCACACACCAGTACCACACACTAGTACACACCAGTACCACACACTAGTACACACCAGTACCACACACTAGTACCACACACCAGTACCACACACCAGTACCACACACCAGTACCACACACCAGTACACACCATATACCACATACCAGTACACACCATATACCACATACCAGTACACACCAGTACCACACACCAGTACACACCAGTACCACACACCAGTACACACCAGTACCACACACCAGTACACACCAGTACCACATACCAGTACACACCAGTACCACACACCAGTACACACCAGTACCACACACCAGTACACACCAGTACCACACACCAGTACACACCAGTACCACACACCAGTACACACCATATACCACGTACTAGCATACACCATATACCAAGTACTAGCATACACCATATACCACGTACCAGTACACACCATATACCACGTACTACACTGCTGCACTTCATCATACTGTGGAACCCCAGTTAGCGTGTTTTTTGACACCAATGTTGCCTCACTTAGCGTGTTAGTCTGCTGCACGAGTCCAACCAACATGAGACACTTTTATGTCGTAGTAATGAGCGTCCACTGGATGCTCAAACGAGACATTTAGGGGAGGTGCTGCTGGACAAGCCGGGCTTTGGGACTCGCTGCATGGCGGAGGAACCACTGGAGTAAGTCGATGTCCACTTTTACAGCAATCACATGACATTTTGACCTTTCGGGGGTTAAAATTCCTCGGTGGCAAAACACAAGGAGAACATGTGAGGATAAATCCTATTTGAAGTGTTTACCCACACGGGTGGATCTCCTCTCCCTGCCAGAGATTTCCCGTGTAATAACATCACCACCGAGTGGGAGACGCCCCTGGTTAACCTCTCGGTGATGGAGATGCTGGCCGGTCCCGAATGGACCTCCGTCAAACCGTCCCCCGACTGTCAGTGCAGCACCGACAGGAAACTCACCATGCTGCCCACGTGTGGCGAGGGCGCCGGAGGACTTCCGCCTCCGCAGGTACACGCCACAGAGAGGTCAGGACCGGCGTTCCGGCGGAGGGTTTCATATTGCGTGTTTGTTGTTGTTGTTGCGTATCAGAGAATTCAGTCAACGGGAGACGTTGTCATGGATCTGACAGGCAGGAACATCTCAGACTACCTGGTGAAAACCTACCCGGGTCTCATCAGAACCAGGTTTGTACCAATTTGCACCAATCACATGGCTGGAAGTCCACATCTCATGAAAGAATCTGCAATGTCGTTTCAGCTTGAAGAGCAAATATTGGGTGAACGAGCAAAGGTACTGCAATCCAAGTCCAAGTGTGAAGTGCAGACTCATAGGACGTGTGGCTGTGGTTTTTCCAGGTATGGGGGAATATCAGTAGGAGGTCAACTTCCTGTTTTAGATCTTCAGCCAAAGCTTATCCAGGATGCGGCATTTCAACTGGGACAACTGCTGAATGTTACGGGGGTATAATCCTGAATACTAGTACTTTAGTACTGGTCTCTTATTATTATTCTTATTAGTCGTATTTGTGCCACGGCAGGGTGACTACTGCAAAGAAACGCTGAGGGAAGTCGGCACGTTCCTCAGGTACATGGAGACGGAGAACAACGTAAAGGCAAGTGCTGATCGTGTTCCATTGTGGTGAATGCTGATGTTAAAGCATCAGTCCTGCGGTGGTCCAGGTGTGGTACAACAACAAGGGCTGGCACGCCATGGTGTCTTTCCTGAACGTAGCAAACAACGCCATCCTCCGTGCAAACTTGCCCAAAGGCACTAATCTGGATGAGTACGGAATAACCGCCATAAACCATCCTCTCAATCTCACAAAAGAGCAGCTGTCTGAAATCACCGTGTAAGTAGAAGATCCGTCATTCCCGTGATGAAGCTACCCGTGATGGTTAGATGGATGACATGTTTTTTTTTACTGCAGCTTGAACACGTCGGTGGATGCGGTGGTGGCCATCTGCGTCATCTTCGCCATGTCTTTCGTCCCGGCTAGCTTTGTCCTCTATCTCATCCAGGAGAGGGTCACCCAGGCCAAACATTTGCAGTTTGTGAGTGGAGTCAACCCCTGCGTCTACTGGATGGCCAACTTCGTCTGGGACATGGTACCCATCAGCTTTGGGAAGTTACTCATGATGTCACCTGGACCGTAAATAGCAACAGGTTATTTTTGGCATTGCAGGTAAATTACTCCATCAGTGCGCTGATGGTGGTGCAAATCTTCATCTTTTTCGATAAGAAGTGCTACACATCGCCAAGCAACCTTCAGCCACTCGTTGCATTGCTTATGCTTTATGGGTAAAGTATGGAATGATTGACATCATAATAAATACACGACATAGCCAGTAGAACCCAAGCTACCCAACCCAAAGTCCGGTAACAGGAATTAGTCCTGCTGTCTCTGCCAGCTGGTCCGTCACGCCCATGATGTACCCCGTGTCCTACGTATTCAACGTGCCCAGCACGGCTTACGTGTCTCTGTCGTGCATCAACCTCTTCATCGGCATCAACAGCAGCGCCGTCACCTTCATCCTAGACCTTTTTGAAGGCACCACAGTGAGAATGAAGCCGCCCGGTTCTATTAAGTTCCATGTTGCATACCTTCTAGCACTTTGACTCTATTTTGGTTTAATTTAATCAAGGCTCTGTACAAAATCAACCAGCTGCTGAAGACGGTGCTGCTCATCTTCCCCCACTACTGCCTGGGCAGGGGCCTCATCGACATGGCCATCAACCAGGCTGTGACCGATGTCTTCACTCGCTTTGGTAATAGCCTTCTGGAAATATACGTGCTTTTTATTGAGATTATTTTTAGATTAGATTTATTTCTGGTTCGTGTCCCTGACTTCCAGGTGAGGATCACAGTCCAGACCCTTACGACTGGGACTTCATCGGAAAGAACCTGTTCTGCATGGCGGTCGAAGGATTCGTATATTTCATCCTCAATATTTTATGCCAGTATCGCTTCTTCCTGGATCACTGGTGAGCTCACTCATTTTTTTTTTTCACAAAGCATAAAGAGTGATGATGTTCTGCCGTCTACATTTACGTCGTCAGGATACCAGACCGCCCAAACCCGTCTATCCTGGATGAGGATTTGGACGTAGCAGAGGAAAGACAGCGGGTTTACAAAAGTATAAAAACAAACGATATTTTACACGTACGAGATCTATGTAAGGTGAGATGCTTTCACCGGTAATGCAGGATAGATTTAATTGTGTACTTTATTTTGAAATCCATAATTGTCGTGTTTGTCAGATATACACAGGAACCATCACTCCTGCCGTGGATCAGATCTGCATCGGAGTTTCGCCGGGAGAGGTTGGCAAAGTCGGACATGAAGTACAAATGATGTTATTGATGCCGTATATCGTTTGTATTTTTGCAGTGTTTTGGTCTGCTGGGGGTCAACGGCGCCGGGAAGACCACCACGTTTAAGATGTTAACTGGAGACATTGATGTCACCTCGGGGGACGCCTCCGTGACCGGGCACAGGTCTGTCGTATCCTTTGGCCTTTACTCGCAACGAATGTATGCTAACATGTGTTTTGTAATTCAGCATTTTGACCAACATCCTGGACGTCCACCAAAACATGGGCTACTGCCCCCAGTTTGACGCCATCGATGAACTTCTGACAGGAAGAGAACACCTCCACCTCTACGCTCGCCTGCGGGGGGTCCCTGAGGCTGAGATCAGCAGGGTGAGAAGGAGCGAAACGACGGTGTCTTCCAGACTATAATAGTTTGTTTCCTGCTGCTTGCTACTTAGCCTGCTGAGATTAAACCACAGTCTTTGGTTGGTGTCATTAATTACTTCCACAATTTAACAAAATTAACAAAACAGCAATCATTTATTAATTAGTTTTTTGGAAAGACTGATCAAGTGAAGCTGCAAAATTTGAGGCCCGAAGTGGTGCGGAACGACTGTGTATGCCGCTCCTGCCGTTCGGTGATGTGGAATGAGATCGGGAACTCGTCGTGTACGAGTCCACTTCGAGCTACGAATAACGTGACGCACGTGTGCCACGCTTGAAACGTGTGTGTGCACACTGCCAGGCTGACGGATGAGTGTCGGCATGTCGTCTGCTCTCCGGGATGCCGTGGGCACAGAGGAAGGAGTCGGCTGTATCAGCGGATGCAGCTGGGGGGGCCTAGCGGAGGCGGGCAAACCTGCGTTTCATTCAGGTTTTCAGTTAACGTGATCGGTATCGGCAGAATAAAACCTGATGGGAACCATCCATCCATTTTCCTCCACTTATCCGGGTCCGGGTCGCGGGGGCAGCAGTCTTCCCGGTCCCCGGCCACCTCCTCCAGCTCCACCGGGAGGACACCAAGACATTCCCAGGACAGCTGTGAGACATAATCCCTCCAGCGTGTCCTTGGTCTGCCCCGGGGCCTTTTCCCGGCTGGGCATGCCCGGAACACCTCACCCGGGAGGCATCCAGACTAGATGCCCAAGCCACCTCATCTGACTCCTCTCGATGTGAAGGAGAGCTCTACTCTGAGCCCCGCCCGGATGGGAACATCTCCCCAAAATACTCCAAGGTGCACCCAAATGTGTGACCTTGATGGACCTTGTGTTTCTCTACAGATTGCAGAGTGGGCCATCCAAAAGCTGGGTCTCTCCGAGTATGCGGGTCAAAGTGCGGGCACCTACAGCGGAGGGAACCGCAGGAAGCTCTCAACAGCGATCGCCATGATCGGCTGTCCTGCTTTGGTGCTGCTGGTGAGCCACAAAGACGCGCTGAAGGTCACGCCAAGGTCCGCAAGTAAAGACGTTTTTTTCTGTGAAACGATTAGGATGAGCCCACCACAGGCATGGACCCGCTGTCCAGGCGCTTCCTGTGGAGCTCCATCGTGAGCGTGATTCAGGGCAGAAGAGCTGTGGTTCTCACCTCGCACAGGTAAATAAGGTCCAAGGGCTCATCTCTAAATATCCGTGGTGCCCACCGAATGATTGTCGCTTCACAGCATGGAGGAATGCGAGGCGCTGTGCACGCGCTTGGCCATCATGGTGAACGGGTCCTTCAAGTGTCTTGGGACCATTCAGCAACTCAAATACAAGTTGGTGGCTTCAAAATGGGAAATAGCTATGGCCCCTGCACGGCTCCAGTGTTGCATAATTCCAATTGCACATGACTTACAGACACGGTATTGGAAGATATTCCAGTACGCATTTATTCTTCCAATATGAACCCAGGTTTGGTGATGGCTACGTGGTCACCATGAAGATCAGGGCCTCCAAGGCGGGCTGCGCCCCCGATCTGAACCCGGCCGAGGCCTTCATGGAGAGCACGTTCCCCGGCTGCATCCAGAGAGAAAAACACCACAACACCCTGCAGTACAAAATCGCCTCCTCGTCCCTGGCCAGGATCTTCCAGATGGTCCTGGCCAACAAAGACAAGCTCAACATCGAGGACTACTCGGTGTCTCAGAGCACTCTGGATCAGGTAAAGAAGGTCTGACGAGGAAAATAAATCGGCTTTTCTCACAGAGCTTGCTTGTGTGTGCCATCTTGAAGGTGTTTGTGAATTTTGCCAAACAACAATCAAGAGAAGACGACGCCATTGTTTTGCATCCGAAAGCGGCAGGGGCACGGCAAGGCGGTCACGGAACCCCCGCCGAGGGAGCAAGGAAGTAAACATTTCTTTCAGCACGCTGAGCTAGATGAGAAGATGCAGTTTGAACCCTTGAAGCGCACCTTAAACCTTGCCATGCGGCGATAGCGTGCACGTGGAGCCTGAACGACTGCGCCGGCCTGCAGTGATTGTTTTTCGACGTGCCTGCACTTAGCTGCCACTTGGGCTCACTAGGGGGGCGGGACAAGGACCACGACTGATGTCAGTGGGTGGGAGCTTTTACTTCACATGCCAAGCAGTTTTATGCCTTTTTTTAGTTCCAGAAACTTTATTTATGCAGCGTTCATTGCAGCTTTTTTTACTCTGAGGTTGGCAGCCTGCAACAGCTAATTGTTTTTGTCCTGATTCGGACTTTGGTAACATGAAGCATGATTGTGATGTTGCGGTAACACAAATAAAAGATATTTCCTACTGGACTATATGGTACATTCAGCCTTATGATTTGAAATACACGAATGGGGCTCCACCTAATGGAAAGAAAGCCATGAAATGACCTCCTAATGACCTCCTTTCACTCAGAATAAAAAAGATTCAAAGTGGCTTCCTATTGTGCAGTCGGGTATATGAAGCCTTTGGCGCCCTCCTGTGGTCAGTAATGGTAAATCAGCCCGGCAATGACACTAGCAATGTTTGCAAGGGAAGACTAAAATGCATCTAGCTAACGAATACAACTTCCAACTATCAGAAAATGAACAACAAATATAAATACGCACACCAGAAAAGCGTATATATATGAAGAATCGCAACTTGAATGATTTTTCAAAGACATAAATGACTAAACGTACCTCAAAGAAGGTGCTCCGGCTGCCATCTGCTGGAAAAAGTCGGTACTGCATCTACTGTGAGCTGGAGGAGTTTCCTGTCAATGGTGAAAATATGAATGCATTCAGGTGAAAATGAAATGTATTAAACAGTCATTTAATTCAATTGGTCATGACATAAATACATACACAATGTATTTTAAAAAACAAAATATTTAAAAAAATAAATAAATACAATTTTAATAGTAGTAATAATAATAATAAAATATTTAAATACAAATAAATCATAAATACATATATGTATAAAATATTATGGCTAATACAGGTGTATTACAGTGTCATTTAATCATGTAATTTTTATAAATTACATTTACTTGATTCACTGTAATTTAAATAATTGTATAATTGTTCACCAATTGACATAGTATATTACATTGATTCAGCTGAACAAGTAATTCTAATAAAAACAATTAAATAATTAAAAAGATCAGTTGAATATTGGTTATAGTAGAAATGAATCCACACTAATACAAATGAAAATTATTTTTACAACTCAATGAATAAATAATAATAATAATATATTTATATTTTTAAATAAACCCTAAATAAAATGAAAATTAAATTTAATCCCATTTCTACGGTGCAGGAAGATAGAAACTCCACAATTATTGTCATTATTTCTGTATTTAGCGTTTTTTCCTCAAGAGTAACGGTAGCGCCTCCTGCAGCAGACGAGCCTCGGCGGCTTCTTGTTTGTTTATTGCTTGAAATTGGATTTTTAATGACAAGTAGATTTGGCTTTTCACTGTGAGCTGTAAAAACGGCCGGCCATGCTTTCACCGCCACTTCACACGCGGCCTTAAAAAGCTCCCCAGCTGCACGCGCTAATAATTAGAAGACTTGAGTTTAATAGCTGTGTGACTGAGTGGCTGGTAAATCCAATTAAGCACCTGCGCCATGCCTTGCATAACCACAACCTCAATTATGGACCTTTTTCTCTTTTTTGGGACTGATAACAGAATCTGGAGGAACCGGCGGTGGGGCTTGAGGGTTCAAAGCTTGACCCCGGTTTGGATGAGGTGGTGGTCCTCCTGTGATGGGTTTGTTAACTGAAGGGATGCTGAGAAGAAGAGTGAAGAGGCTGCGAGTCAGGAGAAGGAAATAGAAATGACCTTCAGTTTGTAAATGGCAGAGCAAAAAGAAAAAAGCGGCTTTGGAAGGAAAAGGCTGCTGTTGAATGATGTTTGGAGCCGTGTAAAAGGTATTAAATAGTGCAGGAGGCGGCGTGAACGATAAGAAGCTCAAAGACATTCATGGACAATTCATGAGAATTGAAAGACTTTCACAAAAAAGGCGAGCAAATTCGTCTTTAGTCGAGAAAAAAAAAGTAATTGTACAAAGAGACGCTTTAAAGTGGCAAAAAAGCAGGGCTGCATTTCTTAGTAGATACTTGGTCCGTACCTTTAAAGTCTCTACAGCCTCCGTGTGAAGGCATCATCAGGAAATGACAGCTTTACCTTTGTTTCCTATCATTTTTCTTTTGGGGTGCAGCGTTTATTTATACCATATTTTTACTGTATACATTTTTTACAGAAATTATTTGAATGCTATATTTTGGTACAGCGTAAAAAACATTTTTACAATCCTCTAAACACACTTTTATAACATTATTAGAGCCCTTGAGACGTTAAATAACACCCCTATAGTCACCTTTACACTCCTATTTAACAATATAGTAGATATAATCTATTTGTGGCATAAATAAGACAATAATAAGACATCAATAAGACATAATATTGACACACACGTTGGCGTTGGGTGAATTCCTTCTTCCTGTTCTTTTTTTCTAAACTTCCTGCGGTGGCTATAGTCTCATCAATGTAACATTACTGCCCCCTGTGGCCATAAAAGAATACTGGAATCCTAAATTGACTCATCACGGTCGGACGTGGAAGCGACTAACCGTGAAAAAAGGGGGGTATTCTTCCATACTGTAAATGGCGGATGGAACCAAATGCTTTCCAAGGTTGCATCACAGCCGGAACCGAGGCGGGACGCTGCCTCCGTAAACGGCAAAAATTCCTTCCGGAAACACGGCAGCCACTTCCTGAGGATATACAGTAGCTGCAACGCGTTTCCGAGTTGCTCCATTGACGCAATCGAGAGTCACTGTTGCGGTTTTTAGAACTCGGCTTTTGTTTGATCTGGCTCCGTATTTAAACCATCTCCTCCTTTTCCGTGTTCTCGTTAGAAAAATCCATCCAGCGCCGTGTCGGATCACGATGCGAGTTGCTACCAATTTCATCATGTCGTCCCCGAAAAGTCAACAGGCAATTAGAGGCGGGGTCCTCGTTCATGCAAATATACATTAATAGCGATGACGAGGAGACGGCGTAGTTAGAATGTTAAACGTTAGCCATTTCCGAGGGACCGCCATCCATTTGGGAAAGGGCTTACTAGCGTATTAGTGTCTTGATTGCTGTTGTCAGCACAGCTAACTCCTTTGGGCCTGACAGTAAGACATCCCTGTTACATGGCCTGGGGCTGCTACGTGTGTGTGTGCCTCACATTTCCAATCCTCCATGGTTTATTTAGCAGCCGCACGGGCCCACGCTGTTGATGAAAGGACAACGGCGTCTCAGCGGGATGTCAGAGTTCATCACCGATGCTCCTTTCAGATTTGACACAGCGTCAAAAAGTTTGACGCGGGAGTGATGGCCAGGTGCTTTCTTATGAATATCAAAGCACACGGACTTATTATCTGCAGTGGCAGCACTCGGCCGAGGTGTGATGGTGAAGCAGGAAGAGGTGCTTCGACTTCAGCTGCGAAAGCCAAGGTTAGGATCCGAAACTTTTACACCGTTGATATCGTTCTTGTACTGTTGGGTTCGGCCTGGTAGCTCACTGCATCTTATTGGGATGCCTTCATGACACTCACACAACGAGGAGAAGATAGTCAACAGACACGCTATCGGCGTCACACAAGCTTAACTTTCACGTTCCAGAGGAAAGTAGAACCAATCTTGGACACTCCAAGTAACAAATGATGGGACAGTACTAGAAGGTACGTCCTCCCATCTCTGTCTTGATGATGGAACGGTTTGATCGAGGTGAGAAAAGTAAGACTCAATCAGAAACAAGAAATTTGAAATTACAGGGAAAATTTTAATTTTGTGGATGTGAAAAATTGTAACCTGAAATGTTTTCATCCTGGAATGGTTTTGAGAAATTTCATTTTGGGGACAAAAAAATTGGAAATTTTCACGCTTAAGGAATTTAGCAAACATGTCATGGCGGTTAGCCAGCGGCCCACACAGCTAGGAGACCCAAGTTCGATTCCACCCTCGGCCATTTCCGTGTGGAGTTTCCATGTTCTCCCCGTGCATGCGTGGCTTTTCTCCAGGTACTCCGGTTTCCTCCCACATTCCAAAAACATGCTATGTTAACTGGCGACCCCAAATTGCCCATAGGCGTAAATATCGGTGTGGGGTCCAGGTCCAGGGTGTACCCCGCCTTTCGCCCGAACACAGCTGGGATAGGCTCCAGCACCCCCACGACCCTCAAGAGGATAAGCAGCAGAAAATGAATGAATGAATGCCATGAAAGTAGAACTGTTGAACAACCTCGGTTCACAGAAAGACAATACAATAAGACAATAGAATTCTCCACTTTTGGGGGGGTCCCTAAACCCCCAAATTGTACATACATTGAAAAGCTGAAAAAAGCCACACATTCCTGCAGCTGTGTCTGGCCAATAAGAGAACATCACTTAGTAGTAGACGTTCTGCTTCTTCATGATGTGTTCAGGTACCAACTTTGACAAATGAACAACTTTATCCGTAGCGGTAATACAACTTTTATAAGTTGATGTATTTTTCTAGCCAACCACAAAGCCAGAGCTAGCCCGCTGTTTTCATACGCTAGTAAATGTGAGCGTGTCAGCGAGAGTGAAGCCTAGAAATATGCTATCAATTGAAAGGATACTTTTCATGCACGCCAAGCAGGAGAGAGACGCAGCATGGCCTGAAGGCAACGCTGGAGAATGATGGAAAAGGAGCTTTCTTATTATTCTCATGCTCCTATTGTGACAGGCTGGGCAGGGCAGCCTTTATGGGATTTATTAGCAAGGCTGAACGATAATTCCTGATGAAATACTCATGTATTCGGATGCACCGTTTCAACTGAATGTCACTTCACTGCTCAGTATTCCTTTACTACCAACATGCACTTATAGTATGTTCCTATTTAAAAATATATATTTGCTTTCATGTATTTGATTGTAATCATGCATGAGATCAACTAGTGTCATTCATCAGCAAAACAACATGAGCAGAAACAAAGAGCAACAACAAAGTACAGAAACTCTTAAGATATTACTTTAATTCTAAATTAAATTAAACTAAAATTAAACTTATGTATGTTTTTTTCTATCAAATTATTCATTTTTGGCCTCGTGCAATTTATAAACCAGAAAATACGATACTTTTCAAACATGTAAAATGGTCTTTTGGCAGTAGACAATATTTTCTAGTAGTATTTTTCTGATTTTAGTCCAACTTGGTTCAAAAAAAATATCCAATTCTTGTTGCCAATGAAAAAACAAAAGCACCCCAGCTGCATTATTATTCATATTAGCGTCTTTTGGACGATCTGGAACTACAAATGATGTCCATAAAAGTATTAAACATCTTATGAATACCAAGTGATTGATTAACAATCTGGTGTTTAATGAATAAGAAAATATGCAATATTAGCATTTAGTGTTGCTTCCCAACACTCCAGTGTTCATTATCAACACTCAGCAGCCCCCCCCCAACATCTGTTCTCCTATTTAGCATGATTACGCTGCTCAGTGTGGAAGCGCAAGGATGCGCTACGATGCACTCCTGGATTGTCAAGGACAGATGCCAGAATCCCGTATTGGCACGCCGACTGCTAATCCTTCTTCTGAAACCAAAGTCACAAAGTCGTGAAATACGCTCAGCCGTCTGTGAAAAATATGTTGAAAACTGTTTATGGCGGTTATGGGAAACGCAAATACTTTTACTGACTCGGGTTCTTATGAATCGCTCACTGAGGTACCATTGCAGAGTTGCAAGTTGCAGGCAAGAGACTACTTGAGTCTTCCATGAGCACCCGTGAGTCAAGTAACCAGTCTGTGAGTCAGTCAAACTCGAGTCTTCATCATCTCATCAGAGTCAGTGAAACTGGAGTTTTGTCCCACCCGCAAGTCAATGAAACCCAGGTCTTTGTCAAGCACCCATGAGTCGGTGAACTCGAGTCTTTCTTGGGCACCTCTGAATCAGAAACTGGAGTCTTTGTCGAACACCCGCGAATCAGTGAAACCCAGGTCTTTCTCAAGCACCCATGAGTCGGTGAACTCAAGTCTTTCTTGGGCACCTGGGCACCTCTGAATCAGAAACTGGAGTCTTTGTCAAACACTTGCAAATCAGGGAAACCCAGGTCTTTGTCAAGCACTCATGAGTCGGTGAACTCGAGTCATTCTTGGGCACCTCCTGCATCAGTCAAACTGGAGTCTTTGTCGATCACCCGCGAGTCAGGGAAGCTCAAGTCTTCCTGAGGCACCCAAGAATCAGTGAAACACAAGTCTTTGTCAGGTCTTTGTCAAGCACCCATGAGTCGGTGAACTCGAGTCTTTCCTGGGCACCTCTGAATCAGAAACTGGAGTCTTTGTCGAACACCCGCGAATCAGTGAAACCCAGGTCTTTCTCAAGCACCCATGAGTCGGTGAACTCAAGTCTTTCTTGGGCACCTGGGCACCTCTGAATCAGAAACTGGAGTCTTTGTCAAACACTTGCAAATCAGGGAAACCCAGGTCTTTGTCAAGCACTCATGAGTCGGTGAACTCGAGTCATTCTTGGGCACCTCCTGCATCAGTCAAACTGGAGTCTTTGTCGAACACCCGCGAGTCAGGGAAGCTCAAGTCTTCCTGAGGCACCCAAGAATCAGTCTTTGTCGAACACCCGCGAATCAGTGAAACCCAGGTCTTTCTCAAGCACCCATGAGTCGGTGAACTCAAGTCTTTCTTGGGCACCTGGGCACCTCTGAATCAGAAACTGGAGTCTTTGTCAAACACTTGCAAATCAGGGAAACCCAGGTCTTTGTCAAGCACTCATGAGTCGGTGAACTCGAGTCATTCTTGGGCACCTCCTGCATCAGTCAAACTGGAGTCTTCTTCGAGCCCCCGCGAGTCAGTGAACTCGAAAATCTATCCCCCACACTTTGTGAGTTTTTGTGATTGTGAGCGGCATCTCTACAAATAAAGTTGCATGGAATCAGCTCAGGTTCTCGAATGAAAAAATGTGAAGACTACCGTTTCATGGCAGTGATAACAGAAATAAGAGTTAACCCGGCGGGTATTTACTCGTAAAACCTGACACGGAGCTCAAGTGTGCACGGAATACCAAGTACAGGCAAATAAATATGGAGTCACATTTAATTAGCCAAGGAATTACTCATCCACCCGTTATTAGAAACACCCAAGGTCCCTCGTCACCTCGTTTTCTGTAGGAGACGTCTACGGAGATGCCCAGGCTGCTAAGCACGTGCCACACAAGAGTGGCACAGCTACTCTGACGAATGCAGCATCAACACGGACATGTTTGTGGGTATCATAATGCAAAGGGTATTATGAATGAAGTATTTAATTCCAGCACAACAAAAACAACCCTGAAAATCAGGATGTGAAGCAAAAGTAGCAAATACTGTACAATCAAGGACGCATCAAAAACAGGTAGTATACTTCTCAAGCTGGTACTTTTACACACAATAAATCAACACAGCAATCACAACACTTCTTGGTCGCACTCGGGAACGTTTGCTGGAGAAGAGGAGAAGAGGCGACCACGGCATGCCGTCTGCTATTTATGGGAGCTCCACCTGATTACCAATCAGGCACACCTGATGGCCAATCAGGATGCAGCTTGAATAAAACCACCAAACACCCACCTCCACCCCCACTATGTTCATGTTTTTCAACCTTTTTTGAGCCACGGCATGAGTTTTTACATTGTAAAAATCTTGCGGCACACCACTAACCAAAAATGTTACATAATGACACTCTGTATAGTTAATTACAATATCGTTTCTCTATTTATTTATATTCACTCAGTGGGACATTAGGGCATGTTTCGATGAACCAAAGCTGGAATAAAAGAAAGATTAAAAAACAAAAAGTGATATTGGATAATTCCGCGGAACAGTGGTTGAAAATCCCTCAATGGGACTTGGACTTTGCTTTGCATTAATATATCAGTAATTCATAGTGTACTGAAATCATAAAATATATAAAAATAAATCATTCAATATGAAATATTATATGTTCATGTCTAGTTGTATTTTTGTTGAAATATTTCCGTGAAATAAACGACCAGTTCCGCTGTGGTCTTGACGGAGGTCGACGACGTTTACAGACAAAGTGACAGCCTCCGTGTCAAATGTGGCAGAAATCAATGAAAGCCAAAGAGAAGAGTTACAGCAGAGAAAGCACATGACGCGAACTGTCAAATTTATTGATGTGCTGCGGCACGTAGCCAGGGGGAAAAACATCAGCTCTGAATGGGAAATATGTACGTAGACACTAATCAATATTTGCAGTGACAGTTTTTAAATTGGATTAAATATTGAGGGGAAAAATGACTACTTTCTATATGAGTGTTGTCTTTCGGGGAGGGTATTATGTTTGGTTTTGTCTGTTTGATGCTCATTTTCAGTTCTGCCGGCCCCAGCAGATTGGCTCCCTCCGTGTCAGCCAATCAGCTTCCAGCATGCCCTCAAGATCAGCACACCTGAGTCTCATCTGTGCAATCAGACGAAGTCTATTAAGTGGCCTGATTGGAGCTGGTCTGGGCTGCGCCATGTTGGGCTTTGTGTGTTCTTGCAAGCACCATTTCTTGTGTTGGGGGGCGGGGGGGCACTAAATGACTGTTGCTAAGTCGATGTGTGTTTCTTAATGCAATTTGACACCAGCGAGCGTGCCTCCACACTGTTTGAATGTGCAATCAATTCAAAGTTCCCAAAGCCACATGTGTTCTTGGGCTGGATCGATACCAATCAAGGTCCCAAAATGAAACATTTTTGAATTCAATGGAAGCTTTTTTTTGTTGTTGTGTTGTTCTTTCAAGTATTTGTGGTTGGCGGCCGCGAAATAAGAATCACAAATCAGCAGCACTTGCGCCTGAAGGCGTGCTTTCTGCCGCGTTTGATGGCTTTTACTGAAGGTACTTACCACAACACTTCAGACTGATTAAAGTGACTCTGCAGCCAGCAGAAAGACCCATCCAAAAGCCCGCTTCCTCTGGGAGAAGGTCTGTCAACACCGCCATCATAATTGCCACATTGCACAAGATGCAGCCTTTATTATTCCCATTCGCCATTATAGCCATTTTTTTTATTATGTGCTTGTTATGATTTATGATTCTTTTGTACTAGTAGTAGCTGTGGTGCTAGTAATAGTGTTGTTAGTCCTTATAGTAGTAGTCCATATATACACATATACATATATCAATAATTGGCATTTTTATGATATTATTTACTCTTATGATTGTCTTTTTCTATTTATTTTTTTGTAGTGGTAGTTTTAGTATTATTCCCTCTTATATTTATTATGCATATTTTTTCCTTTTTTGTTTACTACGATTATTATTATAATCAATTTTTGTGGTAGTCCCCATTATTTTTGTTATGTTTACTACGATTATTGACAATATGAAGATGTGTTCGGAAAAAGTGAAAATACAAAACTCGAAAAACTCAAGTCATAAGTCGAAAAATATGACAAAAATGTGTAAAAACCACAAAACAGCAGAATATAAACAGAGTACGTTGCGCAGTTTTATTAAAAAAAACACCCGTTGAAACAGAATGCGGTAATAATATTTAGAGTATATTGCAGCAAGTACGCTGATGTGCAATGAACGCAAGCACGGTAGTAGACACTAAAAATATCACTGCAGTCAAAGTGCACAGTAGACCCGCATGCAAAAGCGACAGTGATGCCATCGACCGGTGTAAAAATGTGCAAGATGTTCTCCAGGAAGGAATCCATCGGTGTCCATGCGCCATTCAGTCAAAACAACACGATTAGCCATTTTGGACAAAACAACGAGCATCATCACAAATGTTGACAAAAGTTTAAGAGCCGTCGTCTGTTTCGATGACATGGAACAAGGTGACGTTGAATACGACCTGGTGTCCGTTATTCCAGGCGTACAGCGCTCTCTCTCGGGCGTTGTAGTCCAGCATGGAGATGTGGAAGTACTGGTTGAGGAAAGGAATGTCGATGTATTCATACGTTGACGTCTTTGTGGAGTAGGCGTAATAAACCTTTGCTCCGGACAGGTGAGAGTTGGTGATGTAGAGAGTCCCACAGATCATGAACGACTCCCCCGCGTTCCTTTTGGAGTATTCCGTGTTCCAAGTCTTCAGGACCTGCAGGTTGTTGGGATCGATTTGGGAAATGACAACATTCCCGGCATTTTGGTTGGTGGCATACGCGACCCACAGTCCCAGCTCGTCCGCCATGACGTCGATGTCGGAGTAGCCGCCCCACGTGTACGGGTACATGTTGTGGAAGCCTGCGAATTCCAAAGCTCTCTGGGCCAGAACCGTGCCGGTCTCAAAGCTGTACTTGACGATGATGTTGCTCTGGTACTTGTTGTAGTAAAGGGAGCCGTTGTAGACGACGTGATTGGTCCCTTCCCATTTGAACGGAAGGCTGTAGGTGCGAGCCACCACTCCTGCCGTGAAGTCCTCCATGGTTTTGAACTCTCGGACGATCTTGCTGTTGGTGTAACCGTCCATGTACCAAACCTACAGGTGGGATGGGTGGAAGTATGAATGGGGACGGGTTCCATGGGTCGGTTCAGTGGATGGATGGGTGGAATTGGTAATCCCGTGAGTAAAACCAAGGCGCCAAAGCAGTGACATCAGAAGAAAAGCAAGTTTGAGGGAGATAATACAAAGTTAAGGGCTAAGGATTCAGTGACGCTGGATTTACACCACATGGTTCAAGTGACAAATGGACGCCACTTTTAGATGATAAATGGACGGATTGGTTTTCCATTCAACCGTGTACGGAAACAGGCAAAATACTTGAAATGAAAACCAAATCATAAAAAAACTGTGACCTTTTGAACACCAAAAGTGACTGTATGCACTAAATCTGAATCGGGTTGAATCCAGTTGCTTTCACTTGTGCTTCAGATATATGAACACCATACAAAGAAAGCCAACATCTAACAAAATGAATTGAAAGAGAAATCTCCACTCACTCTGTTGTGTCTTGTTGATGCGAGCGAGTCGGTCATCCATGCCCCAAACCGAGTCCCGGAGATCTTAATGGTCACGGGTCCGCTGATTTTCATTAATTTTCCGCATGCTGTTAATAAAGAAATGCAGCAGTGGAATAAACATGCTGGGACTGGGGAATGGGGGGTGCTATTAACTTAGCTTTTAGCCCATCATTTGTTGGTGTCTGTTTGTAGCAGTGCCCTGGCTAGCGACTGTAAATACCAATTATTGTTATATTATAGTCATCCTTTTGCTTTATTGAGCAGAATTACTTTTAATAGCCTCACTCAGACTATGAAACATTTACCCTTTGAAAGCGAAAAGAGGCCAACGGTTCAGTGTAATGAACCCATTTTTAAAAATGTATTTATCACGATGCCTGTTTGAATCCAGATCACCAAAATAAGAGACGATGATCGCTAATGGGGTCCCTGCAATCAGCGCTGACTTACTCAGTTTTCCCATGCAGCTTCGGAGCCTGTTATCCAGTCGCAGTACCCGCTGATAGAGTTTGTCATAGTCGTAGGCGCCCATTTCCTCCTGGATGCTCGTCAACACCGATGACAGGTTCCTGATCTCCTCCTTGAAGTGGGAGACGAGGGCGGCATCCATCTTGTACTGCTCCAGCACGGGGATCAATGGCTTCAGCTGCTCCATCTTGTCTTTAAGCTCCTAATGTGACAGCAACAGAAATGAATGTGCCACATTCTCTGAACCTGCTGACTGAAAACCTGACCAGGGTGATGGGAAACTGCATATTTAAAAGTTGATCAGCGCTCTCCTAACTCTCCTGGTTTGTGCAGCGTCGAGAGAATATGGACATATTCTCTATGCACAGTCAGTGATAACAGCAGTGATGACTGGACACCATGATTTGTGGATGGTGTCATTTTGTGGTCGAATCATCTGGACCACAGCTATAGCCTAGCTGCAGGGGTGGGCAAACTACGGCCCGGGGGCCACATCCGGCCCGCCAAGTGCTTGAATACGGCCCACCTGTTCTTTCCAAAGTATTTCATTTAAACTCAACATACAACCTGGCATCATGGCTTGAGCCAACCTTTTGATGGTTGAAGTAGCTGGTTTATCAATTTCCTTATTTGATGTGGTCTGTTGTTTACAAAATGCTCCTAAAAAAAAGGGACACAAGCACTTAATAATAATAATAAATATAAAAAATATATATTTTCCAATAATAAATAAATAATAATTATATTAATAATACAATCAATATAATATTATTAATTAGTGCCATTAATAATATTAATTAATAATAAATAATAAATATTAATGTTAATAATAATAGTACTAAATAAAAATAATTATTAAATAACAATAATAATAATTATTATAATACATTTAATTTATAACACACTTTATATCAAATAAATAATCTCAAAGTGCACATATAGCAGATTGCATGACACTTTTACATGTAAAACGTGTGTGAAATATACGTGTAAAAATTGACCGTTACATGTAAAATATTATATAGTCTGGCTCCCCCCGTCAATGTTGTTAAATCAATGCGGCCCACAAGTCAAAAAGTTTGCCCACCCCTGGCCTAGCTTCTTGTTCAGTTCCTGGTGCGTTACAAACAAAACAGAAGGCATTCAAAAAGCATCCAACACTAATTAACATGCGTGATAGCCATGGACACAAGAGATATTATTATAGTTATTGAATTTCCAAAGTTCCTGCACTTTGTGGAGCAGAAATTGTGTGGGTAAATATGAAAGGAGATCTTGACATTAACCCAACAAGTGTTAAAATAGAATAGAATCTTTGGCCAGTTATCATAGTACTATCCCCTCGTACTTTCATTGTCTCGGATGTCACAGATGGGAAATGATGCTGCAAAGTAACAATGCATACCTGGAAGTTTCTGGCCATGACAGACTTCCTGTCGTCCTCAATTTGTCTGAATTTGGTCCTCAGGCCCTTCATCTGGTTCTCCATCTTCATCACATACTGCAAATCCCTCTGAGTTCGCAGGTTGAGCACCTCGATGGACTGAGACATGTTCTGCACCTAGAAGGCAGATTGTGTTCCTGGAGAAGAGTTCTAAACCATCGTCATCGTGCTCGCTCTACCTTCTCTAGGAGATGGCGGAGCTGCTTGCTCTTCGCATCTCTGGAGCACAGGCTTTGTTCCGGCGCCACAACGGTGCAGATGCAGCGGCCGTCCGCATCCTGGGCCGAGCTGTACACCTGCCAGCCCTCTCTCGGCCCGAGGGTCTGCAAGCACAAACACGACGTTAGTCATTTTAGTCTCATCTAATCTTGGGTGTCATCCTCCAGTTGTCCTCCTCTGCAATGGAAGCGAAATCACTGAAGATGTGCTAGTGGCCTGTATTAATCAGAGAGAAAGAGGACGTTGCACCACATGGAGAAGTGAGGGACGCCTCAATAATCCAGTCCCATTACCTCCACAGCCTGTTCTTTTCAATCATAGAGCAGGATTTATGCCAAGGCGACACCCCCTTGTTCCATGTGGGGGAGTGGCAGCCGTGCAGCAAGAGAACCCATGGAATCCGTAGAAAAATACGAATTACTTTCAGTCCTGTGGAATTGTTCCCAGGATGCAAATTGAGTGTCTAATCCCAACAACATTCTCCATGAACCACAAATCATTTTTCCCGCTCACTTTCGCCATTTGACTCACAATGCCACCAAATGAAAAATGGTATCATATCATTACATTTAACATTTTAATTTTAAATTACATTTTTAGCGTAAATGAAGCATTTTCATGCATTATGCTTCATTAGGCCATGTTTTTTTCCACAATATATTGATAGATCATTCTGTTTTGTGGCTGAATGTGGCCTATTTGTCAAAAATTATGTAAATGTAGGCAAATTCTTATGTACTTTTCTGACTAAATTGAGTATTTTTCATGCATACATGGCGACATGAGGTAAAAAATACAAACTTCAAGGCGTTCAGAGGATGCATTGTAATTATATGTAGCATTCTGTATTGTCACTAGGTGTCAGTAATGTTACGATAATGTTGGGAGAGACACACAAGCACCTTAACTACCGGAGCAGCACAATCAACTCCAACACGGCAACATGTTTACAGCAACACACACAAGCGCAAGTCTTATTTTCTCATTTGTTGACTATATTGGGTAATAGGAGTGTCAACGTGACTATAGGGGTGTTATTTCATTTCTAGGGGGCTCTAATGTTAAAAAACTGTATTTGGAATGGTTTCTATGCCCCGACTGACAATATTTGATTTAAAAATAAGGAATCCTACTTTGCACTGCACTTTACACCGTGCATGAACACTTTTCCCTCATAATCCCTGCAGCTGATTCTGTTCAATGTTCAATGGTGGTGGAAGACAAAGCGCATCATGCACATAAATACAATCCAGAGCTCAGGTGAGACTCGTATTTGGTTTCGGCAATCTTGTTTGATTCTCTGGACAGTGCTTCTCTGAACAACGAGGACATTTTGGTGCACGACTTAACCTTCTGACAAATCCCCAGAACGCTCACTAACGCGGCTGAACTTGGGAAGACGATTTCACAAAACGATGACGGTAGATTTCATCAGCATCTGCTATCGCGTGGCACACAAACCTACCTAGCGGATTCACACGCTTTCGCCATTCAACAGATGAATGGGGAAACACACCCCCACGGTGTTCTTATTAGGTCAGCTCATTAATTCTTCTTACAGTGTCGTTTGTGCTGCAGGCCGTGCCGTTCTGCAGGTTTTATGCCGCATCTTCAACAGTCAAACAAGAGCCCAGCTTCCACTTCCAGCAGCTCTCCGAGGTGGTCTGTCTTTGTTTGCTAGCAGTCAACACGCTACACAAAGGACGGGGGACGGCACGATGTGCTGACTGGATGCAAAGCGCCCTCCAGCATCTTGCAGCCAAGTAACTGCTGAGCTGGGTTTAACCTTTTCTAGGATAACATGCAATGAATGCCGCCGTCAACTTGTAATTTACCACACTTTTTGTCTTGGCTGATGCTTTTGTGAACATCCCATTGTCTGCACAAGTCTCTATTGTTGGGCGGCGGCAACAAGTCTCAAATGACTTTCCTGTTGGCAAGAACTCACAGAAGATATTTTCGACAAAAGCGTCCTCTAAAAATGGAGGAGGACTTAACATCCTCCTAAGTTGGACGAATACCTTCGCCACTTCCATGAACTGGACCGGGATATTTCAAGTCCAATTTTGTGATGTTTAAAGGGGGCCTTTGTATTGAGTTGTGGACACCTACAGAGCAGCTGCACACAATAACCCGCACACAAAGCCTTCTGGATCTTCCAGACTCTGCACCTCTTCCTGCCGTGTTTCCATGCACGTCCTGCCTCCCACCCAAACAATCTGCGATCTGTGACCGATCTGCTCGTACCAAATCCACACAAGCCCTCCCTAGGAGCTCCGGAAAGTTGGTATTGGCCCATGATCACAAAACAGTCCAGTGTGAAGGGCCGGGAATCAAACTCCAACCACTACTGCCTGATGCTTAAGATGCCTAAGCTAAACAAACATAGCGTTGCCCCACACCAGAATAAAGATATTTCCTGGTAGTATTCTACATTGGTCACTAGGTGTCACTAATGCTACATTGATGAGACGATAGCCCTTGCAGGAAGTACTGTACATAGACCAATGTAATGGTGGATATAGGGGTGTTATTTCATGCCTAGAGAGCTCTAACCGTGTTTAAAATCTGTATTTAGAAAGTTGTAAACAGGTTTTCTTTACTCCAGCTATAAAAATTCCATTTATAAATAGAACCCTACTTTGTGGAAATTCACTTCTCACCAGTTGAGAACCACTGTAGACACCCATGGACAATTAGTCTCCAATTAACATGTTGGTGGGATGAAGACAACCCAGCCACAGAGGTCCACACAGATGTGAACCCAGAGACCTCCTGGCTGTGAGGCAGACATCCCAACCACCAGGTGAGAGACGAACTCACTGACACAGACAAGATGGAGACCGGAGCAGATGCTGTCCATCCACTCATCCATCCGCCTGTCCAAACAAGCCGCGGTGGTCGAATGTGCTCTACCCTTATTGATGATTGCTCAACCTAAGGGGGGAGACACTTCAGCAGCACTTCAGCTCTAATGGCAGCAGAAGATGAACTCCAACGTGCAGCCCGTTCTGTAATCAGACAGAGGCAGGCAACCAGAGACAGCCGTGATGAATGGCAACGCCCTAAAGACGGTCGGCCATAGCAACGCGGCCATCAAACAGGTTGCGGTAATACGGTGACAAAGAGAACACTTGCAGTGTGGAGAACAAAAGATGGGATCCTTTCTCGCACGTGTGACTTTGATGAAAGCTGTGTGGGAAGATTAGTTTCTTAGAGGTGCGCCACACACTTGTCTTTGACCTCCGCCAACACAAAGCGTACTTCAGCTGACTCCGCCTTCTCTGAATGGAAGAACAGTACATGGAAATCATCTGGAACACGCTGACCATCCCAAGATGATGGCTCCCCGGACTTGAAAGCAGAATTCTGATGAACACCTGATGTGAGGAGCAAAAGAAAGCCTTTAGTCATGCATGGGACTTCTCCCAGAACATGTTATGCTTTTAGATCAGATAGGAAACTGGAGTGGATTCACTTCACTGCTTGAGGCGGGCGACTGCTTCATTAACTCGTCCCTCGTGGACGCACGCCTGAATAACAGACCGGGGAGTGTTCAACCAAATGTTTTTCCTTTAGAAAGTGTAAGATCCCACAGAGTCGTATTTGTCTAGCAAAGGGTGCTATTCCAACTTTGATAGCAACACTACATTGAAACTATTTCCGGATGTTTAAAACAGGTTTTTCTTAATTTTTATCAAGCTGCCGTGACTCAAACAATGAAAACCCCTCAGTCACGATTCCCCTGATTCTAAATTACAAATTTGCCATGACGTTGCGTGAATAAAATGACAAACAGCACTACTTCATGGATGTTCAGAAGGTCTAACACTCTGTTACAGTGTGCTTGAACGCCTCATGCCAACAGCGCCTACAGTGCAGGGAGTACAGTATGAAAGGGAGAGTTCATTGGTCACTGTGATATGAACAAATAAGTTTGGACATATTCCATAAATAATTAAAATCATGAAAGAAATTAAAATTGAAAATTAAATTAGAATGGAAAAATAAAATTTAAAAAATAAAAATACATTACAATTTTAATTTAAAATTGAAAAGTGAAGTGACACTGAATGTGGAATTGAAATTAAATTAATTGAAGTAAAACTAAAAATACATTAAAATTAAATTGGAATATATTATTTTAAATGAAAATACATGCAGATTAAAAATGTAATGTAAAATGTGAAAAAAATAAAAATGAATTAAATGAAAATGGAGCAATTTAGTCATTCAAATACAATGTAAATACTTCATTTTGTTTTATTGTCATCTTACTGTGGTGTATGTAAAGTGCAGCAGTAAGGGGGGGTCCTTGGTTTCAGGTCAAATAGGGGTACGGGACCGTGAAAGGTCTGGCAAAGACCACCCTGATTAAAAAAAAACACTTCATGCTGGTATTTACTTTCTCCACGTCCCTCGAGCATCTGATAGGAAACTCCAAATGACAGACTTTCTATTCCGTTCCACATCCAGACTGCTTCTTTATCCTCCTCTGTGGATGTGTCCTCCGGTGCACTGCCTAACGTGTGATCATACACAACACAAATTCCACTCGTTCATTCTCCTCATGATGTGTCATTAGCAGTCGCAGTGTCATCGAGGCCGACGCCAGGCTGACATGAAAATGAGCAACACCAAAGCTCCACTGGTGCTCCCACAACAGCACCAAAACAAGAACATGCGTTGCTTGCTAGCTCGCTGTGGACGGCAAAACATGTGATTAAGGCTAGCATTGAATCGACATGCCAGAAGTGGCGTAAATTGCTCAATTAAATCCTTCGAGGAGCAAAGCTGTGCATTTGCAAAAGGTCTGGCAGCCTGTGAGTGACAGCTTAATACTCGGCGGCTCAGTAATTCCATAAAAAGGTTTTCAAATTATCTTCAAACAATGAAGCAGAACGCTCTACTCTCTCGGGCAACACCAGCAATTAACATGCAGTTTGTGCACCAGTCGGGTTCCTCAATGGCAGCGGAATATTGATTGATTCCAACACAAATAAATGATAGAGTATGGAGAAACCCGCACCTAGCATGACTGATGACTTTTTCACCTTAGAAAAGGGGGAGAGAGTGGGTGCGTGATTCTCCAGCCAGCCTTGAAGTTTCAGCACTAGAGAGTGGACAGCTCCCCACCCACCACCCTGAGCAACATACTGATCCGTCTTCATTAGAACGGACCTTTGGAGGCCAGTCGCCATCAGTCAACTTTTTGTAGGGCTTGGGCCAAACACAAGTAAGACAAATACACGCAATTTCATAGACGTGATGAAGCTGTTGTGTAACCACAGCATGAAGTTTCCATCTGGCAGACCAAAGCAGTGGTGCTGTTGCTGGGGTGCCTGTTGTGCTGTTACTGCACTGGCAGGAGAAAAACTGCAAAATCCAACGTAAATGACTGAAAGCCATCTTAAGCAAAACTGGGGTGCTTTTGCGTGCTACAAACGGGTGGATAATACTAATTGATGGCTGATTTTATAGAATTGCAGCTGCATGAATGACTTCTGGCGGAAAAAGAATTGATTTCACAATGAATTGTAGCTTCATGATGGTTATTGCCACTTCTGTGCCATTATCAAAAGAAATATGAGGATGATTATGATTTCCCAGATTAGCTCAGGAGAAGTGAGAAAGTGATGAGAAATACAACTCACCATAGACGGGCACAAGCCAAAGATGCTGAGAGACAGGAAGGGGTGCAGGAGGCTCAACAGGAGCCGCATGCTGACTGGCTGCGGGCTTCGCTCCGAGCCGGAGACTACAACGTTGTTGAAGGTGCACAGCCTCGCGCGGCTCGCCTGGAGAGTCTACGCAGCTCTTGGAGCGTGGGGAGAGGCGCTCTGTTGGCGGATCAACGTCCACTCGCTCACCGGCATTACTCCCACCTCTCCTCCGTAGTCGGAGAGAGCGACTCGGACTAGTAGAGAGAGTGGAGAGAGTGGGGGGGGGGGGGGGCAACTGTGATGAGGGCTGCAGGGGAGGGAGTATCTATTTCTAATCTAACACCTCATCGGTGTCATATAAACGGTTTCTCCTTGTTTAATCAATTCCAGAAAATATTTGTCATAGTTAACCTGTATAAAAACAAGATCATGTTTTTAACATTACATAACACTCCTATGGTCACCTATTAGCCAACATAAGACAAAATAAGACAAGAAATTGGTGCTTATTTTCTGTTCTGTACTTCCTATTGTCTCTGCTTTCAATGCAACTTTACTGACACCCAGTGGCCAGCATAGAATACTACATATTATGTCTTTGAATGCCTTCAAGTAGGTAGTATTTTTATACTTGGATATCCTTGCCTTAGGTTACATTAACTTCTATATGATTATGAGCATCTTATTTTTACAGGGTTGGCACAGCTACAATTTTAAAAGGTAAAATAACACCAGTTATTAAATGCTGACTTGACAAAACGTTAAACTGAAATAAAAGTTTTTAAAGGAAAACAAACTAGTACTTATTTGAAAAAAAAAAAGACCACAATACAGACTTGATTTGTAAAATGACTATTCTTCAAAACAGGCAAACAATGATGGACAAAAATGCATGTCTTGACTTGATTGCTACAAAATTTATGAAATTCATGAACCTGAGACTGGCTGACGACATGCTCTTTGCAGTAACTCTTTGGTTCGATGAAGCTGAAGAAGCAGTCCCTTTCACAGGTGGATGGCAGATGTCGGTCAACTTGAACAGGAGACCCTTTTAATTCATGGCACAGGACATCTTCATAGTATCAAGTTCCTGGGAT
The DNA here is from genome assembly GCF_037039965.1 of Doryrhamphus excisus. Taxonomy (NCBI): domain Eukaryota; kingdom Metazoa; phylum Chordata; class Actinopteri; order Syngnathiformes; family Syngnathidae; genus Doryrhamphus; species Doryrhamphus excisus. Next base: position 1,732,555 of record NC_136361.1, read on the forward strand.
AAATAGACAAGAGTGAGGACAGGTCATCTTAGTTTAGTGACTAACAATCAAAACATTTCAAAAGTTCATAAAAAGCTTAAATACATAATCACATGGTTTTTATGAGTTATAAACTTCCTCAGTTTGACATATTTCTTTAAAAAAATTAATGCTGTTCTATCAAAATTAATATAAAAGTTAACAGTACTTTAAAATATGTCATCTCTGTTGCAATAATTGGGATTATTCAAATAACTGCCTCAAGAAACAAAATCTGGCTTGCTGCTCTATCAAGAAGCTTGTGATTTATGTCCCGCTTTGTAAAATACTGTCAATAAATAGGTCCATAAACTACTATTTTATCATACACCTGCACATACATTTGGGAGGACAAAGTGATCAACTCGTGCACGCACGTGACCATGCACTTCAGCCAAACGTGACCACTTTAGCTTCAGCCGTTCGTTTAATCAAGTTAATTTTTTACAGGCATGTGAACAGCACATTGTCTTACAATTGTTCATTTTTCCACCTACCAATAAACTTACTTTAACTGGTCTACTATGTGTTGTCTACGTGGTGTTTCACAATTTAGTTTTAGCTAAACTAGCTAAATTAGCCAATTGCTAACCAAAAGTTCATGCTAACCAGCCGACACAATGAGGCTAGGTGGCTAAGCTAAGTGAAGCTAATTTTAGCAACACTTACCGGTTCCGTCGGAATCTATAATCTATGAAATGCTGATAGGTCGTGCTCCCAGCAGTGGCAGTTGGTGCCTATAACGCATTTAGATTCAGCATATAAAACATATTTTAGGTTTGAAATACATTTGAACGCCTACCTGTGCAGCAAGTGTGTCTTCCTGTTGGCTATTTATAGGTTAAGGTGTGTCATGTGATCAAGGTGCATGGATTCCCTGATTGGGTGCACAGAATCACATGAGTCAACCCTCATGATTGAAATCACCTGGTTGCTGGGTGTTGTATATCAAAACATTCTATTTATATATATATGCACTTATAATTATATGAAAGGGTATTATTAAATAAGAATATATAGTATACAAGTATATATAATAAATTATATTATCAATTTCACTTGGGTTACATACATGATTGAAAAATGTCTAACCACTAAACATGAATAAATATAGCAGAAACTACATGTTACACTTTTGTTGATAAAGCAGACACCCATGTTGCTTTTCTACATGTTTATTTTTCAAAATGTGGCCCTCATGTGCCCCCCCCAACCAGCCCATGAATATAATGGGCTTTACAAATAATATTTCCATTCCAAGCCAGACTGCGTCATTTCTTATCTACCGACGTCAACCACATTTTTATCAGGAAGTCCCACAGGCAGTCTGTGTAGGGAGGGGGGACTCAGATTGTGTTTGTGGATGATCATATTTATCAGTTTTTACTTATTGATGAGATAATAAATAACAATATGTGTGAAAAAGGAGTCTTTATGCCGCTACTGTTGAGGTTACCCAATTTGTCCCAGACGGAAACATCAGCGAGGAATAAATAATCTTATCTGTTATCATGCAAGTCCATCTTCCACACAGTTTGGGGGCCCGAGCCGTACAAATAAAGAAATAAATATGTAGAAAAGTGTGTGTAATCGTTGTGCTCCATGCACCATTTCATATTCCATCACAGAATAAAGATACATCCAAGATACAAATAATGTCTTTTGCTTTTTCCCACTTATGATCCACTTTCCCCGTTCCACACGGATCAGTCATTCCCAACCAAGTTCTGCACTTTGGGTACCGTGAGAGATCTGTTTGTTTGTCTTGGGTTTAAAAAAAGAAACAACGATATCGAGTCTCTTATCTGATTTGTTTGCCAGCTGAGGACGGACTCCTAATGCTGACCTTTTAGCTTTTACAATAAACGGGAATTTTTGTCATTTTTGGTTCTGCCCAAACCTTATCGTTTGTGAAATACGAGACTTTTTCTCCACAAAAAAATGGAAGGTGATGTTTAGGTCAGAAATTCAGTGATGAGGTGCTATTATTGCATGTCAATGAAGCTGCGGCCACTGTCCACTAGCCTGAAGTGCTTGAGCACAGTCTCCCGGCCAAGTGCACTGCACTAAGTGCACTGACATCATATAAACATCATCATTATTCGTGCTAATGGGACAATGGAATAAGAGAAATGGCAGTACTACATCTCAGTTTGGGATTATAAGATGTTTTCTCCTTAATGTACTCATAATTATTAGCACAATTGCGGTGTATTTTCACATTTAAACGCTGATAATATCCACTTTACTTTATTGTTATTTAGACCACACACAGACGCATAATAAAGGTGATGATGTTGGGGTTGTTCCCAGTTCCCACCCGTTTAACGAGTGACTAGAGACTAGTTGCTTCTCCATTTCTACAAATGTAGTCAGTGTTTCCTATTCATCCTTTTTCAAATGACGGGCGATGTATGCTATAAGATCCATGAAACAGAATTTATTTCAAAGAAAAACAAAAAAAACGTCTTTTGCTACTTCAAAGACCTCCCCGCCTCTAAATCTTTTACTTCCTCCTCAGCCAAGCGTCCGTGCAGACGATACCGTGTCACAGGTCTGTTCCGAGTCTTAACCCAACTTGACTTGGACTTTTATCTCGCCCTTCATTGGTGGGGGGTCTCCGGAGGAGGAGAATAGTCAAGTCGGGAAAACCTAACCGAATGTTTCCCCTAACTTCAGGTCACAGTCGCCCTCAACGTTCTGCTGCTTCAGGACCTGGAAGAACTTGCTGTGATAAATGGAAGCAGGAATTCCGCTGAAGGAGACTGAAGTAAGGTCTGGTCATCTGTTGGTGACCTCCAGCTGATAGCAACTTGGGCTCTCCAGCAGGACAATGATCTAAACACACCAGCAAGTCCACCTCTGAATGGAGACTTGGAGTCACCTGACCTTAAAAGGCGCCTCCAGTGGGGTTGAATAACAATCCTGCAAAGACGAGTGGGCCAAAATTAAGGGACTCATTGCAAGTTATCACAAAGGCTTGATTGCAGTTGTTGCTGCTAAGGGTGGTCCAACCAGTTATTAGCTTAAGGGGGGGGGGGGGGGGGGCAATCACAGTCGTGTAGCTTTAATATCGTTTTATATAATTGTCATTTATCTTTCTGTTCATAAAACGCCACCAAATTGGGCATATTGGCGATTAATCATGATTTAATTTCCGGTAAACGATTAAACATTCAAAATTGTACAGCACAAATATTTGAATTAATTCCAAAGACAAAAAGCTGATTTGATTTGTATTTCCACGTGTGAAGAATGAAAGAAAAATATTGTAAGATGGAACTTTATTGGATTCAAAAGAGATGGAATTGCACCAGCCCAGACTCTTTAGTGGACATAACATATCCAAAAAATATAAAATATAAGGCGTGTACGACATTTACACAAACCACTGAGACATGTGCTTCACTGTTGTTTAGAATCCAGTTTTAATATTTAGTTGAACTATAAAAAGCAACATTCAAACATTTTCTCTTTAGTTACAAAAATGGGTCACCTAAAGGGCGTCTCATTGCATAATTTTTGGAACAGTGGATCTTGGCAAAATAACCCCCACCCAAAATATATCAAGTTAATTGCGTAACCGTACAGGTATATACAGGGTATAACATCCTTGCATCCTAAAAGGTTATCAAGAAAGTCTGAGGTATACAACCAAGATGAAAAGCCTGTCAGGGAAATAAAACAGAAAAAGAAAAAAACCACAACAATAGAATTAAATTAATGAAATGAATGCCAGGATGACAACATTAGTGGGGGTGGGGACGGGGGCGGGGGTGTCCACGTACGTGTTGGCGTGTCAATATATACAAAGGGAAACGTCTGAATGGGCAACGGAGGATGCTTTGGATGCTCACTTTATTTGCCTGCTGAAGAAAGTACACACAGCATTCCCAAACGGGAGCGGGAATAAAGGAGATGTGGTCGCACATGCAAGTTTTGAAAGCGGATCCAGAAATAACAGAAATGTACAAAATATTACACTTTTAGAATTAGCTTTCTTTTCTTAGCACCTCGATATTCCTTTTGTGTTTTTGAGCACCTTTGGGTTTGGTACAGCACCTTGAGAATCCAGAGAGGAGGTCCGGAGGTCCGTGTCCGCCTGAGTCCTGCTCCGCTTTCTAATGTCCTTCACCTTGTGTTGCCCCCTGCGTGGTCGGCGCCCTGCGGGGGCAACGTGTGTTCTTCCGGGTCGTGCATACATACATGGAAAGGACATGCGACGCCTTCTCATTCAAAACTTGCATGTGGCGTAGGAAATGTAGCTGGCGGGTGGGGAGGGGCGGGGCGGTGCAGGCGGGGCGAGGGACGTCTCAGCCGGACTGTCCCTGCTGACCCCCGTTAAGTCCGTTGTTTTGCTTTGTTTTGGTGTTTCTATTTAGCCAAGGAAGCAGACGGGCCCGACTTCGAAGCCGAACTTCTGATTGGGGTCCCCAAAGTCAGTCAACATGACATCGATGATTGGAACCTGATCGATTTTGGGAGTATTAATCTCCATCACAGTCTTTCCGTAGCCCTTCCTCGTCTGCAAGAGAGACACGGCAACTCGTTAAACACGACGACTCGTTTGGCTGGCAGCTTGCCGTTCCGATTGGATGGACTCCACCCCACAGGATGTTGAATTGGATGTACAGGAAGTAGAATAGAGCCAATAACGTTTAATGTCAATATTGAAAGTATTTCAATAATAAAAAAAAATAAATTATAATTAATAATTAAAAAATTACATTCATTTAATTAAATAAAATTATTTAATTAAATTCTTAAAATGAAAAAATACTGTACTTTTTGCTTCAATACTTTCACAAAATAGATTAAATTAAAAAGTAAAAAAAGCACATAAAAAAAAAACTACACAAATCCTGTCATTTCTAATGAAATATATTAATTTTTAAATGATCTTTTTTAGCATAATCATTCACTGCTTGACTGTCAAAATTTATCGTTTTTTGTTTTAATAAACAAAACGACTTCATTATTGGATTTATGGCTTCTATCAGCATCAGTACAGTAATTACAGTTCAACACTAATTAGATCCCATGGTGTCCATTAGAGGGCACTATACCGTACTACTACACCGTATGAAGAAATACGGTACCCCGAACGACCGGGTTCTTTTGGAGTGAAAGTTGGCCTTACCGCGCATCCGTCCGAGAGGGCCTTGATGTAGGGATTGTTGTCGTAGGACATCTCCTCGTCATTGGCCCCCAGGAACCGCAGCGACTTGTCGTAGCTGTCGCTGGTGGCGTCATGCCACGCCACGGACTGATGGCAGCTGTAGGTGAAGTTTTGCCGGGCCGAGGCCGTCAGTAGTCTGAGGAAGGTCATCTGCACCAGGTTGATGGCGTTGCCGTCTGAGTCGACGTAGGAAAGCTGCGGAGCAAAGTTCTCATATAAGACGTCTTTTAAATAGTCCCTAACTCGTCATCACTAGCATCTTTTGCTGAAAACACTTCAACAAAACGCTGGAATAACTCATGTAAATCTTGGATTTGATGAAACAACATTTATCCGTGCAACTCCAAGGTCATGTACAGCAGCGTCTACAAGAGCAACAAAAATGGAACAACTTTTAATAATAAAAACGCTGCATAGCATTTATATCCGACTCCTCGAAGAAAGTTTGTCCTCTATTCAGCCACAAGACACCAGCCTGATTGAGCAGGACACAAATTGTTTACGACAGGACGTTTTTATGTCTTCAAGGGCAAAATGAGGACTACGGTCGCGTTTTATTGCTGCAAAGTCTGAAGTGAGTTGCATTAAAGCGTGCGCCTGCATGGACGGACATTGAATTTTTGGAAAAATCCTGAATTGGACATGAATGGGATACTTACTATTTTACCACGCTTAAATTCGCTGAACCATGACCCTGGAACTTCTTTGGGCCATGAAGATATCCTGACCTGTGGAACAACAAAGCAAACAGACTGATTTTCATGGAGTAATATGCCAAAATATGCAAAAAATATGCCAAAATGGTCAATTTATATTTTAAAGTGCAGCCCCAGGCTTTTTTATATATATAACATTTAAGCATATCTACATGATGTACAAAATGTCCAATATGTAAATATGAAAATATGCAGCCCTCGATGGAGAAAAAGTTTGGACACCCCCGGGGTTATAGTTTTTGTTCCACTCCACTCTTCTCATTAGCATTTGAATGCCGCTTGCTTGTTGTTCTCGGTTGCACACGAGCGCTCAGCCCCGAAGCAACGGCAGCGCGGCGCCCCACTCTGCTAATGAGACGCGCGCCGCCTTGTTAATAATGTCACGGATATAAACGCAAACGCCACCTACCCCGTTGGATTTCTTATCTGGGTAGATGCAGGTTTCTCCTCCAGCGGTGAAGTTACAGTAGACTTTGAAGGAATCCCCTGAGCAACCTTGGTTGGGATCAATCCAGTATTCACCTGACGGAAATCAAAAACACTTCTTGGATACAACTGCAATAATTCACCATTAGAAATATGTTAACAGTGTTTATTCTGAAATAGATTGCCTTAAGTAGACGCTGTTAGCATGCTAATCTTAGCATTTTTAGCATGTTGACATTTTCATAGGTACACACTTTTTTTCTAATTTCAGGAATATTAACTTAAGTAGACACTTAATGCTATCATGTTAGCATTTTTATCATGCTAATATTAGCATAGTAGCATTTTTAGTAATTTTCACAGGGAAACATAGAAATATGTTAACAAATAGATGGTCTTAAGTAGACGCTGTTAGCATGCTAATGTTAGCATTTTTAGCATGTTGGCATTTTCATAGGTACACACTTTTTTTCTAATTTCAGGAATATTAACTTAAGTAGACACTTAATGCTATCATGTTAGCATTTTTATCATGCTAATATTAGCATAGTAGCATTTTTAGTAATTTTCACAGGGAAACACTCACAGGGAAACACATAGAAATATGTTAACAAATAGATGGTCTTAAGTAGACGCTGTTAGCATGCTAATGTTAGCATTTTCATAGGTACACACTTTTTTTCTAATTTCAGGAATATTAACTTAAGTAGACACTTAATGCTATCATGTTAGCATTTTTATCATGCTAATATTAGCATAGTAGCATTTTTAGTAATTTTCACAGGGAAACACTCACAGGGAAACACATAGAAATATGTTAACAAATAGATGGTCTTAAGTAGACGCTGTTAGCATGCTAATGTTAGCATTTTTAGCATGTTGGCATTTTCATAGGTACACACTTTGTTTTCTATTTTAATGAATATTAACTTAAGTAGACACTTTATACTATCATGCTACCATGTTAGCATGCTAATACAGCATAGTAGCAAATTTAGTCACTTTCACAGGTAGGTGTTTAACACCACCACACCATGCTAGGTATCATGCTAACGATAGCATGCTAGCATTATCTTATATGTAAGGCAAAAAGACAATTTCATACATATGCATTATTAAAAAAGCCAAAGTTCAAACAAAAAGCAGCAGTAATCAATATATATTTTTAAAACCCATAATTAAGTGAAGCTGCAAAATTGAAATAATAAATGTGAATATGTAATAATTTGAGAGTTGCTTACCATCAGGGAATTCCGGGTGGCAGAGCTGCAGGTCTTTGCATGTCCTGGCCGGGTTGTTTTGGGTCCCCATGGGGTATTTCATACGCTCGATGTCTTGTTTGAGGTTGTTCAGCGAGCCAAAGATGTCCTCCATGCCCTCGCCGTAGTCCATGAAAGTACCGGCGGCGTCGGACTGCATGTCGCTGGAGCGCTTGGTCTTCTTGGGGGAGTGGATGGGCAGAGGCTGGATGACCTCGCCGGGTGGGCCCTGTGGGGGGTTGGGGGGGTTACAATGCTGTGAATTGTTCCTGATGTGATGACGAAACACGACATCTCAGCTACGATCCTGTTTACTCACAGGAGGACCAGGAGGACCGATGGAACCCGTGTCTCCTTTTGCGCCAGCTGGACCCTGAGAGACACACGAACCCCGTGAACCAAAAGTGACACCACGTGATGTTTAAACCCAACCGTTTACTCACAGTCGAACCCTTAGCTCCCTTTGGTCCTTGAGGTCCCTGAATCAGACGAAACATTAGGTCAGGTTACCAAAGTCATGCGCTTGGTCGGAATCTGAATGATCCAATGAGTGAAAGGACTTACAGGTAGACCAGGGGGGCCGGGGGGACCGAGAGGACCCGATGATCCACTGAGACCCTTTGGTAAGATGAGATGGAGGCAGCCATGAACGATAAAAGCAGTGATGAGCGAATGGTACATTGAAACAATAGGAATGTTATGTTTTACTAATTGGGCTGTTGGATAAAACAATACTATACTATGCAGCAGTACCTCGCCACCTAGTACTCAGTACTATCAACTGTTTTGCGCCCTATTAGTAGAAATTAAATACATATTTACTTTATGAAATGAACTAAATTTACTCATATCTGTCTTGGTTTTTCGGCTTGTTTGATATCAGCTAGACAGAAACTACTTACGCTGTCTCCCTTGCCACCGGGCGAACCTTGGGGTCCAGGCAAACCTCGGTCTCCCTTCTCTCCTTGCTCCCCAGGTGGTCCTATCAAACCAATCAAACCCGGATGTCCCTGGAAAAAAAAAAAAGTCCAATAAAAGCAAAAGCTGGGATTGCTTTCTTTTAAAGGTATATCAAAAGTACACACCGGGGTGGTACTTTTTCATGACAACACATATATTGTCTCTATACGTACAGTATATACTGTCTGTATAAAAAGTAGTGTGAAGCACAGTGGTAATGGTATGCAAATGGCTACGGCCGATGCACGATTCCTCACACTGCTTTTAAACTGTAAGGCTATTATGTCGGCGTGTGGGAGGCAATTTTGATGGAGTAATGTGGGCGGTGGCGATATCCGAGGTGGTTACTTCACTAGCAAATTCCAGGCAACCAGGACATGATGTGAACTATCACAATATTTTATATATATATATTTTATAGCGCGCTTCATTTTGAGAGTACTGCATGTTGACACAAACAGTATGAGACTAAAACCTGGCAAATTCAAAGTTCAGGTACAAACCAACACTTAAAAACCTTGCACTCACCAAAATGTCAGTGATAACAATCATGATGACAGGACACCACATGATCATTTTATTCCTGGGGTGTCATGTGGCCCCATAACTATTGTATAGCCTAGCTTCTTGCTTTGCAGCTGCTACTGTATGTTCGTATGTTCTCATGCTAATTAACACGTGTGATGCAGGGGACACAAAAACAATTTCACAGTCGTAAAGACACAAAAACTAAGAGGACGTTGTAAAATTTTGAGTCAAACTGGGAATCTTTTACTCACCTTTTCCCCCTTGGAGCCTGGGTCACCTTTCAGACCAGGAAGTCCAGGAGGACCCTGAGTAAAAACATCAATGAAACGGTTAAAGGATGACTGGAAACCAGTTAAAGAAACAAGTCCACAGTACATGGCTTTAGGTTTTTGAAAGTGACGCTTACTAACCATGGGACCTGGTGGGCCATCTTGTCCTGCGGCACCGGGCAGTCCTTGTTCACCCTGTGAAAACCATTCATGACATGTACCCTATATCTCATTGACCGGCCAAATACTGCAAGTATTACATGCTGGCATGAGTGTACCTGTTACTACATGCTCACAGCATGGACATAAAACCATAAAACCATAAAACCTTGTTGGAGGATTTTAGGACTTACAACAGGGCCAGGGATTCCACGTAGACCCTCAGGACCAGGCTTCCCGGCAGGTCCCTGAGGCCCAACGGGTCCCGTTTTACCAGCCGGACCCTCTGATCCAGCCTCACCCTGTCGATGCGGAAACGAGAGGTCGCTGTAAATGTGGAACTTGCAATGGTGAAATCCAATAAATTACCTTGGCGCCCTTCTCTCCTTGTCGGCCTTCGGCACCAGCAGCTCCCGGGGGTCCCTGGAAGGACCGAGGATGGTTGTTAAGCATTTTTACACACAACTGGCATTATTATGTAACCGCCGTTTGTTGGCAAGTGTATTTATACACAGTCTAACCTTTCTAAAACATGATCTAGTTGGCATGCTTGGAATATGATAATTGTTTCATTGGACTTTGGAGGAATGGGAATTCCGCCTAGCAACAATTGTCCAGGGAAACATGTTGGTGTTGAACATCCCTGACCTTTTTAAAAAGAGTCCAACCGGGATAAAAATGAGCACACAATTAAAAATGTTTGATAATCCAGGGCCCTTAAACGACTTTAGTTGTTTCACAAACTATTTTTTTCCCGCCCAGTTGTGTTCGCACGCATCGAAAATAATTTCTCTCTCCAAAGTGCTCTCCACTCAGGTGGCCGGCCAAAGCCCTGGTGTTTATTGATCGAGGGCTGAAACTGAAGACCCCCCCCCCCATCCTGACCCCGTCCCTGCCTTGGAGCTTTTATCTGCGCGTGCTGAAGAGTCAGCTTCTTCATCCGCAGAAAAGACAATTCAGTTGCACTGCCATACACACTGTGACCTAGTTCACCGTGTGGGGGTGTTTATTTTTTTACCCAAGCAAGATTATTGTTAAAGTTATGTTACGTTAAGTTACAACCAACTTTGCAAGACTTTCATAGCCTCCGTTGACCTTTTAAGCACACAGCTGGCAGACTAAATACATATTGAAGAGCATAGCCAGGGTGGCAGAAATAGCACATTGCCGACCTTAGCATTGCTTGCAGGCCCATAACTACTATTTGGGATAATAGGATGGCCTGTGTCACATCGCTTGCAGGCCCATAAGTAGTAAGAGGGATAATAGGATGGCCTGTGTCACATTGCTTGCAGGCCCATAAGTAGTAAGAGGGATAATAGGATGGCCTGTGTCACATTGCTTGCAGGCCCATAAGTAGTAAGAGGGATAATAGGATGGCCTGTGTCACATTGCTTGCAGGCCCATAAGTAGTAAGAGGGATAATAGGATGGCCTGTGCTACATTGCTTGCAGGCCCATAAGTAGTATTAGGGATAATAGGATGGCCTGTGTCACATTGCTTGCAGGCCCATAAGTAGTGTTAGGGATAATATAAAATTGTTAGAAATTTCCCCACTGAGGGACGAATAAAGGCATATCTTAAATAGGATGGCCTGTGTCACATGGCTTGCAGGCCCATAATTAGCAAATCCAGCACCCTCTCTGGGATTATGTCACATGCAATTTAATGGCCCAATGAAAACAGGACATTTTCATCACTGATGTTTGGGCAACCTATCACCTAAAGACGCGATCAGAAACAAGCGGAGCTAAAATAACGACTGATGACAGATCTATCGTAACTTCATCAACATCGATATCATTTTGACGGCTCTCTAACAGTGCTGAAAACACACACAAGAACACGTGAACAGGAGCCAAATAAGACTGCGACCCCTCCGGAGACGACAAATTGCTGCTTTAAATCAGTGTTCTGCTCCTCTAACTGCAGCGCCGCTTGACCTTTCAAACACGGCCAACAATAAGAACAACCGAGATTGGAATGAAGGCTCACATGTGAAAAAGCGGCGTCGTTTAATTCAAATATCGAATTCAACATGGTTCCGCTTTGCAGTTTGATTAAAAAAAAAAACATTAACTTTGATCGCTATTTCAATGAGCTCATCAAAAAAGCATAGCAGCAAGTAAACAATCATGTTTGACACGAGTTTGGCCCGAACCCCAGACAGGCGGCACGGAATCGATAATGTGTCACGCTAGCGATGTCGCTCATTTTCACAAGGATTCACAGGGATTTAGAAACCCCACCTGGATCAATTTCTTGATAAGCAATTTTCCATTTCTTGCAGAGGAAAAAAAAAAAAAAAAAAAAAGATTCCAGCTTTCAAATTTCAATGCTCATATTTCCCAACAGGCTTTGGGGCGGCTTTCAACCTCCTCAAAGAGAGAAGCGGCGTTTTCTCCTTAAATCTTCAACTTTGTTACCAAGCACTTTATTTTTAATGAAAATGAATCTCCTGTGCTTAACTGCAAGCGTGACGAGACTGAGAGCCGACGCACGCTGCCATCATCCAATTCGTTTCGCCCAAAGAGTTTGCCCAGCCTGATCCTTCGGAGGACACCCCCGCTTTTTGTGGGTGAATGGAGATAAAGGGCTCGCCCATCCACGCCGCTGTCCTGCTAGCATGATGTTGACTATGTCTCACAGTGGGCCTGAGTGGGCCTCGGTGTCCTGCGGGTGGAACTGGAAGAGGTGGCCGGAGACTGGGAAGTATGGGCTTCCCTACTTAGACTGCTGCCCCCGTGACCCGGACCCGGATAAGTGGAATAAAATGGATGGATAGATTCAATACGACTATGTTGAAATTTGCTGAACTTGCAGTGTCGTGGAACTTTTAAATAACATTCATATTACATATATAACATTAATATTCATAATTTGCATTAATATGTAAATGTGCTGTGATCTATTCTATATGCAAAAAAGTATGACATGCAAACCTGGATTATTGCAGGACCATACACAAATCAGATCATTGCTTCACTTACTCTCTTGCCTGGAGGTCCAGGTGGACCAGCTTCCCCTGAAGGACCTGGAGGTCCCTGGATATAAGCAAAGAAAAGCCTCATTTTGAAGTACACATATACTCCAAGAAGTATCAAAAATGTACAGCAAAGAGAAAAACGGCCCAGTTGGTATATTTTATAATTATACTACGTGAATCATATTTATTATCAACTTACCGGCTGACCAGCCTCACCATCTTCTCCCTTCTCTCCTGGTTCTCCGTCTGTTCCCTGTAAAAATAAAAATACAAATTAGAGTAGAAGCTTATAAAATTAACCAATCCAAGAAATATGTGGTTAATATCACTCACAGCAACGCCTGGTTCTCCAGAAGGACCATTATCTCCAGGGAATCCAACAGGACCCTTTAGAAAAGAAACACAAACAGGACGCATGAGTGACAATATGTTGACAGTATTTAGTCTTTCCTTCATCAACACTTACGGGGTTACCCTTTGGACCGTCATCTCCAGGGGGTCCTTTGGCTCCAGCAGGTCCGGCAGCACCAGGGGGTCCCGCTTCTCCCTTCTCTCCTCTCTCACCTTTGGGTCCCTGTTATAGTTATAGAGTGGTAATAATAATAATGTAACCATAATAAAATCACTTCATTGTAAACAAATATGTTTTTATGTTGGTGTCAACAGACGTTTTATACATTAATAGTTAACTTACCCCAGTGCCTGGCTCTCCGGGCGGTCCCGGGTTGCCAGCCTCACCTTGTTCACCCTGCAGAAAGACACACACCGCATCCAACTGTGTAGGGAGCTCATACTTGTACTTTCATAACGAAATATCTCCCACAACAAAAGGAATTTGAACCTCGGTAACAAATGTACGAATGTAACAAACGCTTACCTTCTCTCCCACAGAACCCACAGGACCCACACCGCCTGGAGGACCTTGTGAACCCTGCAGCAAAAACGGACAAGTCCACCAGTTTGTATGGTATCGGTGTTGCCAGTTAAACCACTAAGCACCCATTAAATGCTATAAATGTCCAACATGTCTGTATTCATTTGAATTATACTGCACATACATCAGCGCCACTTGGACCCTGAGGACCTCTAGGACCGGGGGGACCAGGAGGACCCTGTGGAAAGAACACACATTTGGAAAGTAAAATAAAAATACTGCATTATACTGCAATCCTTAGTAGTTGTGCTTCTTACCATGGGGCCGACATCGCCGTTCTCTCCCTTCTCACCAGGGGGTCCCGGAAGACCCTGAGGATTTAAAACACACATAATCACATCAGAAGTTCATTATTGTACAAATGGCTTTAAAATGAATTATGATACAAAAACTACTCATATAAATACTAGCATACATTGACTGGATACGAACTACAAATAATGAGTAAACAGTTCTAACCTGCAGGCCGATGGGACCAGGTGGTCCAGGGAAACCTCTGGCTCCTTCATCTCCCTTCTGCCCAAACATACCCTGCTGACCCCTGGGACCAGGCTCTCCATCAGCTCCCTGGACATAGTAATATTTCACAAGTGAAATCAGGTTCATTGGATGAATCCAAGATGTGCAAATTGCATCAAAATATTAGACAGCGGCGGACATTTTGGCACCCCCGTCTCTTTCTATCAAGCACTGATTAATTGGAACTCCAAATGGGTTTTGTGAGCTCATTGAGCTTTGGATTTGAAAGACGGATGCACGTTGGTGTTCTCGGTGAAGACGGGTGAAGCCTTCAAAAAGCTATCTCAGATATTTCAGCTATCAGTTTCCACCGTGAGGAACATCATGTGGAGATGGAAGGACACCAACACAGTAATTCAGGCCAGGAGAAACCGAGAAGCGCGTCCTTCAGACAACCTGTAGACCATTTTAACTAGAACATCAACTTGCAGTTTGTTGAAACATTCAACCGAAAACACCCAATTTTTGACACACTCACATAGGCCAATCAGAGTTAGGTATTACTGATGGAAAAGTACTAGAAGAGGCAGACGCCAGGCTGATGAGAAGCCGTGCCAAGCGGGTATACTCACAGCAGGGCCTGGGGCACCAATGGGACCTTGAAGACCAGCTGGTCCAGGAGGACCCTAACAAAGACAAAAACTTAGTCATCAATGACATTTGTAGATGTGGATGTTAGGACCACAAAGCCCACCTGTTCTCCCTTATCAGCTTTGCTTCCTTTCTGGCCAGGTTCTCCAACCTCTCCCTGGGAAAGACCGTCAGAAATTAGTCAACATTGTCTTTTTATTTTTAGAATGGATAAAAAAACGGCCTGACTGACCTTATCACCATCCTCTCCAGGTGGACCTTGGGGTCCGGCTGGCCCGGGCAGGCCTACTGGACCCTGGACTCCATCACGTCCAGCTGGACCTTGTGGTCCTTTCTCTCCCTGAACACAGAAATGTTTGCTTGCATCAAGGACCAGAAAGAATGAAAACGGGGGAAAAAAACAATTAGTGTTCACCCATACTTACGGGTGCACCTTTCTCTCCAGCAGGACCTGGGGGACCTTGAGGACCAGGTCTACCAGACAGGCCAATTGGACCAGCTGAACCAGCAGGACCTCTCTCACCAGGAGAACCCTGCAGGAAGAGAGTAAGAAATTCTAAGTAACAAACAGGTATATTAGCACGTAACACTGATTTACGTGATGCGCCTGAATGCCTCATGTGAACTGTACTATAGTGCATAAAAAGGTTATAGGTGATAATCTGATGCAATTTGAGCACGGGTTAATTTCGTCATTGATGTGCATTTGTTTCAATAATCATTTCTAATTATGTTTAGGTGCAACAAGCAAACAAAACAAACAAGGTGTGAAAAAAACAAACAATTGTTTGTATTGTACAAAACAAACAAACAATAAAAATCACAGTTCACCTTAGCGTGTTCTAAATATGTTTTGGGTCACGAGACTGAAAACCTTGGGACGTACATCCAGTATCAGGCATCAAATGTTTACTGGCTGCTTTTTAGGAAGACTTGCCTTTTTTTTTAAATCACTCAAGCGAAGCAATGCAATGTTCACTTGAACGCCTTTAATACGACGGGAAATCCAATTCAAGATGTTTATTAACTTTGTTCCCAACAAAGGTGTGGGGGGGGAGGAAGTGTTGAAAAGCTAAATAAGTCATTCATTTCATGAAGCTGAACCTATCAAATCATTTCACTTCAGCAATTTCTCATTTAGGTGCGAGCCACACTTTACCCCCGTGGCGTTAAAATGAAGTCAATAAGCTTTGAAAATAGTTGCAATCATCACGTGGCTCTCAATGCAATGCCACTCCGTTATGCATATGATTTTCACATTCAAACAAATGTACTTACAGTACCTAGACACTATGTAGGCTTTACTGACTACGTTTTGTATTGATACATGCCAGAAGGCAGTGAATTTCTAATATAATATTCCTCAATTGTGATCATGATGACAAATGCCTCCATCATGCTTCTTCAGTGCCGTATGAGTTATAATTAAGGGTTCAATATTTTATAATATGTCAAAAACAAAACATTAGAGTACTTACAACAGGACCAGGTGGACCCTGGGGACCTTCTCCTCCCTTCAGACCAGCTGGACCCTGAAGATGAACAGGAAGAAATTGACGTTCATTTAAAACTGTGTGAAATTTCCTCGAGATGAAATATGAGGGCCGGGACTTCTTATTCTGTTTAGTTGGCGGCCATGAAAACGTGTTCTTACCGTGGCGCCAGGCAGACCTCGCTCTCCTGGGAAGCCTCTGAGGCCAGGAGGACCGTCCTTGCCGGATGAACCCTGGGGTCCGGGGTCTCCCTGAACACAGAAATGATCCGAAAGGATGACGCAAATTTGATTGATAAAGAAGTATTCAGTGTAAGATTGTCATTGATGGTGAATTGAAAAAAAGGACTGTCAATAGCTTTTTCTCAATTTTTTAAATTGAAAAAATTCCACGAGTAATTGGAAATTCTGCGAGTAATTGATACCACCATCAAAATTTTTACTTTTGTGTCTCACAGCAACAAGGGTGCCTTCAAAAAGCGACTAACAAGGTGCGATAGTTCAACACTTAAAGCGAAAAAAACATGAGCAATGAAGCGGGAAAAATGGCTTATTTTCAGAGAAAAAACTATAAATTAATATTTTTGGACCAAAAAAGCTGCACATTTGTGGGACCGTGAAAGCCGAATCACAACTGTGCGAGGATCTACTGCATATCATATTATTGCACATTCATGTTTTTGCATTATCAATAACCATGTAAAAAATATTGAAACTGGAGAGGATTTTGGTCTGTGCTCTCCAAGCGTCTCCCCAGCATACTAAAGCTTGGACCTGAGTGGGAAGGAGGCGAGAAAATGGGTCTGCGAGTAGCAAAGTGTTTAGAGTGATCTGACAGACGTGATTAGATTGTCTGCTTTAAGGGGAGAAGGCAAGAAAATGGAAGAAAGCAGAAGACTTGTGAGCGGAGGGATGGATGCAGGGGAGGTTCCATGTGACAGAAGAAATTCTCAAAAGTGTCTTAATGGGCGCTAAAAGGCCAGCCAGAGAATTAGTCATGTATGTTTGACAGCCATACAGTTAATATTAAAACATAGTAAAAGACAGCAGAGGTTCAATGACTAACATTATGTGGGACATTTGAGATCTATTCTTACTCATCACTAGAAATTAATTAACACTTACCTTCGCTCCCTCCTTGCCAGCAGCTCCAGGGAGACCCTGTTCTCCAGGTGGACCAGGGGGTCCAGGGTGTCCTCTCTCACCAACAGGACCAGTCTCTCCAGTGGGTCCCTACAAAAAAAAAAATCAGTGCAAGGCTTGAACGTGTCTTATTTTTAACATAAGCAGCCAAAAAGTAGCTAATTTTACATCAAGAAAATAATATGTCCATAAATGCATTTTTAACTATACAGACATCCCTATTATTAATCCAAGAAAGTGCATATTTAAGCAAAATGCATGTGCTTTTCTTTGCGTAGATAAAGCATACAAATAGCTAAATGAACAATATAACTCATTCAAAGATAATGTGATGATATGAACTATGAAAATATTCCATTTCTAAATAAAGAACGCTAATTTGTGGAAATTCACCTATCAATTAACCATGATAAAGAAGGGATTAATGTACTACACTTTTTACCTGGGGCCCAACAACACCTCCTGGGCCTGGTGGACCAGTTTTTCCTTGGAAACCCTGCAAGAAAAGACAGACGTGAATTTTGTTTGCATAAACGGCAGATGATAACAGCATGTGGCATTCAAACTATGGCGACATTTAATGTTTAGTCAACAAAATATGAATGAATATTGTCACAGTGCCGCCTATGTTAGTGTCTCACAGTATCACTTCATCTACTGTAGGTAGTCGCCATGGCATTGCGTAATCTCAGGAGCATGTCTGCTTCTTGACTCAAGAACAACTTGAATGTCAGAATAAAAGACACTCGGTTCTCCGGGGGTTTGGAGGGGGGGTTGGGGGGCGGAAGCTACTGAACAATTAGTTGTAAAAAAAAACTGCTGAATAAGTCACACAGATCGGTGGATGCAGTGATGTCGTCCCTAAGGATACGCTTTACCCTTCCTTACCCTTCATAGACACACTATATGGTTATGTTGGAATATTTGGAAATTCACGTTGCCAGTCTGTCACGACGTTTTTTTATTTACCGTTTTTGAAGATGATATTTCAATGTGGAGAAGGGGGTTAAACACCGTTTCCACCCGTCAGGCTCGCATTCAGGTTGGAAACCTGATGCGGTCGGGTGTTTAGCTCTGTCATTGTGATATAATACGTCTATCGATGTATTATTTAGCGGGAACACAAATCGATGAGCGACGTGACAGAGATAAACGCTCTTCATTTTTATTTGCACTTCCCGCAATGCAGTGTCTGCTAACAGAGTTACAGGCACACGTGAACATGTTTATTGCTGGTATCGATCCACGTATTGGATGCCTACGAGGCGCACCCTTTGGCCATAAATCTACGTCTGTTAACGCTGGAAGGAAAAGTGTTTTGTCTTTCGGGTGGCAGGAGGGAAAAGGACGCGGCCATGTGGAAACTTTTTGGAAGAATCCGTCAACCGAGGGTGCGCCGATGCATATCCAGCATGGAACAAATGCCTACCAGTCCGTGGACCTGATTCAAGAAACAATCAGGTTGAAGTGACAGGAATACAGATATATAAACAATGGACGTGTATGTTTTGGGGGTTTAAGGACCCCCTTAAATCAATAACGCTAATGTTCATGTTGTGGCCTAATAACACGATACATTTTTAGGTACTCACTGTCTCACCACGCTGGCCAGGATGTCCAGGCAGTCCGTCCTTTCCAGGCGGTCCCTATTAGAACCAAAAAAAAAAATTATTACCACGATCAGTAGTTTGGTAAACATATCGACTTAAAGTGCTTATCAATACTTACAGGTGGCCCCTTTGGTCCAGGGAAGCCCACTGGTCCCTGAGGTCCTTGAGGACCCTACAATAAATACATAGGACAGTCAGAACCGTACCAAAATCAAATACAGAAGGAAATCTAAGGAATTAAAGCGAACAAATGGAATATGTTGGAGACGCATAGTAATGCGTGATGCCTACGATGGCCTCGTGTTTAATCAGACTCATGGACTTACTCTCTCACCGGGCGGACCCGGAGGACCGTCGTTGCCTGCCGTACCCTGCAACACACAATCAGTCGCTTGGTCATTTGGAATCTTTGATCAACATCTACGTTTTCTGTACAAGAGTAATAATGAACGTACCTTGGGGCCTGGCTTTCCTGTCGGCCCTCTTGCTCCTCGAGCCCCACGAGGACCCTAAAGAAGAAAAACAGACTCTAACAAAACAATACATACCACTTTGTGCATAAACCATTAGAATTATGACCGCGACGCACCGTTGGACCCCTTTGACCTCTTGGACCAGCCTTGCCTGCAACACCCTACGAGAGAACCAGCACTGGTTATCTTATAATATGGATTATGATAATTATATAGAATAAGTATCAGTATATGGGCCACAGGGAATTTCTTACCCTGGCACCTTTCTCCCCATTGGCACCTGGGAAGCCGGGGAAACCACTCGAACCCTTTTCGAAAGGAAAATTAAATATACAATTTAGTTTTTTTCTTCAATATTTATGGTAGTCTTGTAAATTGTGCATTTGAGGTCATAGTAAACTCTTGTGATTTTTGTTTTGGGGGTTTAGGGACCCCCAAAAGGCGGGGAGCAACCAAGAAACCTGGAGTTCGTGTTTGTTTTGTGATGTTTGACACCAAATTTCACAACAAGAGACTTAAATGCACACGTTGCATTGGAAATATTAATAATCACATTTTTTAAATCATATTTTAGAGATGCCATTGGACGCCACTAACATACCTTAGGTCCTTGTCTTCCTGGATATCCTGGCAATCCTGGAACTCCCAGTTTGCCCTGAATCATATTCAAGTTAGCCAAGCAGAAGAAGAATTATTTTCCATAAAAATGTCCATAAAGCGCACCTTTTCTCCAGCAGGACCGAGGGGACCCGACTCTCCACTGGGGCCGGCTCTGCCCTTAGGACCCTCAGGACCATCCTCTCCACGGGGTCCGAGCATGCCAATCTCACCCTAATGTCCAATTAGGCCCGGATAAAAGTTAATATCGCCAGGATGTGTGAAGGAAACATGGAGGGATGACGTTTTCCTCACCCGGTCTCCTTTGATTCCCATGTCACCTTTGAAACCTGGGAAACCATCTTCACCCTACAACAACATACGCTTTTTTAGTTATTATTTCCACCTGCTGAGGATGAAATGCTGCCATCTGCTGGCCAGATTGTGAAGCACGTGTTTAATAACCCAATGCAAACCCATGCACAAAGCAAATGCTACCTAAAGTTTTGCATTAATAATAATAATTCATGTTGCAGAAAAAGGTTTAAGTCCGCGTCTGCTTGTGTCACCTGTCGTCCTTCATTCTCTTTGACGGATGCTGCAGCACATCCTTCCTACCACACACACTTGAGGTAAAGCCCATCCCTTATTCATGACAACCCCGGCCCCCAAGGCTTTGGATTTTTGCTTTAATAATTCAGAAACACACATGCATATCAGTTACTATGGAGACAACAGCATCACAGTCTGATCGTCTATTTCACACGGCGCGCTGGCGGCATCGATCTCCATCGAACGCCTCCGATATTTCAAAGACGGAGTCGCTTAGATTCTCACACGCACATACAAACAGAACAGGGAAAAAGGCAACACTTCAAACGCCCGGAGAGGAAGTGAATTGTTCTTTG
The DNA here is from genome assembly GCF_037039965.1 of Doryrhamphus excisus. Taxonomy (NCBI): domain Eukaryota; kingdom Metazoa; phylum Chordata; class Actinopteri; order Syngnathiformes; family Syngnathidae; genus Doryrhamphus; species Doryrhamphus excisus. The sequence continues at coordinate 1,753,322 of NC_136361.1, forward strand.
AAAGCAGGAGAACCCTGGAGCGTGACGGCTTCCACTGGTGGAGGTCAAGGTGTGACCTCTGTGGAGCTGCAGAGAATTCACAAGAACTGGTGGCACCTCAGACTTCCTTTGGTCTTCAAACCGTATCAGAGGAAGACACTAAGCACGAGATCCCGCCTCTAAGACAACTGAGGTTCCATAAATAACGACCAATGAGGTTGACAGAAACAGAGAAACGTGATTGACGAAGCATCGCTTACTTTCTCTCCCTTTGAACCTTTCAGTCCCCGGACGCCATCAGCACCCTGAAGGCCACAAAGCACATTCCGAATCAGAATCATATGCAAATACCAAGTAGAAGATGAACTCGGTTCCTGAAGGAACGTACCTTGACACCGCGAGGGCCGGGATAACCAATGGGACCCTGCGGACCCACCGGACCCTGGAAGAAGATGTAAAGTGTACTTATACTTATATTTGTAACATTATTATGGTATCGAAAGTCAAAGATTAGCTCCTACCTGGCCTCCTTTCTCACCGGCTGGACCCTCCTTCCCAGGATGACCCTGTTAAACACAAACGGCTTTAACCACAAGCGTAAACACGCCAACGGCGGTCCAACGGGTAAATGAGAAGATATGGCAAACAACGAGTCCATCCTTTTCTTTGCATGACTTTCAATGCAAATGAAAAGAACGTGCACGTTTAATACAAACATACTGCATGACACGAGTATGCGTGTATACTGCGAGGTGCGTGTAGTAGTATTATAGTCCGTATTTCTGCGTGGGAAATGCATCACCACGTACGGGTGGTCCATCCGCTCCGGGTAATCCAGGTAACCCGGACCTGCCCTGAGGTCCCTGCAGAAGAAAGAAAACCGCGGGTTAAAAAAAGGTTCACTATTGGTTCTAATGTAGAATTATGGGAGAATTATCCCTACGTACTTTTTCCCCAGGTGGTCCGATGGGGCCTTGGGGACCGGGGAGACCCTGTGACGTTACAACACACAAATACAAGTCAGTCTCGGTTGCTATGGCAACACACACAATAAACTGTGGAGTATGTGTTAAGATTGAGCCGGTGGAAGAATGTTAAGCTTGTGTGTGATGAATAAGCATCCTGTGCGCATGTTAAGCGATTGTAATAAAGTTTTATCCCGATTCTGGACTGTTTTGATGGCCTCTGCGTGTGTTTGTGTGTTGCGTGGCATTCGAGCACACTCCAGCTTGCTCCGACAGGTGTGGCACCCCCGCCGGAATTCCTCCAACATGAATAGGATGCTTTGAAACGTATCCACCCCTAAAACACCCCCCCCCTCCTTGCTCCGCCTTTCCCAAGATATCCGAGATAACCCACGTGTGTCTTCAGCCCCAATTAGTTTGGAATATTTGACGTGTGCGGCATTTTCAGGTGAATTGATGGCGATTGAAGGAGTTCACCTGAGTCCCTGAGATCCCCTGTTGACCCGGTGGTCCGGGTTCTCCTTGCGGTCCCTAGGAGGAATGAGGAATAGTCAAAACAAACACAAGTGTCACTCGGACTGTGCATGTTAGGATGTGGTTTCTGCCTAGCAACAAGATAAATACAGGCAAGAAGGCGGATTAAATGTAGAGATTATTTTTGTTGCGTTAGCCTATCAAGCTAACATATGACCTGAAAAGAATCCCATTATAGCAACATCTTTTTTTTCGTTATTCATTTGTTCCAAACGTTCTGACAAAAAAAACAAGGCCATTGTTTCCATGAACAAATAAAAAAAAATACAAATAGCTTTTTATACCAAAATATGTATTTTATTTTAAATGTTTACATAAATACTATTATTTTAAAAATATTTTTTTAATGTTTACATGAATACTAATATTTTAAAAATATTTTTAAAATGTTTACATGAATACAAATATTTTAAAAATATTTTTAAAATGTTTACATGAATACAAATATTTTTTAAATGTTTACATGAATACTAATATTTTTAAAATATTTACATAAATAAAAACATTTTGTTGCCTGTCTGTGATGGAAATGTCTTCATGCCATGAAAAAAGTGTTTTGATGTCATGGTTCCTTCTAGCGGGACTTTCCCAGCCGTGGATCATGCTTGAGTGCAACAATTACGTCCGTGTCATAACAAACGGTGAACAACACCTCCATCGCGTGGCAGAGACGTAAGCGAGGGGCTATTTGCTCCTTGGAGGCATACACATGACCTCCGACCTCACAGCTGTGAATCCTGCAGGAATGTGAACATCCTAAACCTGCAAAGTTCTACATCACACGAGAGGCACCGTACAGTATTCCTACAGCGCCTTACCATGTTTCCTTTGGGACCCGGAGGCCCGTCTACGCCAGCCACACCCTGTGCAGGACGACAAAGAACAAAGGTTTACGTCATCGCAATGACAGGAAGTGATGTATTCATGGCTGGTGTGGGAGCTGGTCGTACGTACAGGCGATCCGGGGGGGCCTGGGGAACCCCGAGGTCCCAATAAACCTCTTGGGCCCTGCGGGAAAATGACACACATGCACTCCTTGTTATCTGTAGTGGAACGGCACCCCCTTGTGGCTAAATAGGAGACTACAGATGGTGCACCCATTCCGTTCTGGATGAATGAACTCATCCAAAAGTCTCGTCTGCAGTCCTTACACTCTCGCCAGCCAAGCCTCTGGGCCCGATCTCGCCATCCTCGCCCTGTGGAGAGGAAAACCTTCATTATGTGTGAAATAGAGCAGGATGTTTGCTGTCATGGGGGGGGCAAGGTGGAACAATAGCGTCACCTGATCATGTGACTCAATATATCATCACCTGGCCAGCGTTCCTCTACGCTATGTGCAGTAAGTTGTTTAGGATGAGTCTTACAAAGTACTTACTCTCTGTCCATCCTCTCCAGGAGCCCCCTGGGGTCCCATTGGCCCTGGCTCGCCCTGGCAAAGACAAGGAGATGAAAATAATCAGCAGTTTTCACATAACAACTAATATGATCTTATCCTGCCGTATCAACATGTGGCTTTGTGATACTTTTCCATTTTAGCAACACCATGTCCTTTTATTGTTTATTGTTTTTATTGTCAAATATTTATTTCAAAGTATTTAAAAGTTTATAGACACTTTAACATGTTATTGGGTGGGATAGTGTCCCCAAACTTTTGAGTGTTGGTGTAAATAGGTGATGTGGTAAAAGCTGTTTGAGTGCAGGAATTCACTCAGCAGCATTTTTCATAAAAAACAAACAATGGGGTGCGATAAAAATGTTGATAGATTCATGCAGGTGCTTTTTTTGAACCCCCCCCACAGGTGTTCACTCATCACATTGGGATTGCAGGATGGTCTGCACTGATTCCCACATGATGACAACCACATTTAATTACTAAAAGCTTCAAAGTCACATATTGGGGAAAAAAATGTAAAAAAGACATAAATATAAACATTAATATATTATACATAACTGCAAAAAGGAATAAATGTTGAACGATATCAATAACTGCAGCCGCACTCACCCTGTGTCCTTTTTCACCGGGCAGTCCGGGAAGTCCATCAAAGCCTCGGTCCCCCTAGAAAACCCCCCAATGATGAGCTGGATGCCATTTGTACCAAAGCTAGTTCTCAATTGCTGCCATGTGTACCTTGCTGCCCGGCTCGCCCGGCATCCCGCGTGCACCGTCGGCTCCGGCCCGGCCCTGGAAACAGGACGGTGATCGGTCATTGAACGTTATGTTAGGCTGTTAGGATGCTAGGATGCTATCGCTACACACAAATCCATTCATTATCATTCATCATTCGTGGACATGTTTTTACTTTGACTTGTTCGTGACTTGCTCAGAGCTGCTTGATGTTTTTTAGTAACCAATTAAGTCAAGACGTTGACTGCATGTCGATGCTAATCAGGCCCTCTCATCCCCGCTCGATGACGGACTTATTTTGGCATTTTCAGACAGATTAACAAAGCAGCCATCGGTCCCTGGGGTGGAAGGCGTGCAGGGCTTTAAGCACGTATCAAACCATTGTTTGTTGGGTTGCTGGGTAATCCTCTCACAGTACAAACCACACACACACACACACACACACGCACGCGAGAGCAGGCCGGGGGGGTCACCGAGTTCACTCACCCTTTTACCAGGTTTGCCAGTTTGTCCTGGAGGCCCTTGAACGCCACGTGGACCCTGTAAATGCACGTCAGGAATATTCAGTCACCAATCTTTATATTTATAAAATAAAACAAAATTATATAATCACCAATAATAACCCAGGATGTGCCTATCATTTATTTCAATGAAAATAAAAAATAGAAAAAAATAACCTGGGATGTGTCTCTTTAAATTAAGTTTTTTAATGCAAATAAAAACAAAAAAAGACATCTAATTTTGGTATTTATTTGGATAATTTTTAGTTAGTTTGTTTCACCTGAGGACCATGGTCTCCACTTTCACCCTTCAGGCCAGTAGAACCAGGTAGACCCTTGAAAAAGGAGAGAAGACAAATCAAGTCAACAAGAAATTTGTCACCAACAAAGGCAGGGTTTGTTTCAGTGTCACCAGCAGGGGGCGCTGATTCGCTACAATCCAACATAGTAGTGGTGGTGGTGGTGGGGAAGCAATACTATACAACCATGCTCTATCTATCATTGCTGTCATGATTATTCATATTTATTCCATGAAAACACATTTAAAGCAAATGAACATGAAGGCGGAACAAACTGGCCATTATGCAAACCAAATATATTTGCATATGTGATGAAGACCAAAGCCATTGAAAGCTCATGAAGTGTCTTGAAAAGTCTTTGTGCATCTTGCAGCAGATAATGAGTGGATGTGTATCAACAAGCCCGAGAGGGAGGAAGTGGAGGGTGGGGGGTGGGGGGGTAGACACACGTCCATTTCCTAGGCAGCTGCTAGCACCCAGATAGCAACAAGCTGCAAGTGCTGATGCTACAACATACCCCCCCCCCCCTCACTTGGCACCTCAGGGCTTGGCTCAACTTAGTGGGGCTTTTTTCTTTGTTAGTTTTAATGAGTGGAATAACAATAGATGCTATGTACTGTATGCTCCTTTTTCAATGAATATTGTGAATGTGTACTTTCATGTCCAAATCCAAATTAATATTTGAGATAAAGTTACTCACCACTGGCCCGGACCTTCCTGTCAGGCCCATTGGCCCTGGGGGTCCTCTCATAGCCAGCTGCCAGGTAAATAAGAAGTCATATTAGGATGTATATACACACATGACAACACGTCACAGGCAGCTTTTCTGGCACTTCTGGCTGATTTTTCCCACAAAATTATAGTTACAAATATATTTTTAATAATGTTTGTGATACAATGCTTGACTTTCCTCATACAGCAATCCCTAATTCTTCCAAAATGTGTGCAAAAATTGTGCGTAAATTAATTGAATTAAATTAATGATTAACATTTATTTTAAATTAATTAAAATAATTATTATTCAAATTTAATTATTTAATAAACACAATAAATAAATTCTAGACACATAAAAATACAAAATAATTCTAACTGAATGTTATAATAAAAAATAAATATTAGAAATAAATATAATAACACAAGCAACTTTCTTTGGCCCCATGGTGGGTTATTTCGCAGTCACACACTTAGTGAATCAGGGTACTTTGTTTGCGTGTTTTATTCCGCAGGCAAACGGACTACATCATTAGCGGTAATACGGTACCAAAATAGAAGTTTGGCAGTGTTTGATGTTTTTTGTATGATTGGTTGGTTGCTGAACCAGGGTTCTCCTGGTGATAACGTCCTGTTCTGCAATGTTAAAGAGTCCCATTTTGACATTGTAAAGATGTTTTGCTCTGAAGCCCAGCAGACACGTACGGATATGTTGTCCACCTGTCAGGCTGAGAAGCCCGTGGAGTATTTTTAACAGCCTCTCCCGCCCGTCCATCTGTTCCAAGTGGCCTTCAAGGCCTTTTTTATGTTGTCAGTCTGCAGCCTGCTGGGCTTGTCCCTTTTCAATCCTGCACGCCCACTAAAACCCAGCGTACGCACCCGACCCCGTCCTAATCTACTCACTCTGGCCTGGGAGAGGATGGCCTGAGCCTGGGCTTCTTGGGCCGACACCACCGGTCCCTTCTCGCCGTCCCCGCCGAAGCGGAACTGTTGGACACAAAAAACAAAAGGCGGTGAAAGGCTTTCAGTCGCACGTTATGATCCGGTGGGACTGAACGTACCGGCAGCATGAGCATGGTACCAGGGGGCCCGGGCAGGCCATCAGCACCGGGGAGACCAGCACGACCAGGGGGACCCTGAAGGGGATCACATGCGGGGATGATCAGTGTCAAATATAATCATCAGACCGATACGGGAGGGGGTGGAACAGGTGTGAGGCAAGTGGGGGCAGCAGCTTGAGAAAAGTCAAGAAAAACCTGTTTTCAAACCTCATGCTAAGCTAACTTCAGTTATGTCAAAGAAATAATTCATTGAGTTCCTTCAGTGAGAGAGGAAACTGTTTTCAGCGAGTAGGGAGTGGTCATTTGAAAGTCAAAACTTTATTATTTTATTTTTTTTTATGTAATTTTTTTTATATATTGTGATAAATACTTTTTTAAAAAAATAAAAAAAATGCTACGGTCAAACAAATTACTGCCCCCCCCATTTCTGCTGTTAATTTTTCTTAAAATTTAATTTTAAAATGTGCTAAGGGCATTTTTGCAGTTTCATTAATTTTCTTTTAAATTTATTTTTACATTTTTTATGCTCAATAATGCAAGGATTACAACCACTACATTTCAAATATCAAATAGTCGATAAACGATCTCTGAGGAAATGCTCACGCTGCCACACACGGCAGGTCCTTTTATAGAAAGGAAGAGACCAGCACTATTTACATATCCTTGAATAGCACATCTATTTCAAATCCCAAAACAAAACACACCCCGACATTCCAATTCTGCACGAGTCCTATGAAGGCAGCACGGCGGCAGTAAATACAGGATGCTAACGCTGCTTGTTAGTCTAGTTAACATTTACCTCTCTTCCTGCACACAAACCGGGCCTGTCCATCTGGAGGCAGACGTCTGCAGTCCAAAACAAACATGCCAATAGATGCTGGTGTGTGTGTGTATACGTGTGTGTGTGTGTGTGTGTGTTGACAGGCCATGCCAGTGATTAAATATGCATAACCTAGTGAAAAATATTGAAACAGACTTTCAAGGCCCATTTGTGCACCAGGTGAAAGTATGTGAAATATCACGTACTCACCATGCAATGACATTTATATTGGAATTGATATTATATATATATTATTTATATTGCGACAAAAATATGACTAAATGTTAATTGTAGTTGAATTTCATGTGACGTGACAAAGGCCTTTTTTCTGGTATTGTGCAAACACAGCAGATTTAACCTGCGGGTCACCCAACCGATTAAGTGATTAGCATGCACACACATTAAAAGCCCGTGCTAGCTGTAATTAACTTTAGCAGCTGCTAAGATCCTAATTAACTTGAAATAACAGGCAAGTAAGACATGCATTTGACACTAAACTAGGAACAACATCACAGTGGGGCGTTCAGGGTCATATATTTGCATACATTTGTGTCGCTTTTGCTGCAATGGAGCACTAAAAAGAAACTTTTTCCAACACATTTCTTCCCAAAGATCACTTGTATTTATTTCAAAATTAAATAAATAAAACTAAAATAAAGCCCAACTCACTCTGTCACCAGGATCTCCAGCAGCGCCTGGGGGTCCCTGTAGGCCTGAGGGACCTGGAAGACCCTTTTGGAAAGCAACACAGGACATTAGAATACTTCATGCAGGATATTAAGACGGTGCAACATCTTTTTTTGCAGTTGTGTACTCACAGCGGGGCCGGGGGGTCCTGGTGGTCCTTCAATCAGCATGCCCTTCAAAACAAATATTGTTTCATGTCATAAACTTGAGCTAGAAAAAGATGGAGGACAAGGAAACGCATGCATGCATGCTTTGAATCTCACGGGTACACTCTGACGTTTTTCCTAAATGTATTCATGAATAAAACATGCTATTTTGTGGTTGAATTATTGGTAATAAAAAATAATATTTAAGTAAATTGTACATAGTTTTCTTTATTATGTCTTATTTTCTCCTAATATATCTACTATATTGGGTGATAGCAGTGTCGAAGTGACTATAGGGGTGTTATTTCATGTCTAGAGAGCTCTATAATGTCAAAAACAATATTTGTGAGGCTGTAAACATGTTCTTTATGTTCTAACTACCAAAATATTGCATTTATAAATAATAAATGTATAAAATATTGGTGTTTTCAAGAATCGAAATGGTTCAATGATGCAAAATAAAATTAGAAGGCGTTGAGAAAACGCATTCAGACTGCGATGGCATGTTTTATTTTACACTGGTCACTAGGTGTCAGTAATGCTACATTGGTGGGACACAGGAAGTGGTGAACAGAACAGGAAGTACAAAAGAACAATAACAAGGAATTCTACTAACTCTACTTGGGTAAGACGAGTGTAAAGGTGACTGTAGGGGTGTTATTTCATGTCTAAAGGGCTTTAATGATGTTAAAAACCGTATGTAGAAGGTAAACTGGTTTTATAAACTTTATGAAATTTTCAATTCATAAATATTTCTTTAAAATAAAATATACATGTTTAAGCAAATTGTATGTATTTTCTGTCAAAATCATTGTTTCCAAAAATATAGAAGCATTCAGATGTTTATTTCAAGTCTCAAGGGCTCCCATAATGTTGAAACCATATTTAGGGTCCTAAACTATGAAAGTATTTTATTTTTCTAAATAAGAATCCTAATTTGTGGAAATTGACTTATCACAGTAGAATCTGGAACCAATCAAGTGTGATAAAGAAGGGATTACTGTATTCCAAAATGACACCGTGGTTCATTTTCTCGGGCTTACAGGTTCAATCACCGCCGGCTCGCCTTTCTCCCCCTTCTGGCCGAGGGCCGCACCAGCACCGGCGACCTGCCATCACACAGCAAGCAAAGAGGCAACACTTTTACTCAGCCTCATCTACCGGGACTCATCCCAATGTCAGACGGAGGAAACACTTGAGGAGAAGTGAAAAGGGGTGAATGTTAGTGATCTTCAGCGAGAGTGGACCCTCCGGGCAATGCCGTCACCGCATTGGCTAATGGCGATCAAGCAGAACATCTACTGTCGTGGAGAAGTTGGCATTGATGACATGCAAACACGAGAGAGAGAGAAGACGGAGATGCATTCCATTTCTTATTTGTGCACAACATCGTGGGATTCCACTGCAGGGAATGACATGTTTGTGTGGAACCTGGGCCTGTTTTCCGTATATTCCACTTATTTTCATCCATTTAAAAAGCATATTGCATAAGGAATAATTGGGGCATAAAAAAGGAGGCTGTTTTTAGAAGAATGGATTCAAAACCAGCGTGTTTGGCCCAAATCTTCCTGCTTGGTATCCTTGTCTTGTCTTTGCTTGGTGATTTGGTACAACAAGGACACGGAATGTCTTCCTCCGAACAAATTTGAAATGTAAAATTTTCATATGGAGTAACAAAAAATTCCCTGGGGCCTCCAGAGGGTTTCAATGTCGCACCGAGGCACCTTGTCTCCACAAGTCCTCCACATGCTCACCATCTGATTCAAATAGCCTTTGGTGTCCGGGCATGTGAGTCTGCCCTTCATCGTGTCTGACACCTGACATTTTATCAGGAATTAGCAGACATTTTCTAGTGTATTGTATTAATTTAGTGAATTCTCATGTCCTTTCTTGTCTAATTTGGGGCCTTGACAGAACGGTTGTGCTTGTTGGGTACGAGGACTGACGGGTGGTTAGCCGTGGAAAGATGTGAGCAAACAAGACCAATGAGTATTCTGTTATTACAACCCCCCAAAATGAGCTGCATGTGTCCCTGTCAGGCGTCACACTCAACATGCCGATGATGGATTCCCCATGCCAAGTGGAAAAGATGTGCACTGGAAGAAAGAACGCCCCCCTCCCAAGTGCACGCATGCACACACCCCTCAGCCTCCGGGGTCAGGGTGTGGTACTTACGGCGCTCTCGGAAACGTCCGTTTCAGCAGCCACCCCGGGCCCCACTTCCTCGTCGTAGGCGGCCGGGGGTATAGAGGGGGCGGTGCCGTACTCGTCATATGCCCCGTAATCATACAACCTGTTGTCCCCCTCGCCCAAGTCATACTCCTTTAGGTCATATTCCTTCAAGTCATATGCTTCCGCACCGGGGTCCGTGCTTTCTGCCGTTTCCGGGACAACGGCGGGCTCTGGGGCAACGGGAGGGGCTTCGGTGACATAATCACCGACCGCATCCTCCTCCGCAGCCTTGGGTTGTTGCACAAGCAAAGGACGGCCAACAGAATGTTAGTTCAGCAAATTGGACTTGGAAACAAATGAAGCATGGCAACACCTCCGGTATCCCAAAAAGTCACAATTTCAGTCATCCCTCGCCACGGTGCGCCTCAACTAGGGGTGCTATGTCATCTCTAGAGGGCTCTAAGTGTTTTTGGAAGCTCGTATACAGATTTACTGTGCTCTACCAAAATATTCCATTTATAAAGAAATCCTACTTTACGGAGGTTTTTCTTGGAATCAACAAACGAGGGATTAATCTATAAGCGTTTAAATTTAATCGCTGCTCAAAATAACTCACACAAATATTAATCGCTAAAGTACACCCCAAAGTGAATGGGGTGCAAGGGGGGTTAAATTTGCTCTTGTGGCGCCCAAACTCGTCACTGGAAGTTCAACCAGGCACCTCCTGGCAAACAACTCCCCAAGGAAGACCTATAGGAAGTATTTATAAGCACTAATGGAAGTAAAAAATACAAATGGGGGTGCTCAGATCTTGATATGTAGGGTTCTATACGGAATTTGCATTGATGTATTATTTTCTCTTATGTCTACTTTATTAGTAATAGGAGTGTAAAGGTGACCATAGGGCTGTTATTTCATGCATAGAGGGCTCTAATGATGTTAAAGACCATATTTAGCAGGTTTGAATCACGGAAATTAACTTATCACGAACTGGAACTGATTAACCACAAACGAGGAACGACTGCACATTTTGGAGAAATGTAAAAGGATACGGAAGGTGTTGTCATGTCGTCTTCCAATAATCAGTCAACAGGGTGTTAATCACACACGTCCAGACAGCCTCCATGCCATTTCAGCCGTCTTTTGTCCTTGTTGCAAAAGAAGGCTGGAATGGCAAGACGTAACTCAATCAGAATTGTTGCACATAGCAAAAACTGGAAATTGCCTCACTCCCACTTGAGTTGTGGTGAGGAAAGACAATGAATATGATTACACAGGTTAGCTTGCGCTAATCCATGTCGCCCAATGACAGACGTGTGTAATCACAAGCACTTGATCAGATGCTGCGGTAGGCAAGAGTAGGCAAGGCTGTAGGGAAGCTTTGGTGCTTGTTGATCACGGTTCAATCACAACCAAGCTGGTTACGCGATGGGGGGGCGGGGCATATGTCAAAAGTACTCTACTGTCTAGTACAGCACTGCCTTGCATCAGTGTGGCCAATCAGAGGTCATACTTGGAGCTACCTCTTACTCGGGGGGGGGTCCAAAGTTGTTCCAGCAAAGGCCATATATGAAAAAATGATGCATGCAAAAGACAGAGAGATTTTTGTAATGTAGTTATGCTAAGATGTTCTAATTCTCATATTTTGACTTTATTCCTGGAATAGTACTTTTCCCCCCCAAACCTCATTTTCCTTTTTTAATTTCTTAAAATGCATTTTTCTTGAATATTTCAAGACATTATTTTTCCACCATCTTTTTTACCATCAATATTATTTTTTAGATTTCAACTGTTTTTCTCTTCATATTTTCCAGAAATTACAACTTTATTTTTAATTTCTCATGTCATAAAAAATATTTAATCCTCATAAAATGACTTTTCTCAATCTCAATTTTACCATTTCTGCTGTTTTTAAAAAAAAAATATTATTAGTTATTGTCCATTTTCTCCAAAGTTACTTCATTCTTTGTTTTGTCTCATATTACAACTTTTTTTAATTAATAGTTTAGATTATTATTATTATTAGGTTGTGTGTCATGGCCAAGTAAAAAAACAGCAGTGGACCACTATGTCCCCTGGAGCTGCACTTTGGACACCCCTGATGTAGATGGTGCATTCCAACATGTTGACCTGCATGAGCAAGGGGATCCATCCAGACAGCCCAAATAGATTTTGACAACAGAGGTAGAATCGGTCAAAATCCTTTGACTTCTAAATAGAAAGTACGTTGGTATCCCTTGAACGCTAAAAGACACATCAATTCCACTGGAAAAGCTGTGTCTTTCCATACCAGATGTGTATCCGCCTGGGCAAAATGTCCCCAAAACGTTTATGAAAAAGTGAAATACATGAGAATGAAAGAGAAAATTACCTGGCTGGGTCCATGCGTGGCAAAGGGGGACTGAGTCTGAGGAGAATCTACAGTTCCGTAGTCAATGCCTGTATTGTAATCTTCTACATTGTTTAGCTGAGTCATGTTGGGAAAAGGAAAGAAGCATAAAGCGAGGGTTAACACAAAGGTTTGACTCGGGGGTTATTTGCTCAAGGGGTGCTCTCAAGCGGACTACACAGACGCTGCTACTTCTACGTGGAGCGAGGGAGGTCCACCATCGCAGATTTTCCCTTTAAAATCTGGATGAGGTGTTTCCTTTCTCCACTTGATCCTTTACCCTAAAACCGCCTCTGGGTCGCGCCGGCGCTGTGGCTTGGTAGCCAGGCATCTGTCGCTTCTTCTTAGCGGCAAACTTTTTAGCCATAGCCGGGGTTTTTTTGGCAGCCGTGAACTTTAAGGGCTTGGCCTTAGTTTTACTGAGGGACTTTCGGGTCCTCTTCTTTTTCATGGAGACACTACGTTTCTTTCTCTGGAAGAGGGGGGGCGGCGACAGAACACAAACATGGAACATTGAGGAGTGGGAATGATTGACAGGCACAATCCATGAACGCCGCACGGCCCAAATATGACACCGCATGTGCTCCACCGTACGACGGCATCCCCGGCGCTCGCACCTACGGACATTAGCGTGGGAAGCCGGATGGCATGCACATCACGTCTAACTGGGCCACAAATCATCGATTGTTTTGGGTTTTCTAACCGCTATTCTTTCAATTTGATTGCATAATGGGCATGCCCTCTCTACGAGCGCCTGTGCGTACAGTACAAAGACAGTAACGCTCTGTTTGACTGGATGTTTGAATTTCATGACATGGTGGGTCATTGTGATATTTTGTCACATTAGCGGTGCTTTCAAGTGTTTTTAGTTGAATTGGGGTGAGGAAAAATATTGATAGTGATGTCACACAATTGTCTTAGTGCATCACTTGCATGTTTTAATTTTTTTTAAGTATGACTAAATTCTAAAAATATTATTTTCCATGTAACATTATTGTATAGAATAATTTTTACATTTATTATATACCTGCATGCGTCAAATATAAATACGCACTGGTGTAATATTGATATGTCCAATACTTTGATTATCAGGTAAACACTGTTTCAAAACAGTAATTAGTGCGGTTAGGAGAAATTAGGACACACAGGTAGCAGAAAAAAGGAGCGCTTGATTTCCTCACCTGCACATTACGGGAGCGTTTTGAGTTTTTTTTAATAATCGAATTTATTGGTATATCGTAATTCCCTCATAACGGACAACATAAACAAGTAAGAATTGAGAGTTATTGTGTTATTGGTCTTCTGATTGTCAGCCGTGACGTGAATGCTGAATGTGCGGGGACCCGCTGCCCACCGACCCCAACCCAACACACTCAACAATGCGCACGCAAACGTACCGTGAAGGCAACACAAGAGACAAAGTGCGGGAAGGACATGTTGACAACACAATTCTTGTCCTGTTTTCATTTACCTGCGGCTCTGAATACTCGTCGTCGGTGGGAACGACGTCTGTGGCTCCCTCAGCGTAATCATAGAACTGAGAGTAGTCTAACTCGTCGGTAGTGTACTACACATGGCGGGAAAGAGGGAGACAGGAAGGGGCGGGGTTAGCATGAGCGACAAGGGTGCGGAGTTAGCCGGTGATTACGCAATCACCAACATGTTAGCAATTCAGGACAAATCATTTCATTATTTGTGCAGAAGAATAATGAACACAAGTTGAGTAAATGTTTTCGGATGACAACCGCGTGGAAACATTAGTTGCTGAATCAGCAGTAAATATGGTGAGCAGATGACGGAAACGCAAAGCATAAGTCGTGTTGCTGTTGGCAACCAAACACGTCAACAGATGGCACGTTTAAGGGCTCGTAAATTGGGACGCTAGAAAACTTCAAAGTCCAAAAATGCCAGCTGCATCTTCGGCAACATTGTCATGGAACTTTCTCAGCGAAAGCTTGTAATTTGCATACTTTGGGACTTTTAAGGTCAACTCCATGACAAAGAGGACGGCTTATAGAAACCTTGAAATGCAAGTTTCACCTGCAAAATGATAATGATGCTGTACTGTGCAAAAGTATTGGGCCACCATTAGAGATGCATGCATGTAAGCACTTAGCATGCTAACATCTAAAATGAAAACACTAACAGTCATGTTAGCATTTCAGCCATTTTCATACGTACAACCATTCATAGAGAGTAAGTGCTATTATGCAGGGTTTTAGCATGTTAAATTTAGCATGTTTTATTTTCCAAGTTATATAGGAAGTGTTTCATGTTCAGTGTTGGCATGCTAACAGCCCCTATCCCTGTATTTGCTGTTTTACTGTCAAAATGTTTGCTATGAAAAGGTTTATAAAAACAGTAAAAGTGCAGGTGGCCCGGACTTTTGCACAGTTTCACTTTGAACATCACCACTAAACAACTTCCAGCAGGTTCTAACTGCACTAACATCGTATCTTCTGGACTATAAGTCACATTTCTTTTTGTTTGGCAGGTCCTGCAACTTGTAGTCAGGTGTGACTTGTTTACAAAATTGTGTTTTTTTTGCAACGCCAATATCAGGCCTTAACCATTCATTGAGTTGAGCTTGTGACGGAGTTCAGCACACAAATTGAATGATACAGAGCATTGTGTCCATAGAATTTGAAAAATTATTTCAGCTTCCGTAGCTTTAATTAGTGTAAATTGTGTAATTTTGGTGTAAATATTGCCCCGTCCCTCTGGTTTTGTCTTCTTTTGTTGTGACTTTAACGTTAGGAGCAGCTTAGAGTCCAGAAAATATGGTAAATGTTTGGATCAGTGAGTAGTTCAAATGTTAAAGTGTGCTCTCAACATGAACTCTCTGGTTAAGATAACCTAAAAATGGCAAGTCTGGTTAACTCAGCTTTGCAACGTATCCTTTAAAAATGAGAAAGACAATGAAGGAAAAGTTGGAATTTCTCTAATCTGCATCCCAAGAAGTTTACTGGCGGATATTCCTGACATTCTCTTCACTGTCAGGGTCTTCCACACCCAGTCTCCCAGCAGACACCGCATGCTCCTCTACGGGTACGCCTATTCAAGCGTGTACATGTGTGCACACATCTGGAAACACTTGGCGGCAGGTACACACCGGCAGGCTTTGACAGCTGACTGAGCTCACATGCTATGACATCACCCAGGTGTGGAATGCTGCACAGGTATGTTTAGGTGGGCTGTTTGTAGCCAACCCGACACAAGCAAACAGAATATATGCAATAATAATCCATGCTGCAACTATGCATTTAAAATGTTTTTTTCTTCAAAGTATGTACAAATATTCTTTGAACTATAGTAAAAATGTTTGTTTGAAACGTCTGATTTAAAGGTTTAAAGTCTCCAGTGACGGAATATGCATTCATGGATGTAAATCAGGGGTCTCGAACTCATGCTCAGGCTGTTTTTTATGAATACTGCGGTCATTTAAAGTCCCACAAGACATAATCCGAGACACTTGGGCTTGCTTGAGGGGGGAGACGGCTCACTCGGTGACTTAAATGGGTGCTTTCAGGGACAGATGGGACATAATCACGGTGATGACGCAAAAATGTACAACACGGAGCAGGTGAAACACACACAGGGCTACTACTACTACTACTACTATAACTATGAGCGTAACTTGAGCAACTATTTGCAAAACAAGTGCTGTATATACAAGTATATTTGTTATATTTGTTTGACTACTTGAAACTACTGCTACTACTTTTAGTGAAATACTCGAGCAGACTCCACCTCGAGCCGGCCCCCTGGTATGTTGACTTTGAGACCCCTGATGTAAATGATGGTAACGTCCACTGCAGACGAATGTACGTACATATGGAGTTATGAAACGGTTTAATATATAAATGTCAGGAACGACGAACCCTTAAATGGTATTGCAATCAAGCAACTCAACCCCTCCCACCCTCCCTGGTTGGCTGACCTCTTCCTGGGGTTGCTGGGCCTGCAGGGAATCACCGTGGGGGGTGTCACAGTCCGGGCTGTAATGTTCACAGTAGTCGTACGCCGCTTTGGAATCGGCAACAATCAGAAGTTGCTGGATGTCACCCTGCAGGGAAAAAACACTCAGTTTAGCTGATTTGACATGAATAGTTGAAAGCGTATCAAGAACGGAGACGACGAGGAAGATCTCGGGTTGCGCCTTCACGTCTTGGGTGACGTGGCATCATGTAAAATTACAGGTGACACCGCTTTAGGTGGCAGTGTAAACACAAACGGTTTGTGGGTGCGCAGAGGAATTTCAGACACTAGGAAATAGTAACTAAATAGTAAAATTTTATTTTAATTATACACTCAATTGGCATGATACCACATTACACCCAAATACAGGTGTATGTATTTACAGTTGGAGTATCTTGGGAGGCGACCTACCCCAAAGGTGAAAAAAAACCCAAACCAAAACAAAAAGGCTCCTGCATCAGCGTAGGCAGGGACTTCATGTCAAGGAGCCAAATTGGTGATTGGCAGCTAAAGATGAGAGGAGTTAAGCAGGCTACAGCTTGTCAGGAGAATGTGAGCATGTATCCCCCCCCCCCCCCCCCCCCTCCACCACCCCTGCATGAAAGTGTGATCTATGGATCCCGAGCATGCACCTCCATATAAACATCCATTTGCTAAGACTTGCAGAGCCCCTTGAAAGTCTCTTTGTGCAGCCATCCATCAACATCTTGCACCGTTTCAGTTAAACACCCAAGATTCCTCCCCATGCATGCGGCACGGGGGGGGGGTGGAATGCTATTTTAAGAGGATTTGATTTCTCTACAGATACAGCTATTACGGTATTACAGGGCATTTCTGAAATAAACCAAACTAAAGCCAAACAGCCTTCGCTTTTTTTTACCAGATTCTAAAATTGCCACAGAACTTATTTCTAATGTAAAAATTACAACTTCCCAAGTGTATGAAAAACGGATCAAATGTGCCTTGAAAGAAGCAGAACAATACATGCCGACCGGGGGCGCCAGTTAAAAATGCTGACCCCAGTTAAAGAACATCTAGATTCAAGTTTCGAGGGTAGAGTGGTGATTTGGTTAACATAATTCATTCCAGAATGTCCAACTCAAACCAAAACAAACTCTAACCAAGGCTAATTGTGGTATAGAAAATAATGAAAATACAAACCACATTTTACAAGCCAAGACAAATCACAACAAGATCGCATTTTGGATGCTAAACAAGCGGACGAACGGAAGCCAAAGCTAAATTTGACCAAAAAGTTTGGATGTTAACCAAAAAACGTGCTAACCTCGCAGACGTTAACCAAGGTACCACTGTACATGGAAGTCTCTACCACTCTAACACTGAATTGTCAGTCAGCTACAGACGGGACAGCTGTACGTTGTGTTATGTAATAAACATAACCTATTATCATAGCCTGTTTTAAAAGGCGACTGTACGTGTAAAGTGTAGAAAACGACAGACATGTAAAACTGAGAAACATTTTCTGCAAAATGAAGGGAAATCGGGAAACGTGTAACATGTAATTCCAGAGAAAAACAGGAGGGTTGCCAGGTGTGACAAATCTCCAGTGCTAAACTAGACTCATTTTGTGACATTTCGAATGGTGTAACCATATTATGTTAACATCCTTTCATTGAGCGTATTAAATGAGTATTACCATTACTGTAAACGGGCGTACTACTCACTGGAGTACAAACTCCTCCCCGGCTCATACAACCTTGAGGTGTGGGTGTGTTTGCGGAAAGTGGACAGAGAAAGAGATCAAGCTTTGCCTTGACTCAAGTTGACATGTATTACCTCATGTGTCACCCAAAGACCAACACTGAATGCTTGAACCCGGCCTAGAGTCGCTTCCAATTAGTCCACATCTGTGAGCCACCCGTTTGCACACAAATAGACCGGAGAAGCACGGCAGACAAAATCATTACAACTATTTGCAATGGAGGAACAACCAAATTTACACAGCTGGCAAATGGACTTGCTGCCTGGAACCCCTTTGCCAGCCTGGCTTTTCTTTCCAGGGAAAGATAACATTGCAGCCACGCCGTTTGGCAAAGAAGCACCCGATTGACGAGATCAAGACCAGACAAGTTTAAAAAGCGCCGACTCAGCACCAAGCTGGACTCAGAGATAGACCTACAGGAAGGAGTGCAGCTGCGACGGTAAAGGGTGTTTAGTGTCCAGGATTTGGGTTTTGTCTTCTGTGGTGGACTGCTGAGATAAAAGCCTTTGCCAACTTGGAGTCAAGCCAGAACTCCTAAAATACGCCCCTCCCGGCGACGGCGTAGTCCGCGCCACACACAAACCATCCCATGGGGCTGTGTCGCTAATGGCCGCGGTGCAAGAGGTCAATGAGGAAAGGGAGCAAACAGGGTCACCGTCAACAGCTGAGACGTGTGAATCCCATTTGCGGCTCGGTGCAAATACAGGACACCAGTTTAGGATCTACTCAGGACCAGGCATGGGAACCGGCATGGGAACTACTGCTTACAATGACAGTGGTGTACCGTCTCAGCTTGAGGAAACACCTTACAACAGGGTTCTCAAACTCAATTTAACTGGGGGCCACTGGAGCTAGAGTCTGGGCAAGACTGGGCCGCATCAGGTTTTCCAAAAAAAAAACCAAACGCATTGATTAAAAACTGAAAGTGCTTTGGTTCCGATTTTCTAGTTTCAAGTTATTTCCTTTAAACTTAAATAGCCAAAAACTTACCACTTCCACACGGATAGGGAGGATAACTATTAACAGTTATTTAACCTTTAACATGAACATTAATCAAACATAATAATTTTTTCTGGGTACATGATACCATACAGCATCCATATGAAACTTGCGCGGGCCGCACTAACATTAAACATTCATATCAAGGCAGGGAAGAGGCAGGGAAAAAGTGCTTAAGGTGTCTAGGCATGTGAGTCTTCCCTCCATTGTCTCACGAGATATTTTCTGGAGAATCAGTCTGTTCAGGTTGTATTAACTGTACCTCGGGTTGTTCTCAAAGAACTGATTGCGTCTCACGTATTTCGGATTCGGCCGCAGCCTTTTTTTAGTCAAGGAATGAATAGCTGAGACACGGTGAAACGAAACACCTATTTAGCCTCCACTAGCAAGGCAGCGAAGTCGGGAACAAGGCAGGTATGTATGCTCGTGTCTTCAGTCCGGCCGAGCAATGTCACCCTCACATGAATAGGTGGTCTCATGGCTTTGGCACGGCGGGGAGGCCTCAAGGTGGGGAGAATACACAGACTGTAGGGAGGAGACGAGGAAGCGATGGGGTGGGGGGAATGAAAGACTCCCATTCATCTGCAGCAGATTCCTGTGTGACGGTGGCCACCTCAAACCTGGAGCAGATATGGTATGAATAGACTTCTATGCAAAATGCAGGTCAGCTTCCAAAAAAAAAAACCCCAAAACGCCACTTTAAATTGGAGTCTAATATTTGAGTCACACGGTTAGAGGTACCTACAGCAGACCTGCTACCTAGGTCCTACCTAGACCTCCTGCAGCTCCACTTCAAGCCCTCATCACTGTTGCTCCCGATCCTTCTAACAAACCAAAATAGTTTCAGCGAACCGTTTTCAGTGTTTATTTTCTCATTGTAAGCACTGTATGCTTAAGACTTTTGGTATTTCCTTCCCCCTTACATCCCAGCATGCAATGGGCCCTGTGGATTTGCACAGAGAGCACAGGGACAGAGAACAGACAGGAGACCTGTTCCAAAAACCACACAGTGAAGACCCTGTTGGCCGACTTATGGCTCCTATTTTCAGACCGTCCACTTTGTCGGCCTCTTTGACTGGACGCGCTGTGCAATACAGATGTTGCCTTCAGGGACCTCTCCAAAATGTAATCAAAACTGACAAATCGGACTGTACGTATATACAGTTTATGTATATCTGCTTTGGTTGCAAACCAATCCTGCTTGGATTACCTTTGTTGAGTGGGACACGAGCAGATGGGGAACCGGCGCAAGAGCCGCTTTAGCACGACAAAATGCAACGCCTAGCATGCTGTCAATCAACCCGTGTACGGTACACATGCTAGTACATGCGTTGAACAACTTTTTCTCCTTACGATTACTTATTTTTAATGATTTATTGACTTATTTTTGCTCAACTTTCAAATTTATTCTGATGAAATGAGTTCTTTTCCTCTTGGTTTTGCTCTAAAAGTTTGACTTTATTCGAATAAAATGAAAACTTTTGTTCTCAAAGTACTTTTTTCCTAATATTTAAACTTTATTGTCACAAAATTACTGCTACTTTCCCCCCATTTTTACTGTTTTCTTTTCTTGTTCACCTGTATATTATTTGGCCGAGTGCCACAGTCTGCATGTGGGCCGCACTTTGGACACCCCCGCTGCAGCAACAGCAAGGCATACATACCAGAGATACAAACGAGTTTTAAACATGACATCCTAATAATGGCTGCTCATAAACAAACCAACCCTCCTTTATAAGTAAACACTGCCCCCCCCCCGCCCCCCCACAGCCTCTCTGTGACCTTTCCTTCCCACCAGAAATGACAGAAGGTGAGTCATTTCCAATATTTGAGCATCCCTCACCTCGATCCTTGCATGACCCGGCAGCATTTAGTAAATATATTTCCTGGTGTTTCATGCGAGCAAGAAGGTTTGTTTACAGTCTGTCGGGACGGTCCCACACCAGGAAATGTATACAGTCCATCTTAAGATGCTTGGTGAACACTTTAGGTTACTTTTGTTCCATTTATGCCATATTTAGACTGTGTTTGTATTTCATTTGCACACTTTTACACACACTTCCGCAGCATGCAAGAAAGAGAAAAAAATAGATTAGATTAGTTTAAATAAATTCAAAATCAAGAATCCTTGGCAATAATGCTTCTAGCAATATATTTTCCAAAGTTGCACATTTCTGTGGCACAAACATCAGTAGAAGAAAGTGCAGACTAAACCAAGCAGTGGAATTATAAACTGGGCTCACATCACCAGCCTTCATTGCAGATTACATATTTACAATCCGAAGGCCAAACATGGAAATAAATCATGGTTGGCAGAAAAAAAACAACATACCAATCATCTAATTTTTAAATTGATCATTTCACAACAACCAACGAATCAATTATGTCCAAAGGAGGAATCATAGAAACATAGAAAACTACACAAGTATACTATAAGTATAATTATACAACAGAGGTTTCATGATGAATGTCTTATAATTTATACTTATAATTTCATATTTAGCCAACAATGGCCGCACACGTTTTCTTCAAACAGTCCAACAGATTAAAAGTAATTTCCAAACAAGTGAAGATACGGCGGTGAGTCAGCGCTTTAGAGTTTGTGCAGCGCTTAAGTGTTTGTAATTACAAGGTAAGCGCTAACAAAAGGTCTTGGACGTTTACCAACAGCCCGCACGGGCCTTGCAAAACAGCTCAAACTAGCAAATACCGAGCAGATTATTGGCTGACAAGTGTCCAGTTCCATGTCAACTGAATACTTAGTTGTATGCCCAGGTTAGAACATCTACAGATTTGGGGCTCGCTGGTGTGCTATAGGCTCGTGGCACAGTCCAAAAATATTATTTCATAAGGAAAAAAAAAAAACAACAGCAGTGGCGTAAATGAAAAAAAAATCAGTAAAAAGTAAAAGTAAGGCAAAAATTTATAACTTTAGAAAAATAATGTGTGGCACACAGCTGCAGATATCCGCTGGAGAAGAGTGTGCCATACAGAGATGAATGAATTTAAAAAAATTGGGTCATCACTTGCCATTGAGGGGTGACGATGGGTGCCACAGTCAAACCAGTTGCGGACCAGTACCCCGACCCCTCTATCTATGTATGGTTCATATCAAGTCCACATTTATGCTAACAGTTAGCATACAGCATACAGGAGAAAACTTGCAGCAATAGCACTTCTATCAGTTCAATGAGAAATATTACCTGGAAAAACTCCTCATCGAGGATCCTGGTGCCAAAGACGGTAATGCCATTGGTGCTGATGGAGGTCTGGTCACTTCTGAGGAGAGGCTTGGTGATCTTCTTCTTGCAGTCAACGATGACGGTGACCGTCTTTTTCTCCACGCTAATGGCCACACGATGCCACCTGGTCAGACCATTAAAAGTTAGTACGGGTTGAGGGAAAATCTGCTGGTTCCTGGAGAAAATGGGAGTGATCCATAATGAGGCAAAAGCTACGTAGCCCGGATGCACAATGCTATTTGAATCAGGTGATGAGCATGTGGAGGACTTATTTTGGACTTTCGCCTCAAGCAGATAATCATAAAGTTATTGTGAATTGTATCCATCTACCCATCTTCTACTGCTTATGTGAGGTCGGGTCAGTTGAGAGACATGGTCTCTCCGTGTCCTGGGTGATGCCCGAGCCACCTCATTTAGCTCCTCTCAGTACAGAGGAGCAGCGGTTCTCCTCTCCTCCCCTGACACCTCCTTCCATTGGGGAACATTTACCAGTACGTTGAAGAGCGATTGCATACCAGGCAGCAGCGGACCACATTCTTGCCCCCACACTTTGGCCCTGTTTAACACGGGATTACACTCATTAAACTCCAAACTTAATCCTCCTTCTGGGTTACTCGGCATGACAGACGTGGTGAACATTGTGGAAAGTGTGTGTCAGGATCCAGGAAGGCTGGCCTCGCCAGAGGAGGAGGCACACAGTCAAAACATTGTTCCGAGGTGGAAGATGAGACTTGGCACAGCTGAAGGCTCAAGCCGGGCTATACAAGGCATGAATCCCAGGTACAGATCCATGTTGGATCACTTGAATTCATTTCCTCAAATCTTTCTTTTCCAACGCCACCCATACGTGCACATTCCCGCAACGGCGCTTTGGGGCAAATAAACGTGCAACACTGCACTCTTTAGGCTTAGCCGGGCAGCCGGAAGGATTACCTGTCACATTATATGGCCGGGAAGTAATGGCTGACTTCAGCTGGTCCGAACCAAGCCTGACAAACTTTTACATCATATGAACTTAAAGTTCCCTTACTACGTATATACTACAGTGGGAACTCAAAATGTCGTGTTGCTGCTGGATGTTCAACGTATCCAAGTGGTACTTTAAGGTTCATTTCTTTTTTTCTTGATTTTTGTTCTTTGCAGTGATCATTTCACTGATGACTGCTTCCAAGTTTACAAAAGCACAACCCACATTATGGTTATGATATCAATAAAGTACATTTTGCCCAACAGAGGACCAGTAACGTCATGGCAGTGGTCAGACTTAAGCATAAAGTGGCCGCAAAATGGAACTATTCAGGATGCTTTTTTGGACTGATGATACCATAATAGGATGTATGCATGGGTGCCATACCATAATAGGATGTATGCATGGGTGCCATACCATAATAGGATGTATGCATGGGTGTCTGTGTCCTTGTTTCCAAAAGTCTGACTTTAGTGTCATTTGACTGAAAATGTCACTTTCCAACTCAAACAAAGTAAGGAAAGTTTCAACAATAAAATTCTGCAAAGGACTGACTGCAACTTATAAGAACACAAAATACACAAAACCACAAAATATAAGAACAACACCACTGGCTAGCGTATGCTAACAATAGCGGTTTAAAAGCATAACTTATACCAAAATAATAGTTATGGTTAGACCTACACTATTTTGCATACTCGAAGCAGGAATAGGGCGGGATATAATGCTTGTGGTACATTTGAATGTTGGCACCCTCTCTGCAACTGGGGAATTCCCTGGATTTTGGGGGTTCAGGACCCCCCCCCAAAAAAGAGGTAAATTCTACAGTAACATGGCCAAAAACTGATTCTCAAAACTACATTTAAATGTTGGTGCCCTCTCTGCAGCTGGGGAACTCCCTGGATTTTGGGGGTTCAGGACCCCCCCCCAAAAAAAAGAGGTCAATTCGATATCTACAGTAACATGGCCGAAAACAGATTCTCAAAACCACATTTGAATGTTTTCGCCCTCTCGGCAGCTGGGGAACCCCCTGGATTTTGGGGGTTCAGGACCCCCGCCCCCCAAAAAAAGAGGTAAATTCTACAGTAACATGGCCAAAAACTGATTCTCAAAACTACATTTAAATGTTGGTGCCCTCTCTGCAGCTGGGGAACTCCCTGGATTTTGGGGGTTCAGGACCCCCCCCCAAAAAAGAGGTAAATTCTACAGTAACATGGCCAAAAACTGATTCTCAAAACTACATTTAAATGTTGGTGCCCTCTCTGCAGCTGGGGAACTCCCTGGATTTTGGGGGTTCAGGACCCCCCCCCAAAAAAGAGGTCAATTCGATATCTACAGTAACATGGCCGAAAACAGATTCTCAAAACTACATTTGAATGTTTTCACCCTCTCGGCAGCTGGGGAACCCCCTGGATTTTGGGGGTTCAGGACCCCCACCCCCCCAAAAAAGAGGTACATTCTATATCTACAGTAACATGGCCAAAAACCGATTCTCAAAACTAGATTAATTTCTCAGCAGTCTCCCTGTTTATTTATTCTCCCTTATCCCTGCACAAGGGTTCATGTCAGCTCAGGCAAAGCCTTTTGTGAGAACTTGGATTTCTGAACCCGGGAGCAGATAATCAGTTTTATGCTAAAAGGTTAGCAGCGCCGTTCCTGGTTGGGTGAGGTAATCCAAGGGGGTAAAAAAGGGAAGTTTAGCATGGCCTCCTCCAACCCTCCCTCTAAAATAACAGGCGGCGAGTTCATGGATGAGGTCAGGTTGCCCACTGTAGTCCCTGCTGCGCCCCAGTAATCCAGTGTCTCACTGTCTCTCGCCTGTCTGTGCCCAAAGACCCCCGACGGGACGGATAATCCAGTGATAGGCACCTATGGCGCAACAATGGGGAGATCTACATTGTCTTTTTTGTCCAAAAAAAAACTAAACTAGAATTTCATGTTTAGCGTCCCCCGTGGTTAGAGTGTTTTTTATTTTACAACAAAAAGTACTTCATTTTTCCCAGCTGTCTTTGGGCGAGAGGCGGGGCACATATAGACAAACAACCATTCACACTCACATTCATACCTATGGACAATTTGGAGTCGCTAATTAACCTAGCATGTTTTTGGAATGTGGGAGGAAACCGGAGTACCCGGAGAAAACCCACGCATGCACATGGGAGAACATGCAAACTCCACACAGAGATGGCCGAGGGTGGAATTGAACCCAGGTCTCCTAGCTGTGAGGTCTGCGCGCTAACCACACGACCGCTGTGCAGCCCCTCTATGATTATTTCCTGTTTTATTGTCAAAATTGTCACTATTTTAGTGGTGAACCAAGACTGTTGCACCATATCAAAAAGATAAATATTGTTCAGAAAAACAGTCACAGACCCCCACAAAGTGGACCCTGATGAAAGGCTTGAACAGCACTGGCGTCCCCTGGAGTGTTTTGGTTGGGTGCATGCCTTCACTGAGCACTTTGCAGCAGTTAGACAAAGACAATAAGGGTCATAAGAAAAAAAAAGGGTCGGACTGTGTTCAGTGAGCAGCTATGTCATGTGTACATATTTTTGGCCAAGAACCCCATCCCGTATTTGAAGTTGGCTGAGCTTTGATAGAATGAATTATTATGAACATACAGTATAGTGTAACTTTCGATGTTTCTGGCAACGGTACAGTTCAGGGACTCTGATGAAACCTGTCTCGAATGTGCAATTACATTCCCCCTTTAGCATTTAATTGTAATATCGGTATGTGTTCAACCACTCCCTGCATGTCTTCCCCCTGAGCTTTCGGTCTTGTCACTCCCGGTGTGTTTTCGTATATGTTGATGGAAAACGAGTCGGATCGGACGTACTTTCCGTCTGCAAGGTTGAGTGTACGGAAGAGAGGGTAGTCCTCCGGGGCGGGCTTGCCGGTCTGGTCCTCGTACAGGAAAACAGGCGAGCGTCCCACTTCAATCCCAAGCTGCTGGACCCCCTGTTCGTTGTAAATGGACAGCAGGAAGGACTGGAGGCCAGACTTGGGGCGCACTGTAGTCAGGATGGAGAAGTCCTCGGGGAAAACACCTTCTGTTTTGAAAAAAAGTTTTCAGACAATTAATTCCTGTGTCTGCACCTTTTATCCAGATTCTCACATTTTGGGCCAAATATGTGAGAACAAGTTGAAATATTGAATGTTGCATGATATCACACTTCCATATATGCTACACGAGGCTGTAGAAATACCATAAATGCGCCAATCAATTTGATCTAATCTCACCAATCTAATTGGCTGCAGCAGCAGTCAATCTAGTCTTCTCAGTGAAGCAAGCAGTACCAGCAGATAAGGTCAAGCAACCTGTCAGTACAAAGTTCGAGCAATAGTGCTATTCTATTGTTTAGTTGGACAAATCTAAAATTAGTCAAAAACATATCTGTGGCTGTGGGCAACCTCTTGATGTATATTTTTGTTTTGTTTATGCAAGGTATCTAGCAGTTATTTATCTCTACATGTGTTTTAAAGCAGTGGCTTGTGTGCCAAATTGCAGAAACCTCACTTCTCAGATACAGAATCTTATTTTTAAAGGGCCGGCAACACAAAATGAGCTGCAGTGGTGAGACACTGTTTGTCTTTCTCCAGCAGATACTGCAGTTGTGTGCCGCATGGATGGTGTGTTTTTTTTTGTCACTCGGGCTTCGAAAAGTCACCTTACATTACATAATTTTTTTGCAAAGACCTGCAACTCACTAAAAACGGCCCACCACTTGGGAATGGATGCTATGAAACGTTGGTCGCCCTGCTCTGCTGTTAGCATGAAACTCATGCTAATAAATGCAAAACACCAACTGCATATTCCGATGGTCCTTTCCTAGAGGTTGTCTTACCAGGGAATAGCTGCGTGGTGGGGGCGCTGATCTGGACCTGCTTGCCAACTCTGTAAGCAGCGTCCGGCTTCGATGCTCTTCGGTGTGTGCAAAATCCAGACGTCTTTGTCACTCCTTCAGGGTAATTTGGAAAATCTAAAACTTTCAGCACATCCACTGGCTGTGCTGTGAAGAAGAAGAAAAGTCAGTTAGGTCTCGTTAGGACGCGGAGGTGGTGGTACCATCGTGAAACGGGATGCTTGCTAACTAATGTAAGACTGATATCACCAAATGTTCATCAGTTTGTACTGTCAGATTTGTACGATATTACGCATAACAACAATTTGTTTCCCTGTACTGTAAGAGTATAAAAAAACTTCCTTTTGGAGCCTAAGAAACTTGACTATCCTCTTCCCGTCTCTGCTTGTCGCTGTCACTTCTTTGTTCATATTTTTGGGTATGGAACAGACAAATTGCCAAACTTTTGTGTGTAGAAATGAGGGATGCATCCGGGTAAAGAGAACAACGAGATGAGTGACCTTCGCTTGACCTATCCGGACCTATTTGAATTGGAGTTGACTCCCTCTGCTATTGTGCTTTACATGGGTCCCAGGGGGGCATGGCGGTGCCACACAGGCTCCTTTCTGCACTGGTGGAAGAGAAAGGAAGACGCCATTGTACCATGTTTCGAACACAGGACCTTCGGAGTGGGAGTCGAGAGCGCTGACCCTTGGGCCATGTGTACCAAAGTACAGTAGTACTTGAGTTTTTATTTCTTACCGTGCTTTCATATCCAACACCGTGGTGCATTAGACCATCCACTACTCGCCCCGGCTAATTTGTCCAGCTTCTTCTTGCGGATCCTGAGGTGTTCCCAGGCCAGTTGAGGGACAGTCTTTCCAACATGTCTTGGGTCTTTCCCATGATCTTGTCCTTTCGGTCACTACCCAATTCTCATGACTGTAGAATCTAAGTCGGAACAACATTCCAAACAAAAGTATGAAACACTACACTCATTACCTCCGATTCCTGCCGCCCGGAAAACCAGCAAGGCCAACAAGGGCAGTCAAAGAGCAAAGTAAACAATGTGCCAAGTGAGCTCCATTCTTGCACCAGGGTAGTTTTACCCGGATAAGATGTCTCCTAGAGTTTTCACGGTGCATAAAGGAGCCTGTGTGGCACTGCCATGCCCCCTGAGACCCATGGGAAAGCTCCAACTCAAATTCAAATGGGTCCGCATACAGGACAATGTCCTCCAGCTTAGACTTTCCCCGCAACCGCCCATCTCGCTGTCCTCTTTATCCGTATCTATCACTCATTTATAGCTTCAGGTGTCATTGGTGGAGTGGAATCACGTGGGATGGCTTAACTGAACTCATCAGGTGCTACCGTATCTTCTCGAAATGATGTCCTGGTCCAAATAACATATTGGCTACAGGTCCCGGTCCATAATCGTGATCCCTGCTTTATGACCTCTAAATAAACACTCGGTTAGTGGAACAGTTAGCTTCGCCACACAAAAATAACACTTTCTAAGCATGCAAAAGGCCTTTCCCTGTCAAATATCTGTCAAACATTCATAATTCATCTGATTAGGCAGCATGATTATTGCACAGTACACTAATGCTCCCCAACACACATTTAGACAGATTTGTGAACAATATTTCAGAGTTAGAAGCCTTTTGGGATCATAGGAAACATTTTACACCTTTGAGTACAGCTCATGAATAAATATGAGCAAAATATTGCAACAAAATCTGTAAAAGTTTCATTCAAAAACAAACCAACACAAAAGTTCTCCCTTTTTTAAAGAGGCCAAATCCCTCTAAGGGTCTCTTTAAGTACCCGATCCAGGAGATGTTTGCTATTCTTTGGAGAAAAGCCTGCGGTTTGGCCACAAGTACCCGTTTCAATATGGATGTTGTCCGACGGCTGCTGCGAGCGCTCGGCAAACAGAAGCACGGGATCACGCGTCCTCAATGCACACATTCATTTCAGCGTGATGGCTTAGGTTAGTAGTTGTATTCCTACCCCTACCAACGAGCCAGGTGCAACTGATAACTGGCCGAGACCATTGAGGAATCGAACATTCATTAATATTCAAAATAATCAACTATTTTGGTATTTGATCAATAATTTTTTTATTTAAAATAGAAATATCACAATTTCCACATGGCTCCATTTACGATCCGTCATCATTTCAACAAAAGTTTGAGGGAAAAACTACCTTAAAAGACTGAAGTACTAAGTTGATATTTTGATTTGTGAACCTATTTGATAACATGAACAGCTGATATCAGAAGTATCGATATTTCAGTATCGATCCATCCATCAGTAATACAATGATTGCCATTATCCTAAAACTACGCTTAAAAGTATCCCAACTCCGCCTCTGTCCAAGCTTTTCAGGCGTGTGCCTACACGTCATGTGAGTGACTGGAAGAAAAGCTCTGACTTGTTTGAGAAAGTATCCAACAAGGTTTTGCCAGATTCTAATTCGGGATGAAAAGGTTCAGGATACGCTGTCTTAGCGGACAAAGAGGAAGCGGTCCACAGGAAGATAAGACAAATATTGGGCTGAAAGATGAGACCATGGCATCACTGAGGATTGGAACTGCTTACATTTGAAGACAGGGTCGCTACTTTACTTTGGAGAGCAAACTGAGGAAGTCCTGGTGAGCTCCTGCAGAGTTGGATTTCAGCGCTCCAAAGCTGGCGTGTCCCAGATGTGCTCGGGCTGCGACCCTCACACTGTGGTGCTGAGAAAACGTCAATCATCTCATCTATTCCGGTGTGCTGACATTTTAGGGGTGGATCTGATGCTCTGGTGTGAGTTTACCAACTTGACTCAAACAGGGCAGGGGTGGCATTTAAGGGTAGATTCTCTGAACAGCCAGAAGGAGGACTTCCTCTTCCTCAGACCAGGGACAGACTTAGACCGAAGGTGTCAACTATCTTTACAGTCACAGCAGCACTGCTGTGGAGAACGCAGGCGTTCTACAGATGAGCGCGTTTCTTTCATCACAAAGATGCTTAATGTTCTCATCAGTTAGAGTGAAAGCGTCGGAAAAGCAGACTGAACTGATAGACTGACTTTGGTCAGGACATGGGGGGCCTCCAGGGACTGGGTTTGCCTCAGGCCCCCAAATGACAACCTGACTCAGACATCCTTATGCAAATTGGGGCAGGTAGGATGCATCCTATGGACAGGATGTCCCGCCCATCACAGGTGCCATCAATGAACTTTGAAAACAAAAACTTGCGTGTACTGCTGTCATTTCCCAGCCGTGCATCTTTCAAGAAATTGGCTCGTAAACGGAGGAGGACCTTTTCACCTGCAGCTCCCTGAGACTCTAATAATATCTTCAGCAAGAATGCCTCTCTGTCTATACCCCCCCCCATACACACACACACACACACACACACTCTCCCTCTCGCCTTCCCTAAACTTCCAAGCCACCGTCCTGACTGCTCAAACAAGACAGCTTTATGCAGGTGTGATACCCAGGGGGACCTCAGCGGTTTCCACAGCTAACACACTAACTGTAGTCCTGCATGTCGTGTATGCTAGCGTATTCCCATAAAAGTTATTTTCCAATACTATATTTAGGTCATTTGGGCTGTAACTAACAATTAATTTGTAGTCGATTAATCTGACGCTTGCTTCAATTCGAGTAATCAGGTTGGCTCCAGACAGACCATACATTTCTGCTAGTATTTTTTCTAGTACTCATGACTCAAGTCTAACTTTATTCTTTCTTTTTTATTATTATTTGATGAAATAATATATCACCACTTTATTCTCAGAAAAATGCAACTTTTTTCTCGTTGGAATACAACTTTTTTTTTCCATTAGTTTTTTACTTTTCCAACCATTTCAACTCAAATGAGTTTAACGTTTACTCCTGCAAAATCAAAAGTTGTTTTTATTTGATTATGACTTTTTGCTCAATTTTGACTTTAAGTTGAAAAATGACTACTGATGTTTTTTTTAGTTTTCCTGCTCAATTATATTTTTCGGACACCCCCGGATGAATCAAATACTAGTTGTCGATGAATCACGGACGTAATTGTTGCCGCTCTACCAGGAAGAAGCAAAGAGTCAAACAAGGAGCCTGATGAGCTGCTTGTTTCCCCGCTTCAGCACATTATGGGCCGAGGACTCTGCAAATGCTAGCTTTGTCTTGTGGAATGCACATCTGAACTTGCGCCCCGGGGGCTGAGAAAACGTGTCAGTACACTGCTAGATGGAGAGGGCACCCTGCAGGAGCAGCTTTCAGCTGTCATAAAGCGCACCGAAGACAGAGTCAGTCCTCAATCTTCAATGAACTCAAAAGTGCAAAAGTGACTTGGGGAACAAGTTATCGAATTTGAAAGCTAGCTGACTCGCAGCCGACTCGCAGCCTTTACGGCTGTAGGCTCGGTCCGCATACAGGTCTCTGCTCTTTGAAGGCTTTGAAATCATAGGGAAGTGCAACAAGGACCATCATCAAATAAGTGCTCGACCATTAGAGGGGAAGCATTCCCACACAAGACACACATTGTCCCGTGCGGGTCCCAGCGAAGCAACATCTAAGTGCAAAGTTGTGAGGAAGAAGAGCTGGGCACCGCGGTGGGTGGAGGAGGGGGGGGGGGTCTGAGGGGTGGTCACCGAAGGCTGCTTTTGGCCTTCGGTGCGGACCGGGCCCCTGTGGTGATAGGGTGAAGCGTCCTGGCCAATGAACCCAATGCACTCATGCCTTTTATTTATGATCCTTATGATATTACCGAATAATAGAGATGATATCAGTCCGATACCCAGACGCCTACTTAAGATGACAGGATGGTTTTATCAACACGTGTGTGGGCAATTCATCAACTGAGGAAGTATGCTGGAGCCTATCCCAGTACTGGTGTGATACAACAAGATATAAATGCAGCAACATGTAATAATGTAACAATATTAACAAAATA
Source organism: Doryrhamphus excisus (assembly GCF_037039965.1). NCBI lineage: Eukaryota > Metazoa > Chordata > Actinopteri > Syngnathiformes > Syngnathidae > Doryrhamphus > Doryrhamphus excisus. The sequence continues at coordinate 1,785,399 of NC_136361.1, forward strand.
TCCCCTTTTTATTTCATTTCATTTTCTTTTTCATTCATTCATTTTCTACCGCTTTTCCTCACTAGGGTTGAGAAGGTATGCTGGAGCCTATCCCAGAGGACTGGTGTGAGTGATACAATAAGATTTAAATGCAGCAACATGTAATAATGTAACAATATTCGCAATATATGCCCTTTTTATTGCATTTTATTTTATTTTTATTTTACTTTTTACATTTAGTTTTTAGGAAAATATTTTCAAATAGTGTAAAAAGTACCAGTGGCACCAAAAACATGAATATTATTCAGAACAAGCATCAAGAAAACTGAAAAAAAAACCCTGTATCAACACCATGTTGGTATCGATATCAATATGATATCGATCTGCCCACCCCCTACCGTCTGCATGGGAGAAATGCATGCCCATCACCAACTAAATTTCATGCATAAACAAAGAGTGAGCTTCCTTTTCCGGACACTCTTGTGCATCCAAGCGGTTTTGGATGAATTTAATTGGGCGACGTACGCGCAATTTTCCCATTCATGCGTAAAAGTGGCCCTGGGTAAATTTAGTTTAGAGGGCAGCAAAGTGTTTTTTTTAATGAATTACCTTAATTTCTAGTGTAACTCCTGAACATGCACAAATACGCATGAAGAGAAAGTAAATGAGTAAATGAAGTATGAGGGATGTTACGCGGGTTTGGGTATTTGGCGTCTTACCTGCTGCGGTGGCCTGTAGAACCAGGGTTAACGTTACCAACGTCGTTACAGTGGAATCCATAAGCCACCTTTTCGTTTTCCACCTTGTGGACCACCTCTGCATCTCCATGGTGGTCAATGAACCTTGAGGGCGACTTGAGGTGTTTTTTAAGTGACGTCCCTTCCACAGTCCCAAGCGATGATGGAAAGCTCGCTAGAAAAAAGCCATAAGTGAGCAGTTCTTTACGCCTCTTCTGTCAGCCGCCTTCCTTGCGGGGCCCCCGATCCTCCTGTCCCAGCGCCCAGCCTTCCCGGTGAGGGTCGTCGGGCTTTAACCAAAACGCACCGAGTGCAGTCGCTACACTTGGTGAGTCCGCGGGCGAGGAGGAGGGCCGGGCGAGATCCACGCACACAGCACAGCTACGTTTACAGTCGGGGGGGAAAGACAGGGGAAGCGGCCCCCGATTAGCAAATCACGGGGCTGGAAATTCTCCCGTGGGTCCACCCATCATCAGCCTTGGATCCCTGCGGCGTGCGTCTGAGGGAAGAGGAAAGGTAAACAGGGCCAAAGTTATCAAGGAGCCGCGAAAGAAAGCATCGTCCTCAATGATGGCTTCTACAAATACGCATTGCGTCCTGTGCTCCTCAAATGGGGGTGCTAGTACCCCTGGGGGGCACTTGAAGGCATAGTAAAACGCACATCATGCAAAAGTTGCAAATTCAGCTTTTTTTCTGACCACTTGTTTCCTGTTGAACTTTTTTTTTTATTAATTTTTTTATTATTATTTAATTATTTTTTGTTTGTTTTTTTACTTGAAAATGATTTTTGATAAATAAGCTTATTCAAATTTTTTTGGTTTAGAATGAAATAATTTAATGTGCTCAAAGAACATTTTGTAAATAAGTGAATTATTTTTGTTTAAAGTTCAATATATTTACTTTATATGCACTTTTTATTTTCAAATATTCTAAACAAGACCGCTAAAGATAAGTACTTTTATGAAGCTCATGAATGGTCCCGTTATACCGTACACTCAAGACGAAGAAGGTGGAGTCGCTTTAAGACTAGCGGAAGATGAAAATTCCAACAGCGGAGTATTGTGTACTTTTTTACAATCATATACCGCATTTTTATATCAAGCTGTTTTGTTGGATCCCATTCGATTGTTGGCCATCACGACTGTAAAACTAAACACTACATAAGACCAAATGACAAACGTCCATCTGGACAACCTTGAGGAGTTCTTCGTGTCCACGCAGTTAGAGGACAGTTGGCTCCTTGTATGTGTTGCCTGGTGCGCTAGTCCAGGGATGGATCTGACTTGGCTCTTGGTTCCTAGTGAAAATACTATCAGATGTTTGGTCCGTGATGCCCTGGAGGCATCACAGAGTCCAGAGTCATTTTCCCGGGATGAACCGGTCATCATCGAACATCCTGTCCTTTTCATTATGAGCCATCATCAACCGTTTCCATCAAAAGTTAATTAAATATTGGATCAGTTACAGGCAAAATCGACCTAATTTTGTTTTGGTTATGGTACAATACGTGGAATCGAGTACCTGAACAAAGCACCTGATGCACGGTTGACTCACTTTGTGCTTTTTTTTACTACATGCAACTGTTAAATAACCTGCCATGGTTACAAAGAGAGTAAGAATTCATGGCAAAGTCGATAGTCCCTCCACTCATGGATGTCTTCGCCAACAAGAATCCCCAACAGATCCAAAAGTCACATACAGAATGAAGATCAATTATTTGCATTGCATCTAAAAAAAAGACACCAGCCTTGTAAATTAGCCTTTTACCCAAAACATGGCATCAAAAGACGAGTACTTTTCACAGACGTGCTCCCACCAGCCGCCGGCCACTGTCTGTGACTGTTTACACACGGCGGAGTATAAAGAGCCCTTTCTCTTCTCTCGCTTCAGCGTAGAGTCACCAATATTATTTCTGGCTTGTACAGCCATGTATAAGAATAAATACACTATACGCTAGCTTCCATCAATTGCTAGACATCCAGATGCTCAAAATGCTAGACATTTGGGCCTGGGTTGGATGTTTTGCTGTGGATATGAACATCTGCTGTCCAATTTCATAAGCTCATACACATGCATCACATAAAGACTTCATAGGCTGAGATTGCATGGATTCAATCGGTCATTTCCAGTATAGAGTATGTACCGTATGTAAGCATGCCTCCTATTTATGCGCATATTTTAAACTACTAAAGATGTGTCGAGCTGCATGAAGCGTGGTGGCACAGCCAAGGTTTAGGGGTGCACAAGTGCTGTCGCCGGGAGCTGGGGAGTTGCGGTTTCTTGGGGGAAATTCCAACGTGTACCGTGACATTCTGAAGCAATGGGAAACTGGGCTGCATGGTGGTTACCCAACAGGAGGACCCTAAACACACCAACAAGATGACACTTGCCTTGCTGACGTAGCATACGATGGAGCGCTAGCAATCTAACGTGTGTAAGACCATTGAGTTTGTCCTTCATAAAGTTCATATTTATTCTCCTTGACCCGATGCACGTGAATGCACCTGCCGTTTCTATCTGTGCTAATCCGGCATGTTTACGCATGATGACATGATGATCTTGCACACCAGGTCCATGGGTTTTAAGCAAAGGGCGGCCTGGAACACGTTAGTTTCTCATAAGAAGCAGCCTAATTCTGAAGCGGAGGAAGAGGAAGCAGTCTGACATGCGACAAGCTGTTTATTTGTCTCCGAAAGTTAGGAATGTCCCGCTGTGTGAGAACACTGCTGGAGATGTTCGTGATGCCTTCAGTGAGTGATGCTTCTGTAAGACATCACTGGAGCATGATGGCTTTCTCATCGATACCCCATATTGTCCAGAACATCAGTACTCGTCCCTTTCTTAAGAACTTCATTCCTGTGTCAGATCCATAAAATATGTCTGGTTAACGGTATTTTTGGTAAGTTCACAGAAACGCTGTAAGGCACGATGCGATATCTTCGTATGATCAGTGATTGACAGTTTGACTGCCAAACATTTTTTTCTTCCTGTACAAGGAGGCGCTCACTGTTCCGCTCGGCATTTTGGCCGGTCCTACAAATGGATGGATTTAAAGTACTACTTTCACACCTGGTCTCAGGAGATCTCCAGTGAGCCCCCAGGATGAGAATGTGGAGAGCTGGTATGTGAGTTTGCAGCTGGGGGGAAAAACACGTCTTATTGTGCAGCGAATACTTTCTACGGGTAGAGATGAAAAAATAAAATGTTCATGGGTGGTTGTTGAAAGGCCAAAATGTACTCAGGTGGTCTTTTTTTGTTAAGGAGTGCTGAAGAAAGCAGATGAAAGGAGAACTGGACGCACGTTGGTTTTGGCGTGCGTGGAAACTGGTGGCCTTGGACATTTGTAAAGGGACACAACTCTTAATTTTAAGTTGTAATTTAAGTTGTTTTTCATGATGTTTCAAAATAAAGCTGGGTTCTGGTGTCACACCGGTAGAACCAATAGATCATTGACTTGATTGATTGACATCAATTAATGAAGAATTTGATTTGGAGTGATTTTATGCGGTGAAAAAAACAATACATGCCTGGAATTTGACTGATTGATATTCCTGGTGTAGCTTTCCTTCACGTGATTGTCCAACGATGGTGTTTCAGCAGAATTGGTCCACGTGTCCTTGGTCTTCAGAGCAGCCAGTGACTCAAATATTCTTGCCCACAGTTCCTGGTTTACTCTGCAGCCAGACAAAGTCAAGTCAGTCTCATTCACAGAGCGTCTTTTCATATATTTCCTCCTCTACTCTTTGACTGGGTTGACTTTCTGCACTCGAAACAACTTGCAATAAGTAAAACCATCAGCCTGCTGGTCACTGAAACATCTCGAAGTCCTGATTTCCACACCCTTATGTCTTGGAGCGCTGAAAAAACAATACTGGCCTCAAATATATGCAATAGTCTCACCATAAAACGCTGGCATATCCAGTAAATATGATCCGGATGCAACAATACATATGAATCTGTATTGAATGTTTGCTACACTTCAGGTACCATAAACAAAATGACCACATAGGAAGGGGTGTGACCGGAAAAGGAACGGATGTACTGTCATGAACAGCTGCCATATTTGACCTCTTACACCCCTTCGGAAGTTGGGTAAAAAGGTCACAGCGCTCAAGACAAATCCGAGTCCTGCAGCACTTATGTCCAAGTGGATTTCTCTCATGCGTCAGGCTCCAGCAAGTCATCCAATGAAGCCCCCTGAGGCGGCCAGAACCCTCATGTTCATGTAGGAGATAGAAAAGGAAGAATGAAGAGAGACGTCTGGATCATTAGACAATTTAGAACATTAAAGTCAGGATGAACTCCAAGCAGTTCTTCTTGTCTTATGGATTTCTTCATCATGGCTTGATAAGTGTGCTTTGAGGATCCTGATTCCATGGGACTGGCTGAATGGATCTGGATCATGAAGAGGATGGAGAGTACCCCAACAGACTCGAGGGCATTGGCTCTCAACTTGTAGGTTGTAGACCCGTTTTCAGTGGCTAACTGTCATTTTTGGTCAGCACTCGTCATTGAGTGATGATGGGTTCGGTCAAACCAGTTGAGAACCCCGCTTTGGGGCATAACCAAAATCTGGAGTGTGGGGTCCACCCTTGGACCGCCCTCACATTGCATCATTTATGTATTGTCTAAACGCCCGTTTCACACATTTGGCACCCAGCTTTCTGTCACTCGTGCAATAACTTTGACCCTAAGACGCTACTCTGTAAATCGTTCTGTGGCGGTCAGTTCTGGGTGCACAAATCTGCAAGCGACATTCCTGGCATTCTGCCACAGCCGTGGACCAGTGGGTGACACCACGTTTGATCCTTACACTTCTTCTTTGCCGTCTTCCATGAGCCTTTGCGTATACGTGGTTAGAGAGAGAGCAGATAAGTAAACACATGAACTGGTTGAAACTTGTCTCGTATGAAAACAGTTTGCATTAACTGAGGCCGACTTTTACTATTAATCATACAGAAAATGGCTACAAGCACATTTTGGAGGATTGGATGGAAGTAAATGATCTTGTTTCTTTGTTCCTGTTTGCAGTAACCAAGGTTCATGCGGTCAATGAAAACTGAGGTTTAAAAGTTTCAAACCTAAGGACTAGACATTCTTAAAAATGATGTAGCTAAATTATGATATGTCTGTGATGTACTGGGTTGAGTAATGCTGCACACTTTGGTATCGATCCAATTCCAAGTAAATACGGGACCAGTATTAAAGACGCAGATGCTGATATTGGATTATTGGACGTCTTTTCAAACAATAAAAACAGTCAATAAGACAATATAATGTACATATAAATGTACATACACAACATTTGTTACACTTGCAACATCTCGTGAGATCAAAAGCTTAACTGTCAATATTTGGATTTGAAAATAAAGGAAATGAATTGGATAAATATTTCAATGTTAAATGCCATGTCCTGCACAAGCGCACTACGTTACAAGCTGATCTGATTGCGTTTGACTGACAGGCTCATGAACACGTTCAGTGAAGTTTCCCACGTTCAACTTTAATCTGTCATGAACCTCACGAAAATTCGCCTTCCACGATAATTAACGTTTTCCTCATGTCCGCAATATTCCGCTTTGGCGATGAACACCTCCTCCCTGTTTTTGTGGAATTGAGCTTTTATTCCCTCCAGTGTTTTCTGAGTCATTCATTCTGTCTGGTAAAGAATGCGAGTGCAAACTTGCACAAAGGGGATGTGCGTGTGCAATAAACTTTTAGCTTTGTTGGGATCAGACAATAAAGGTAAATACAATGAAATGATGATAAATGTCAGCATCGAACATCTGGTGGCCAGATGAGGCTTCGGTTGTAGCGCACCTCCACACGTTATGCAATACAATACATTTTATATCTTTTGGCTTGAATCTGGAATCCATTCACAAAAGCTTGTAATTGTTTCATGTCGACAACATGTTGTGTCTGAGCGCTTTAGGTGCAAATAAAGTCATCCGGGGATGTTTGCTTTTCAGAATAAAGTCCCAGCGAGGCTTTGAAAACTCATGTTAATTAAAACCTTATCTCTTCTTTGAGGGGATGCAGAAAGGAACGAAGCATCTCTGAAAATTAGATTGTGTTCCGGTTTATTGCTTTATTACATAATTATGTAAACTTGTCATGCTTATTGATTTTAGATGTTTTTTCTCATTCAATAAAAGTAAAAAAAGGCTTGTTTAATTGTGCTTTTTTAATCTACAGAGCTCACAGCAAAAAAAAAACCTCCTGAGAAATTACTCTGATTAGATGCTGAAAAACCTTTGCCAGATCCTGTGAAACTTTGACAAAATTATGCGAGAATCTAAAAAAACGTGTCCAAGACCCTGAGAAACTGCTACAAAATCCCCCCAAAAAGAAACTACCGTAATACAAAACCCAAAGAACATTTGTGAGAACCTGAGAAACTACTATGAGATCCTGAGAAACGATTAGCAGGTGCTGAGAAATTATTGCGAGACCCTGAGAAACATTTGCGAGACCCCCAGAAATTATTGCTAGACCCTGAGAAACTACTGTAATACAAAACCCAAAGAACGTTGGTAAGAACCTGAGAAACTGAGATCCTGAGAAACGATTAGCAGATACTGAGAAATTATTGCGAGACCCTGAGAAACATTTGCGAGACCCCCAGAAATTATTGCTAGACCCTGAGAAACTACTGTAATACAAAACCCAAAGAACGTTGGTAAGAACCTGAGAAACTGAGATCCTGAGAAACGATTAGCAGATTCTGAGAAATTATTGCGAGACCCTGAGAAACATTTGCGAGACCCCCAGAAATTATTGCTAGACCCTGAGAAACTACTGTAATACAAAACCCAAAGAACATTTGTGAGAACCTGAGAAACTACTATGAGATCCTGAGAAACGATTAGCAGGTGCTGAGAAATTATTGCGAGACCCTGAGAAACATTTGCGAGACCCCCAGAAATTATTGCTGGACCCTGAGAAACTACTGTAATACAAAACCCAAAGAACGTTGGTAAGAACCTGAGAAACTGAGATCCTGAGAAACGATTAGCAGATACTGAGAAATTATTGCGAGACCCTGAGAAACATTTGCGAGACCCCCAGAAATTATTGCTGGACCCTGAGAAACTACTGTAATACAAAACCCAAAGAACATTTGTGAGAACCTGAGAAACTACTATGAGATCCTGAGAAACGATTAGCAGGTGCTGAGAAATTATTGCGAGACCCTGAGAAACATTTGCGAGACCCCCAGAAATTATTGCTAGACCCTGAGAAACTACTGTAATACAAAACCCAAAGAACATTTGTGAGAACCTGAGAAACTACTATGAGATCCTGAGAAACGATTAGCAGGTGCTGAGAAATTATTGCGAGACCCTGAGAAACATTTGCGAGACCCCCAGAAATTATTGCTAGACCCTGAGAAACTACTGTAATACAAAACCCAAAGAACATTTGTGAGAACCTGAGAAACTACTATGAGATCCTGAGAAACGATTAGCAGGTGCTGAGAAATTATTGCGAGACCCTGAGAAACATTTGCGAGACCCCCAGAAATTATTGCTGGACCCTGAGAAACTACTGTAATACAAAACCCAAAGAACGTTGGTAAGAACCTGAGAAACTGAGATCCTGAGAAACGATTAGCAGATACTGAGAAATTATTGCGAGACCCTGAGAAACATTTGCGAGACCCCCAGAAATTATTGCTAGACCCTGAGAAACTACTGTAATACAAAACCCAAAGAACATTTGTGAGAACCTGAGAAACTACTATGAGATCCTGAGAAACGATTAGCAGGTGCTGAGAAATTATTGCGAGACCCTGAGAAACATTTGCGAGACCCCCAGAAATTATTGCTAGACCCTGAGAAACTACTGTAATACAAAATCTAAAGAACGTTGGTAAGAACCCGAGAAACTGAGATCCTGACAAACGATTAGCAGATACTGAGAAATTATTGCGAGACCCTGAGAAACATTTGCGAGACCCCCAGAAATTATTGCTAGACCTTGAGAAACTACTGTAATACAAAACCTAAAGAACGTTGGTAAGAACCTGAGAAACTGAGATCCTGAGAAACGATTAGCAGATGCTGAGAAATTATTGCGAGACCCTGAGAAATATTTGCGAGACCCCCAGAAATGATTGCTAGACCCTGAGAAACTACTGTAATACAAAACCTAAAGAACGTTGGTAAGAACCTGAGAAACTGAGATCCTGAGAAACGATTAGCAGATACTGAGAAATTATTGCGAGACCCTGAGAAACATTTGCGAGACCCCCAGAAATGATTGCCACATCCTGAGAAACATTTGCGAGAGACTAAGAAACTTTTGCAAGATGATGAAAAACTATTGCAAAATCATGACAAACTTTTGCAAAATTCTTAAACTTCTGAGACCCTGAGAAACATTTGCAATAAATCTTTTGTAAGATCCTGAGAAAAATGAGTGAGAACCTGAAAATGCTTGGAAAAGCTACGTTTTTGACGTTCCTCCTCCGTGACCGTGTGCAGCAGCTGACCCAGAAATAAATACTCCAAGTAAACAAAGGACTGAAAAACTCAGGATCTCGCAAAGGTTTCTCAGGATGGCAACAGTTTGGATGAATTTCTTCAGGAAAAAACACGCCTAAAGGGTCTCTGGTTACTTTATTTGGAATGTAGAGTCAAATTGTTCTGGAAATCCTAAGATTATCAATGAATATTGCAACAATTGTGCAAACATTTGACAAAGTTATTATTATTATTATTATCATGCATGATTAAATCCCGTTTGTGTCCCTTCTCTGCCTGGATGCGGTTTAGGTGTCAGCATCATGAGATGAAAGCTCCAACTTTTTTCACAAACAATCAGCACGACTTGTACGCTTTTGCGCTCCCATACGCTGGCGCTTGAGGATCACAGCTGTTCAGCGAGGGAGGGAAACGGAGACCCGAGACCCAAGTAGGTACTTATTGGCATTCCACACCAATCTGACAGATCGGCTTTGTCAAACACACACTCACATGCGCGGGGGGTCAGACAGGCAGGCAGTAAGAGGAAGGGATGCGACTTACATACGGTATATTCTGGCCACTACAGCCCAATATAATACGCCCTAAAATGGAAGGTCCGCTCACACTAAACAAGCTTCCTTGGACAAACAAGCCTCTCTATATTTCCACATGATATGATGAATTCAGGAGAGTTTCCGTGCAGGCGGCTGGAAATAGCCGACACATTCATCGCTCCAAATAGTGAAAGAGTCGATTTAAAAGCTTGGAGGTTGAACACAACATGACTTTTACTGTCTCGGGGATATGAACCTTGCCTCTGTACGGGGCTAGAAATGGACTGTAGGACCCTGTTGTACAGGACCCTTGACACGACTTGAGAATGCATGAAGGGAAAACTGCTTTTTGGTCCACTGCTGTATCGTGTCGGTGGTCAAGACCGTGTTGGAATCTGAGAAACTGAGAAACAATTAGCAGGTACTGAGAAATTATTGCGAGACCCTGAGAAACATTTGCGAGACCCCCAGAAATTATTGCTAGACCCTGAGAAACTACTGTAATACAAAACCCAAAGAACGTTGGTAAGAACCCGAGAAACTGAGATCCTGAGAAACGATTAGCAGGTACTGAGAAATTATTGCGAGACCCTGAGAAACATTTGCGAGACCCCCAGAAATTATTGCTAGACCCTGAGAAACTACTGTAATACAAAACCCAAAGAACGTTGGTAAGAACCCGAGAAACTGAGATCCTGAGAAACGATTAGCAGATACTGAGAAATTATTGCGAGACCCTGAGAAACATTTGCGAGACCCCCAGAAATTATTGCTGGACCCTGAGAAACTACTGTAATACAAAACCCAAAGAACGTTGGTAAGAACCTGAGAAACTGAGATCCTGAGAAACGATTAGCAGATACTGAGAAATTATTGCGAGACCCTGAGAAACATTTGCGAGACCCCCAGAAATTATTGCTAGACCCTGAGAAACTACTGTAATACAAAACCCAAAGAACGTTGGTAAGAACCCGAGAAACTGAGATCCTGAGAAACGATTAGCAGGTACTGAGAAATTATTGCGAGACCCTGAGAAACATTTGCGAGACCCCCAGAAATTATTGCTAGACCCTGAGAAACTACTGTAATACAAAACCCAAAGAACGTTGGTAAGAACCCGAGAAACTGAGATCCTGAGAAACGATTAGCAGGTACTGAGAAATTATTGCGAGACCCTGAGAAACATTTGCGAGACCCCCAGAAATTATTGCTAGACCCTGAGAAACTACTGTAATACAAAACCCAAAGAACGTTGGTAAGAACCCGAGAAACTGAGATCCTGAGAAACGATTAGCAGATACTGAGAAATTATTGCGAGACCCTGAGAAACATTTGCGAGACCCCCAGAAATTATTGCTAGACCCTGAGAAACTACTGTAATACAAAACCTAAAGAACGTTGGTAAGAACCTGAGAAACTGAGATCCTGAGAAACGATTAGCAGATACTGAGAAATTATTGCGAGACCCTGAGAAACATTTGCGAGACCCCCAGAAATTATTGCTAGACCCTGAGAAACTACTGTAATACAAAACCCACAGAACGTTGGTAAGAACCCGAGAAACTGAGATCCTGAGAAACGATTAGCAGGTACTGAGAAATTATTGCGAGACCCTGAGAAACATTTGCGAGACCCCCAGAAATTATTGCTAGACCCTGAGAAACTACTGTAATACAAAACCCAAAGAACGTTGGTAAGAACCCGAGAAACTGAGATCCTGAGAAACGATTAGCAGATACTGAGAAATTATTGCGAGACCCTGAGAAACATTTGCGAGACCCCCAGAAATTATTGCTGGACCCTGAGAAACTACTGTAATACAAAACCCAAAGAACGTTGGTAAGAACCCGAGAAACTGAGATCCTGAGAAACGATTAGCAGGTACTGAGAAATTATTGCGAGACCCTGAGAAACATTTGCGAGACCCCCAGAAATTATTGCTGGACCCTGAGAAACGACTGTAATACAAAACCCAAAGAACGTTGGTAAGAACCTGAGAAACTGAGATCCTGAGAAACGATTAGCAGATACTGAGAAATTATTGCGAGACCCTGAGAAACATTTGCGAGACCCCCAGAAATTATTGCTAGACCCTGAGAAACTACTGTAATACAAAAGCCTTTTCTTATTCTAGTTGTTCAATACAGGAATCCCTTCCCTTCCTTTACAGATTCCATAACCAAGCACGATAGCAGCATACGTCTGTAAAGATCATGTCAAGCTCAACATCCCAAATGATGATGTTGAAAGACTGCCTATGGTGTGGGGTGGGGTGGGGTGGGGGGGTCTGTTCAGTCATTATACCGTCTACAACTTTAGGAAAAAATCAAGACTGACAATCGGGAATGTTTAACATATTCAGTATTTATCATCAAAGATCCAGTTTCTCTATTTGAGTCACGGACTCCATGATTGTCATGTGGAACGGGCCGATGGCCAATCAGGACGCGAGCCTATATTGCTGACAGGAAATAGTGAAAAACTCAGCTGGACTTGAGAAATGGAGAACCAAATGTTTTAAGTGGTGGCAAATACATTCATTCATTTTCCCCCAACTTCCCATCCAGGTCCGGATCAAAGGGAGGCCCAGACTTCCCAGTCTCCAATTCCACTGGGGAGGGGGGGGGGGGCACGGAGCCGTTCCCAGGGCACCTGTGATACATAATCCCTCCAGCGTGTCCTAGGTCTACGAGCGCCACACCCTACCTCTAAGGCCGAGTCCAACCACCCAAGGAACTCAACTTTTTTCACCACGATGGTCCTCACACTCCATCCTTACCTCATTTATATGAACCCTAGATCCTGGAACTGAACCACCTGGGGCAAAACTGACCTCCTAATTTTAGCACTGAAGGTGAGTCCTGCCACCCTGGATGGAACTCATATTGTCCGGTTTTATCCGTGATTCTGCACTTTTGGTCTCCACTCAAATATCATGAGCGTAAGTTGGGGTAGGAACGTAGACTGGCCGTTAATTCAAGAGCTTTACCTTCCACCTCAGCTCTCTCCACCTTTGTGGTCTGGTACAGCAACCGAATTACTGATGCTGTCTGACTGCCCCAACAAGATCCTGAGATACTCCTCCACCAGGGGCAACAACTCATTTCCAGGAACTCATTTTAGGATAGGAACAAAAATTGTCCAGACAGTGTTGTGCGTTACAGTGGAACCCCTTGAACTTCCACACCAAACCCATTCAAGCGTGCCTTCGCTTTGCGTCAAAAGACGTCTTACTTAAATTGTGTAGTATTCTGTCACTCCTCCATCGGACTCCTTCTCCTCTCTCCCAACATCCCCACTCCCCTTCAGCATCTCTGCCGACTCTTCTCACTCCGGCGCGTTACGTCGGAAGGCAAGGAGGAGGATCGAGTGTCCACGGTTCCTCCCCTCACCTGTGAAATTTCAGAGTCAGGCCCCAGTGAAAGGGGGCATTGTGTCCCCCTGATGAGGAATGCCCTTGCGTCGCTCCTCAAAGAAAAGGCCTCATTTGACCAGGAATTTGGAGGCATCTTGAGAAGTGTTAGACATTTTGTAGGGGATGGTTATGAGAAGGTTCGTAGATGAGATGTAAGATGTAATACTTCTCAATGAAAAGGTGGAATTCATATCAACCTGAATGAATTGTTTTGCTACTATTCATTTATAATTTCATAAAAAATGACTTGATAACAATACCATAATTCAGATGTGCCTTATTTTCTAACCTGACGTGTTGGAGGTGACCTACCATGCTTTAAAAAATATTTGACTCTGACTGTGTCCTGCAGCAAGTGGCTTTCTGCTGCAGCTGATATTTCATGTGCTGAGGGTGACACCTGCTGGTCAAAAACAGCATAAACGTGCTGACGTTGATTTTCCTGGACGGGTAATTGGGAGCACATTTCAGTCACTTTTACCGCACTAATTTAATTTTACTTCCTGTACCTTTCATGCAATTTGTGGGCATTGTGATTTTTAGTCTAAAGAGTCCTAAACCTGGAATTGAAATTCTATTCCGATGAAGACAACACATGTAAATAAACTTCACCCATTAACGTACTCAAACACTTACATGGTATCCATTCATACGTTTAACAAAGATAAGATATTATATGTACTCAAAAAATAAATAAAACAAAACTGTGATTTTTATTTTATTATGTGTTATTTTAAACGTGAAAAGGGGACATTGGCATGGACGTTCCACATATGACCAGAAGAGGGCGACTGTCTGCATTTCCTGCTTATCACTCACGTCTTTTTTATCAAAAGAAGAAAAGGGCGGAAGTTGTTTCATCCCCAGCACGATACTATAGGAAACTATAGTGAACATCCAAATAAAGGTGAGCTTCAAGTAATGTTTCTGTTATGAAATGCTTGCATGTGTCGGAAAGTGGTCTAGATGGAGAAATGGTGGCGAAACGGTAAAAAATGTAAACAAACTCGCCAATTGTCTCTGTTATGTTAGTGTTAGCTTAGCACAAAGCTAATTGTCCATCCTTCCATTGTGCTTGTCCATTGGCTATGATGCGGATCTGTGGTAATAATGGCGATGGTGTTTAATAAAGCTGCTTACCGAACTGCAGACAAATGGACACGTCTGAGGATCCGGTCAAGAAGAGCGGCAGCAAGACTCTACTGGTCCGCCATCTACCAGCCGAGCTGACTGAGGATGAGAAGGAGGACCTGCTCAAGTATTTTGGAGCCGAGTCCGTCAGAGTGTTCTCCAACTTTGGCCGCATGGTACGATCTGCTTCACTGACTCTTTGAATGCTTGCGTCCATTCTGAGCAGATCTTTCTCTTCCACAGAAACACGCAGCATTTGCGGCCTTTCGCAGTGAAAAAGCTGCAGAAAAGGTGAGTCCCTATATGACGTCACTGGAAGGAAGGAAATGCTTCTAATTGACTCATACTGTTCTTCTAAAGGCTCTCACCCGGCTCCATCAGTTGGAGATTCTCAATCGAAAGCTTATCGTGGAGTTTGCAAGAGGCCAAGATAATATCACAGTGTTGAAGGATCCACCCGTTACGGACGGGTACGTGACTGCAGTGAGGGTCGAACCTTTGTGAGCTTTATGATGTGACATTTGTTGTGTTTTTTTGTCCAGCAGTAATAAGTTTGACAAGGAAGCAAAGACCAAACGGGAAACGAAGCAGCCAAATGTTCCTCTTATAGAGACAGGCGTGGCTCCAAGTCTTGGGTGAGGATGGGTAAATATTGTAAATGCTGTAATACATTTTTTTAAGTAAGAAACACACAATTTAATTGGAGGAAACAACAGATGCAATATTATAATGCATATTTTAACCACAGAAGAAACATGTCGATGAAACAATACTATATTTAGCTCAAACACTAAGCCATCATTTAACACAGTGGGATTCCTAGTGCGTCCTGGGGGTCATTTTTATTGGCTTGTGGGACAATGTCGGGGGGAAAAAATGGAACAATTGAGTTAAAGAGCAAATAATGTGAAGACAAAAATTAGGAATTTTGGTACTAATACCTAAAAACAAAACTTTGTCAGAAATGTTTTTGCAAAAATGTACAAAGAAAATTACTTTACAAAAAAAATATGAATTTTTGACAAAAGATTCTAACCCATAAAGTTATGTTTTCTAACAAATGTGATAAATTAAGAATGCCTCAATAAAAAAAAATTAAACTGACACACACACGGAACACATGTATTTTCTATAGCTACCTTTCAACTGTCTCCGACTGACAATTGTATTCTCTTACAGGCTGAAGTATCACCCAAATCCCACCTTGAGATATTTGTACCCACCTCCTTCCAATATTGTTCTGACGAATATCACACACACCCTCATGTGTGTGCCCAAGTTTTATGTTCAAGTGAGTAAAACCTTTTCCATTAATCCTTAGCCTTTGGAGCTTTCCCGTTCATATTCCTCGCTGTTTAAATTTGATGCCAAAAGCGGTGATTTGTCACCAAAACAAGCATGAAATGTCAGTGCTTTTAGCCTTGGGAGGCGTCATTATAAAAGGAAAATATGAGCCTTTTGAACTCCTCCTTTGAAAAATCATCCAGCAAACATTTGCCTTTTTGAATTTCAATATTAGCAGTGTTAATAATAAGCACTAAGTGGGAAGCATGAGTTATGGATTTAACATTTCCCTGGGAGCTGGCTGATGTGGATTTTCAGGGCAGCTGTTTGCAGCGTCGGCCACTGGGTGGCGCTGTTGCAGCATGAACAGCGTGGGTCTGAACTCACGATGGCCCCAGTCTCTCCTCGGTGCATTTAGAATCACAGTTCCAAACTTTGCAGTCTGTTTGGAGGCGCTGATGCTCTGTTGTCCAGCAATGATTTAGTTTGAACATTTCCAGGTTCTGCATTTGATGAACAAGATGAATTTACCGTGTCCGTTTGGACCGGTCACACCAAGACCCCCTTTGGTGAGCCTCTTTTCTTTGTTCGTTGAAACCAGAAGCATTTATAAGCAAAGTCATGATGCATGACGTTTGCAGTTTGAGACTCTGCCTGCCGCCCCACCCATCCCCATGCCTCCTCCGTTCCCCCCTGACCTCCCACCTACGCCCGCCGAAGAGATGGGCACGTCTGGGGATGAAGAATCAGAGTACGAGAGCGGAGACGATGAAGACAAGGAGAGGTGGGGAGAGCATCTGGGGGGGGGGGGGTATACACACACAAGATGCAAAGCCTTTATTCCAACATTTAACACTCAGACGTTTGAGACGTTGGCCATGTAATTGCAAATGGAACAGCACCACCTTGTGTGCGTTCACAGAAATGCTTTTTGTTGCAGTATTTCAAGAAATGCGACCGGTTGTTATTGAGGGGCCAAAGAACCTCGGCCATATGCTGATTATCTCTTCTTCATGTTAGGATTGCTCGCCTGATGGGCCTGGTCAACCAGGCATGCAAGAGACCCCTTAGACAAAAAACATCTTCCAAGAGAAAGAAGCCCAAGATCAAGGATCTCCTCTACGTGGCCAAACCTGACCTTCAAAGGTACAAAGCTGTTTTTTTTTATATATAAAGGCCAAAAACACCTCCAGGTAACATATTTGTCATGAAAACAAGACCAGTCGGATGCAGATACTCCCTTAATGGCACACCTCAAGCTGTGTTAGGAAGTATACGAGCACGGGGGCCCGCTGTCTCCCGACTGCATGTCGGCACGCCGGGAATTGACTCGGTTGACCAGAACAAAAAAAAATCAGTGTAGCTGTGCAGGAGCCGGTTTTTTTATTGCAGGTTTTTTTTTTGAAAAGAGGCGTCTGTTCAGGGATGTGGCGATTGTCTCTGCTGTCTTCAGCGCTCCAGTCATGCAGCCATCAGACGTGTTTGAGCAGCCTAACCCAGCTGGATCCAAGAAAATAGAATTCCACATTTCAGTTCCAGAGGTGGCAGCCAGGGTGGAAGCAAGTACACCGGGTCAGACGGAAGCCATGGGTAAGGCTTTATTTCCGCATTTAGACCTCCACTATACTCTTAATATTAATAATAATAATAATACTCTGGTTCAGCAGTTAATCAGTGATTATCAATCAATTAACCAAATAAATTATGGAATTAATTGACTGTGTGTGTAGCTAGATATAGTACTAGTGTTGGCTGTGTGAGAAGTTGTAGCAGCAATATATATCACAGTAGAAAGTCGCACCAAAAAGGTGTTGCCATTATCAGCGTGACGAAATGTCATTTGGGGGCACCGTCTGTGTTACTTGTCAGCTGTGCACCCCCCCAGCCCCACAGCCCCTTCTTTCTTATTTATATATTTTGACACCTTATCTGGCTGCTTGCTACAACTCGACTCTCCGGCAAACTCCACAGAGAAGTAAAACAAATCTCAAAGTCAAACATGGCAAATTTCCGTAAGGCATAGAGGAGGAAGATAAAGTATGGCAGGTGGCTTTGGATTAGTCTTGTTTTGTCCGATAAACAAGTCGTTTAAATGAAAGAGGACGGAGGCTACGGGCTAGATAAGCAGCAGTACTAACATGTGTCACTCGAGTAAGCTCGCACTTGCACCTGTCATGAGATTTTGGCTTTCCAGTGTAGGTTTACGACTTGTTGTCCTTGTCACACAATGCCCTGGGGTAAAAACAAACAACAGAAAACTCCATTTTTGATGCCATGATATTTTTTGACTACTGTATCCCCAACCGTGTACATCTTCATGACAGCAGGCACTCGTTTATTGTGATGAATTGCATCCACACCAAACTGTGATGAGTGAATTTCCTCAAAGTAGGATTCCTTATTTCTAAATGGAATATTCTCATAGCTTGAAAACATTGTAAATGCGGTTTTTACATTATTATGCATATTATTTGGACTAAATATTCCATATTGAATAAAGGGCTCCTTCTTGCATAAGTTAATAACCTGCTCCTTCAACGGCACCAGTGCGCCCTTCAGAAACAACTGAGAGCGAGGCCGCCATCAACAACGGCGTGGAGGATGCGGTCGGTTTCGGAAAGATCTACCCCAGCACTCAGACATCCCAGCAGAGCGAGGAGCACAGCGACGAAGAGCAGGATCTCCCATCTGATGTAATCTCAAGAAAAGAACTCCAGAAAGGACGCCTGTCGAAAGACGGTACATGCGAGATGAGAGGCACACTCGCGCACACACACACACACACACTCTCAAATATGACCTCAAACTTTGTTCCCTCTTTGCAAACAGAGATAAAAAGGATGTCTGTGTTTAAGAATTACGAGCCGGGTGAGCCGACCTGCAGGCTGTATGTGAAGAATATCGCCAAGCAAGTGGAAGAGAAAGTAGGTTGTTCTCTGCGGCTCGACCCACTTGTTTGTCCCTCTGCATGCACTGCCTGCGTTTATTGCTGAAGTCATCACATTGTCGTGTTGTTGAATGTCAGGGTAAAATAATTCCATAATTAGCTGCATCTGTTATTTATTGTTTTTGTGTTCATCATTTGTCTTCCAGGACCTAAAGTACATCTACGGGAGATACATCGATCCCTTGTCTGAAACCGAGCGAAATATGTAGGTGTCTTTTCTCTCGTTACGTTTTTAAGACTGATTTGATCAAATGGGAGCTGAAGAAGCAAAAAAAATCCTTTCTATTTACGCAGCCCATCCTCTCCGGCCGCTATTTTTGACTCAAGCAATTTGTCACTTTCTCTTGAGAGATTTTAGTAATTCATGCTGACTTGGTGTTGCGTTATTAAAAAAGGATCCACCCTGACACACGGATCGGGGGGGGGGGGGTGCCTTTTTATGTTGGTGCATCAGCAGTGCTTTAAGTGAATATTCCACCGGGGGACACCAAAGCCAGCCTCTTTTCAGGGTGGAGCCACGCACGCATCACTTGTGAGGACAAATCATTAGGTACACCAGCAGTCGAATCCGATGCAATACTTGGACATGAGCACTTATTTGCAGCGGTGCAAGCATGTTCTACAGCATGCTGAACCGATGCAGAACAACCGAGGCGCTGTTGATTTAGTCTCGACTAGTTTGTAGGAATATATTTAATTGCGGAAACAATTCTTTTAAAAACATTTCATATTTTCAAAATAACTGTAGTATTATGAAATACCCATATCCACTCATTGAACATGCTCCACAGGTTCACACGTAAGCGTTAGAGCATCATTGTGGTTGCATCTCATCACGATCTGCTTTGTTTTTTTTTTAATTGCAAAGAATGTAAAGCCTTTCCATTTCCTGTTCCCGTATTCATGGTAAAATAACCGCTGTTGTTGACCAAGCAGACGTTCTCTTCCAAGGCTCCCTGCTTGTGTCTGCTGTGGATGAAGGGACGTTTTTTTGTTAGCGGCAAGTGATAACGAGGTGTCCCCCCGCTGCCTGTTTCTTTGGCAGGTTCGACGTGTTGCTAATGAAGGAGGGCCGCATGAAAGGGCAGGCCTTTGTCGGACTTCCCAGCGAGCAGAGTGCCGAGAAAGCCCTGCGGGAAACCAACGGCTACGTTCTCTGCGACAAACCCCTCGTGGTTGTATCCTTTTTTTAACCTCCAGACTAACACTCCGTATGTGCTACTCCATGAGAGCTGATGGAACGTACCAACAGCTCATATTTGGTGTCGCAGCACAATCATTGCAGATGTTCATGTTCTGTCCTTCTTAAGACTAATCCTAAGTAACAGGACTTGGGCACAGCTTAATGGTGAGAGAGGAGTGGTCCTTAGTTTATTGTACATAAACCATAGCCTGTCATGATAATCAAATCAATTAACTGCCCATTTAATTAAAACTACCTTTGCCGGCCTTGATAAATTGACATGGGCGTGCATGTTTGTTTTCCTCCTCTCTAAGAGAGACTAGATGACAGGAGGACTCTCAACACCTGGGAGCATTTTGCCGCATCCAAAACCTGTACGGTGGCCAAACGATGACAAAACGTTGTACCCTGTTAAACAAACAGGGCATTCCACACACGACGTGATCGAGGCTGCTGACTTTAGGAATAGTCAAAGAAAGGTTTTCGCCTCCTGGTAATCCGTTTAAGGGCCTTGACGACAAATCACAGCAATTTGCTCGATCCGCCAGGCCAAAGCAAGACGCCACAGATGCCAAGAAAGGATCAAAGCAGCGCTAAACTGGCCAGGTATGTGCAATTCCAAAACCATCTGTTGACTGTAAATATAGTTGTTGATGAACGTGTTAATTTATCGAATTTCCTCAAATAGTGGCCGTCTGCTAGAATAGACGTTGGGTTTCAATTTCACATGAATGAAATATGCTGTGTTTATTAGAATCTTTTTATTTGTTTTGTTTTATTGTCTCCATGACAATGAAAAGTGAAGTCCATTTTAAACTAGAATCAACAGGAGTCTGAACTATATTGGCATATTTCATTGCTGCTCTTATTGAAGTTTCCCGATTTTTGCAAACGTATTGACAGGCAGCACACGGTGCAAAGCGTGAATTGCACAGCAAGCAGCCAGAGGCAAAGCCGGGCTTGTTTGAGGAAGTGCTCTTTATCTGCACTGAATCAGCTTGACATTTACACCCGCACTCACTCTTCAATAACCAACAGGAGCGCATGGAAGCAAACGCCGACCTTGCTCACGGTGCAACACACAATGCAGCCGCACCAAACCTCTCCCCGGGTTACCCAGCATGACTTGTGGGTTATACATAGTATGAAATCTACTGCTTTTGGTTGCACCGTGAGTGATGAAGGCTGGTTGGTTTCTATTACGTGAGCCATGTGTGTAGATGTCAACACATCCATTGCAAATAGAGCCAAGGCTTGATTAGATTGTCAAATCGAGACATTTTTCTTGCATTGTTTCCCATTTGTGTTTGACCTAGTGAATATAATAAAGTACACTTGTACCCAAATAGTTGGCAGGCATACAAGTGACCCTATATGATGCACTCTTTTTCTTTTCCAGAATTGTCAGGACAACAAAAGTACATAGTAGTAACACTTTGTTTTGCGTTTGTGTTTATACTTTATTCATTCAAGATGCCAAGGCTTGATTTTGTGGGCCAGCAGAACCATTTGTATCCTTATTTGAGCATATCCTTTGGAAAGAAAATACCAAAAGAAAAAAAGGGGTCAGTTCTATTTGTGGAAGAAAGGGAACATGTTGCATTGACCTTTTAAGCACATTGACCTAAATCTACAAGGACATTGTGCCATTGTTTTTCCAGCTCTTTGCTGAAATGTTGTTTTTAAAATATTCTCTACCTCGTTTCACTGAATTTCAGGTGATGATCGTCAGATGTCCTCTTCATCTTTTATTTAATAAAAAAATAGTATTTTATTAAAGTGAGGTCATGTCGTTTTTAATCATACACAAAAACACACACATGCCGTGTTCCACGGTACTTTCCAGGTAAGTACGAGATTGACTGTGCAGATGGTCGGCAGTTAGAAAAAGAAAAGGAAGTGAAGTGCGTGGGAAATTGCTGCGACTGCTTAAGCTTACCTTTACAATCCCGCCTCACCAAACCCGCTTTATGAGAGTAAACCTCGGAGAGTGAACTTTCCCCTTCAGCAGCCGTAGAAATCGGAGGATTTGGAAATCAAATTGGTTTTTGTCCTCTGTGGGTGGGGGTGGGTTTGATGGGTAAGACTGGAAATGAACTGGGTGGCGTGGCTGTTGAAGAGGAATTAAAGTTTGGAATGTCTTCTTCGATCTTCAATATTAGAGAAGGCGGGTGAGGGGGGGGTTGCAGATGGATGTTCTGCTTGCTTTTACAGAGTTCTGCTGACGCCGGTGTGATCCGATCATGGGGCAGTAGGGTACCTCGAGGACTAAACAGACCGTCGGGGTCGGAAGCAGGAAGTCCATGGAAACACTGCGGAAAGAGGTGCACAATCTGGAAGATCTAGAAAGCTTTCTGTGCAGGTTATGTGTAGCGGCTCCATAGGAGTCCACAACGCCATACAAAGCGCCAACAAGGTACTGGAAGTGGTGGTGTGGCCTTTTGTGTATCCTTTGTTTTTCAGTCATTCATTTTCTACTACTTCAATATCCCGTATATATTTCCATTTATACTGCTACATTAGAATTTGTCCACAAGATGGTGTACTTTTTCCCATTCAAAGCATGCAGAAAACATTCTTAGATGTCTATTGGTGTACAAGCAGTCAAGTTTGTCTTTTGTTCATTTAGAGTAAAACAACAGATTTTTGAAGGTGAGTTTTCATTTGAAATCTGAGATTGAGACGTTTTTGTCATCTGATCATTACTTAGCATTTTCCCCACGATGTGAACGCTGTGATGTCTAGCAGGATTGTGCTGCAGCTTTTTTTCCCCGTGTGCTTCATTACATTTCTGTGATTCAGATCCAAAGCAGCAGGGTCATCCATCACATGTGCTCATCTGGTCTGACCTGCAGCTCATACCTCAAATCTCGCATGGTGGGGGGGGGGAGAGGGGTCTCCATCTGTGGCCGACTCCGCCCGCCATCCCAACGATGACAAATGTGCCCTCCCCTGCTGTGGAAATATTGGGTTACCGGGGAATTTATCAGGTAAGATTTGAGCAAGATGAACGCTAACCTTTTGTAAGTAGACTCCGATGAAGATGTATGCGCTGCTCTTGCTCTCTTTGTTGCTGGGGCTGCATATTCCTCATTAGAATAGCGCTTTTTTTTTAATCTCCCATTTAACAAGAGACTGATCTCCGCTCCTTTTGTCTGAAAACCATAGCTCCGACTTTCAGGTTGTCCCATTATATAGTGGCCTTTTATTGTGGCCAGCCAATGTCTACCTGTGCAGTCATCATGCTAAAGTAAAGCGAGATAAAGTGCGACTGCATTTTCCCATTTGCTCGACTGTGTGCGCAAATTTTTCCTAACTGTACGTTGGTACATTCGTGGTCGTCTACACAGAGAAGTGGTTTTCAAATCAGCCCAAAGACAGCTGGGATAGGCTCCAGCATACCCGCGACACTATTGAGGATAAGCGGCATAAAACAAGGGAGGATAGATGGAATCCATTTCCCATTAACGTCTAATGAAACATTAAATTAACGTCACACATTTTGGTCATTCAGTCGTAGTATTTAGAACAACAAAAGAAAATAGGATTTTATGGGTTCTAATATTTTGGATTTTTCCATACACTGCGAACCGCAACTGCAATACTTAAAAACCCGATTTGGCTCTGCACCTTTTCAGACCAGCATGTGATGTTTATGCCGCAATTAAAATGCACGGACAAGGAGTTTGCATTATCAGTTAATAAACACATTTCAATAGACTGAAGGTACTTGATGCCTCCCTGACATCAGTACGGCATCTCAGAGAAATGCAAGCAATTATGACAACCATTTAACTTGTGTTCCACGCCAGTACATAAACTGCTTCGTCTAAGTGCCTTTTTCTCCGCTGCTGCAATCCCCTTGACCCTGTGGGCCTCTCAAATGGATGGCTATTGTGAATGTTTACCTTTTAAATGATAAATACATGCCTTATATGCCCATGTCGGGGGCGCTTTGCTGCAGACTGACAATGGCCTCTGCAGCAAAGATCACTGAGGGCGAGGGAGAATTTCCAGAAAAAAATAAGCTGAAGTCTGATCTTCCACAACATTTGTTAAAAATCCAACTTAAGGGATAAGGGTTAAACTATGCTCGTTTAAATGCTCAATGCACAGCAAATGTAAGGCGTAAATATGTCTATACAATTTTATTATTTATTCATGTGATTTTTTAATTAAGTATAAATCCAAATGAAGGATCAACTATGATGAACCGTGAACAGACGGAATCGGGGTCATCGTGTACAAGTTATACTATACAAATGTAACTTTGGCATCCCACAGCAACTTTGGTATGTTCAAGGACCAATGAAGAGAGTACGAAATCTCAACACTTTATAAAAAACATTAAGTGAAGCATAAGGACATAAATGGGTAAATTATGGGCCGTTTTAAAATCATATTTATAAAGTATTAGGGATGTCCATTCATCCGTTTTCTATGCTGTGTATCCCCATTAGGGTCACGGGTATGCTGGAGCCTATCCCTGCTTGGGGGAGAGGCGGGGTACACCCTGGACTGGTTGCCAGCCAATGGCAGTGATTAGGATGTTTTTTTGTAAAATATTAATCATGACACCATTTGAAAAAATATTTTTGGAGAATACATTTGATTTATTTTACCAAAGTATATTTTATCCAATTATTTGATTTTCTAAAAAGCACCTTTGCTTGATGTCATGTTTTGATGAGCTGACGGCGCATGAATGAGCACCTTTCTAAACGCTCCCACGCCTCTTCTGTCCCTCAGCCAATTGTCTTCCAGTCATGCAGGAAGCAACTTAAGTGGCCCCTTTTGTTGCAAACAGCAGACGACACACAATACTTTGTCATCGCCGTCGTGCGTCCTGGGAGTCCAAGTCACTCGGAAGGCAGACGTGTCGATTCTAAGGTACGCTTATTCATTATGAAGAAAGTGATGGCTTTGCAATGCATATTTCATGCACTTAAAGCCTGCAAGTTTCATGAAGTTGTCTGAATGAGTCGCATTTAAAGCTGAAGGGAAGTCATGTGCATCAATAATTCATCTTGGAATGAGAATTAGGACCAAGGTCATTCCCTTTTTTAAGTAGGGGGAGGTTTATTTAAGCATCTTAACAAACTTCCAGCAGATATTTGGAAAGCCAAGCCTAGTAAAACCTCACACTCCCACATTAGACCTTGTTCATCTCCATGCAAGTTCCAGCTTCCCTCTTGTGACTCGTCTGAGGCGCCTCTCCCACCACCACAGTAACCTTGCGTATTCCCCACAGTGACATTAGCAAAGCTGTAAAAGTATTTATGGGGGTACAAATGTGGGCCAGCCAATCTAAGGTAAATCTATAAATCCTGGCTGTTGATTTCTCAGGGCCAGGAGGTGCAGGCCAGTGATCAGCAGAGCTGGAAAGTATTCCCCGGGTGACTCTGTCAGGCTAACGTGCAAAATCTGAGCCGCATGCCAAACAACGCTACGCCACGACGCTGTTGTGCTCCAATAGGTTCAGTTTCTCAGCTTATTTCTTATGGGATGCATATTTCACCTTTGTTAAGCTACACAAATATGTCTGAATATAAAAAGTCAATAAATGTTGTGCTTTTATTACGGCCAACCTGGCCTTGGCCTCTAAAGTGAGGCTGAAGTGAGACCGGCCATCCATCTACCAGCATCATTAGCCGGAGCCCAACTGGGACCCGGCTCAGCAACGCTAAGGGTGGCTGTTTTACAACTTGCACCCTTTTCCTGGATTGTTTTGACCGAGCAGCGCTGAGGTAAACAATTCTGAAAGAAAGTGTTAAATGGTTCATTTTCATTTATTCATTTTAATTTATTAATTTATTATCATCCCTGGTCGTGTGCCCAGTTTTTTTCTAAATGAAAAATAATTTTAATCTGGTGACATCTTTTGACACTCCTGCTGTTTACTCTGTTTTCCGCACGAACTAGCAGTTTTTTCATACTTTGGCTGCTCAGTGGAACCTTGGTTAGCAGACGCCCTGGTTAACATGCTTTTAAGTTAACATTGGAAATGTTTGCCTCGATTTGCGTACATTTTCCGGTTCGTGTACAATATGGCAATATATCAGCGGCGTGGCTCATCTATGATGCCCGTCGTTCTTTGCTAACTAACATAGTTACGCCACAAAACATTTTTAGGTTAATATTCCACTCCAGTTGTGTAGGTGGTGATAATGGAATATTCTGCTAAAAAAAACAGGAGCAGGAAAAACACACTTTATGAATCTCAAGTTCTCACCAAGGTAAATTTAATATACCTGTAAATGTTTTGTTATATAAGCTTGGAAAGACCACCAGAGGAATTACAGGCACACAGTAAGGAACCGATATGACAGATGGAGTTTAAAAACATGCCTTTAATGACTTGTTTAGTAATCACGACTACAAATAAATACATAATACATGTACTTTATCAGCTTTTCTCAACTTTCTCTTCTAAAACGTGTACTTTTGCAAAGTCTCCCAGTAAGGAGCATCTATGAACCTCCAGACCCTACAGGAGAGAGAGGGAGAGCGGGCGGTACGCCGAGGGAGCTCCAGCTACGATATTAACAAGGAAATCAATGAGGTGAGTCAACTTAGCAGCACAATCTGTTGGGCCAAAAGTAATCATTGAATAGAAATCATCCAACAAAAAGGTTCTCCCCCGCTGTAGCCAAGTTAATAACAAGAGTCATCACAGCCTCGGCTGTAAATTGGATATTAATCCTTATATCAAGAATAATTACCACCGAAGGTGCTCATGGAGGGACCTTGGCGTGCGTGCCATTACATCACTCAGTCTCCTGGACTCTGCTCTGTTGTCATGGAGATGCTAAAATTAAGTATATACTCTGATATAATACATATATCGACGTGATTCCCTTAACTATATTGTGAGTTGCATAACTGGAGTACACTGAAGGCACCGCGAGCCAAATGTAGATCATCACCAAACATCACACCTTAATGATGGCCACCTCCCGCGTGTGCCTGCATCTGCATCAAAACATTTTTTATTTATGGGATATAGTAAATACATTTGCAGATATTTTTTTTAATGAAAATGTAACTAATTGAAACTATGTGTGCTATCGGAAAATATAATTTTAAGGATTCCTCATGAAGTGTAAAGCCTGAATTATACTGCATCATAGTAGGCTTCCTTGGTTGGCTCCTCCTCCTGCACAGCCTCGGGCGAAGCTTGGCGTTTGCTACCAAATTCAAGCTTTGGGCTTTTTTATATTAATGTACTTCATTTCTGTCTTTTCCCTTCCATAGAACATCAAATTATTGTAAAGCATTCTCAACTGGTTTGACTGCGGGACCCATCGTCGCCCCTCCGTGACAGGCGGTGACCCAGATTGCAGGAATTTTCCAACTCCAAACTTCTCCTCTCTTCATGGTGTGCTCTCCTCCAGCAGATATCTGAAGCTGTGTGTCGGTCGGTCGGGCGTCACGTGAAGTCCCCACCCTGTACTCGGTCATACAGGTACAGAAGTTGTCAGTTGACTTATAAAGGCACATATTTTGATCTCCTGGCGCCACTTGTCAAGCTGAAAAATATAGTTGTCAACCTTGAAGGTGAAATCTGTCTGCCGTGCAGACGGGGACCTATTGTCTGGAGGACTGACAAGGGTTGATGCAACAGGCTAGAGTGAGTCAAGGCCAACACGCACATAAAAAAACGCTCTTTCTTCAGCACACTTCCAGCTTCATCCCCAGAGAGGGTATTTTTCATGCTTTCAAGCAGCCAACAATGACAAGTCTTTGACACTGCTGCTTGCTGTGACACCTCTTTGAGGCCGGTGGAGGTCTGCACCACAATCACTCTTTTGATGGGCCTTCTTAAAGGAATATGGCACGACTGGAAGCATGGTCTAGCTGGGAAAACCGTGCTTTTCATGCACAGACAAGCCTGTAGTTTTCCAGACACTAAGGCGTGCCATTGCTTCTGCTGTGAATTTCTTACATTAATAATCATATTGTTCAATGCATAGCAGTCTGACAGCAGGTGTTTTCCCCCCCAAATTCTCCAAGGCCTTTATCTTTGACCCATTTACCTGTTGTCCTGTCCACAGAGATCCGTGTAGCCGTACCACCGTGGTGCTGTTTATGTCAGAGGGCGGCGTCACGCCTTCATAAAGAGCCCGCGTCTGTTTCAGATGACTGCCCCAGCGGCACTCGCCATGTGTGGCTCCGAGTGTGCATCACTTGCTTCGCCGAATCTTTCTCTCGCTCACTGAATCCATCCATCCGTCCGTCCGTACCTCTCCCCGGAGCGGTAACCGGACCCAAGGTCAGACCACACCTTCCCACACCTGCCTTTCTGGCTTTCCCGGGATGAATTACTTGCGGGCATTTCTGTGAAATCAGGAATCGGCATTGCTGTCAAGTGTTGGGTAAAACGAGGTGGAAGTGCTGTGACATCCTGATTTGTTGTCATGGCAACAGACTGAACTTACAAAGGCACGTGTCGGAACAAGCCAAATATAGTCATCGTCACATAACACCTTCGCTGGTGGCCCCTGAAATTCTTCTTCGGAAATGAAGCATTCCGGAATCAAACACGGACAGGATGATTTTACCGTTTTGAATCGCTTTTCAATTGAACCGATCAGCATTTGCCAATTAACCTAGCATGTTTTGGAATGTGGGAGGAAACCGGAAAACTGCGGTCCACAACTGGACCGTCAACGTTTCAATCGCATTTCAACCGCTTTATTATGCAACTCAGGGTTGCGTTCAAATACATTCGCATATTTGGAATATATTTTCTGCCGATTTCCAATCACACATAAATCCTGATTAAAGTATTTCTTTATTTCGATATTTGGATTTAGACCACATATACAGTACATATATAGTAAAGATGTCCCTGAATGCACCTCCAGAATGAGGAAGTGTTATTCCCAAAGACGTGTTTGTGATACACGTGTTCATGTCAGAATAAATATCAGAGGCGTGGCCACGTCCTCCCATGACGTCCATACGTTAGCCCGGGCGCTAGCATGTTCCTAGACCAGCAAATGTAAGCCAAGTGCTTTGACATTTTCACCAAACCAACATTTGATGACTTTTTTCCCC
The DNA here is from genome assembly GCF_037039965.1 of Doryrhamphus excisus. NCBI lineage: Eukaryota > Metazoa > Chordata > Actinopteri > Syngnathiformes > Syngnathidae > Doryrhamphus > Doryrhamphus excisus. Next base: position 1,814,160 of record NC_136361.1, read on the forward strand.
AAGCAGAGGACACTGCAGAGACGATTCCCCGACCGAGCCCCCCCGCCCCCCCTCCTGAACATATTGCACCTGTTCAATTATTTAGCTTTTAGTCTGTTGGGCCCTGAGCTGCAGGGAAAGCTTTACCTGCCGATTAGAACAGAGCCGGGCGCCGGCCGGCGCCGGCCTGATATCTCTGTTGTTGTTGGGGCTACAGCAAGATGACTTTTGCCACATTATGCAGGCGGAAATGTCATTACCTCATTGCTGGCTTGTCATTTGCTGCCTTTGCTCTCCCGGGGGCTGCGAGGATGCACGTGTGTGTCAAGGTGTGTGGAAGTCACACAACACAAACGCCTAAAGCTCACAAAACAAAGGACGGTTTATCCTTGCATGTTTGGAATATTTCAATGGCTGAACAAACCCGTTTCCGATACGTAGACCAATAAACCCTCCGTGGTGATTCTTATTAGCATACAATACTTGCATGAATATGCATTGACCAGCGCTAGAAGCCACACTTTTATGGGCTACCTCCATTGGTCACTTGTGCAAACCAAGCAAATTGGGTTGAAATGTACAAGTCTGTATTCGGCAACATCCTACTGGTTGTTGCCTTGGGCCAGGGATGTTCAAAGTGCGGCTGGGGGGCCATTTGTGGTCTGCAGCACATTCTAAAAATATAATTCAAAAAGAAATAAAGCCAAAATATTAAGGGACAAAAGTTGTGTCATTTTAGTAGCATAAAAGAAGAATAGATGCTATTTATCGATCCATCTTCTATACCCTCATTAGGGTGGTTGGGGTATGCTGGAGCTTATCCCAGCTGACTTTGGTGTTATTTAAGAAAGTCATAATATTATGAGAAACAAACAAAAAAAACAAGGAATAAAGTTGGAATTTGGAGAAAATTTGCTTGGAGAAAAAGGTCTAATATTACGGGAATAAAGTCAAAATCTTATTGAAATAATGTCAAAATGTTACAAGGAGAAAATCTACAAGAAAGTTGACATATTTGGAAAACTAAAAAGAAGAAATGGTAAAAATATATATAATATATTATTAAAATATAGAATATATTGTGAGGAAACTGAACGACGATGGAAGCCATCATATTTGCTTCCACCAGGGGTCACTGTTGAAGCAATCATAGTCTGCCTCCAGAGTCTTATCTGCTCACCATTTTTTTCCATGATCACCTTGCCATAATGAAGTAGTACAGTGTGTGTATGTACACACTTATTAGAATGATCATTTAAACACTAACATGCTATTTAATGCAGATGCTCTAAGAACAATTAGAGATAATTGATTTAACAAATGTCCATTAGTGTGCTGTGTAGTGGTGGAGATAGAACCACTGCAAACTACAGCCATCAAATCAAACATATTAGAGTGTCGATGGAGACTGAGCATCATTATCTTTGTTGCTGTTTAAGTTTCTATGTCCCCATTATAAGCCAAGCACTACCAGGAAGTGTTGTCCAGCGTTGTCTATAAACACAAAAGTCCATCTACAATTTGTTTTCCTCTATTATCCTCGCTAAAACACACGGGACTGTCGTTTTCTTGCTGGACTTTATGCTCCATGAATATCTGTCCTTTCAGGCATAGCTATGCAAATCACACCGGAGTTATTAATCGCACTTTCGCAGGGATTATGCAAATGAATACAAATGAGCAGGGAGGGAAAGGACAAAAAAATCTGGACATCAGCAAACTTGTGTTGGCCAGAGGTAAAGAGTTTAGTCTTAAATTGTGGCAGCTGTGGTTGGGAGTTACTTGATGCTTTGGATCGGTGTGCAGTAGTCCCTCGTTTATGGCTGTGATAAGTGAATTTCCTCAGAGTAGGGTATTTTAATAGAGCATCCAACATTTTATATGATTTTTAACATTTGAGCCCTCTTACCATGAAATAGCACCCCTACAGTCACATTTACACTCCTATTACCAATATAGTATACATAAGAGAAATAATACATTTAAGACACAGAACCATCCAAATACAGATTTTAACATTAGAGCCCTTGAAACATTAAATAGCACCCCTATAGTCACCTTTACACTTCTATTACCCAATTTCGTAGACATAGTACGTAAGACAGGAAGTAATGTCAGGTTCGGAGTTGAGTTTTAAGTTTGAAAAGCGGGTTCCACCCTGGACTGGTGGCCAGCCAATCACAGGGCACATATAGACAAACAACCATTCACACTCACATTCATACCTATGGCCAATTGGGGAGAACATGCAAACTCCACACTCCTAGCTGCGAGGCCTGCGTGCTAACCACTTTACCACCGTGCAGTGCCGTCATATTTGATGCGGACAAATCAACAGGTAGAGTTGGTCTAATCCTAATTTGCCCCCCCCCCTTCTTACCCCCGGGTGTGTATAAACTACACTCTAAGTCTACATTGTAAAAAGTTTATCTGAACCATTTCCGTCTTGAGAAGCTTAGTTAAAGTTATCGATATGAAAGGAAAGATATTGTGCATCTCTTTTTTTGTGGATTTTGTGGATGTGGAAAAAGTTTTCAATTTTTGATCAGTCACTAATTGCAAATTCTATATTTCAGAAATAGACATTTGAGGAGTGTGTCGATGATCTTGGCTGGTCCACATTACTGACAGGTGTGCAGCGGTGGCTCCGCCCATGGAACGTCACCATCACTCATGACACACAAAGGAATGAGGCGGCAAGTGGCGGCCGTGGCGGGACGCATGATTGACTGCTCAGCACAACATCGGCCATCTTCTGGACGATATGACGATACGCCGCAAACAACCTCCTCAAAGGGTGAGCACCTTTACTGGATTTTATTGATTTATTTGGACTACAGTGGTTATTTTATTACTTGATTAATCGATTGAATGCTGTGAGAATGCAATGACCTTGGATACATGGTGCGGCTTCACTTGATCGTTTTTTTTAAACTGACTCTTTATGTCAAAATGCACATTAAGCAAATATTGCCAAAATTAAGCATGTTCAAGCATGAAGTAAAATACCCACGTAAGGCATTCAGAAAACACATTCAAGTATTGTGATGTGTAGTACTCCACACTGGCTACTAGGTGTTAGTAATAATAGACAATAATAATGTGTGAGCCCACATTGCCTTATTGATGTCTGATACGTCTTATTTTCTGTAATTGTTACTATGTTGGGTATTATGAGTGTAAAAGTGACTATAGGGGTGTTATTTCATGTCCAGAGGGCTCCAATGATATTAAAAAAAGCATATTTATAAAGTCAGAAACAGGTTTTCTATGCTCCAACAATGAAAATATTCTATTTATAAGTAGAGTCCTGGTTTCCTACATGTACAAAAATATGCAACAATGTGACAAAATCTTAGCGTCAACTGTACAAAAAAAAACAAAAAAAAAACTGAAACACAAATATTTGTGAAAATAACCAGAAGAGAACTGATATTTTTTTGCTCTCATCACGCTTGTCTGGATTCCATCGGTATCGATCGGCCATCACCAGAGTGGAGGCTCCATGGTTTTCATGGTAAATGTTTGTCTTCCTCACACACACACACTGAGGAGGCAAAACACTCCTTCCCATTGTTCCTAATCTACCTGTGGGGCTCACAGATTGGCGGCAAGCTCACTTCTTCGCGGTTAGTCCGACTACGCCCGCCTCGGTGGCGGATGATTATTGGCAGGTTTTTGGGCAATGCTGCAAAAGGTGAGCGAATGCATTTCCGCAGATGACTGTGAGGCAAGGAAAGATTGAATTCTCACTACTCCAGCATCTGTGTGTGTGTGTGTGTGTGTGTGTGTGGTGGGGGGGGGTCAGTCTCCTGGAAATAGGCAGTGATAGATGAGTTACATGGAAGGAGACAGCTCCGCCTGCTCCCCAGCCTGCCTGAATCAGGAAGCTGTCTGCCAACTAAATGCCTCTCCCTTCCTCCTTTCCTCCTTCCCTCGTTTGCTCCCTCACACTCTCATTATAATTTTCTCTCCCCCCCACCCCTCCACCTCCTTCCTCTGCTTACGAATCAATCGTTTTTTTTGTGCTTACCAGACAACAGTTCTTTAGTCATTATAAGATTGAGCGTTATATCACTGCTTAATGAGCACTACACCCACCACAGCAGCTAATGGGCCAAAAAATAAAAGCACGTTTTTATCCACTTGGCTTTTTCCACCAGACGTGATGATGTGCCTTCATTAAAATCTTTATCTGTTCATACATGGAGTTATTTTTATTTCATCAATAAGATTAACATTTAAAAATCTAACTTCCTGTTTGACATGTCTTTCATTTTAAAGAAGCTGCGTTTTTGTCCGATTTTGCCGTTTCAGGCTCCGCTCCTAATGACAGCCGTGTATGGCATATGTGCCGTATTTGTGACCTTGTTATTGCCTGCTTCCCAAAAGTAAATATTTTCATTCTTTCTGCGGCGGCTATCCTTGGGACGTTTATTTGTGCCTGCGGGTGCGTCCTCCTTATTTACGGTGTGGGCAAATGAACACAAAGCTTTAAAATGACAGCACTTGCCATCGAGGGCACACTTGAGTCATGTGACACTGCAACCTGGCATTACTCCTAAAGAGGAATAACTGAGGTGGGGGGTGATGAAGGACACCAGTGAATTACAGGAAGTTACGGGGGTGAAATGAAGCTGTGAAATGATTCCGTTTGTCTCCAAAAACATTCTATAGCTTGAGTGTTCATGATGACAAACAATCCCACATCCTGCCTGGCGTGTAAAACACAAAGCAGTCAGTGGCGGGATTAATGGCAGTCACACTAACCGGCTGAGTGATGGGAATTTCAGCTGTTTTATAGACACGACTCTTTTGCCTCGGCTCCTTAAAAAGAGTCGTATCTTTTGGCTCCCTTAAGACGGCTCCCTAAAAAATAGCCAGGTCTTTATGTTCCTGTTTATGTTTAGCTCTCCTTCGCTGCCCAAAAGAGACGCCCCCGAGAAAGAGGCGGATCTTTCCTCTCTCAAAAGAGACCAGAGTGTTCGGCTCCTTATTTAAAAAGAGCCGAATCTTTCCGCTTCCTTAAGAAAAGAGGCGTGTTTTCCTGCGCCATCCCTGCTGCCGTGGATGGAGGTGTTTCTCCAAGATGCATCCACTCTGGTCATCCCAATAATTACTAAGCAGTCTACATCTGAGGAGGGACGGCACTGTGCTGGCGTCTAAGTTAATTATTTAATTAGCTCGTTGAGCGAGTCGTAATGGCTGGTTCATTTTGTCCGTGGTTGCTGCAGAACAGAACAGTTTCAGCGTAAAACTAGCATGTTTGTCTTCAATGTCGCATGCCTGCTTGTAGTTAATTCCATCTGTTGAGGTTGCGTTCTATTCAGTCTTTCTTGCCATTTTAAAAGACTTTTGTCATTTCAGTGCGAGTGACCACACGAAATGGAACCCAGCCCGAAGCAGTAATCTTTGAACCTTGCGTACGACAATGCAGCTGTTGAAAGGTCCGTCGTACAGGAAGACACAAAGTAAGATGGCACCTTTTTAACTACCGAATAAGAGGTTGTCAAGGGAAAAACTCCTGATGACTCTAAAATTGATGCGAGCCACGATGAGTTGTGTGAAAATAATGGGGTACAATCTAATCAAACTGGGATGCAAGGGGAGACGTCAATAAAACCCGAACAGACGGCGTCTGGAGAAGCTGTTCATGCTAAAATGTTGATTGTTTCCTCTTTGTCGGGATGAGGTGAAGGGCAAACTCACATGCCCCAGATAGACAAGGCGACTTGAATCAGGTGATAAGCATGTGGAGGACTTCTCCACAAAGGACTTCATATAAGAAAACACTAATAAAACATATTGCATTCACTACAAGTGCAAATATAGCACATTTTAGTGGAGTACGTATAGAATTTTATTGTTAAATTTTATATACCCTGCATTTTGACTATCACATAATCATGACTTACATTATCTCATAATTTTGACTTTATTATTGTTGCCTTGAGTGTTTTTCTCGCCACTTGACGCTGACCAACACGGCTATCATAGCGCTGATGATAATCAACCTCAAATCGATGAGACAGTAATTGCTGAGTCAATGGGGGAGGCTGGTTAAATATTGATACTGTTCTAAAAGGCTCATCAGGCTTTATTGACGTAACAGGGAGACAGACAGCACTGGTGGGGCGAGCGAGCGAGCGAGCGAGCGAGTGAGATAGAGAAGTGGCTCGCATCCTACTCCCGACTCAAGTTAATCAAAGAAAATCCGCCAACTCATTAGAATTTAATTGGAAATCGGACAGAAATGTGAGAAGTGGGCTAGCGTTCAACAACGTGATCAAACAGTAGATACTAAATTAATAAATTAATACATTTTTTAAAAATGGTTTTCATCATTGTCAGTGATTGGGACTGGAGTCGTGAGCTAAACCCCAAAATGCTAAATATTATTTATTGATACTCGAAGAAAGGAAGGTGAAGCGGTCAGGGTCTTGTCAGGAACTACCATCAACGATAGCGGCGATATTTCTACGTTACTCACACTAAAGTAGACGTCTCTCAGCCGTATTTGGACGTTACTCCTGCTGTTCTATCTGGTCTCCGTGGACATGAAATTAGATTTTGGTGCCATATGACAAATATTTCGATGGAGTCATGATGGGACGGGGACGGTATTTTGTGGTCCAGGTTGCTCTGTGCTGGAGACTAAAAGGCGAGATGAACAGGGACTTTGGCGTAATTATCATGATGGCCAAACGAGCTGTGTCAGTTAAACGCTGTTTGCGATTGGCAAAGCCCTGCATGCTTATTGCAGCTACTTTCTGACACCACCAATCAGCCTGATGGATTGGATCCCCAGCCTCTCCTGAGCTGATTGGCAGCTTAATGACAAGCGAAGAAGTGGGAGTTTGAGGGGGAGAAGTTAAGAAGGGGACAGGACACTTTAGGTTGCTCAGCTAATTTTAAAAGCGGGTCGTCCAACGGACGTGTGCAGGGTGCTGTGCAATGGAAGCCTGGATCCTTTCCCAAAACGGTCCCGTTTACCGAGATGAGGCAACTGGGCCTATCCAGGGGTGGGGGGCACATAAACGCTCAGCATTGGACATATTTGGTGGGACACGGTCTCCACTCCTCCCACATGGAGCAACCAATTCCTTCTCACGGAGGTGAGTGGGAAGGTGTGGGCAATCTTGACAGGCTGAGCGACAAGTAGGAGTAATCCAGTGACAGTGGCATGCTTGGACCCCCCCCCAGGCCCCCAGCGCACACCGGTCCACTGACAGAGTTAAATATGCGTCCTGCTCAGCTGTCATCCCCTCACAGCAGCTCTGCTTGAACTTCAGGCTGAAATGTTCCAATCCGTAAAAGACCCAGGATGGAAACGACCTGTGTGCCAGTTGAGCTAATTGCTTGTTGTCCTGGAATTCAAAGAGTATTTAATCCTAAAAGACGCGTGCCATGGCTTTGATGTGCGCTAATTCAATATAGATGCATCCTGGGGGGACCTTCTATGGAGATAAGGGTTACGGTGAAATGTGCCTATGGAATAACAGCACCGGGCTGGCAAACCCGATGAAAGATTTCTCGTCTTTGATCCCTCGAATATGAATAAGATAAATAAACAGGTTGCTGGAATGCATGCCGCCACAGGAAGTGTGCCAAACCTCACAGAATAGAAGAAAACGGGAGGGCGGTGTTTTCTTTTGTATTCATTTACTGTACATAAACACATAAAACATAAAACTATCTGGACAAATTCATTGGAATCTAGTATGGAGATAAGAGCTCATAATGGAACAATACTGATAAGGATTTGTTGTGCTGGGGGAGCGGGCACTCCCCAGTACCACCAACAAATATGACGTTTAGTTCTCATTATGTTCTGACTTATAAACTTTTTCTTCAATATTTCAACTTAATGCTACTAAAACTTTGTTTTTACTTTAATTTTCATCATTGTAATTATGACTTTTATATTTTGACTTTATTCTCATAACAATGTAACCTTTTCTGCAACCTACCGGTAATTTATTTTAAACAGAAATTACTTTATTTGTTCTTGTTTTTTCCTCATATTTACTACTTATATATTTTTAATTCAATATTTCATTAAATGTTGACTTTTTTCCTGTAATATTTATACTTAATACTCCACAGCTGACTTTATTTTTGTATAAGTGTTTCTGAACCTAAGTTTCCTAAAATTACAACTTTTTATTTTGACTGTTACTCATATTATTATTAAAATAACATAATTTTCGTAATATTTCAACTGTATACGACGGAAATATTATTTTCCTCATTGTTATTCTCCGAAAATGAGGACTTTTTCTTGTTGAATTACAACTTTTTTTTTATCAACATTTTGACTTTATTTCTGATGTAGAAAAACCAAAGTTCCATGCTTCAGTGAGTTCAATCCAAATCAAAACATTTGTCTTCCATCGTGCTTTGAATGCAATGAATTCTTAATAACAATAACTACCTTTTATGGGGGGGGCATTGGTGTTATTTATAGAGAGCGGCTCATATTCCAACATCACTTTACTACATTCATAAAAAATACATTGGAAGGTGATGCACAATTGTATAGAATACCTTTGGCTGAGGATAATAATATATATGCTTGTTATGGACGGCGCTGGTGGGCGGGGTTTCCTATTCACTCGACTTCAAGTCACTGACGTAGAGAAGGCTCCTCGCATGCCGGCTGGTCTCCGCTGTGCAGTCGCCGTTGGGCCGTGCATTAGCCAAGCGGATCACACAACACGGGCTGCATTATTGAAGCGCCGTGCAATCACGAGAGCTGACGGAGGGCTTTCACGTCGTTGTCACGGGATTGCATCTTGCTACGCCGCGTGCACTCGTTGGCAGCCATAACCGAAAAGCTGCTGAGTCCTAGACTCACCTAACGGCTGTTAGAACAAAATAATCTGTGTGGGCTTCCATCCTGGGGAAATTTCACACCATTCTTGGTTTGTGTTTTTTCCTCCAATATTTTTGTTGGCTATCATTCAGGACTTTTCCTAAATTTTAAATGGTTGCTGGTTCGATCCTCGGCCTGTGATTTTGACTGAAATTGCTGTGTCGTAGTTCCAGAAGCGATTGCCACCAACCATCCATGTAAGACCCCCCCCTTGGTGAATCAGCATGAATTACTGTACAATAGCCTGTTGACTGAATGGCAGCAGTCAATTTGGGGGGGGGCGCTGGAAAGTTACCAAAGTAAAAGAGCTGCCGCGAGCTGCCATTAATATTTATATTTACAAAGGCTCGGAGTCTGGGGGTCTCACCGAGCGAGATGAAGATGTGACTGACAGTCAGACTGCAGTGGCAAAGCAATCAATCAAATGCTTGATTGAAGGATATTCCCTAAACCAAGAACAGAACTCCCCTCCGGCTCTGCGGCACGTCAACTTTTCTTTTTTTTTTGGGGGGGGGGTAATTACATCAGACCAAGACCGGCTAAGCTTGGGCAAAACAAACAAACAATGGTAACATTGTGGAATATGGGATGGGTTACAGCAGGGTGGCCAAACTGCAGTCCAGGGGCCGTTTGCGGACCGTGGCTGTCTTTTATTGGCCCATTGCAAATTCTAAAATTATAATTTAAAAAAATGTAAAAACAGCAACAATGGAAAATCTGCACAAATTTCACACAGACAAATTTTATGAGCAGTTTTCCATGGTATTGTAATTTCTCATCCATATTTATTCTAATCCTGTCTCCCCTTCTTGGGTCATAGATATTTCCTGTTCAGAAGAACTCCTCCTTCCGAGTCATGGTGAGGAGATTACCTTGCAAGTGAGCAAAAATATACAGTAATATACAGTATTTCCCTCAAAGCCGTTTGTTCAGGTTGTTTTGATTTGTCTCCTTCGATGCCAGTTTAATGAAATTGTAACTCTCATTAGAACTTGTCTATTTTGGAGCTAGCAGCAGATTGTCCTTTGATACAGTCGACCAACCAACTGGACAAAAGCAGTGTGTAAAAATATTCAACAAGACCAATTTTCCATTTGGGTATTGATATATCATATTTATAATTTCCCGCCTTGGTCACACTAAAGTGTCGGATCTTCTCCGTTATCTTTCCTTAGCTTGTTTGATCAAAGTCCTTCCCGTTCGGAATCAACTGAGCTGCAGCGCCAACTGCTTCCAAAAAGACAAGTTTCTCCCTTGAACTTGTAATCTGGAGGAGGAGCGCTTGAGCCGCACGAATCAGTCGGATAGAAGCAAAGAAAATCACAACATAAGACCGCTTGAGCCTCTCGCGAAATGGCTGGATGAGAATGGAACATTGGATTTATCCAACTTTTATTTAGGAATGGATCTGTCGCCTTGTCAGGCGTCTGGATATCATACATCTAAACAAAAATAGATGAACCGGTCAGTATCGTCCTCATATTCATACGTATGTGAGCAAATAAACGGATCGGCTTCCCAATGGACGAGCATCCACGCCACAACACCCAGTCACTGATAAAGTGCCATTGGGCTAAGTAGCATCTGATGATAAAATGCCCTCATAAATTAAAAACGTCAGTCTCCATGACTAAACGCTTGTACCCCTCTAAGTTATTCAAAGCCGAAACCGTTTAGCTGTCAGCACTGTCGAATAACGGAGATATGAGTGGGAAAAGTTGAGCCTTCACTGGTGATTTCCCCCCAGACCTTTGCTACCAGGTTATCCCGCTCGCTGGTTTAATTGCACTTTACAGTTAAGAAGTGTTTTCTTAGGTCCGGGAGGAGGCCGCGGTCTTGATTTGCTTTTAACAACCCTTCAGACTGCCACTTTCTCCAGACAAGACTATATTAGACTTTAATTAATTCCGTGCTTTGCAATACTCCACGGTAGCGACGGTTCAGGTATGCAGGTCTACCGCAGCGCGGGATTACACCATCAGCATTTAATAATCCCCAATTACGGGAGGTTTTCAACTCATTTCTCCAAAATATTTGACTTAATGGCGGTTCAAAATAACAGGTTTGTTTTTAATGAGCGTGTAGAGAAGAGGAGCTACTGCAAGGTTACCCAGCATACCTTGCGGGTCGATGTGTAAGCATTATTTTGCTCCAGATCTGCCTCAATATCCAAACGAGGATCGAACCAGCAACGTTCAGATTTGGAGGCGCCCACTTTTTCTGCTTCAGTGCTTCACATTTCCTCCACAATAGAAGAAAACCACAGCTTGCGTTTAAATGAAGGGCTGACTAGAACAACAAGATGGTCGCGTCAAAGCTAAAGCAGCAATTTGGTGTGGATGAAGTGGAAGCCGGGGGCTGTGGAGTGTGTTTCCAGAGGAGATCCCGGCTGAGAGGGTGGCCGAGACGTGAGGGAGTGATGATTGGAGGCAAAGTCGGGCTGAGAAATCCCACGGCTGAGGACAACTGCAGTTACTCTTTGGCAAATAAAAGCCAGCAAACGGAAATGGAAAGGTTTGATCTCTCCGTGACTGCGTCGACTGGAGTGGCTGGGGCGAGTGGCGTGTTTGGGCGGCCCTGGGCAAATGACCCATAAGCTAACAAGTTAACTTTTCATTATGAAAGGTAGCGTATAGTATAGGAAAAAACTTTGACATGAGAAACAAAGTTATAATATTATAATTTTCCAAATATTTGTAAAATAAAAAACAGCTAAAACGTTTCCATATCAGAACATTTTTTAATGAAATATGTACAGTACATAACGTCTTTGCATGGAAAACATGAGTGGCCCTTGTCTCCTTTCATTTTCCAGTGTGGACACCCCTGACCTAAAAACCTTGTATTCGAAACCCGGTGATCCTCATGTGGGCGTGCCTATTTACTGATGGGGACACCTTTTATTTCGTATTATTTTAAACCCAAGACCGTTCCCGTGAGAGCAGGGCCTCAGCCATATTGGAATATTTGTGGAGGTTATTCTTGATAAATGAGCAAGGTCCATTCATAAGTGGGCTTCCAAACACAACATGAGGCTGTATTGGTTATATTATTTCCAGAATAAAATGATACATGAATAGAAGCCAATAGAAGAGTATTTATTCATGATTAGTACCGAGACCCAGAGGCGGAATCATTTTTTGTCAGACCCCTTTTTCAGCGCGGAAGCCAACATGAGATTTGTTTGCCATCTGTGCATGTTCAGAAGGAGGTATCTGGGCTGGGATGAGAACTTTTCCATATCTTTGTCTTTCAAAGTGCTGGAAGGCGCAGAAAAGAGTGACATGTGTGACGTTTCATGTGTCGGGCGTTTCCGTCCCCGCAGAAGCCAGCCATCAATTCTCCCGTGTATCGCTTTCCTTTCCAGACTCTAGTTTATTTACCCGATGACTTCTAGATAGGCGCTTATGACTAATCTGTTTTAAGCCGTATGTCACAGGGAAAAACGTTACGTTCTCTCAAGCTCCACAAAAACAAAGCACGTCCTGGAAAAGTGACGGGCTTCTATTTTTAAGTTTCAAGGTGAGCACTGTTGTGGAGGCACATCAGGTTTCTTATTACTTGGCTAAGCAGTCTCCCTGATTAAGGATTCTGGTTGGACGCGTCTTCTGTGAGAATCCTAATTAGTGGGACTTGAACAAAAGATCGAGGATTGGGCCATCTGCCTCACATAACGAGGAATCCTCTCTAATTAAAAACACCTAGGAGAGCTGTTAGGAAGTAATGCCTGGTTAGGTTTCTAAGGTTAGGCAGATCTAATGAACATGAAAATGTGTACAACTGCTCCTCAGTCTTTCCTGAGCGCTGGCAGGCATTGTCTCCTGGGGGGGGGGGGGGTGGATGAACAAGCCATAAAACATTCTTCCATCGTCTCTTCGGTTGTTAGCCGCACTGCAAATACATGACAGGGATCGCCGGTTTTGTAACGGCGACAATAAAACGCTGCTGCAAATGTGATGTCATGTTAAAGGACTAAATACGGAGGAAATATCTGCTAGCCAAAGCTCAGGGGTGACAAATCTGACGTTAAAAAGGTGGTATCCTGCAAGGAGACATGGTTCTCCATGGTTATTTCCTGTCATGTCCCCCTTAGGGGACAGAAACCACCGTTTGAGTCGCTGGCACCAACATTGTTCAGCATAAAAAAAACGTTATGATCACTTTCACTTTGTTGTACTATGTATGTTTAAGACTAAAAAAAAATAATAATAATGACAAAATGTCTAACTATTCCTGCTAAAATGTTCGATCCTAGAGACAGTGAAGGGCAGACTCACATGCCCAGACACACAAAGATATTTGAACCAGGGTAGAAGTATGTGGAGGACTTGCAGAATGCCAAACATGCATCCATGTTGGCAGGTCTGTCCCGGTACCGTAAGTCCAAGCAGGGGGGGGGCTAAATGGTGGGATGCGGCAAACACAGTGGTTCTTCCTGTAGTAGCTTTGAAATGAGCAAAACAACTTTAGTTGTAGTTCATTCTACCTTGAAACCGCACACACACACACATCACACACACACATGCGCGCACACACACACATCACGGCGCTGCCCTCCAGGCATAGGTTTCATTTGAGCACATTCATTACCTTTTAATTGCCTCCAAATTGCAATGTGACCCATCACATCAATAACACTATCTTTGTAACTGGAGAAATGAACCGCCTAGCATGTGTGTCAGGGTTGGTGTGTGTGTGTGTGTGTGTCTGTGTGTGTGTGTGGGCGTGAGAATGTGAGCATGCAAATGACAACATACGATACACCATGTCACATGGTGCAACGACTTCTTCTATTCATTCCATCTTGTACTCTTCTCCATGGTCTCCTGTCCTCAGGTGATGGAGCTGCATGATTGATATATATTCCAATATTCCATCTGTAATATTATGAGTTTATTCTCCTAAAATTGAACTTTTTGTCTCTTTAAAATAAGTCTTTAGTTGTGAAATTAGGCAATACAAGTTTATTTATAGAACACCATTCGTACACGAGGTAATTGAAAGTGCAAAAGAATTAAGATTATTCCATAAGAACATAAAATCATTACAAATTACAGCTTTTTTTCCCAACTAATTCAACTAATTCTTACAAAATCATCAAATTCCGATAAAGACAGTAAAGATACTAATACTGGTTGGGATCAGCCCATCCCCACCCAGACCGCTGTTGCTGTGTGGCTGATGGAATAGTTCACCGTTCCGAAAGCATTCCCAAGCAGCCGCATGCATCCCTGGGGACAAGGCGCTACGTCACTTTTTGTATGTCAGATGTCGAAACATCAGACAGACGGAAGCGAATGTCCCGGACTGTGAAAAGTCCAACACACATCCATGGAACTGGGCGATCCGAATGCTTGGATGTTGCCGGCTTGGGAAAAGCACGATGTATAAATCAGCAGACTTTCCCAGTGAGCAGTCGATAGCGGATCAATAAGTCTCCGGTGTGCTAATGGCCAGAGTTGGCTTTTAGAGAAACAAACAAGACGCCTCTATAATACCAATTTCCTTGGTGGGACTCGAACTAGAACTGTATCGGTGGGTTCAGGTACCCTTGCTGTTTTGCTCTCATTTCTCAGCAATAGCATCGTCACCTTTTATAAAAGGGCTAAAATGGCCTTTATAATTAAGGAGAATAATGCACCACTTAATTCAATTTTCTTTTTAATATTACGTTAATAATAGGAAGCGGCGGAAAGAATAGTCTGGAATACTTTCATAAATCTTTATAATGAAGTTCACTCCCTCGTTGGCTGAAAATGTCATACCTCAAGCTCAGAAACACGGCTCCTTTCTTCCGAAAACCAATTAATCTTTAGGATGAACTCTTTCCCTTTTCCAATAACAAGATCTGGCATCTCGTCGACAGTCTCAGACGGTGGAAGGAAGTGTATTTTACAAAAGGACCATCAGGAAGGCATCAGATGTTTTATGTTGCTGGGTAACCCGTGGCGACTTACGGTAACAACGGTCCATCGGCGTCTGCTTGATGGCCTTTATGATGACGGCAATTTGGGGTTGTTTGTATTGTCCGTTGTGGTGGACAATCGGTCACTGTTTATTTAAAAGAGGACTAAATATTTTTTTGAATATTTTGGGTAGGTTTCGGTTTGTCCAGAATCATCTGTTGGTTTTACCCGGATCCGTTGGTCGGGCTTTCGGCTTTGATCATCTTCTTGACTTTATGACATCTTCATGATCTCGGCTAGCAGGACATATACAGTATTCATATGTTCTTGTAATTCCAATCCTGTAACGAGTAGACAAGTGTGAGATCAGGCGTTCTTGTGGGGGGGGGGGGGCAAAGTGTGATAATATACAATAACAGGATGCCGGCACAAGTTGCCTCGCCGCAATAAATAGCCGCGGCTCCCACCGCATTCATCATATCGATTTCTCTTCAATGATATGCACACCAAAGTAATTTCCTTGTCTCTGCGTTGTCAGCGGTGACTAATCAAATTTTCCCGAGTCGACCACCTTTCTACCTCCAAAGAAATGCTTGGCTACAGGTACCGGTCACCCAAGTGGCGCCGACGTTCCCTAACAGCTTCAGCATGCGGAATCTGGCTCTTCGTGTGCAGTCGGAATACTAAACGTTTGCTGACCCACACGTTGTCCTTGCCTTCCATCCATTTAATTTCCTGCTTGGTGTCATTAGGGGAGCAGGTGGATCTATCCCAGGTGACTTCGGGTGAACAGGGTCGGTCCTGGACTGGTCCGGTCAATCTCACGGCACATCAGGAAGCTGGATTGTGGAAAAGCACAACTATGTCCCCACAGTTGATCATCTCTTATTAATTAACGTTTGCACTTCATAACGTCTCCCAAGGGTCTTCACCATCCATCCATGGATCTTCTTCCGCTGTGGTCATCAACTTGTGGTTCTGACTGACAAGACAAGATTCCGGGTGCAAGCTGCTGAAATGAGATAAGGTGGGAATGGCTGTCATGTGGGAGAAACTCGGAGTAGAGCTACTTCTCCTCTGCGCTGGGAGGAACCAGATGAGGTGATACCTCCCTAGGGAATGTCCAACGAGTAGGAGGCCCAGGGGAACACCCAGAGCAGATTGTTTCCCTACTGGGATCACTTCAGGATGCCATGGGAAGAGCTGGACACGGGGAGACGGGGAAACGGGGAAACGGGGAGGTCTGGACCCCTCATCCTAGGCTGCTGCCCTGCCCGACCTCCAAAAGCCCAAAAATGAACATCATAAAACAGTCTAACGTGTCCAGGGTCTCATCGTGGACACCTAGTGTTTGCACGTGCCCTGAACCCCCCTCCAGTGAGGCATCCTAACCAGATCTACCCGGATGACAGTGCTCCTCACCCGATAGAAGAAACTGGTTTCAATCCTTGTCCTTTCAGTCCCAAGTCAAACCTCCAAGACCATAAACGTGGGTAGGAACATCCGTGGATCCACCTGGAAAAGTATTCATCACGTCATATTCAATTTGACCACCAACTCCACTAGCTTATTGCTATTTCATAATGTGGTTTCATTTATGAAATGACATTCCAAATAGCGTTCCCACCAGCCAATCGATGGCGGCAGTGCTTCCGCCAGAATGTTTCATTTGCTGTAAATACAGAAAGGGAGCGTTATGGATCGGGGGCAGGCAGCAGGACGCCCACATGTGGTTTGGCTCTCTTCTGGGTGGTGGCACTCTGAAGAGGCATTGATCATGGCTCGGTATCCATTTTCATGGAGGCTCGGTCTAAAGTTATGACTAAGGCCTAAGGGGGCCAAGATGTTTGGAGTCAACTCGTGACCTTTGAGGTTGGTCCAAGACCGTGCTATTGATAGAAGGGCGGATACGGTTACCCACTGGAAGTTGTGGTGATTCAATAGTTATTTGTCTGTGGGCTACACAACGTCGTGTCGGCACCGAGAGGCACCGCACCGACATGGAACCATCCGAAGAGTAAATACTCTAATCTGTGTAACAAATATATGAACCTTGTCTCCAGCGCTGTTGGGGTTGGGAATGGTGATGCGATACGGCGCTTCACATTTGATCCCGTGTCTTTTGGGAATCCGCCATTCCGTGTGGAAATCATTAACAGGAACCGAACTCTAGTTGTTATTTATGCAGTCATTCTGACATTTCTCTTTCAGCAGCATCACACTTCAAGCCGTCCCCGTCCTCGGCCCCCTGCAGAGCAGCTGGAAGGGGGGAGGGAGCACAGTGTGTTTTTCCAAACAGGCTGTTATTGCCACCCACCTCTGCACGCTGGTTAACACTCCTATTTCTCTTTGGAGTTCCGGCTCTGGTGAATTTTCCTAAAATACACATATTCATCACCGCCAAAGGCATAAACAATTATCAATCGGCTTTAACCCAGTGTTCCACATAAATAGGACTTTCTCAAGTGGGTTTTGCTGCTATTTTTGGGCCTGATCATGTGTGAAGTGGAAGCTGGCTTCTCAATATGCATGAAAAGTTTCTGCCTTTAAATCCTGAGCAGCACCTTAACTGGCAGTGGGCCCAAGTATTGGGTTGTATTTGCGTCAATGTACATTGCTTGCAATGCACAAATTCCCTTCATTTTTAGGATTTTTATGTTTCTTAGTTTTAAAAAAAAAGTTTCTTAGTCAGTTTTTTTCTTGAAATAATAAATAAATCTAATAAAAAAATAAAACTTTAGTATAATCTACATTTGTAATGACTGCAATGATCGTTTTCCTCTTGTTCCTTTTGATTAGAATGTAGATATCACTAGCCAATATATCACCCGAACGTACCCTTGACCAAATTGGGTGAAAAACGTCACACTTTGGTGCACTGTTTTGTTTTATGGTTTAACGTCACAAAAAAAAAAGTTTCTTTGTCACTTTTTTTCTTGAAAAATAGGCTGTTTTTTAGTAGCTATATACTGTATTTTGTCTGTGAGGCATATTTAGGACTGCAAATGTTGATCCAAAATCAGTGGACAACGACGTTGTCAAGCCAGCAGTAGTGTTGGGGGGGGGGCTGTTACATTATAATGTGCATATCCATTACTCATTGTTTGCTATTCACTGGCCTTTTGCTGGGATTTCCCGCATCTTCCGCCCTTGGGAATTCTGCAGAATTTCTGCACAAGCTTTTGATGCTTTGGCTTGTTGCCTAATTCCACCTACCTTAGCAAAACCACGATACGAGTCTGTGAATGACTTCCACCCTGTTTAATGCAAGATTGTGTACATGAAATGCCCTTTAGAGTGTGACACAAAGGAGAGCAGAAATGCACATACAATTGCCCCCCTGCTCTCGTGGCCCATCAGAAACAATAAAACCCCCCAAAGGCATTTGGTTTTAATCCGCCTAGAAGTCGCATACGTAAGTTGGAGCTATGACAAGTGAAGGCCTGTGTCAGCCCAACACACCAGAGGGCATTGGTTTAGCATTCATATTGTTTGGTTGCTTTTCACCGTATGGTCTCATCAATAATGCAAGGGAAACTCAACCAGCAATTACAATGATGAAGACATCAAAATGTAACACAGAGGGCTCCCAGCTCTCTTCTTCAATAAGAGTTGTTTGGGAAAACTACACACTGGACAGACTTTTAATTAGTATCTTTGTAAACTAGCCAGCAGGAGCAGATTGCTCGCTTGCTCTTTTTGTCATCACAGCCGCACAAACGCAGAACTGGAAACACGACTATTTGAGTCACGCCTCATTTAGAGTTGCTCCGAGGACAAATTGCGTCTGACCAATTTCAAAAGGGAAAAGCCGTCTTGACAAGAAAGATCATTGGAATTCAATGGTGACTCGGTTTTTAGTTTGACCTGCTCGGACATTTGGACAGCGCCTCTATTGGCTGCAGCTGGGATAGGCTCCAGCATAGAGTGAGCATAAGTGGTATAGAAGATGAATGGATGAAATAAATATGCGTCCACACAATAGTTGGGAATGAAGCATGGAATAGCACCCCTATAGTCACCTTTATACTCTTATTACACAATTTAGTAGACATATTGACAGTTACTATGGTACCCATTGTATGGTCATATCACCTCGTACTTCGGTACGAGGTACATTATTAAAAAAAAAACAAAAAAAAAAACTTAAACCGTATTATAGAAAGCAGGAAGTGAACAAACATTATTTAAAGAAAAAAACAAAAAAAAAACTTAAACCGTATTATGGAAAGCAGGAAGTGAACAAATGTAACAGTTACTGATTGTAAAAGTACCAGATGGAGGGGTAGGATTTAATAAGCTTTGCTTCTTCCTACTCCTTTTGGACATGTGGAACTGGGAACTGATTATGGGATGTACTCAATTGTAATCTGATGCATGTTCAAATGAAATTAAACCATTACCATTACAATAAAAGCAACAAATAAGACATAATGTAGACTCACACATTGTTGATGTTCTTTTTTTTTTACCTGTACTATCACGTGTAAAAAATGAAGATAACCGACCTATGGTACACCAACTGACATGAATGTGTGTACTTCCGTGTTTTATCAGCGCTCCAATGTTTGTATATTTTAACATTTGTGATGCATTTGGGTGCAAACTCCTTCACCTTCGTCCCAGATAACAAAGCTGACGACACGGTGTCACTCAAGTTTACCCAAACAAAACTCCCCCCTGAAATCTTCCCTCACCCGCATCAATTTTGGGTTTGTTTTAAGTAGAATGTCTTGTCTGACCTTTTTGAGGGACGCTGCTTGAGTAAAAGAATGTCCTTGTCACTACTAGTTTTCATGGACCACTTGGCATATTTTAGCCTTTTTTTCCTTCTGGTGCTCAAGGAGAAGGGAAGTGTATTGTCAGACAACACAAAAGGGAGAAAAAAAGACAGGTACTGTGTGTTTGTGTGCACCTGTGTGAGTGCATATACTGTGTGTGTGTATATATATATATATATATATATATATATACGTACTATATAAAGGTTAGATTGTAAGCCTGCCTTAATGAACTGACTTACCTCATCATTAATTGCAAGTTTATTTGTACAGTGTAACATTGTGTTCAAAAACAGGTTCCCGCATTACATAATTCACCTCATTGAATTGTACTTCGGTACGAGGTGCAATATTAAAAAAAACAAAAAAAAACCCTTAAACTGTATTATGGAAAGCAGGAAGTGAACAAATGTAACAGTTACTGATTGTAAAAAAAATTACTTTAAACTATATTAGGAAAGCAGGAAGTGAACAAATGTAACAGTTAGTGATTGTAAAAGTACCAGATGGAGGGGTAGGATTTAATAAGCTTTGCTTCTTCCTACTCCTTTTGGACATGTGGAACTGGGAACTGATTATGGGATGCACTCAATTGTCATCTGATGCATATTCAAATGAAATAAAACCATTATAATAATTTAATTCAAACACAACACATGTACAAATAGGGGCAACCATGCCAATGATTTGAAAAAACAGTTTTATGATTTTTTTTATGAAATGAGTGTAACATTAAAATGTTAGTCATGTATAATATTATTAATAATAGCTGAATTATACATTAAATGTTTTGCTATTGCAGGTGTTTCTCAGTTCCCCAGGGGTCCCAGCTCCACTATTTGAGAATCGGTGCTTTATACCCAAAACAAAAATGAGCCAAAACTCAATTTTTATTGTCATTCCTGTGCTTATTGTTTTTATGACTATTTTTATGTTTTGTGTACAGTGTGAGTGACTTGATGCGGAACTTAGCGGTAACCTTCATGAGGACCCGCACATCTGCGATACTTAAACATCCAACATGCATCTAATGTGAAAAAGAAAACATTTTCTTTGGATTGAATTCAAGAGATCAATGACAAAGCAGAAAACAAGAAGCTGGCCATTGATTTCTGGTAATTTATGGACATCCTGTGTGAATATGTCACCGCTGCCGCTGCCCGTGGAATATGTTATCGGCTAATGAAGACATGCTCCGGCATGGTTCAGCGTGCAAAGGCCCGACAGTCTCTCCACGCCATCACGACTCTAATACCGCCTTTAATCAACACGGCCGGGCTGAAAGTATTCCGAGGGCATTCGTCTCACCTCGCCGGGAACACACGCTGGCAGATGCTTTGCATATCAGGCCTGTCGGATCGATATGTTATTAGAGAACAACCTGTTGGAGGCATGTCAATTCATTCTGCCTGTCAGCGCCCTGCTTTGCAGTGGCTGAGAGCGTGAGGGGGCGGGGGGGGTCTTTTTAGCTCGGGTTTGTCATCTACGGTAGCGATGCACTCCGATGCAAAGTGTTGTAAAGCGAGCGTGGCGGCTCCGGTCGGGTCCAGAGAGTACAAAGCGTGCTCAGACGCGTGTACTGTACACGCCGGTCGCGGGTCCTTCCACGGACACAAAGCAAAGTATTAACCTCGGTGACTCGTGACTCCCTTCCCACCGACATCTTCTCCGGCTTTGAATCGATGCCTCCTATAGCGCGGCGGGGCGGCGTTAATACGTGTGAGCGTTACCTCAGGATTTGACATCCGTGGGCAGGCGGGCCCCGGGGGTCGACCCTGGAAGAATCAGCACTTTCATTCCATCCAGCCAAACTTACTTAGACCAAGCTTCATTACGGACATGGCGGCTGCACGAGGTTAAAAGATATACAGATATTAAATTCAATCTTTAGTGTCAGTGTTTGGATTTTTTTAGATAAAGTGACAATATATTGCAATATAATTAATTTCTACTACATTAGTCTTCTGCACTCTGTGTGTATGCAAGGGGCCCCGCCTCTGCCCACTGAGAACTTGCTAAAACCAGAGTGAACCCTCTTCCTGTCTGGGGCGTAAGACAAGGAAAACAGGCCGTCAAAATCGAGTTAATTTTCATTTATTGTGTGATTAATTAAATCGTTCTTTGTCATCCAAAACCTAGCGGCCACAATTTTTCTTGTTACATTTGAATCTTATGACATGAGATCTTGTAATCTTGTAATCATTGATAATAGAGACACCGGAAATGGCACACAATTGCAAAATTAACTAATTAATTAGTTGAATTAACTGTGATGTGAATCGGACAAATATTTACATTCACTCAGTAACCTTACCCTTATGTATTCCAACATCAGCATTTGGGACCAAATATGAAAAATACGGTATAGTCATCTAGCTGGTCAGATGGTGCGTTCAAGGACTGTGGGACAAACAAATTTGTAACTGTATAATTTGAAAATAAAATAATAGCTTCTTGTTTCCAATGTGCTATCCATGCACACAAAATGTAATATAGTCATTAACAAATTTGTGGGGGGGTCACTTCTGATTATTTCGGAGTTCCACGCCCACTCTCCCTTTACCCTTGTTAGACAAAAAAAAAATAGATTACGTCTTAATTATCATCAACGTCCTTTATCTTGTTTTACCTCTTCCTGTCGTCTCGTCTCATTCATTTTGCGCCCCCCCCCCCCCCTCGGTCAGCTTGCCTCCACACCTTTTGCCACCAGACTACCCCCCTCGGGGGATTCTACTTCCTGTTGATATGCAGAGCACCGCTTCTTCCAATCAGTCCTGCTGAAAGGTTGTTACTAATGGCCCCCACTGCGGAGGATCAACCTTGAATACGTACAACAGAAAAACGTTCTCCGACATTATCCACGGAAATATGACTGCGGTTGCCTACAGCCGTGCATATCTGCTGTCATTTGGTATGGTTGGTATCGCTGCTTGGCGTGTGTAAATGTTTTTACCAGCTTGCACATGTCACTGTTTTTTTTTTTTTTTTGCCAGACTCTGTATTTTGTGACGGGAGGCGATCCATATGCTCCACTTAACAACCAATGAAGTCGTGATTCAGAGACGTGGAGCGGAAAGAGCTGACTGTGCTTGTCGACACCCCAGACTTCCAGTAGAACAGCGGAGGCACGCAATAATCCGCCGATAATTATGGCCTATAAAGCATGTCATGGAGCCATTAGATCAAAAAAAGGAGAACGTTTATAGCGTGGTCCGTCTTTCTAAATGCATTGGCGTTAACTAAGAACGAAGTACAGTACATTTGCATATTTTTTGCCTGTAAAACTCTTTGCATTTGGGAGTTCTTTTTTTTTAATGGGCTCCTTGGAAGGACTCCGTGTTTACTCAGCAAATGATCAGACCAGAAATTCCTCCTAATGGAGAATATAGATCTTTTCTCAAGCTCTCTTTGCATGCTCGCCGCTTGACACGGCCAATCAATGACTTCGGCAGAACCGACTGTACTTTTGGAACGGAACCAAAGAAGGTTGGGGCGAGGCTTCAAATGAAGGCCTCACCGGAATTGCAATTTTAGCTCATGAGATCTGTGGACATTTGGAATGAGCCAGTAGGCCCCTTGTTGACCTCTGACCTGCAGTAGCTGTTGATGTGCCTGCTCATGGTTATGATTATGTATTTGCATCATCATGGTACCTCAAACACACATCATAATACTGTAGTTATTTTATGTGTGGACGTACAGAACCAGATGGTGCAGGGTGATATCGCAACGGGCCAGTCCCTTTTTTGTGTCTTTGCTGCCCAAACCCCCACGCCCCGCCCCGCTCTGGAAGCTTTCCGCCATGCAGTCAGCATCCCTCCTCTCCACAATCCAGGGATGAGAGCCGTTCAGACGAATGTCCTCAGGCCCAGGCCTCCATGAATAGTCAGCTCAACAACCCTGGCAGCTTCAAGGGAGCGTCGCTTTATGCTTGAAAAGCTCCCCGCCGACTTGGCGTCCCGCTATTGGCTCCGTCCATAAAGAACCTTTTCATTTGCTGGGCTTAAAACCCCAATGAAAGGATGGAAGCATAAACACGCTTGGTTTTAAGTGTGGAAAAAAGTGGGTGTGAAGAAATAAAGCAGGATCCTAGCCTGGGAGGAACATTAATAAGATTTGACTGATGGATTTGGATTTGGGAGTAACATGGGTAGCAAGGAATAAAGGCAAAATTAGAAATATATTTACCAAATATATTTTCAAAAATATTCAGCAGAAATTGAGATTTAAGAGAATAATCAAAAATATTAACAAATAATATGAGGAAAAAACATCCTGTAATCAAATTTGACTGATTTGTGTGGACGCTAAGCTCAAAAGTTCAAGTTCAATTCCCTTTGCATAAATAATAAGAGTGGAAACGCTGTGGCCTTTTGCATCTCCCCATGATCATTGTGACGGGAACACGGGCCACACAAAAACCCCCGTAGCTTGACGGCAGGATATTCTTAGCGCTGATGGAGCTATCGATCACGCACACATTAAAATGATGTCGGCAGCGGTAAACACCAATGGCGGAGAGGTCCATTAATCAGGAAATCGATGCGCCCTATCAATAGGCTGCCCGGGCTCTGACAATAGATGACAGGTTGGAGGTGGAGCTTCGGTTTTGGCCCAGCAGAAAGCATTCCTCTGCTGGAAGTCCCACGGATCTCGCCATCGACGCTCGCTCTTGTCTTTCGCCAACCCCAGGCGCTACTTCCGTGTTTTAGTGAAGCCTTTCAGGGAGCGCCGAGCCCCACAACTCATTGTAGGCTGCTAGCATGAGCGGGTCGTGCGTCATGAAGAGTACGTCGGCTGGCAGCTTTCCTCCACTTGGGCCCAGGAGATGCTCGAGTCCATGAGTGATGGGCGTCGGTGAATCATGGGCTTGAATGCTGGGTAGTTTTTGTGGCAAAATGTTTTGTTTTAGTGATAAACTTGAAAGAAACCTAGCATTTTTGGGCCCAAATATTCAATTTTTGGCGGTAAAATGCAACATTTAGTGACCATCTGTGGCAAACCTGGGCCTTTTGGGACAAAATAGCACATTTTTAACCCAAAAAAAAAAAAATTGTGTTGCTGTTTTTTGTCAGAATATATGGTTATACGGAACTTTATTATGGCAAAATGTCATTTTAGCGACAATCTGTGGCAAACCTGAGCCTTTTGTGACAAAATTGCACATTTTTAAGCCAAATGTAACGTTTTTTTTATGGCACATCAATTTTTGTGATATTGTGTTGCTGTTTTTTGTCAGAATATATGGTTATACGGAACTTTATAGTGTCAAAACACCAACTTCTTATGGCAAAATGTCATTTTAGTGACAATCTGTGGCAAACCTGAGCCTTTTGTAACAAAATTGCACATTTTTAAGCCAAATGTGACGTTTTGTTTTATGGCACATCAATTTTTGTGACAATGTGTTGCAGTTTTTTGTCAGAATATTTGGTTATGTAGAACTTTATATTGTCAAAACACCAACTTCTTATGGCAAAATGCCATTTTAGTCACAATCTGTGTCAAAACTGAGCCTTTTGTGACAAAATAGCACATTTTTAAGCCAAATGTAATGTTTTTTTTATGGCACATCAATTTTTGTGACAATGTGTTGCTGTTTTTTGTCAGAATATATGGTTATATGGAACTTTATAGTGTCAAAACACCAACTTCTTATGGCAAAATGTCATTTTAGCGACAATCTGTGGCAAACCTGAGCCTTTTGGAACAAAATTGCACATTTTTAAGCCAAATGTGACGTTTTGTTTTATGGCACATCAATTTTTGTGACAATGTGTTGCTGTTTTTTGTCAGAATATATGGTTATACGGAACTTTATATTGTCAAAACACCAACTTCTTGTGGCAAAATGTCATTTTAGTGACAAAATGTACAAAAAGTATAGCCTTTCCAGACATAAAAATCTAATTTTTGTGGTAAAGTACAACATTATAATAATAATAAGTAGCAAAACTGAGCTTTATGGTGAAAAAATAACACATTTTCAGGACAAATGTGACATTTTTATGGCACACCAGCATTTGAACACATCAACCACGACTCCCTCTTAGCATCCAGGCCTTAAGGAGCTCCGGGCGGATCCTACCCAGTCCGAGGGCCGTGGAGACTTTGGTTCTATTGTCATTCATCCTCGTTTGAGGAGTTAAGTGTTGATTCAGCACCTCCAGTCTTTATGTTTCTATAAGGTGATTATTAATCATATGAATCATCACTTTTTTACCGGCTGAACACAGACGAGGTGTTCCTCTTCATCCCAATCTGGGTCACAAGATGAGTTGCACGGATAAAATGGAAAAGGAAGCGCTCCCGCCTGAATGGCACACAGAGAAAATGACAGCGTCACGTCGCCGCCATTCAACGGCAGCTTTGTAGGCGTCAAAGAATTACTAGAAAGGAACTTGACTGTTCTATTTTGAAAACATCCCGCTTCCCATCAAAGGCGGCATAAATGGCGGTAAAACGCTCCATTCAGGCGTTCGAGTCCAAGGAATTTTTTTTCCGCTTAGCTCTTTTGTAAATGTATCTTTTACTCGAGGGGCCGGATTGGAACACGCCTTTTAACAGATTTCGCTCGCCTCTTCGATAAGTGAAGTGAATTGCAAAGTCCTGGATATAATTTGACTTTAGACATAACCAATTTATCTCCCACTGCGGTGCAATCCCGACCCGTAATGAAAAGCCAGATGGGGAGTCGGGACCGGCGGAGAGTGACACCTGCTTCCGTTACTTCAAATTAGAAATGCCAAAAGAAAGGAAGAACGTGTCAAATGGCAATATGTCACACACTTTACTGGTCTGATACGGGGGGGGTTCAATCTTGGGGAGGTCTCATGTTTTGCTTTACGCAAAAAAAAAAAAAATCCACTCTGTGTTTAAAGGATGCTTTCTTTTGACCGAATCTTACTTTCAGAAAACTTCCCTGAATGTTGTGGCATCTCGACTGGCGTATCCCGGTGATCCAATCCCATCAGCCCATTAGTGATGTCATGTGACATACATGTCGCCACTGTACTCGTCCTCAGGAAGCTCTCCATGAACTCCACATGGTGACATCAGAGGACAGGAGTGAAGGTATCACTTCTTTTCCAGTTTTACAGCTTCCTGGTTTTCATGTTGTTTTCACCTCTAAATCCATTCGACACAGGCAAAACCTATCCTAAACTGAGCCTTGATATTTACTGTTGTTGACTGTTTTTTGTTATAAAAAATTATAAAATTTTAATTCTGGATGAAAACTTTTTTAAAAAAGTAGTAATTTTAGGGGGAAAAAATTATTTTAATATTTTATATATTTAATATTTTCTAATATTTTCTATAGAGCCCCATTTTGCCACAGATTTTACCATTAAAATACAACATTTTGCCACATAAATGCTAGATTTTACAGTCCTACATTTTGTCGTGCATTGCTTTGACCCATGGTACATTCTAAAATTTGAATTCTGGATGAAAACTTTTAAAAAGTAGTAATATTAGGGTGAAAAATGTATTTTAATAGCACAAAGTTAAAACAGGAAAGCTTGTGAAATGTTACCCGAATGAAGTCAAATGTTAATAATAATAATAATAATCATAATAATGTCATCATGACAAGAAAATTAACAAAAAACCCCACCTAAAGACGACCCAAGACTTTTGCACGTACAGAAGTCATCGTCGAGATTTACTTTTTTTCCTCCAAGTTTTCCTATTTTCACATTTTCTAAAATCCAACCCCC
Source organism: Doryrhamphus excisus (assembly GCF_037039965.1). Lineage (NCBI taxonomy): Eukaryota > Metazoa > Chordata > Actinopteri > Syngnathiformes > Syngnathidae > Doryrhamphus > Doryrhamphus excisus. The sequence continues at coordinate 1,841,422 of NC_136361.1, forward strand.
CCCCCGCCCGCCCCCAAACTTTGACTGATTACACCAAATCAGTAAAAGTTATCCCGAAGACGTCCCGGTGAGAGCAGCTGCTCTGCCGCCGTGTTAATCCAGCCTCTTAGGCAGCGCTTATGCAAATCAACACCCTTTTCAAAGGTTCTCCTGCAAGAAATGATACTATTTAGGCTGCCAATCATTGTTTACATAATTACCCCATTACACCTTTTCATGTGCAAACTTGTGATGACTGACACCCGCGTCATCGGGAACATGCAAAGGCTGACGGCATCAAGGAGTTTGCCAAAGTCTTTCTTTCGAGGAATGCCTCCCGGTGTTGATGTAGGTCATCGCATCAAAGGCAGTAATGAATAAATGGGATATTTTATCACTGTAAAATAATTTAAATAATTAATTAATTAATTAATTATTTTTTAAAAAATATTATTAAATTAATTATTAAAAATTATAATTTAATTAAATAATTAAAATATTTTTTATGCCACAAATTGTCACTAAAATGATGCATTTAGACCTGGCAATCCTATCATTTGAACCATTAGTCCACATTTTGGTCCTTAAATGCAACATTTTGCTTAATCTGTGCTTGATTATGCGACAAAAACTACACATTCAATCAGTAAAAGTTAGATATTTTCTCATATTTTCTATAGAGAAAATATTTTACCATTAAAATACAACAGATTTTACCATTAAAATCCAACATCTTGCCACATAAATGCTAGATTTTACAGCCCTACTTTTTTGTCATGCATTACTTTGACCGAGTTGTGAGTCTTGAGGTACGAATCCCGGCTGCAGGTGAACTTCCTCAATGTTAAATGTCATGGAAAAGCGCTACCAGTGCCAAGTAATAGACAATTAACCAGCTCGCTGTTGCCAATAGATGAGTTTTCAAACGGAATTAGTTTCAATTGCACGCCCTTGTGTTTGTCTGAAGGTGCGTGGCGTTGATGGCGTTGATGGCGTTAATGGCGTTGATTCTCATCCAGCAGGAGATGAGGCGTGAGCTTTTCTAAGTGTTCCGTTCCTCTGGGCTTCTCTTGTTTTATTTCCCCTCTCATCACCTGGTGACCTGTTTGACCCCCCCGGTGTCAGTGCTGAGCACAAAGAATCGTGGTCGGGGGACAGATGGGTCTCAAGGACGGTTAGGTTTTTTAGGGGGGTTGGAGGAGGCTATATTATGTCGGCTCTTTTAGGCTCTGGTCTCTGATTGGTCAGTCAATGATGTTCTTCCTCAGCAGTGATCCACGGCGATGTTCCCTGCTCAGGAGTGAACCATCTTCGCGGTACGGCGTGCGTCCCGTGTCCCTTTAAAGCCTCGCTACATATTTTTAATACAATGTCGGGCTGGGTGCGGCAGATAAATCTGTTTGTGTAAGTCCGATGAAGTATCGGCCCAGCTGTCATCCTACTTTCATGACCGTCGTGTGGAAGCGGAGGCAAGCATTATCTCATCTCAATCAATCAAATGTGACATGCTTTCACTCAAAATGAAGCAAAGTCCTTGAATGGCTTTGGTAATGTCACGGTGGGGGTGGGGGGTGGGGGCTCGGAAGTGAAAGCCAGCTTTTTTAGCCAAGGTTTTACTGTATGACGTAATCACATTGTCATCCTGTACGTCTGAAAAACTCCGGATTAGGATTAGCGGGACGCTTGGTGACACCCTGACATAAAGGTGTTGTCTTGTGTCTTGCTCAAGGACACAACAGCAGCTGTTGGTGAACTGGTTGACACCATGGTGTTCCTGTTGACCTCCCAGACAGGGATTGATTGACCCGCCGTCGTCACCGGACCTAAACTCATCACAGATGGAACCTTGAGCCGCGGGGGGCGGGTTTACCCACAATGCTTTGTCATCAAGCGATGGAAATCTCTGACCGGCTCATTAGCAGCTTTTATTTTGAAGAGCATTTTCGCTCGCCGTCGTTTCTTTACCACCTTTGCTGTTTTTACTCATAAGTTAACCTACAGAGTTATTTCATACTTTTGATTTGTCGTCATTAATAATTCAGACGCTTTGCTCGCGTGTCTGCGTCATCTGCAGCACAAGCGTCTTGTCAATATCATCAACCTGGGATAATTAGTCGCCATTCCTTTGTAACGTAAGCTGGCGCTCCGGTGGAAATGTCTTTATTGATGAGCCAGGAAACGCTATTGACTTTTCCTGTAAGGCAGGAATTAAAAAAGCAGCGTTTGTGTATGAATACAGAAATCCATATTGTGTCGCTTTAAATGAAAAACCGTGGCACGATGGGAAAAACGGATTTGGAACTTCGTTCTGAATGACTAAACTCTAACCCGGGCCTGGGGGCCGTTTGGGACCTGAGGCTTTAAAAAAAGTTTTTTTTTAATTCAACAAAGTAAAAATGGAAAGTCATATAACAGGATATATTATATAATATTAATTATATAATACGGGAGTAAAGTCATAATTACAAGAATAAAAGTTGACTATTTGGGTAGAAAAAAAACACCAAAAATTGGGGGGGGGGGCGAACTTGATCGGAACAGACTATGTCACGTATGTATAGCTCAAAAGTTAAATGCAGTTTTTTTTTAATATAGTGTATATAACTTCTTGGGATTTGTATCCTTTCATTTTTCAGCATATAAGATTCAGAATATAAGACGATACATGAATATAAGTCGATACATGAATATAAGTCGATACATGAACATAAGACGATACATGAACATAAGACGATACATGAACATAAGACGATACATGAATATAAGATGATACATGAACATAAGTCGATACATGAATATAAGTCGATACATGAATATAAGTCGATACATGAATATAAGTCGATACATGAATATGAGTCGATACATGAATATAAGACGATACATGAACATAAGTCGATACATGAACATAAGTCGATACATGAATATAAGATGATACATGAACATTAGTCGATACATGAATATAAGTCGATACATGAATATAAGTCGATACATGAATATAAGTCGATACATGAATATAAGTCGATACATGAATATAAGTCGATACATGAATATAAGACGATACATGAATATAAGACGATACATGAATATAAGACGATACATGAATATAAGACGATACATGAACATAAGTCGACACATGAATATAAGACAATACATGAATATAAGACGATACATGAATATAAGTCGATACATGAATATAAGATGATACATGAATATAAGTCGATACATGAACATAAGTCGATACATGAACATAAGACGATACATGAACATAAGACGATACATGAATATAAGACGATACATGAATATAAGACGATGCATGAATATAAGTCGATACATGAATATAAGACGATGCATGAATATAAGACGATGCATGAATATAAGTCGATACATGAATATAAGTCGATACATGAATATAAGTCGATGCATGAATATAAGTTGATACATGAATATAAGTCGATACATGAATATAAGACGATACATGAATATAAGTCGATACATGAATATAAGTTGACACATGAATATAAGTCGATACATGAACATAAGACGATACATGAACATAAGTCGACACATGAATATAAGACAATACATGAATATAAGACGATACATGAATATAAGACGATACATGAATATAAGACGATACATGAATATAAGTCGATACATGAACATAAGTCGATACATGAACATAAGACGATACATGAACATAAGTCGACACATGAATATAAGACGATACATGAATACAAGACGATACATGAATATAAGACGATACATGAATATAAGACGATACATGAATATAAGTCGATACATGAATATAAGACGATACATGAACATAAGTCGATACATGAATATAAGGCGATACATGACCATAAGTCGATACATGAATATAAGACGATACATGAATATAAGACGACACATGAATATAAGTCGATACATGAATATAAGTCGATACATGAATATAAGACGATACATGAACATAAGTCGATACATGAATATAAGACGATACATGAACATAAGTCGATACATGAATATAAGTCGATACATGAATATAAGTCGATACATGAATATAAGTCGATACATGAACATAAGTCGATACATGAATATAAGACGATACATGAACATAAGTCGATACATGAATATAAGATGATACATGAATATAAGACGACACATGGCTCATGTGGTATATCGGTCTGCTTCAGGCTGGTTGGATCCCCCATCCTCCCATGAAGATGTTGTATTCCCCATCACCATGCTAACATAGCATAGCATAGCATAAACATAGCATAAACACTCATACTAACTCCGACCTTCCTCGCTCATCTTCGCCTTTCCAGACAGCGTGAATGTGAAATCAAGTTCCCCACCTGTCTGGCTTAGCGCCGTCGCGTTTAATGTCAGCGAGCGTTAGCGGACAGAGCGGCCCCGGAGAGTTCATAAAAGAAGCAGAAGGGGGGGGGGCAGCTCATTTTACATGCAGTACCAGCTGAAGGGAAGCAAACATCCCATATGCACACCGAGCTGGAGTCATTATGGAAATACATTTTGAATGCATATTTATATTACGAGACAAAAACATTTACATTTTTTTACTCTTTGTAGTCCTTCGTTTCCGTGGAGACCCCCCCAGAGACGCGTCTTTAAGCTGCAAATGTGGATTTACTTCAACTGTTTATTCATGCTAATGTGGAGCTATGTCATGTTACATGTTCCTGTTCATAACTGATTGGCTGCATTTACATTAACGCTTCTGTAGAACCGTAGAAGCGGGTTCTGAGCGACGTGTTGCTGACCCAAACGGGTCAGAACGATCCACGCCCTCCCCTTTGCGCCGTTTGAGTGGCAGTCCTTCGGCGAGCAGTCATTCGCTAGGCCTGCTGGAAGGCTGCTGACGTCGGTTATTGCAGCTTAAACGGTTCCAGACATGACCGTGATATGCTAATTCTGTATTCTTGTATTAATATAATATTTCATAGTTGGAGCATGTGGAATAACACACCTGGGGTCACCTTTACACTCCCATTACCTAATATAGGAGACATAATAAGAGAAAATAATTGTGTCTTATATGCTAAATTTTGAAGTATCAATATCACAAATACCAGCTTGAATTTTACTCTGCATCGGATCGGAAACAAAAAAAATCCTTGGTATCGCACGTGACCCCACAAAGGTGATATATTTTAACTCCATGTTTGAAGGAGAGTGTCTGTCTGGGGAAAAACAAACATGGAGGTGGACCTGCCATCATGCTTGGTGTTGCACCAAAAGGTCACAAAATCTTGGGAGACGTCAGAACTCCAAAAGAGTCAAGGAAAGTGCGCTGATGGCGATCGTTGACCTGGAAACGGCAGCACGTGTTTCTGTCCTGGCGGCTCAGTACAATAAAACCAAGTTGGCAAGAAGCCTTCATCACTTTTATTTGTTACCATGCAGCACTTCATTTTTTTCTGTGGAAAAAAAAAAAAAAGTGAAAATGGTACCCGACCCTCTTGGGTCCCCGGGCACGCCCCTCGCCTGTGTGTGTGTGTGTGTGTGTATGTGTGTGTGTGTGCACATACAAATGCCATGCATCCACAGAAGTCTAACTCTCCAACTTTGCAAATGAATTCCAAACCAGAGCACCGTGAGTACCCCCCCCCCCTCCACCCCCCCAGTCTCGGCAGACAAGAGAATGCAAATGAGAATCATAGCGGGGTCATCACGCCGAGCGGCACCCCTTTTTTTTGCACACGTCCTCCTGACGATAATCCTGCCGCAAAATCAAATCCCGCCGCCACACTGAACCGAGATAATTGCAGACAGGGGTCTGATAAGCCCCTGTAATGGAACTCTGTCAATCAGTTCATGACATAACCCCCCCCCAAACCCCCCCCCCCCCCCTCTCTCTCCTGGTTGTTTGCTCAGATCGAATGAAGAAATCCAGCAGCCATCTACTTTTATTTCTACCTGCTGATAATCAGAAAAATCTTCAGCTTTAATTTCATTACCAGGGAAAAGTAAAAGCAAATTTGCCGTATGAAAAGCAATTATGATGATGATGATGATGATGATGATGCTGACTGGAGATTTTTCTGCTTGGGAAAAAGTCCGTCTCTCTCATTGTCTCTTGGATTGTTCAAGACTTCCGCCAATTTATTGCATGCTGGTTTAATATGCCAGCAAAACACACAAACTCTGCGTGGGTAATTATTTGACCTCAAGGTCACCAGAATCCAGAACAACTCAGCATTTTAAGCTTTGTTGAAGTTTTACACAAAATTCATGTGTTTTTACTGCAAGTTGTTGTTTTTGCTGGTACGGATGTACTAAGACATCCGTGTTTGTGTGATTGGCTCCCTGCTGCCGGCCTATAGATGTGGAAAACTATGGAGTGGGTGCAACGGGACAGGTAACCCACGGGACAATCTGTACCTCTGTCTGGGGGGGCTTCTTTGGTTTACGTACATTTTTTGTGATCCCCCCCCCCCCCCAATTGTTCTATTATTGACAGTTTCTATGGTACCCATTATGTCATTGTATAGTCATATCACCTCGTACCAAAGTACGAGGTGATATTATTAAAAAAATATTATTAAAAAATATATTAAAATTCTTATTTATAATTAATATATATTATATTAATATAATATTTTTATGAACATTATAAAATTATTTAAATTTTTTTTAACTATATTAGGAAAGCAGGAAGTGAACAAATGTAACAGTTACTGATTGTAAAAGTACCGGATGGAGGGGTAGGATTTAATAAGCTTTGCTTCTTCCTACTCCTTTTGGACATGTGGAACTGGGAACTGATTATGGGATGCACTCAAATGGAATCTGATGCATGTTCAAATGAAATAAAACCATTACCATTACCATTACCATTATTTATTAAGGTTGTCACTACTACATTATTGTTATATTGTACTATACGATACTATATTGTATATGTTATTATATACCTTGCCTTGCTCCTTATGAGGCTACACTCTGTGTGTATGCGAGCGGACCCGCCCCCACTCATCAAGACTGTATGACTGAGAAATTGAAGTTGATCATTTATAATAATATATAAATAATAATAAATATAAATAATAATATATAAATAATAAAATTGATAATAACAATAATGATATTACAATGATAATAATAACGGGAAAACAAAACTGTGGCATGAACATGATTATATCTTGCAAAAAGGCATTAATTAGCTTTTGCTTCAGCCTACTCCTTTTGGGCTTGTGATCAGATAGTTGAATACAAATGTCAATAATGGAAAATTATATTTTGATTGATGTAAGAAATGCACTGTAATGTTTCATATATTTGCCCAAATAATTTAAAAAAATACCATAATAAAGCCAGCAGGTAATTTTTCAATAAGTACAATACAAATAATTAGAAATCATGCCAAAATAATAAATACTGTACATATTCTCCCGCCAGCCCATAAGGGGGGGTTGTCCCACGCAGAGCGGACAGAAGTAAATTGAAGCGAAAACAAAATAAGTATGCAAATAAAGCAGCGGGTGTGCTTTGCTTTTTAAAGAGTCCAAAAACTACACACACTGAACTATCATCTCCTGAAATATTTCTTAGTGGGTTGCTGTGTCGTTTTTCTCCTAATATGGGATGTCAAATAAATGGCGCTGGCAGTGGAGGAAAATCAATGGTGGCCTTTCTATCCACAGCTTTAACTCCTAGTTCCCTGCTGCTTGAGTGCCCCGGCCGGGCCTTCCTTTTCATCTCATCAACATGCCCCCTCCGAGGTGGGAGAATGGCGCCACGGCAGGGTAGAGGTCACTCGCTACCCACCTGCATTTATAGACCGGTGGCAAACTGGCTTTGGTCCACTGTAGATTCAAACACGGCGTATCGCCACGCGTGGTTTGAAGGACGCATGTGAACATCTGCGCGCCATTGCAGCACATTTAAGAAAAAGGTTTCTCCGTGTAGTTGCGTGGGCGGGAAACGTTTGCTATTTTATGTTGCTGCACTGAAAGGAACCAACAATCTGAAGATGATGTCAGTTTAGCAACAGAAAAGATTCGTATTGACGCGTACATTGATTCCAGACCAACCGTTTAGACGTCAATAGTAGCCAAGTAAGAGTCCTTACTTAGGAATGGAATATTTCCCCAGTTAGCATTGGAAACCTGTTTATGAAGGTCTAAATACGGGTTTTAATGTTATTAGAGCCCTGTAAATATGAAACAACACCCCTATAGTAGACATAATAAGTGCTGGTGTGTTACATGAGGGGTTCAGGGTCAAGTTTTTGTACAATTGCAACAGTAGTCTTTATTGTGCTTGAGATATTGTAATTCAAACCTATGGCAATCAACTCTGGTTCTCCTGTGTCTCACTGAATTTTACTGACACCTAGTGGCCATTGTTGAGTACTACATTTCATCAACGTCTCTGTGTCCTGTTAAATTCAGTTCATTTCGCCATTTTTTTATGCTAAAAATTCTGCTTGATTTCGGCCCAAAGTACATAATTTTTTTTAAAAATAGGCTGCGTTCAAGCATGGAACAGCCTGATATGTTATCAATCCGAATTTAAAGGTGAGGTGCACTCAAAAGTTGCTTCTTTTTTGGCACGGCCAAAAGATAACAATGTTAGGTTTATGAAATAATACTGGCCATAAAAAACCCTTTCCACTCACAAAACTGATAACAGTAGTGATGATTAGACACCACATGATTTTTAGATATCAATATTTTATTTTAGTCATTTTGGCCTCATTCGTGTCCTTCACCATCACACGTGTTATTCAGCGAGGGGAGCATCTCATCCCTCGCTGAATAACACGTGTGATGGCGAAGGACACGAAAGGTAACTATCGTTATCGGCTTTCATTTTCTCATCATTACGTCTCAATAATGTAACAATTGCATCCATCCATCTTGTACCACTTATCTGTGGGGGGTCGGGGGGGGGGGCAGACTTCCCTCTCACAGGCTACTTGGTCCAAGTCTTCGGGAAGGTTAACTTTTTCTGAGAGAGGCTGTCTGAAACTAATTGGAAGTATGCTTATAGTGTCTGTGTTTACTATCTTCTCTTCTAAGTTGAGCAACTTTAGTTGTGCTATGTGAGTGTGTGTCAGCGAGAAGCTTTTAAAATAAAAATGCACTCAGCTGAGAGACCGAATTTAAAGAAATCACAAATGATTAATAACCAGAGTTTAAATATCCGGCTGTTAAATATATTTCAGGTCATGGGGGGAAAGTTGTGCTTATGTATGATCCTCACAGCTTCAAGGAGACGGGCCTTTTTAGGAGCTGGAATGATTTTTCACTTTCACTTTAGTGCGTGTAACCTGTGGAAACAGTGCAGACTTTCAGCTTCATGCAATAAAACAGCAGCAGGCTATTTGAAATGGGCAAAATGGACCCAAGGCCCCGGGAGAAACCCTGGGGGCCAAATGCTGCCAGGTTGTTTATCTCCGCAGCGAGCCCCCTCGCCCGGCCTGCCTCATTAGTAACGCAAGGAAGTGTCACAGCGTGGCTAGTCGGCTAAAAGAATATGACCTTCCTCCCCGAAGCATTCTTGCACTTACTTGCACTCCGAGTGAGGAAGACTTGGAATATTATTTCATACTTTTGCAACTTTTACATGTACAGATCATTTGGATAAAAGCCCGGCCAAGTGGAAAAAAAAAAAAAGTCCTTGAAGTAATATTGCAACGCTTGTTGTCTGCTTTTTAATTCTGTTTTGTGAAACGCTCGGAAGGTAGATGAGAATTCAAAGTGGTTCATGAGAGAATGATAAAATGGGGGCCCATGGTTTTTGACAGTCCATGGAATGAGATGCGGAAAGGCCACGACAAAGACGGACCTCTGGGGAGACACGGGAAGAAACCCAAATTATTATAATTTCCCTTTTCGAAGCCACCTATTGCATTTTGCTCGTCACCTGACAGGTGCATGGGGGGGGGGGGCAAACAAAACCATCATGGAGACCAAATACAGTCAAACAATTCAACTCAACACTTCATGCAGGCTACATAACAGGCCTGGGGGGCGCATGGCTTTTTAACAGCAAAAATTGACATTTTACAAGAATAAATTAAAAAAAGTAAAAATATTATGGGAATAAACTCAAATGAGAAGAAATGAAAAAAAATAGGGGAAATTAGATTATGGGGGAAAATATGGGAATAAAGTCAATATTATATTATATTACAATCTTTTTTATATATTATATGTTTGTTTTATAAAAAATATATTTTTATAATATATTATAATAAATTAATATATTATATTATAATATTTAATTATAATATAAAATATTATATTATAATATATACATATTATACGTATTATATTATATACAACAATATACAACAATATTGGAAAGCCAAAAAATATTGGAAATATTCTGGAAAGTTGAAATAAAAATAAAATAAAACAAATAAAAATGGGGTGGGGGCATCATATTAATGCATTTTCATATTTCTTGAAATAAATAAAAAAATAAATATGAAAGTGGCCCTTAATTCCTCTCCTTTTTCACGATGTGGCCCTCGCTGTAAAAAGTGTAGACACCTGTAATTAATTAGGTTTATTATTGCCAAACTTGTTGGCAAAACATATGGTGGGAAGATTAAAAGCCCGAAATTTAAGCGTTAAAAAAAAAAAAAAGTAAAACCAGTCATCAGATGCGACCAAAAGACGGGGTGCAGCACGGCGACTGTAATTAGGCGTAATGAAGTTAGGAACGGAAAACGGGACACGGAAAACATGAAGCGTGGCCCGCCTCTCCAGCTGCGTCTCCTACTGCACATCACGCCGCACAAACCACTCCAGTCATCCAAAACATCTTTCAATGAGCTACATTCAGTTATCTTCCATATTATTACACCCATACGTTCAAGCTAATAGCTCCTTTTGGCTCACACTCACGTAGCACAATCACAGCGAGGGTTGCGTGTGAGTGACGGAGATATATCGGAAGGTCTCAGCATGACTTAGATATGTGAAAGCAAACGTCTGGTAGCAAGTCGGTATGATTATAAGTAGCAGGTATTCCCGAGCTTCCATAAAATGGGAATACACGGACAAAGCAATGTAATTGTCTTCAGTGGTGAGTATGGGAAGAAGGCTTTTACCGTAATTCACAATCAAAATTGACTCGCTTGTTGTGTGGTCCGAGCTTAGAAGATGATTTTCCTGTAAAGCCTTTCGGAAGGGGGGGTAGCAAACATGAAAACAGTGTTACTCCTGTACCATTCCCAAATTAAAATGTTTCTGCTCCGACCGCCCTCTCATCCCTGTGTATGAAGAGGGGATTAAGTTGGCACAAAGACCCTGACCAGAGCTCACCTCGGTCCGAACGCTTTTCCATCAAGATACACGGGACACACTTCCATGTGTGAGCAAATCTATTGTTGGCTTTGATGGAATTTTCATTTTTAAAGAAGATTTCATCATCTTTTCCCGTAGGATATCAACAAGCCGTTAGCGGGGGGGTATCAAATGAGAGCGATACGGTGGCGTTGAAACTCCTGACGCTGATATTGTGTATAATGCTTCATCAGTATGGCTTCCTTCAAACCCAGCCAAGGTTAATGCTGTTAGTCTCGCCTGTGCTTTTTCCCGCTATGACAAATCAAAATGTCTGCAGGGAAGCAGGTCCCCCACTGAATTTCGATGGAACGTAGCTGGAGAATGCTCACCGAAAATAGAAACAGGGACAGAATGGGGGTGAAAAAGTCAAATTGTTATGATTCCTTAAATGAGTGGATTTCAATTCATGAACTCAAGTTAAGGACCAGTTTAAAGGCGGTTCATCACAATTCAGTGAATGCCACCGGGAGAGTTGGAATTCGTAGCACTCAGTCTGATGCGTTCGGGTCACTTTTTTGCGATCATGTTCAGATATTGTATCAAATATCGACCCAAAAACATATCTTTCTTTCAATTATGTTAAGTTTCATTTGGGCTGAATTGTTGTGGTGAACATTTTCCACTCTGTCTTAGACTAAGTAGGTATCTGCGCGGCTTCTTGATGCCAAAAACCTGACAGGATCATTAACTTTGGTGTCCACTGGTATGCGCGTTAGCGTATGCTTCTAATATACACCAGCTAGGCTATGGTTATAGGGCCTAATGACTCCACGTAGATAAAGCTGTAAGTTAACATATGTAGCGATATGTTAAAGTCATGTGGTGTCCAACCATCACAACTGTTATGTTTTTTTTAACTTCTTTTTTCGTTTTTTTTGTTGATCTAAATGGCCGTACATGCCAAAAACCTGACAGGATCATTAACTTTGGCGTCCACTGGTATGCGCGTTAGCATATGCTAACAACATACACCAGCTAGGCTATGGTTATAGGGCCTAATGACTCCACGTAGATAAAGCTGTAAGTTAACATATGTAACGATATGTTAAAGTCATGTGGTGTCCAACCATCACAACTGTTATGTTTTTTTTAACTTCTTTTTTCGTTTTTTTTGTTGAGCTAAATAGCCGTACATGCCAAAAACCTGACAGGATCATTAACTTTGGTGTCCACTGGTATGCGCGTTAGCATATGCTAACAACATACACCAGCTAGGCTATGGTTATAGGGCCTAATGACTCCATGTAGATAAAGCTGTAAGTTAACATATGTAGCGATATGTTAAAGTCATGTGGTGTCCAACCATCACAACTGTTATGATTTTTTTTTACTGTTTTTTTAGTTTGGTTGTTTTTTGTTGATCTAAATGGCCGTACATGCCAAAAACCTGACAGGATCATTAACTTTGGTGTCCACTGGTATGCGCGTTAGCATATGCTAACAACATACACCAGCTAGGCTATGGTTATAGGGCCTAATGACTCCACGTAGATAAAGCTGTAAGTTAACATATGTAGCGATATGTTAAAGTCATGTGGTGTCCAACCATCACAACTGTTATGAGTTTTTTTTTTACTTTTTTTTAGTTTGGTTGTTTTTTTGTTGATCTAAATGGCCGTACATGCCAAAAACCTGACAGGATCATTAACTTTGGTGTCCACTGGTATGCGCGTTAGCATATGCTAACAACATACACCAGCTAGGCTATGGTTATAGGGCCTAATGACTCCACGTAGATAAAGCTGTAAGTTAACATATGTAGCGATATGTTAAAGTCATGTGGTGTCCAACCATCACAATTGTTATGTTTTTTTTAACTTCTTTTTTCGTTTTTTTGTTGATCTAAATGGCCGTACATGCCAAAAACCTGACAGGATCATTAACTTTGGTGTCCACTGGTATGCGCGTTAGCATATGCTAACAACATACACCAGCTAGGCTATGGTTATAGGGCCTAATGACTCCACGTAGATAAAGCTGTAAGTTAACATATGTAGCGATATGTTAAAGTCATGTGGTGTCCAACCATCACAACTGTTATGAGTTTTTTTTTTTACTTTTTTTTTAGTTTGGTTGTTTTTTTGTTGATCTAAATGGCCGTACATGCCAAAAACCTGACAGGATCATTAACTTTGGCGTCCACTGGTATGCGCGTTAGCATATGCTAACAACATACACCAGCTAGGCTATGGTTATAGGGCCTAATGACTCCACGTAGATAAAGCTGTAAGTTAACATATGTAGCGATATGTTAAAGTCATGTGGTGTCCAACCATCACAACTGTTATGAGTTTTTTTTTTTTACTTTTTTTTAGTTTGGTTGTTTTTTTGTTGATCTAAATGGCCGTACATGCCAAAAACCTGACAGGATCATTAACTTTGGTGTCCACTGGTATGCGCGTTAGCATATGCTAACAACATACACCAGCTAGGCTATGGTTATAGGGCCTAATGACTCCACGTAGATAAAGCTGTAAGTTAACATATGTAGCGATATGTTAAAGTCATGTGGTGTCCAACCATCACAACTGTTATGAGTTTTTTTTTTTTTACTGTTTTTTTAGTTTGGTTGTTTTTTTGTTGATCTAAATGGCCGTACATGCCAAAAACCTGACAGGATCATTAACTTTGGTGTCCACTGGTATGCGCGTTAGCATATGCTAACAACATACACTAGCTAGGCTATGGTTATAGGGCCTAATGACTCCACGTAGATAAAGCTGTAAGTTAACATATGTAGCGATATGTTAAAGTCATGTGGTGTCCAACCATCACAACTGTTATGAGTTTTTTTTTTTACTTTTTTTTTAGTTTGGTTGTTTTTTTGTTGATCTAAATGGCCGTACATGCCAAAAACCTGACAGGATCATTAACTTTGGTGTCCACTGGTATGCGCGTTAGCATATGCTAACAATATACACCAGCTAGGCTATGGTTATAGGGCCTAATGACTCCACGTAGATAAAGCTGTAAGTTAACATATGTAATGATATGTTAAAGCCATGTGGTGTCCAACCATCACAACTGTTATGTTTTTTTTTTACTTCTTTTTTTTGTTTTTTTGGTTTTTTTTTTGTTGATCTTAATGGTCGTACATGCTAAACAGATTTGCTCTGCCAGGAAAGGTGTGAGCTATACCTGTATTATATACCTGTATACCTATCCTATACTATATACTCTATACTGTATATACTGTATACCTATACTATACCTGTATACCTATCCCTGTACTATGACATTTTTTGTGCGTTATTTTATTTTGGAAAGTGCGAGGTTTAGTCACTACTTTTCCGGAATTTAACACGGTACAGTAAACTTTTTAACTTTTTTTTTAATAATGCGGCGGTTATTGAAGAAAAACCTGACGGGAATCTCACCTTTTATTGAGTAGCTGACATGAACCGGTCCTGTTAAATGATTTGCTCTTTGCAAAAATCTGCACACAATTACGGCTACACAACTTTGGGACTCCAATAACAATCACGGTGCCCAATGCCGTCAAGGCTGTTAATTAGCACGGCAAGCGCCTTGAATAGAACCTTAAGTTAATGATGTATTGATATCTAAAAACCCTGTGATGTCCGATCATCATAATTGTTCTAATTGGCATGTTTTGGAGAGTGGAATATTTTATTTGCAACAATTTTCCTTAGCAAATCCAATAACAATCATTACTTTTTGTTGTCCACCGCCGTCATGCTTGTTAATTAGCATGGCAAACACCGTGAACACCTTCTAGGAGAGATCAATTAGGCCAGATGACTCCATGTGAAGAAACCCAAGTTTTTTTTTTTTTTTTTATCATGTGGCGGAGATTCAACTTTAAATTTGGACTCCTTTGTCAGGTTTTTAGTCACCAGATTTGGAGAACGTGTTCATTTTTTTTGCATTTTGATACTTTGTATCAGCGTTAAAAACCCGACAGCCATCTTTGTCAAATGAAGATGAAGTGACTTACTTTTTTAATTAATTTGCATAAGATTTCTGCCGCTTGCTCCTCCTCCAACTCTTTCTCCAGATGCATATTGATGAATATGACCGCTACCATACCTGTAATCTGTATCATAGCAGCAAGAGTCTGGTTTTCCAGGCCCTAAATGCAACCCAATAGAATAACCAATAAGCAATAAACCACAATGGAGTGGAATACATTTATTAATGAATCCCCACTTGACATACCTGGAATAACCTTGCTCATACGTAAACGTTCTGTGTGAAATGTGTCATGGAGACGCTGCACATAACCGCCACTGCAGATATAAGACAAAAAAGTAAAAAAGAGAAGATCGAGTTCCCGTCCTTCCACCATTACCCTTTTGTTTGCAATGCATTCTTCAAAAGTCAGCGTAATATCCAAACCCGGCTCGCCAAACTCTCCCGCGCCTCGCTCCATGCGAGAAGACAGAAGAAGAAATGATTATCTTGGCCCAGCCATATCTGGCCTTCACTCCAGTCTAAACTCATTTGGAGAGCGTTTGCTCATACATCATATTTCACTGGCCGGAATACTAAACACATTACCATGACACGGCTCAACCCGGCTGTGGGAAACCTCGTTTGGGGACTTGTTGAGGAGCCGAGCGGCGTTTTCTCCCTTAACGGAATGTCTGCAAGAACAGGACGTTATTGGGGCGCCACAGGAAGTATGAGTTTCTAGATTGAGAGTCTTGCATATATCTGGTACTTTTACAATCAGTAACTGTTACATTTGTTCACTTCCTGCTTTCCTAATATAGTTTTAAGTTTTTTTTGTTGTCATTTTTTAGGTCAAATAACCAAATATTTTGGTTGTATCAACAATGTAAATCAAGTCATCTCAACTCATTTTCAAATCAGGTTAACAAATTATTTCAATTAATTTCAATTTAATTGTGAGTTGAATTTACTTGAGCTAATTAGTTAGACAAAATTAATAACTATAATGACTTTTTTCTTTTTTAATTGTTTTAAATTTTATTAATTATTAATTTAATTAATTTTTGTAAAAAAAAATTTTTAACATTTGTTCACTTCCTGCTTTCCATAATACAGTTTTTTTTTTAAATAAAAAATTTTTTTTTTTAAATAATATACCTCAGGAGTGTCCAAATTTTTTCCACTGAGGGAGAAAAATGCTTTTTGTGAGAAGATATTTTTGTGTAAAAGTGTTCAAACTTCATTTCCTGAGAGCCTGCCCAGGACTACCACGTTTCTGGGGCTGAAATGCGTCTTTCCATCGACCCCACCACGAATCCCCGTTTCCTCTCTACCCAAACAACGCAACAGATGGCGACGGCGTTTGTGCAGCGTGCAGCTCGACTCGGTGGCAGCAAAGATGCCGTCTGGTCTCGACTGTTGTGATCGCTCATTTTAAATATCAATAAAGACGATTCCGCTGAAGAGCCGCTGTCATTAGCCCGTATTGATGCTGATTCGGGCGGGTGATGTTGCGGCCGTGAAATAGTGATTCGTCAGCAGGCTGTCGCTGCTATTCCTGCCCGATGTTGGCTTTGATGGACGCTTTTATTGTGTGCCAATTGAATGCGGCGTGGAATTAGCTGCTTTTTGTCGGCGGGGCTTTGCATTGTGCTAGGATTGCTATCCTTAAGTTCGACGTGTGCGTTCTGGAGTTGTTTATTGTCTGATGAGGGGTTTTTTTTAAGAATATGAGCCAGTGATTGTACACAATGCAGATTGTGGGGATGCGTACCAAAAGTCTGTATCGTATTGGAAGTAAATAGTCTGCTACAAAACTAAAAACTGCTACATTGGTGACCCGGACCTGATTCTCCATGGTTTTTCCATGGTCGTTTGAGCCTTTGGAACATCGGTTGTTTCATATTGGTGAATGTACTACCAAGTTATCATTTTGTATTATGAACATATCTACAGTATATAAAGGCCTATACTCTTCAACTCTTCAACAAAATTCCGTCTCAATCAAACGGCATTGTTTTTGGATGAGATTGTAATATTTACCCTTTCTAAAGTCGTGATTCAAGAACCTTTTGAGCGCAGGCACCGCTTCAAAAGTACACATTTGGCACCGGTATCTGATAATATGTAAAAAGATACCCAGCCCTGTTTACAAAAAGCAGTTTCCCAGCTCAATTCAGACATCTGCGTCTTCTTTCATCTCTTTCTGCCTCTTGGGGTTCATTAGGGACTTTAAGGGACTCTGGGGCTTCTCTGCTACTTTTATAGTGAAAGGCTTGTCAGCAGCACATCAGTTCAGACCAAAGATAAAATCCAATATGGAGTCATTTGTGTGTGTAGAATTGACTGTTCCCTAACTTAAAATATCCGCTGTTTGTGTTTGTTCACTTTGCATCAACCAAAGTACACTAGGCCCTCGTTTATCACGGTGAAATGGTGAATTTCTGCCAAATACCGGTTTACAGTCTTAGAAATATGGTTTTTAACATTAGAGATCTCAAGACTTGAAATAACACCCCTATAGTCACATTTATATTTGTATTACCCAATAGAGTAGACATAATCAGGGAAAATAAGACACATTGGACATATAGTACGTATGTAGTACACAGCATAAGAGTACATAAATAAAACTGCTTGTCTGCCTTGTACTTGTATTTTATTTAGTCCATTCAGTTTGGTCATTTAGATATTTTATACTTGAAAATACTCCATTGTGGATGATGAAAATTCCCCAAAGAGTGCAGACTATCGAAAGAGGTTGTGTCCGACTCTGACTCAGAACCGTTCCGAGCGTCACCAACTTTTCCGCGCGGTGTTTCCGACCGGCCCGACTTGTTCAGTTTAACTGCAACCACAAGGTCACACGCCAAGGACCGCTCTTGTCAGGCGCTGCTCTCTTAAAAAAAAAAAAAAGAAATTGTGTATGGCCGGTTCTTATGAATAAGAAATGACACATTCATCAAATATTTACTGGAGTCTATACTGAGATTTTAGGTTCGGACTTTGTAGCGCTTGCTGTGTGCAGCGGCTCCTGGGACCACTTCCTGGGAAATGGCGGCTGTTTTTCTTTGGGTTTGTTTAAATATTGTACAGGATACGGTATATTGTGCTCAAGTGACTCCTTGCTCGGTTTTAGCGCCTCGGGTTATTGTTGTTCAGGACGGCCGACACGCGGGAGTCACACTTGGCCGCTTCTTGGGATCTCATTGGACCAAAAATGGCAAATATTCTTTCAGTGGAATTCATTTCCTTTTCAATTCAATATCATTTAGAGTAGTTATTTATTTATTCCTATACATTTCTGTTTATAATCTTCCAGTAATATTTTGACTTTATTCTCATAACATCAATTTCCTTGAAAGCTAATATTTTGTTTATACTTTGACTTTGTTTTAAAATTAATCCATATTTTATTTTTTTGGCTGTTTTCAGAATGTGTGTGCAAACGGCCCCCAACCGCAGTTTAAAGACCCGTAACTTGGGAAGTATTGCAGGCTCTCGAATGGAGATGCAAACACGACGACTCCTGATGGCTTTTCCATCCTGAGCAGTTAACAAATTGGAAAGCGGAGGTCACGCAGTGGGCATTGAACACTATTTATCAATCAATCAATCAATCAATCCCCTTTTCAGAAGCAAAGCTTCCGTAAAAAGCGTGCTCAGCACGGACGGCGGGCGTGCAAGTGGAGTGAATTCTGTGTCGTGTTGTGAAGTGCGAGCCTTCTCCATCAGAGCGGCTGTTTATCCACATGAATTGTAATCATGCAGACATATAGCGAATAGAATTGAATAAACAAAGCCTTGAGCCAAAGCGTGAATTCCATTTACAATGGATAATTGGCATGGCGATGTCTAGACTCTAACCTATTAGACGCAGCTTAGCCCACCACCACGGGTCCGATACCATTGCTTTTTTTCATCTTTTCTAATAATGAATTGGAGAATGGGCGGGGGGGCATATACCAGAGGCCAATCTGTGGATTTTCCTGACGAAGAATAAATGTTTTTTCAATAGATCTTTGCACCATACCCAATATGGAGGGAGAATTGATGGGTAATGCCGCATTACCAGAATTACCAGAACACGTTATGCAAGAGTACGGTAACTTCTGTACAAGCTCAAGTCAAGTTAACTTCTGCTCAAATTCTCCAATTTCATTCCTACTTTTTGGGGTCACAAGGCCATCAGTCAACAATAGTGGCTCACAAGCTACCTGTTGGAGACCCCCGATGTACGACAACACACTCTTGGACTCTTTCAGAACTTCCAGAACTTCACAGGGATTTGATTCCCCATAAACAGCGCACGGTGGCTGATGTTCCGTTACCTCCGGGGTCCACTGACATCCACCAAGCGCTTCCTTTGAGGGGATGAAGAAGCTGTTTTTAATGGTCCCTGGAGACCAGCAGTATATTTACCATAATCCCGAGCCTGAGGGAGCATCAACTTCTAATCACCTCCATCTTCCCTCTCTAATGCAGATAGAGATCAGTGGCCATTATAAAGCTCATAAAGAACCCGGCTTTAAGATGGGATGGGAACCTGCTTTGTGTGTGTGGAGGTGCCGTTTATTCTTGGGTTGATCATTCAATCATGTGGACCCAAGCGGCATTTTTTAGGTGTCCAAAGTACTGCCCGGGGTCAAACAAGCAGCCAAAAAGGCAAATATGTGCAGTATTTTTTCGCATTTGACTCGCACTCGTGGCGTATTTCATTCATCAGACCGTCGTTATGTCATTTTCTTCTGCTCGGCCGTGACTAAATTCCACACTTTTTATGATGAACCGCTTGGTTACACTTTCGCTGTTTCGCTGCCACGCTCAATTAGTGTGGCCTGGCGTATCTCCATCAGCGCATATCTCCATCAGGACGTGTCATTAGGTTGGTTGGCATAATTAATAAAGCACATCATCATCTCCAATATGTTTTGGAAAAGTCTTGAGTGTGTTCAACACAGGGCGGGTCACTTACCAAATGAAGTATCCTGCATGAATAATAATAATTGGGTTATGCTCAGGTTGTACAAGAGCGAGAACATAGTGGTGTCACTTCCTGGGGGCGGGGGGTTTGTTGGTCCACCATATTGGCAGATTAAGCAAATTAATCCCTTCTTTATGTTTAATCCCTTTCCTTATCATAAGATTATGAAAATCCACCCCACCCCATCCCCCCAGAAATGCAATTGCACCCGGAATATAACTCCTGGCTTGAAGAGGAAAAGAGGACAAAAAAGTAGAGACGGCCTTCAGTGGTTGAAGTTGTCTTTGTTTTTGGAATTCTGGTAGGAATTCCTGGATGCGGTGATCCTGGACCCATGTGCCGTTATTGTTTGGGGGGGGGGGGGTGGGGGTAAGGGTGTGTATCTGATCAGACATCACTCCTGCTCACATAACACTTGGTTTGCATGGAACTAAATTTGGAATCCGCAATTTCTTTGGCGCCCCCAGCTGGTGGAAAATGGAATTTTTAAAAATAATATTATGCCTTTATTCCCATAACATTTTGACTCCTCCCCATCTTATTCTAACTTTTCCCCCAACTCTTATCAAAATGATATTTTGATAGTTGTAATATTACGGTTTTTAAAAATTAAGCATTTTTGCTCATTATATTACGAGTTTATTTTTATTTTTAGAATGTGACTTTTTCTTAGTATTTTTACTTTATTTTGGTAAAATGACAGTTTTCCAAACATCTTGTACATTTTACTCTTATAATATAATTTTTTTCCATGACAATTTTCCCCAAAAATGTATTTATTTTTTAACTTTATTTCGTTTTTCCGTAATATTAGCACTTGAAAAATGTTTTTTTTCCAAAATTATTATAGTAAGTATAGTTGAGTTATACAATAGTCATTTTTCTCATTATTAAGGCGTTATCCTGTAAAATTAAATTTAAATGAAACTAAAATAGTCAAATTAAACTTTGACTATTTTGACCTTATTCTTGTGAAATTACTGCTAATCTTTTCCATTTTGCTGATGTTTTTTTTCATGTGTGGTGAGCCAATAAAAAAAGCAACCACAGGTTGTGTCAATTGGCCCCCGACCGCACTTTGAAGACCCCTGCTGCAGCAGCATTGACTTGACCAAAGCGGAACGGATGTCAACTCCTCGGCTAGCGTTTTGTCTCAGGTTGAACCCGACACTAACGAAGCATTAGCCGTGCGTTACGGAGGCCAAGCTAGCTGCTATTGGTAGCGTGGGGCAGCGGCATCATTAGCACATTAGTGGACATTTCAAATGTCACTTCGCCACAAAGGAGACAAGGAGCCGAGGGAAACAGCCTTTATGCAAAAGACAACCTTTTTTTAGCTTCCGACGCACCACGGGTCATTATTAACCTTCTTCAGATGTGCACGCTCACTTTTATCTTTACATTACCAATATATGCACGGGGGGGGGGGGGGCTCCATAAAGCCGTTGCACAAGACAGTTTTCTTGTGCTCCTTTGGAACAGGAAACGGATTGTATAAGACACCGTCTTGTCAATATCTCCCCGCAAACAGCTGATCAAATACCTGCTTGTCCCCGTGCATGCTGGGGGATTAGGCCGCATCATATGTGACCCCCCCCCACCGACAGTCGGAAGGGTTCCCCTCGCATCCTGACGGTAGCTGTGCACGTGTCTTTAAGATTTCATCTGGACAAACTGAAATCCGGAATATCTGCAAATGCCTTGTAGCTATTCCCATGCCATGACCCAATAACCATTTATTCCCCTTTGGATGCACCCCGAAGATCGGGTCCCGGTTTGTGGATGCGACCTTTTCAGGATCCCGTCCTTCCAACAGAACGATCAAATTTGGCGAGCGACCCCTCCTGCTTGAGGGTATTGTTCTTGTTAGACCTTTTTGTCAGGCCAGATCAAGTATCAGTGTCAAATAGGCGGGATTAATGCGGATTTGATACCGGTGTGATACCGGTTTGATACCGGTTTGATACCTTTAAGCCACTCCGTCAAAAACATTAACTGGCTATCAATCACCGGTTGAGTCTCAAGTCGCCAAACTGGGAGCTTTTGTGTCTTAGTACATGGATTTTCACTTGCATAGCACTTAGCAGGAGGGCAGAGGATCGAACCAGCAACCCTCAACTTGGGAGACAAGCACTCAAACATCAGAGCCTCGCCACCCCCAACAGTGTCCCCGGAAAAAACCCACGCATGCACGCATGCGTAAAAGCCACGCATGAACATGCAAACTCCACACAGGGATGGCCAAGGGTGGGATTGAACTCGGGTTATCTAGCTGTGAGCTCTGCACGCTAACCACTCAACCACTGTGCAGCCCCTAATTATGACATTCATTCATTTTCTACCGCTTTTCCTCACGAGGGTCGCCGGGGGTGCTGGAGCCTATCCTAACTGTCTTCGGGCGAGAGGCGAGGAAAACCCTGGACTGGTGGCCAGCCAATCACAGGGCACATATAGACAAACAACCATTCACACTCACATTCATACCTATGGACAATTTGGAGTCGCTAATTAACCTAGCATGTTTTTGGAATGTGGGAGGGAACCGGAGTACCCGGAAAAAATCGCGCATGCACAGGGAGAACATGCAAACTCCACACAGGGATTGAACTCGGGTTTTCTAGCTGTGAGATCTGCACGCTAACCACTCAACCACCGCGCAGCCCTTTATTATGACATTATAACATTGAAACTAGCTCTTCTAACCCATAATTGGAAAAAATAAAAGTTCCAATTTTTTTACCCGTATTGTGCGGGTGTGCAAATCAAGTGCTCCTTTCTTGACGTTCTTCTTCAACCTTTCAACATTTTAATTTCGACTAATTCAGTCAGGTGAGGTGTGCACAAATATCAGACTGCTTTAGATCCTTGTCAGCGTCCATGTTGTTGTCCTTTTCCTCATTCCTAACGGCTGTGGACTTTGAACACTCATGTTAGAACCGTGTTCGATGCCGATGCAAGTGAGCAAGCTATATTTCTGGTCCATAAACCCTTTGCTCAATGCGTATTTGCTTCCTCCACGCTGCCGCATATTGTCTGCCAATCCCTCTCCTCTCTGAATCCACATGCTTCATTTCTGGTGACCTTCAGGGGATTCTTGGCATACGTAATGCCGACATGCGCCCGTGTTTACCAGGGATGGCGGTGCATGCTGAGATGTTTGCATTACATTCTTGCTATCTATAAGAGAACCGAGCGACGCTCTTGTCGTGATGGCGTAGCAGCAAGGTGATAGCGATGCATTTGACTCGGAGTGGACGCCGCCCATGAAGGGACTCGGCACCTCTGGCGTTATGTCACGCGTACAGCAGTCATTTAGCGTAATGATGCGTTGGTTTCACAGTCAAGACGCCGCAACTCTTGGAGTCTGAGTGGGTTTTGCAAAATGCGGTTGCATAAAACTGTCATCAGGTTCTTTCATGTCCCACCCAAGAGGGGAGTCGTATGAAAATGAAATTCTCACAATGAGACACCTCGCCATAAATAACGCTCAAACAGGGCTTTTAAACACAGAGTGTTATTTCCTCTTGACAATGCGGACTGCGAAACAATCAGTTCACTAAATATACTTTCCACGGAAGCCTCTTTGCATTAAAACAGCAGGCCCACATGAATACCAATCAACCCGGAATGATCTTGGAGTGCAGGAATGAAAACTCCACAGGGAGATGAAATATCAGCCGGCAAGCTGTAATAACTGCAGAATCCTGAGGATGAAAGATTATTAGGCATAAAGATGACTCCACCCTGAGACACGGACGTGCACAGCGTGAGCTACACGAAGGCGTCAAGCGTGTTTGTCGCTACAAGATGAAACACGGAAAACGAATCCGGTCCCGGCGTGTTTACTACTGTATATTTAGTAACGATTGTAATCATAGAGCTGCCAATACAACAAATATTTGGACTCTAGTGTAGCCTTGACCAGCGAGGTCCAAACATTACAACTTTTTACAGCAGAAAAAATGGAAGAAAATTAAGCAAAAGTCCAAATAAAATGATAAAAATATTACATTTTTCAATATTTTTCAAGTTGGCAGGGCAGTTGGGGGGCACTACTCGTAAAATAGCTCCAAGGTTGTCAGGTCTGTAATCAGCACTTAAATTGATGACGCCGTCACGCACCTTTTGGAATTAATTAGCGTGGAGATTGCCAGCTCCGCCCACTTTGACAACATCTGAACTATGAATTAGATTCGAAGAAGAGGGACCCTGAAATATAAAATAAAATAAAACATAATATGAAAACCAGGAAAGTGATGTTGAAAAGGGTTAAAGTAAAGTAAAAAATAATAATAATAATAAAAAATAATAAAATAAAGTAAAGTAAAGTAAAAAAAAAATACTAAAAAAATTATAAAATAAAGTAAAGTAAAGTAAAAAAAAAATAAAAACACTAAAAAGATGGAATCTGGAAAGTGGCATT
Source organism: Doryrhamphus excisus (assembly GCF_037039965.1). Classification (NCBI taxonomy): domain Eukaryota; kingdom Metazoa; phylum Chordata; class Actinopteri; order Syngnathiformes; family Syngnathidae; genus Doryrhamphus; species Doryrhamphus excisus. Next base: position 1,866,047 of record NC_136361.1, read on the forward strand.
GAAAAACACATAATGCGGTAACATAAAATATTCAAATAAGCTGGTATTTATTTATATTTTATGTGTAATTTGTAATTTATTTTAATTATTTTCAATGTATTTGTATTTTATTTTATTTGTCTATCGGTTTTGTGTCAATCACGGCTTTTGTAAAATATGTTTAATGACTTACCGCCCTTTTGTGGTTGAATACCACCTGAAAGATAACACAATAGCCACCACAGGAAGTACTATACAGAACAGGAAGTTAGACAACAACAAAAGGAACGTTCCCAATGCGAACAAGTCTAAGTCTGTATTGCCCTATGGTGTACTCTATTGGGTAATAGGAGTGTAAAAGTGACTATAGGGATGCTATTTCATGTCCAGAGGGCTCTAGTAATGTTAATGTGGTAATTTTTTTTTTTTTTAACGCTCAAACTATGAAGTCCATTTATAAATAAGAAATCCTACTTTGTGGAATTTTGTTCATCAAGCGTGATAAACGAGGGATTGGCGTATATTTGTTTCAATGCCAGAACTTAAAGTCAGGGTTCTGGTTCCGGCCCGGTGCTTAGAAAACATCAGTAAACAGAGCGTGGCCAAGGAAGATATGCATCCTTACACACACGCACGCACGCACGAGCACAAACAATTGTGTTGGCTCTCCACACTTCCACAGAGGGGAAACATTTCCTCATCAAAGTCACACCTCTTTCCACTTCTGTCAAGCAAACCCAGTGGGATGCTGCAGGAGAACACGGTTGGCTCTCAAGTCAAAGCCCAAGCCGCCTTTCCTGGCTTTCACAATAAAATAAAAAGTATTCACAATGTCCGTGCAGCGGCGTTCTCCGTTTTGTGAGGTCTAAACAAAGACGATATGGAAATGAGAGTTCGAAAGTCAAGCTGGTTTTACCGCCGGGAGTGTCGTTTAAATACGGAATGCCATTTTAGCCGTTTTTACTTTGCTCCCCGATGAGCCCATTAGCGTGTTTTGCGATGGCGTTGGATGGACGAGCATTAAAGCACCTTTTTGTCCACACCTTTTAAATCCCGACCGCGCCCTCCCTATTGAAGTTCAACAACCACGCCGGGGAACGGGAACCTTTTTTTCAATATCATAAACCCAAGGGGTTGATATGAGAATGTTTTCTCAATCTACTTACCGATCTGTTCTTACCTGGGCCGGCAAATTCAATCAGAATGCTCCCCTTAAGCCCTCTGATTGTGCCGACAAAAGTTGACGCTCTCCCAGCTTGTAAGCTGCCTATCAGATAATAAGCGGCACCGGGATGCCGGCCAGAGTGCAACAATGAAGGCGTTGTGGTGTTGTCACCTGACGTCCAGCATGTCTTGGCCCGCCCTGTCTTAGTGCTCTCTCCTGGGAAATCTCCCAGGAGCAGCTGTCCTTATCAATGTGCCAGCTCGCCGCTCGCTGCCTACCCGGCTCGCATTCTCCGTGACAGCGACACAGAGGCGGCGCTAATCTGTCAAGACTTTAACGAAATTAAATCGCCAACCTGGCCATTGGGAGGGAGGCAATGGGGAAAGATTTGCAGCTCCGTGTGACGTGGCCGCCGAGGTATTAATATGCTTTGCATCCACGGAACCGGCAAACTTGGTTCTCGTTATTAGAGATGCGCTTTTTTATATAATCGATACAGATAACTTTTTTGGAGCAAGTTAGGGTTTGACCAAGTGGACCTGTTCATTTTTCCTCATCAAATATCATGATGTTACTTCACAATGTAGAACACATTACTACTACCATGCTACTACTGTCAGGAGAACCAGGGTATAGAACACATTACTACTACCATGCTACTACTGTCAGGAGAAGTATAGAACACATTACTACTACCATGCTACTACTGTCAGGAGAAGTATAGAACACATTACTACTACCATGCTACTACTGTCAGGAGAACCAGAGTATAGAACACATTACTACTACCATGCTACTACTGTCAGGAGAACCAGAGTATAGAACACATTACTACTACCATGCTACTACTGTCAGGAGAAGTATAGAACACATTACTACTACCATGCTACTACATTCAGGGGAACCAGAGTATAAAACACATTACTACTACCATGCTACTACTGTCAGGAGAAGTATAGAATACATTACTACTACCATGCTACTACATTCAGGGGAAGCAGAGTATAGAACACATTACTACTACCATGCTACTACTGTCAGGAGAACCAGAGTATGCAACACAATACTACTGTCAGGGGAACTAGAGTATAGAACACATTACTACTACCATGCTAGTACTGTCAGGGGAACCAGAGTATGCAACACAATACTACTGTCAGGGGAACCAGAGTATAGAACACATTACTACTACCATGCTACTACATTCAGGAGAACCAGAGTATAGAACACATTACTACTACCATGCTACTACTGTCAGGGGAACCAGAGTATAAAACACATTACTACTACCATGCTACTACTGTCAGGGGAACCAGAGTATGCAACACAATACTACTGTCAGGGGAACCAGAGTATAGAATACATTACTACTACCATGCTACTATTGTCAGGAGAACTGGAGTATGGAACACATTACTACTACCATGCTACTACATTCAGGGGAACCAGAGTATGCAACACAATACAAATGTCAGGGGAACCAGAGTATAGAACACATTACTACTACCATGCTAGTACTGTCAGGGGAACCAGAGTATAGAACACATTACTACTACCATGCTAGTACTGTCAGGGGAACCAGAGTATAGAACACATTACTACTACCATGCTACTACTGTCAGGGGAACCAGAGTATAGAACACATTAGTACTACCATGCTACTACTGTCAGGAGAACTGGAGTATAGAACACATTACTACTACCATGCTACTACTGTCAGGGGAACCAGAGTATAAAACACATTACTACTACCATGCTACTACTGTCAGGAGAAGTATAGAATACATTACTACTACCATGCTACTACATTCAGGGGAAGCAGAGTATAGAACACATTACTACTACCATGCTACTACTGTCAGGAGAAGTATAGAATACATTACTACTACCATGCTACTACATTCAGGGGAAGCAGAGTATAGAACACATTACTACTACCATGCTACTACTGTCAGGGGAAGCAGAGTATAGAACACATTACTACTACCATGCTACTACTGTCAGGAGAACCAGAGTATGCAACACAATACTACTGTCAGGGGAACTAGAGTATAGAACACATTACTACTACCATGCTAGTACTGTCAGGGGAACCAGAGTATGCAACACAATACTACTGTCAGGGGAACCAGAGTATAGAACACATTACTACTACCATGCTACTACTGTCAGGGGAACCAGAGTATAAAACACATTACTACTACCATGCTACTACTGTCAGGGGAACCAGAGTATGCAACACAATACTACTGTCAGGGGAACCAGAGTATAGAATACATTACTACTACCATGCTACTATTGTCAGGAGAACTGGAGTATGGAACACATTACTACTACCATGCTACTACATTCAGGGGAACCAGAGTATAGAACACATTACTACTACCATGCTAGTACTGTCAGGGGAACCAGAGTATAGAACACATTACTACTACCATGCTAGTACTGTCAGGGGAACCAGAGTATAGAACACATTAGTACTACCATGCTACTACTGTCAGGGGAACCAGAGTATAGAACACATTACTACTACCATGCTACTACTGTCAGGGGAACCAGAGTATAGAACACATTACTACTACCATGCTACTACTGTCAGGGGAACCAGAGTATAGAACACATTACTACTACCATGCTACTACTGTCAGGGGAACCAGAGTATAGAACACATTAGTACTACCATGCTACTACTGTCAGGAGAACTGGAGTATAGAACACATTACTACTACCATGCTACTACTGTCAGGGGAACCAGAGTATAGAACACATTACTACTACCATGCTACTACTGTCAGGAGAACTGGAGTATAGAACACATTACTACTACCATGCTACTACTGTCAGGGGAACCAGAGTATAGAACACATTACTACTACCATGCTACTACTGTCAGGAGAACTGGAGTATAGAACACATTACTACTACCATGCTACTACATTCAGGGGAACCAGAGTATAAAACACATTACTACTATCACGCTACTATTGTCAGGAGAACTGGAAGACAGAGTAAGGTGTACTGTACTCAAGCACACGCTCCGAGCAGCCGGTGTGACACTTTTCTATGTTTTATCCTTATTTTTTTCATCTGTATCATGTGTATCATTAGTTTTTTTAGAAGGCACTAATAACTTATTATTCGTATTATTTCAAGTACCACGATGCTGATGTGTTTTATTGTGTACTCGATGGTTTTTCCCTCTCGTTTGGCACAGCGTCCTTCCTCTTCCTGTTTGTTTACAAGCCAGCTGAGGGAACGTTAACATCACAGCAGCGTTTCTTATGGCCGAGCAGTTAGCACGACATCGGCTCTACAAAGCCGACTCCCAAGCAGCTCCGAGATGAAGCACCAGAAGTGCTTCTGCCCAACGACACCGTGTTCCGACACGCTAACGCTTCTCCATCACTGAGGCGCTCGTGCCTGCTTGGGAATCCTTTCGTTCCGCTCCTGGGCTGTTGTTAAACCTCCTACGGTGTCGTCAACAGCATGAGTGCTTCATGGTCAAATTCGGTTATTACATATAAATCCAAAGGCCCTTTGGAGAGCTGGGGGGGAGTGGGGGGGTGAGATGGGAGTCTGGCACACTCTGACGGATAAATAAGCAAGGCAGGGAAATCTGAGACGGGGTGGTTTGAATTTGAAATGATTTAGTATGTCTTTATTCTTAAATTACAAACCGGTCCGTAAGATTGGTCTCTACGACTGTGTGGTTTTTTATGGTACAATTTGAATATCATTCAAATATTCATCCAAACCCATTCAGGACTTAAGAAGTTATTCTGAAGACAAATAAAACGTTAACTTTAGACTTTAACACTTTATGCTAACGAGAAAGTTGTAATTCAACCAGAATAAATGAGTAATATTATTAGTGAAAAACGCATAGAGATGGATCCTATTTATGTTTGGACATGTTCTCCACCAGTCCATATGAAGTGCACACAGGCCGAGAGGCTAAGTACATACTTAAGTACATAAGTATATACTACAGTGTATTAATAGTAGCCATTCTAGTAATAGACCCATCTAGTTCTACATACAGCATATAGTGTGTCATCAAACTACACCATGTATTTGTGTGCTTGATGTACCCCCCCCCCCCGCCCCCCCTCCCCACCAGGAAAAGTGTTACCTCCAGCATGTATGCAGCAAATATTCCGTATACTTTGGTTCCGTGGGGCCACTGGACCCTTCAGGTCCGGAGCCTCTTAGTCTGGACACACAGACAGAAGGCCAAAGTGCTCCTCTTTAACACACACGCTTTCTTTTCCAGAATGTCAGCCCCCCTCCCCCTGACCCCCCCTCCAGGAGGATCACAACAAGCAACACACACACAACCAGAACAACCTGATACGGCCTCGCAGTAGCATTCAAAAACTATTGATTTTCAACTTTTCATAAGAGCTAAGCACATTAAAGTAATACGAAGCCTGCTCATCTCTGCACTGTGATGAATGGCTGGGGGGGGGGGGGTTTGGGGGTGTAGTGGTGTGGGGGGGACTCCTTAATCACTTGTATTCTTTATTCTTCGCTGGGCTTGAAAGGCAACCATCTGAAGATGTGTTTCTTTAATGCGCCACATGTAGCCGTTTTATGCCGATGAATAAACACTTTAATAATTGTTGGCCATCTGTTTTTTTTTTTTTTTTGTCCCCCCCAGAAGAGGACGGCCTGACTTGGAGACTCCTTTCTCTTGGTAAAGATTTGTGATCAAATAGTTATTTTCAGTATTCCCAAGGATGTCCTCCGTTTAATTGGGGTGTTTACTGTTTAACGTCTTTAAGCTAAGCACTTAGTGTTTTTATATACAGCTTAGCAGCTCCCCGTTATTTTAGGGGTGTCCAAACTTTGTCACAGAGGGCCGCGCAGTCAAAAATAAAAATAAAGGCGAGTGGTATCCCGGACGATTGCGGCGGCATCGCAGCGGGACGTGAAATAAAGCAGCGTGGCTTGTTCTATGGCTTGCATCAGATGACTTAATCAGGCCATAAAGAAGGCCTCACTTACAGAGGCTGCGTTGCCCCCCACCCCCCAAACCCCCCAACCCCCATGCTCCGCATTTCATCAGCCCTAGGGAAGGGTGAAATATGCTCCTTCCGAAGGTAATGTGCCCTATCTCTGTCTAAGAAGTGACAAATTTATCGCCCCCCCATCGACTATTTACAATCCGTCCGTGGCGTGATGATGTGGCCTGGTGTTCTTTAAGCTGCTGCGGTGGTACAGCCCAGTTGGTGACGCCCCAACCCCCGGGGCACAAATACAAAGGGATTAGTTTCCCTTTGTAACACACAATTGTACAAGAATTTTTTTTTTTGAAAAATAACACTGGACTCCATCATCGGTGAGGAACCCAGGAAGTACACAGTATCTATATAGCAGTTGCCACGCCCCTCTAGAAGGTGAAAGTTATGTTTGTGTAGAAGTCAAAAGTTAAGTTTGTGTGAGTGAGTGTGCCTCTTTGCCCTCTACTTTTCCAGCAGTTATCTGTGACTGTTGTGCAACTGTAGTTGTGCTATGTGAGTGTGTGTGCTGAAGCAATCTAAAAGTATAATAATATGGTAATGGTAATGGTAATGGTTTTATTTCATTTGAACATACATCAGATTACATCCCATAATCAGTTCCCAGTTCCACATGTCCAAAAAGAGTAGGAAGAAGCAAAGCTTATTAAATCCTACCCCTCCATGTGGTACTTTTACAATCAGTAACTGTTACATTTGTTCACTTCCTGCTTTCCATAATACAGTTTAAGGTGTTTTTTTTTTTTTTAATTTTAAAATTTTTTAATTTTTTGTCCCGTATCAAAGTACGAGGTGATATGACCATAGTAACTGTCCATACAGTGATATGACACATCATGACTGGTTCAAGTATTACGTCATCTTCCATGGACTCGGAAGCAGTGAACACACAAACACACCATCATTCCGATTGTTAACAAACTTTAACATTGACTGAAGTTTGCGCCGTCCAATTAGTTTTTGGAGTTTTGTATTCCGGCTCTAATTTTGCAGCAACTTGAGCTCAACCAGACGAAGGGTAATTTCTGGTTTGCAAATAGAATGACATTCAACCAATCAGCCGCTGAACATTTAATGACCCTCATTAGGGTTGCATTCTTAACTACTACTTTGGAATTGTAGTAAAATATTCATTTGCTAATCTGTCTGAGGCAGATACAACTATAATCAATAAAATCTCATTTGTACTTGATAAATAATAAATTACCTCCGTGGACCGCAGAGAAAAGACAACATTTTCACCTAATGATCACGTCACTTGAGACAAACTTACTAGATAATTTTAAGAGAAGCAATTATAATATTTAGAGACTAATTTGATGTGATTGAAAGAGGATACTTGAAATGGTTTTATCAAACCTCGCTTATCGGGCAGTACGATCACCCCAATGTTTTTTGTAACTCAAGCCATCGTTTGTGCAGAGACGTTAGTAGTGGCGGGGAAATCGAGTCACTGACTCTCGTGAATCGGGTACTCGAGTCACCTGAGTGCACGTGTAGAAACGCATGCGTTCTCAAGACGTTGCACCACTGAAGTTTACTGAGTACCAGTGAGTTAGTAACGCTCGAGTCAGTGGTACTCGGGTCTTTTGTCCAGTACTTTGAGTCCGTGAAATTTTAGTCCTCACTAAGTACTCCCGAGTCAGTGAGACTCGAGTCTTCGTCGAGTACCTGAGAGTCAGTGAAACTCAAGTCTTTATCCGTCACCCGTGAGTCAGTGAAACTTAAATCTTCATCAGCCCTTGAGCAAGTCTTTAATGTTCCAATCGTCTTTCATTTCTGCCCATCAGATTTTCTTGTCACATGTCAAATACTTTCTACAAATCTGTCATTCAGGCACCTCCATGCTCCATAGAAAATATCTCCTCTGATCCCCCCTCGTCGACTTCAGTGCTGGTTTTGATTGCCGAGACGGGCTTTATTGAAACGTCATAGCGAGAAGTGAGAAAGGATCCCGGGAACTGACTTGTTGATTGACTTGAAGAAACTGAGATCAACCAACAGAAGAACCAACAAAGATAGTCAAATATTGGTAACTTGGTATTTATGTGCTAAAGTGGTCAAATTCCACTTTTACAACTTTTTGTTTTGAATTTGGTATCAGGTTATTGTCGACTGTCTGCATCAAGTGTTTGTTAATTGTGTATTTGCGTTTTTTGTAATCGAGAAAAATATTTGTCCATTTCCTGGATGTCTTTGAAAACAAGTATTCCGCATTGGGACACTTAATTTCTTAATCGATTAATCTGTAGCTTGTTGTTTAATTAATTGAGTAATCTGTCGATGGACAAGACTGCATAAACACTGCGTGTTTGAGAGGCTGAAATTGGGATATTTACATTTGTTAAATTAAAAAAAAATCGATTAATTATTGCAACTCTACTATAAATTCCTACAAATGTTAAAAATGTCTCGTTAAGATTAAGAATAAATATTCAGGGAACGACTAAAGGGTGCAGCCCAACCTCTTATTGATGAATTTATTGATGAAGCAGTGTGTCTCAATACTTTCTCCAAGTTGTTCTCAGTTCATTTACTGCAAAGTACTCCTCAGTGAAGACGGGTTCTAGTGTTGCCAGATAAGAGTGGAGGTGAAAGACGATCCCGTTGTCGCCTTGCCTCACTTCATTCAGACGGAGGACTTGATCAATCCTTTGGCTCTGTATGGACTGGGACTGGTGTTTGGAGGCGTCACTGCATTCGTTTGTGTCGACTACCCTTCAGCCGCCCCCTGCTCCGATCACACCACCGAGACCTTTCAAGGAAGAGTTACGGTAGATAGAAGAGTTGGGGTTTCCCGATCCGGCCGCTTCATTGCTCTCTTTGGATATTTGTGGAATGGCTCCTCTTTTATTTCACACGCTTCCGACGTGCTAGTTTACTTTTTGTCACATTCGGCGTAGCTGAGATACGTATGCCGCCGCCGGATCTCCAACCTCAGTTTGTCGATGGTTGAGTGAACAAGCATGAAGATGACATCATTATACGCTGAAATATGAGCCCAGCTTGGCATCTATCGCTTCTCTGGTCTTCATGGCTGGAGTTTGCATATTCATCAGTGGCGTAATCTCCTCGACGTGGACCCGAGTGAGTCGAGGGGATAACCTGAAGAGTTCATCTGCTCCTGTGTTTATCCGGGCCACGGCGTGGGGGGGGGCGCTAGGGTGCAGGACGGGCGAGCGAGAGCTGAACTGGGTGTGTGCATACATGATTTATGTGGTTTACACTCCAGGGGGTGGGGGTGGGGGGGGGTGACCTTATGGAGATTCGAAGCTCTCACCCTAAAAGTGAAATTGTGTGGAAAGATGTACAGAATGATCATCATAATAATGTCTCACTTTTGCTTGATTGTAGCATCATTTTATTTTTGACAAGGACAGTACAATAATTCATAAAAGGTGAAATGTTTGACAAGTCAATCCTAAATCAATACGGCGCACTTGACCCTTTTGGCATCTTAATGCCTGTAATTACACGTATCCAACGACACAAAACATGGGCTGACCTCTCAACCTGCTGGTTTGCTATCGATCCGACAAGTAGTCCCCGGTGTAATCAGGTCCCCGTGTTATTTAGGCAACCTTAGTTCGTAGCATTTAACGTCCTGCACCGGCTGTCCTGGTTTTTAGTGACTAAATTTGCATTGTGTTTCATCGAGCCATCAGTAACCTTACTTTGGTGCGCCACTGGGATGTAATATCATTTTAAAATCCCCTAATAGGGCCCCTTTAAAGGAATTATGGAAATAATCTTGGGTTTTTGTTGTTGATTTTGTTTAAGATGGCTGAAGTGATTACAGTTACAATCAATACAACCTGAACAAGACAGCTTTTATTTACGCTAAAATGTTAGCTATATGCGAGGAACAGAGACAATGAAGGGCAGACTCACATGCCCAGACACCCGAGACACCAGCTGTAAGCACATAATCAAAGCAAGTCGGTATGACTAATGTGTAATAATAATTACCATATTTTCCAGAGTAAGTCACACTTTTTTTCATAGGTTGGCTGTTCCTGCGACTGATGTATGTTTTTTTCTACCTAATTATGCATTTTTGGCATTATGCAACTTATTCTCCGGAGCGACTTATAGCCCAGAAAATACTTTAGTCAATTCAAATGATATAACGAGCAATAACAATATACCAAGCCACGTTACATCACTTCAACACAAAACAATATCCACAGTACCTAATATTCAGTCTTAGTTACACCTTTGTGTGTTTTATGGCACTTTTACGCCCACGGCTCCGTCTAACTTGTGATGACTACATCCGATGACATGGAGGGAATCTAATTTGATGTCAAATCATGCGTCTGAGACCTTTTCACTTTTCTAAATGGTCTCTCATGCCTAATTTATAAGGCAGCCTCCCGCTGGCAGCACCTGCTCTGATCCTCTCACGGCGTCGACATAAGGAGACGCGCACATAATCAGCCTTGCTATTATTCTGCAGCATGACACCGATGGCATGTAAACATGTGCACGGTATATATTCACAGTCACATCGAGATCCACCGCTTTTAAGCACGTTATTGTCACACTGAATGGTGATGCAGACTTGTTGCTGTGTCAATGGGGTTAGTGGGGGGGGTCATGGTTTTGTGTGTTTTCTTTCCACTAATACAATAGGACTTCATAACTTTAGTAGTACTTTCCAAGCTGAACATCGAGGTCGTATACCAATTTATTCTGAAGGTCTACTCTACATAGTCGTTTTATTTCAATACTAATCAACACCGTGCCTCCCCAGACATAAAGAAACAGACAGTTATTTTTTATGCATCCACCAAGGAGTCCGCAGTTCCGTGCAAACCACACATGGAGATGCAACGGTTCTGGAGGACAAACGGGTCTTGTTTAACGGCTTGCTGCTTGTCATGAACTCCACTGGAGAAATAGCATTGTTTTTTTACATTGTCGTTGTCTATTATTGTATATATCTGTAATGTTTGATAGCACATGCTAACTGGATGGAATACAGTACATGAACTATGTGTCCTAATGAACGTTACGTTGTTATTTTGACTGATATATTACCGGTATTAAGGAATTATGTGTAATTATATTTATTGCCATGTTGAATATAATTATATCAACTACTTTGATTACCGAGGTCATTTTGACTTAGTTGATCTTGATAATCTTTTGAATCATCTTCTTTTAACCAAACGTTCCAATGAAACGACTGTGCAGTAATTATTTAGTACTTTTGATCATCCTGTATTTCGTCCCTTTGCCTCTTCAGCCATGGGACAAGGAGTCATTTCATTGGCTAGGGTTTGCCATATTGGCTAACACCATCTTCAGGTAACTTTGATACAGAATTCAAATTATTCCCAAAGGAAACTTTCAAGCGTTCCTTTTTGTAGATGCCAAATATCAAATGTCTTGTGTGATTCATGAGAATCCGGCCTCGTTAAAGTATGACGTGGAGGCACTCGGCTGTCTGAAATATTTGCTAACATGAGAAGAGCTCGAAGAAGCGAAAACACAAAGACTTTGAGAGTAAATATACTCGGATCAGCTTTCAAGCCAAACAGTTCCAACTATCTTTGGCTAGCAAAGATTAGGCAAATATGTGGGAGAAATGCGCTGACAAAGACGACAGGGTCGACAGTTCAGTTTGTCAGCAGCATCATCCATAAAGCACGATGTCCGTCCTCTCATACCTCAAAGAAGACGTGCATTCATTCCTCACTTGCTAAATGATTATGTCACACGAACAGCAAGGCTACCGGGAGGCAGAGCCTCGGTATGAAATTTTATCAATTTCAAAATACTTTCTTGAAGACATATCAAAGCGCCCGGCATTCGGCAGCCAGGAGGTTAAAGGCCCACCGTGGGCTACGAGCAAATCATAATGGTCTACGCTCCCTGGCTGAGACCTGCAGCCTGGGAGTACTTTAATAAGCTGCTGGCTGACAGACAGAGGCGGCGAGGAAGTGAGGCGCTCTCTTTGGCAACGACACCTTGCTCTCCCTGACGTACGAGTGTGTGTGTGTGTGTGTGTGTGTGTGTGTGTGTGTGTGTGTGTGTGAGCCCAAGTTATAAAAAGAGGTTCAAAAACATCTTGGCTGAGGTGATATCATAAGATTTAAAATGAGATTGCCAAGGTGCACGCCTGCAACGGGTGAGACTGGGGGGAGTACGCGTTGCTCTGCACTATATTATACTACGATCTACAAAAATATGAATGCAATACGTTTGTTTTGGCTCAAAATTTTCTATTTCACAAATCCTGTACGTCCAAATCTGTATTAGTGAGCGCATCTCCTTGTCCATATCATTATTACACAGGTGTGTCTTGGCTTGGCTGGCCACAATAAAAGACAGTTTTATGCAGTTTTATTGCCTAGCGCAATGTTGAGGGCGTGCTGCCTGCAGGAACGTCTACTAGAGCTTGGCCTCCTGGACTGAAGCTTATTGGAAGCGTCGACCACAGACAAAGTTGAGCCCTTATTTGTCAGTGTTTCCGTAGCTATGTTTCTTTCTGCAAGATGGGGTAGTTAACCCCACGCCTAACCCCCCAATCCGGCCTCCTCTGCCTGCTGAGGGTATAAAGCCCTCGCCAATAAAGCCTTCAGAGTCATGGAGGCACACAAACAACCCCATCACGGCAGAATGTTGCCTGTGAATTGAATGTTCTCGACCCTAAGCATCCGACCACGACATCGTGCAGGACAACTGCTGCAACAGTCAGTTTGCATAACCAAATTAACTCCAGGAAGCTGGTACCGATGGTTCAACTTGTACCGATGGCATTTGGAACCAATTAACCGCAATGAACGAGGGACGACTGTTATATGTAGAGAAACTTAGCCATTGAAGACCGAGAACCTGATCAACTAGACGCCAAGGAGGCAGATCGTGGTCAGACCGGATAATGTCTAACTGGTTTTCTGACCTCCCGGACCCCCTCTATTACAGTCAAACTGCACATTTTGGAGTGGCCTTTTGTTGTGTCCAGCCTCAAGCACGCCTTTGCAATAATCGCTCAGTCTAATCAACATCCTGTGAGCTGGACGGATTACTAACAGATTTGTCAACAACATTTCCGAGTGAAACAGGTCTCCAAGTTTGGCATCTGAGTTCAGCTCATGAAAGTGAATTTTTGTTGCTCGTATTTGATGTGGAATACAATCTGATTACTTGCAGAATTGGAAATATCAATTAAAATGAAACGGTCACGCCGCGTGTTCAATATTTAATAACTAGTGCATTTGAAGTTGCGGCACCTTGCTGGTTTGCCTCGGGCTAAACCAGTCCCATCATGGGGGTGAATAAAATGCTAACTCTACATTCAAGTCACACGGGGAAAGTCATTAGAGTCCGAGCCATAAGAATGAAGGAAAAGTACTAAATGTGCCTCCACTGACATTTCGAGAAAGGAGATAAATACATTTGCGGGTATATCTACAGTAATATTCTCTTCAGCGATCCCAATGAATATCAACAACTGCTTTTATTTATAAAGCGTCTGCACCGAAATGCGTTCGGCGCTTCTTATTACAGTGTCAGTGTCTTGCTAAAGGCCATCATCTTCAAAGGGAATTGCATTTATTGCTTTTTTTAAACTTTCATGGTAAGCCTACTAATATTTTGGCGGTGTCCTGAGACTTCCTGTCATTCCGCGGTGACCTAATACTCTGCAAAGCATCAGCATGAATAATTCCCAAGCCCGGTGTCTAAAGCCGAGGTCCTACGACCACGCTAAAAATGGATCCCCTGTCCCCGATGAGAGGATCAACTGTTGCCGCGGTGGCCGGTGGAGGAAGGTATAAACACCCCCGTTAAAAGATTATTCTTATCAGTCATCTGTGCATTGACTGAGCCAGCCCTCCGCCATGTAAAAGAACGCCAGCACCTGTCCGGAGATTAGAGCTCTATCGCGGCGCATTTCCATTGCGGTGCAATAAAAAGTAATACACCCGGCTTTCAGTCACAGGTTAATACACTGGCTGAGAGAATAAGGAATTGGCAGTTAAAAAGCAGGCAAGATATGCCAGCTGTATTCATGCGGGGGTGTCCTCTTTAGTGGGAGAAGGCGGGGAATGTTGGCTAAAGCGCATGGAACATTTGTGAAATGATCCGACAGGATCCTGACATTAGGATTTAGATTGAAGCGATTCTGGGAGACAAATAGCTTAAGGTCAAAAACTTCTTTAGCTTAGTCTGACATAGTCATACCCCCGTTTGGACGTGATACCCTGCTTCGTAGGTGGTCCTCACCCAATTTTAGGGTGCCTTCCATGCTTCTAAACCGCCATCTCTGAACCATAAGAGTTGCGCTGGACCTCGAGTTGACACTGTTTACTTTTAGCTTAACGCTTAGGTTTGCACTCTTGCACTTTTGGTCACGACGCAAAGCTCATGACTATCGATTCCAAGATACAGTAAAGTCTCGTTATATCGATATTCTCAGGAGTCGGAAAAAATATCGATATAACCGGACTATCCATATATCCGATCCTGCGCCAAACTGCATTAAAAGTGGGCGGATCTTTGATATGGCATGTAATTTTCTCCTTGAGTTCATGGATTGCGTATCTAGCATGCTTTTGTACTACAATAAATTTTGTACTACAGTAAATAAAAATAAACTTACGCTGTAGCCACCCGGAGGGGTAGGCGCGAGGGACGGGTGTTTTCCGCTGTGTGTGCTGCACTCTGGTGGTGGAAGTGTGAAAAATAAAGTTGACTGGAAGCAGCCGTTCGCCGTGTTCTTTTTTGGTATTGAAATCCTTAAGCAAAGATTGATTTAAGCTGCTTTTGTATCGATATAAGCAGACCAAATTGGCTGGCGGGAGATGAAAAGGGCATCGTAGTAACCGGATTATCATAATAACCGGGTATCGTACTAACGGAGCTAATTATATCATAAAAGACTAGAAATTTGCCGGGAAATGAAAATAGTATCGTAATAAGTAGTAATTCGTTTTAACCGATATCGATATAACGAGACTTTACTGTATTTGGTACCCCACGTTCCATAAATACCTGTAACGGATTGAGGTTAGCCACGGGAAAGTTGGGAAAACGCAATGTCAACAAACACCTAAACATGGAGAGTGCTGTTCACCGTGAGTGGAGGACAGTTGGACAATGGCCTTTATCTCTTCTACATACCAAGAAACGTTGGGTAATTCTGGACCTCCAACTTTGGAAGACCAGTTTCTGTTCCAGGGTCCAGATACATAAGACCTTGTTAGCACAGCCTTTTTGCTTCCAGTTCTGCAAAGCTTTGCTACGTGTCCTTCTAGATGTTCTAAGTGAGGCTCAGTAGCTCAGTTCCAATTCCCTGGATCTGCATTTCAGGAACAGCCACTCCATTCTAGATCTTCTTGTCGAGTTCACATGCTACAAAGCCATCCCCATGCTGACGCGGCTTTACATCAAATCGACGCTCAAAGGCAAACCCAACGTTTCCATTTCCATCTAGCTTGGTCTTCGCTCTCCCGTGAAGTCGGCTTGACTTTTGATGAAGAGACTCGGCGGATACTGATAGCGATGTAATAATTTAGAGCGATAACAAGCAGCGGTTCAAGTCAGACAGCACTTTTTACGAGTGTGTTCTTATTAAACTGCTACACATACTCACTGACGACTGATGCTTACTCCTTCTGATGGCGGAGAGATAGTCGTCACCCTCCTTTTTATGGCTCCACTTGTTGCATATGAAAAATCTTTGCTATTTCAGATGACCTCCAAAAGCCATCAACAACAAGCCTTTCCAGCGCTGCAATACATTTTTCTGCCATCCTATTGGGATTCATCCGTTTGTGCATACAGTAGTAAACCTGCGTGACATATGGGAATCTCTTTACAGCTCACTTCGCATTTCATCTCAGGGTTGCAAAGATAAACCAGAAGCCTCCGCTTGCTCTGTCGGCTGCGACTGCTCAGGCAAAGGGACAGGAAATCATTAACATCAAAACAATCTTGATGAAGGTCGGTCAAATCAGGGGAATTCAATTAGTCACCTTGAGGAAAAGCAGACACGGAATAACCAGCGTATGGACGGTCAACATGGCGTAACTCGGTCCTTTGCCTAATTTGATCTGTCACATTTTCCAATTAGGATACAAAAAGGGATCATTTTGCACTGATAAAACGCCTTTTTTTCATAACGCATATCTTCAACAGAGAAAGAGGCAGAGAAAACGTTTTGGTTTGAGGGTTGGGATTGTTTCCACTTAATTTACATGCAATCTCATCTAGCAGGAATGTGTTCCCATTGTTGGCGCCGCGGAAGAGCTATCGGGTCTTTTCAGCTAAAGCGTTGGTGGATATGACACACAAAGACCGTATTCATAGAGTCGTCAAACCAAGTGAAGCCCCGCAGGAGGTAGCATTATTTTTTTTTATATCGATTTCTGGTAAAATAACCTTCTAGTGTATTTACACAAAGATGCCGCTGATATGAAAGCACATTTCAAACAATTGGACACAATGTTGTCAGAAATGTACTCTATTGTTCTTTCCACTGTGGGTGTCGCCACCCCCACAGAAAGGCGTGTCCTCTCATCCCTCGCCATGTCACGCTTTGAATTTTGCAAGTTGACTTTATCACAGCTTTTCAAAATCTATCAATTAATATATCAGTGCTGTTTTGACTGTGACCTGTTATTCTTATAAAAAAATGCATATTTAGGAAGGTTTGTATTTTTTTGAAACAATTCCAATCCTAAAAATATCTAAAAAGAACTGAAATACAAATTAAGGCGTTCAGAAGACGCATTCAAAGAAGCAATATTCTACACTGGTCACTAGGTGTCATTAATGTTACTATGAGATGTGAGACACACAAGCACCAGACTTTTTTTGTCAGGTCGGAATAATCTCACAACAGGCACAATAATTCCTAACAAACCCGCGGGCTACTGTTGCTAACGTTCAAACCCAGACGTCACTTCCTGTGTGCTGTCTGTAATTTACGTTTGTGTCAGGACACAAGTGGCCCTCCAGGGGACGCAATACCCTTACTGGTAAAGCTCAACTCAACTGCCTGTGTTCTTACTAAGCTTGGTCTAAAACAGAAGAAAAATAAGTGATTTGGATCTACAGCGTATCGGTTGGATGAGGGACCCTACTTCTCTGTACGCCATGTTGGCGGGTATCACGTGGCGGCACACTGTCCGGTATGGCCCCACACTTTCATCCAGGCAATCTAGCAAACTCCTAACTGACTCTCTGGGGACCAAGAATGAGCCGGTCTAACTAAATATCCAGTACAGCGGCCCAAAGTAGCCATTTAAGACCGCCGTGTAATGTCCCTTCTGGCACTTCCTGCCCGTCCAATTAGAGGTCCGAGCCGAGGTACTCAAGCTGAGCGCCGCTTTGGATAGATGATGTCATTGTTTGGGGATGAAGATAAAGCTGGCCGGCTCGGCGTGGATCCCCAAGTGAAACTTTTAGAAAGCGGGGTGTAAAGGAGAGAAAGTACTAGCGTGTCATTTTCTTCCAAAATAACCACGTTTATGCGCCACAAATTATGTACCATCGCTTTCTTTATATGTAAAAAAACGGTGAACTGTGACGTTTATGCTGCCTGTGGACATTGTTTGCCCGTGGGCTGGCGTTGTTCCGCTTGCAGGTTCGCACGAGGACAGCACCCAAGGCGAGGATGTACGTTTTACTGGAAGCCATTTTTGTCTAACAATAGAAACGTCTTCTCACTTTTCTGGACGCACACTTCCTGTTAGGACTGCAGCAGATACTGTACATGTCTCCGAAACACGCCTCTAAGACGTTACGTATGTATTTCAAAAAGAAACGCACCTCAGTCATTTAGGGCTATTTTACCTCCATTTTGCTGTTTTTTCTAAATTAGTTTAGATTAAATTAGCTTAAATAGTAATTATCAACTGTATTTTTGCTTAAAAAACAAACAAAGGTGTATCTGGTGGTAATTAAGTGAAGTTCCGCGGTGTAATCCACGGCGCTGCGGAGTGCCGAGCCAGATCGTCGGCAAGCCAGAACGTAATGAGGGAAGAGTTGAAAAGAAAAGCGCCATGGCGGCTGTCATGGCTCACAGGCTACGGCAGCATTCCATTAAGCTGTTAAGCAGCTCATTAGCTTGTTTTTATTCCCTTTATATTCTCCCTCACATTCCAATAAATCACATTAGGATATTAAGCTGTCAGGAATCGCATGTTAGGACACCGCTTTGAAGCTTGTTAAAAATAACATATACGCCGTGGCTCCCCTGCGCCGTGATGTGAAATATTCAAGTGCCACGTTATCCGCGCCGAGGCAGCTCGCCGATACTGGAACAAAACAAGCACTTTTGCCTCATAAAACCTGGCTCTCTTGTTTCTATTTCGGGTTCCTCACATCAGATAATGTGGCATAAAATCCTTCGTCTGCGCACTCGAGCGCTTTCATTTCATATTTTCATTCCAACTGGTTGAGGTTGTGGACAGATCGATGCGTGCAATTAGACACGCGAGGCCCGCCGATTGAGCTAATGTGCTTGGATGGATTTTCTCATTTATGTATTTGGAGGTAACCAATACTGTACTGCGTAATCTGGAGATCGTCTTTGGGGTCACCATCTTCCCGATAAGAAGAGCGCGACGGCGAGACACGACCGCAACATCCCTCCATCCACGCATCCGTCTATGCCAGGGTTGGGCAAACTACGGCCCGGGGGCCACATCCGGCCCGCCAAGTGTTTGAATACGGCCCGCCCAATCTTTCCAAAGTATTTCATTTAAACTCAACATACAACCTGGCATCATGGCCTGAGCCAACCTTTTGATGGTTTTATCAATTTCGTTTTTTGACATGGTCTGTTGTTTACAAAGTGCTCCTGAAAAAAGGGACACAAGCACATAATAATAATAATAATAATAATTATTATTATTATTATTATTAATAATAATAATTATTATTATTATTATTAGATTATTATTAGATTATTGTATTATTATATTATTATTAGAACATTATGATTATTATAATTATTATATTAATGCTAATTATTATATTAATTATATATAATATTATTGCTATATTTGCATATTTTACATAATAATAATATAATGATTATTATTTTAATTTTATTGTAATTATTATAATATTTTATTATTTTTAAAATATTTAAATATAAATATAAAATAATAAATAATAATAGCAGATTGCATGACAATTTTACAGATACAATAATAATAATAATAATAATACATTTTATTTAAAAGTGCCTTTCAGTAATACCAGGTGGACTGTTACGTGTAAAATATATATATATATTTCCAAAAATTCCGATGTTCTCAAAATTTTGACTTAAAGAAAGTAATTTTTCCAAAAATGACAACTTTATTGTTGTGATGTTTGTTCATGTTATTTTCCTCATATTTTATTTTTGTCCAAAAATGACATCTTGTCGTTAGATTCCGTTTCCGACCGCTCGTTATTCAAGTTAAAGCAATACGTCAGTGCTGCCGACGTGTCTGTTAATATCCATACGAGTGTTTCCGTGTGAACGTGTCCGGGCCTGCCCGCTCTGATAAATGTCGCTCGGCCACACACTAACGACCAGCACAGGTTCTCTCTTCGCCTGTCTTCTACCTTCAGGGTGAGATGCGCAGCACCTTAACACAAACTGAATGCTGCCTTCTGTCCCTTTGAGACGACATCGATTTTTTTTTTTTTTTTTTTTACTTAACAGCATCCAAGGTCAGCGGCAAGAACGAGCCTTGAGCGTCTTATCGCCTCAAAAATACCACACCTGCCTGTCATGTCTGCGTGTTGAAAGGGAAATAAACACTAATCATTTTGACTCACTGAGCTCTTGCATAATGCCCCACAACGGTCAAAAATTCTTACTTAATGTGCTGAAATTCCAGATTTCTATTGCCTCATAACTTTGTAAATGTGCTAGCTGGCAAAGAACTTAAGAGTACAAATGATGGCAACATAGACGGGCGATGGAGTTGTTTCCATGTGTTAGCTACGTAGCTACTAGGATGCTAACAAGGACGACAAGATGTACACTCACCGGGAAATGGACGCAAACCAAGGTGAAATTTCGGAATAAATTTTGGATGTAACAAAAAAAACATACTAACTGTGGGCGTGCGCTAACTGAGGTTCCACTCTGCTTATTTTTTCCTAATTTTAACTACTTTTATTTTTACAATGCTAAAGAAAACATCTAATTTGAGCGTATTTTGTCTTACTATCTTGACATTGCATTAAATTAAAAATGGCAATATATGCTAACCGGGAAATATACGCGAACAGTTTATGTATTTTTTCCGCTAACCAAAAACCATGCTAACGGAGGCTAGCCACAATTCCACTGGGTTTGCTTAACTACTTTTAGCTAACTGCTACAAGCATCTCGCTTAGCGCGTTCTGTCTTCCCATGACGTTGTAAAAAAACCTGGCTTGGGTAATGTGATCTAATTGCGATGTCATGTAACAGATACCGGGGGTGGATGAGGGAAGTGAGTCTACAGGGAAGGGGGGTGTAGGGGGTGTAATTAATGAATTGATTTCCCAGGATGTGGATTGACAGGCCAAGGTCCTGCTACGGGATTGGCCGGTGCGACAGACGGGTGGAAAGGCTGAGCGTGCGGAGCGCTGGTGACCGCGCAAATAAGACGGAATGAAAAAGCCCCCGGCAAGAAATTTAGTTGCAGCCTTTTGTTATAAGTTTTCTGCTGATAAGCACTGGCACACACGCCGAGTCCGTGCAGGGAGATGCCAAAGAAATAATATCACTGGAGTCCAGACGGATCCAAGTGTGGGTCAATGAGACGGTCAGTGTGAGTTAGGACGTACCGGATATCAACAACAACACTAAAAAATCAGCAAAAAAATTTTAAAAAAGCAGTAACTTTACACCAATAAATGTAAGTATTCAAAGAAAAAACACATCTAACAAGATTAACATAGTAAATGAAGAATATTAATGTAATTTTAGTAGCATGGCGTTGAAAAATTAGGGTTTTATTATAAGTTGTATATTTTAAATATATGTCCATCTTATACATCTTTTCTTTTTTCGCTCTGTGGCCCTAAAGTTTGGACACCCGTGGCCTGTCCGATTCCTTGATTGATGAAACAAAGCTGAGATTCAGGTGTGATCATGTGATCCACTGTGTGCGCTTCCAGGATGATGCTGTGCTGGTATTGGGTGTTTGTTGCAGTATCTGACAGGCTGGTGCTGCTAATGCTGCACGGGCGGCTCCCATGGGGGCTTGCAAGCTGACCAAGAGAAAGAACAGCTGCTGATGGCTTCGTGCAAAGCCACACAGTGCTTCTTTGGTGCTCAAACCTCCCCTTTTTCTCTTTTTGTGCAGTATTTCACTTATTGCATTTTAGCCACATTACCCCTGGATTTGGAGCACAATTAGGACGCTTGTATGCAGACATGATGACCTTACCTCAGTTAAAGGCAGATGAACTCTACCTGGAGATTCTTCCCGACCTCACATGGAGTCCTAGTAACTAAAAGACAGGATTTGGATGGTCAGTATCTGCAGTGGAAAGCCGGAGAACGAGGCCACTCCAAATTGTCCATAGGTATGGATGTGAGTGGGAATGGTTTTTTGTGTATAAGTGCCCTGTGATTGGCTGGCCACCAGTCCAGGGTGTACCTGTCTCTTGCCCGAAGTCAGCTGGGATAGGCTCCGGGGACCCCTAAGGAAGTTCCAGGAAGTTAAGTCCCATAGTTTTAGTTTTAAATAAGGAATCCTACTTTGAGCTAACTCACTCACCACAGTCAGGACTGGAACCGGTTAACCGTGATAAGTGAGGGATTTCTGTCGGATGTATTCTCCACATTGTAAAATATTTGATGTGGGGAGAAATACACGCACTGTAACCTTGGTTTCTAATATCTGGCGTATAGGAGACGGATCATTGTTGTGCCTGCGTGCACGAACACACACACTTTGTGTAAAGATAAAGGTAAACAAGGCCGGCCAGCCCAGCGGGAGCTGGATGCTCGACCGTGTTTGCTTTTTGGCAGCCATTCCACTTGACGCTCGAGAGGAGGTGAGGACAACATGGCCGACGGCTTCTAGTGTCTGTGCGCGTCGTGTCCAGCAGCGATGCCTCCGAGCTTCCTGCCAAGTACATACCATCACAATGTGTCCGCGTTTGCCACTCCAGTCATCCATCCATCCCTGCTTTGCACATTGTCCAATTTAGCTCCTGGAGATACATCAGTGAGGGATTTATCTCATTCCGTCTTCAGATGATGATGGCGGGATGTGTCACGTTTGAGTCGACATGAATAGAAGGGTAAATTGAAGCTTAGATTACAAAGAGTGTTTGTTTGGAGATAATGCTCACTCTCTCGTCATGGCGGCCATTGGCGTTCATGCAAAGTATTTTACCTGCTATTATTTCTATTTTTGAACAGACTGGTAATGTCAGTTGGATGTGTGGGCTGTAAAAAAAAAAGGAAAACAAGCACCCTACAACAATTTGCCTTGTTTTGCTCCTCAGACCACTGCTTCTTCTTTCATGTGTTTCCATCATTATAACATGGGATACAGCTCCTGCTTGTTTGTCCAGTTTATCCACTCTTGGCAAACATGTCTGAAGCACAGCCGAGTGAAGTCCCACAGGGCCGTCAGGGGGAGAGTTCTGCCTGCCAAAACTTTGGGGAAATCTCAGAAGTACTGTGTAGTGTAGCTTGTTAAAAGATATGGACGGCATGGATGTCTAAATGCAGCACGGTGGCTTCATTGTTAGGCTAATTGGAGGATATTCCTTTGCGGAAAAAACACGCATTTGTACACAAGGTAGTACCAAGAAGAATAAGAAAAAAGTAAATAAAGGTAAATACAATCATCCCTTGTCAAGTGGCTCTGGGCCCGACCATAACATGTGAATTTCCACAAAATAGTATTCCTTTAGGATTATATAATAGGATCATATAATCCTATTAATTTATATATATGTAATATAATATATTTATATTATTAATATATAAAACAAAATCCTATGTCATAGAATTCCTCTTTATTCATTATGAGAGCCCTGGAGGCAAGAATTAACACCCCTATAGTCACATTTACACTCCTATTACTCAAAATTGTAGACATAATAACAGAAAATAAGACATAGCATTTTCTAGACAGGACTTTCTGGTGGAGATGTCTCATCAATGCAACCGTGGCTTTTTAGAAAACATCTCATATCTTCATATGCGTCTTCTAAATGCTGTATATTGGTATTGGTCATTTAGCCATTATTATGCTTGAAAATGCTTAATTTATGTAAAGAATACATCAAATCTGCTTCAAATCAAATGAGTGCCTTTTGACTAATACTCGGCTGTAGCCAACCACTTCATAATTCACTGATTTATTTTGAAAAAATGTGAATTCGAACCGCAATGTGATGGGGGATGATGCTACATTATATATGATCAATACCTGTGTGTCAATATACAATTCCGTTTTTATTATAATATTATTTTAAAAAATTATCATATATTTATATTTTTAACATTAATAATTGTATTTACTTTTTAAATAAATATCCGTATGTACTTTGATTGTAAATTTGTTGGTAAATGGTTGTTAAGTGATCCTGATCCTCTCGGTCCAAAACTTTGACTCTACCTTGTTTTGGTACGCTCAAAAATCACGTTGCGCACTACTTTTTTCTGGTCTGTGAACACAACACGTGACTGCAACGTCATATCTGCATGTTCATGGGAGTTGTAGACTCACTGCGCTTAGCCTCGTGCGCTATTAACAGAAGAAAACTACAAATCCCACAAATGCCAATGCGGAAGTAACTCAGACGGCAGAAAGATGTCTCAAACGGTGAAGAAACGAAAATGCGATAAAACCCGACAGGACGACCTTTATTTTGACAGCTATTCAGATGTGACAATTCACGAAGAAATGATAGCGGACCACGTCCGAACCAACACGTACAGACTGGCCATTCTACAGAACAGCGAGTCCATTCGAGGTAAGGTTGTACTGGACGTGGGTGCAGGAACCGGCGTTCTGAGCATGTTCTGCGTTCAAGCCGGCGCCAACAAAGTGTACGCCGTTGAAGCGTGTTCCATTGCCGAACAAGCTGTGAAAATTATCAAACACAACGACATGGACGACAAAATTCAAGTCGTCCGAGGCACTGTCGAAACTGTTGAGTTACCGGAAATGGTGGATGTGATTGTGAGCGAGTGGATGGGCTATGCTCTCCTGCATGAGTCCATGCTCAACTCGGTCCTGTACGCCCGCGACAAGTGGTTGAAAAAGCCCGGAGGGGTGATCCTGCCCAACAAAGCCGAACTCTACATCACGCCCATCAGCGAGCCAGTGGTGGAGGACCGCCTGTACTTCTGGTACACTCTCAAAGACAAGTATGGCGTCGACATGTCCTGTATGAGCGACTTTGCCAGAAAATGCATCAAGAACGCGGACATTTCTGTCAGCCCGGTGACCGCCGAGGACGTGCTCTCCCACCCAGCCCGCTTCGCCGAGCTGGACCTGTACACGACCACGGTGGAGCAGATGCGGTCCGTCAAGGGTCACTTCAGGTGCGAGTCTTTCGGCTCTGCGGCGGTGAACGCTTTCTGCGTCTTCTTCACCGTCTCCTTCCCCTGCCCGGACAAAGCGCAAGCGCTCGTTCTGTCCACGTCTCCCTTCAAGCCGGAAACCCACTGGAAGCAAGCGGTTCTGTACCTGGACCAGCCCGTGGACGTGATGCAAGACACTGTGGTCAGCGGTGAGGTGGACATGTACCCCTCGGAGGAAAGCGACAGACATATATGCATTCATCTGGACTACACCATTGGAAGACAGAAAACACAGACCAAGACTTTTTCGATCCCAGACTGGACCGCTGAGACACTGTCGTAGTTTGCTGTCCTTGAACCGTCCTTGATTGTGCTTCCCGATGTTTCAAAGGTCATTCACAGATGGCAGTACATTTTATTTGGTGACCTCACGCACAAATCTGGTAAAAACGTTACTTGACGTAATGGGATGGGAATAAAGTGTTTGACTGATTTGTTTACTCCTTATTTGCATAACGAGACTATTTGGTCAGCATAACCCCAAATGGCTGCTAAGAGTGAACTTCCTTTTGCTCAACATCACCATCCCAACCAAATAACTCAACATTCTTGCCAAATCAATACGAAGCAAACACAAATTAGTCCTCCTGTCATTTATTTTACTATAACCCAAAAAAAGTTACCACACATGTTTCTGTCATTGCAAACTACTTCAACTTTTTTGCTGCTCATTTTTTGTTGCTCTTGTTTGGTTAAAGTGATCACAAGCAGGAAAAAGATACAAAACTTCTTGAAAAGTCTTCATTTCCATAGAATGTTATTGTTATTTCAGTAAAGACGCAAGCTAAGGTCAGGAATTTCAGTGTTGACGGCTCGGAAGTGGTTTTGTCCTTGAGTTGTCAGCCTGCTGTGAGGCACGTTTGTGTTTACTATACCGTCTGAGACATGCAGATTGTTTTCAAGGTTTCTCATTGATGGAACGGCAACGTGTCCAACAACAATTATGCCGTTGATCAAAGTCCTGCGTTTCCACTTTAGGCCAATTTGGACTTTTAAAATATTCCTGTAAGGGTTTATTACATCAACTTTGCATTTTTGGATGTCATTTATTACTCAATTACATTGCTGGAATTTCTCTCGACAAAGTCAATATTATGATATTGATGACTGATATTTGATAGTCCAGTCGTTGTTAAAAGTCAAATTTTCAGTGTCTTCATTTATTGTTCCAAAAGTTTGATTTAGCTGGGTGTCATAACAAATGATAACAATAACCAACAAAAACCTTAAGAATAATGAAAATTTGTCATAAATATAATTTTGTAATACTAATTGTATTTGTTTATTCTAGTATTTGTTGAATTGTGTCAATAAATGCTAGTATGGAACGGATGTCACTTTTCCAATGAATGGATTCCGACTTCCGCCATTTGTGGAAAAACGGCTAACAAATGATTGAACATGTTTTTTCCAGCAGCTTGTTTCTCGATCCCCCGCTGAAACCTGCCTGGCGGCGCGGTGTCTAATCACGGCCACTCATTCATCCTGGTATGCTAATGACAGCACGCACAGAAGCCAATGGGATTCAATTCCCGCCGTCGGTTACAGTAAGCGATATTTCTGTCAGCACATCCTGAGCTCACAAATGAAGACGGCGATATTGACAAAAGCTAATTTGGCACAGCAGCCTCCGAAGAGGTGGGCTTCATTTCTCTGGGGGGCGGGGGGGCCAAGCGGGGGAGACAATTTGTCATCATTACCATTAGCCGCCGGAACTGAGCGTGCCCACCGCATGGGCCTTTGTTTTTTTTTTTGTTTTATTTTGACTGGCCATCTCAGCCGACATAGGTGATGTCTTTTACGAGGCACCTGCTTTAAAGCGCCGAGACACGCCACGGACGGAAGCACTCTGTGCACCACGGACCCCCACGGAATCCACAATCAGTTCTCCTACAATCTACCAAACACTGTGAGCCCCCTCCTCCCGGTCTGCCCTCTAATCCTTTTTCAATCATGCACTTTTTGGATTATGCCTCCATGTAATTCTTTTCAGGTATTGTTTTAGAAGTTAATATGATATTTCAATTTAGGGGAGCTGGTGCATGGGCTTAGAAACACCGGGCGGGATTGGATAAGCAGCGGAGGTCTGCTTGCAGCAGATTGGAGCCGAGGTTGATAAGCGTAGAGACTGGCCCCGTTCGCTACTTTGGCGCCTCCGTGGAAGGGCGAGGGACTTTCACCAATGG
Source organism: Doryrhamphus excisus (assembly GCF_037039965.1). Classification (NCBI taxonomy): domain Eukaryota; kingdom Metazoa; phylum Chordata; class Actinopteri; order Syngnathiformes; family Syngnathidae; genus Doryrhamphus; species Doryrhamphus excisus. The sequence goes on from NC_136361.1 coordinate 1,892,960, forward strand.
CCCGGTGGGGTTACCAGCTTGGCGTCACCTACAGCAGCGTCCCTCCACCTCGGCATCCATTTTCTATACTGCTTATCCTCATTACGGTCAAAGGGGTATTCTAACGCCTACTTCAAGCGTTGGGTTTAATTTGTAATATATCTATTTTTACCGTACAAAAGTTGTACGGTGCTACAATGCTATTCAGTACTTGTCATTAAGGGGTGATGGCGGATGCCTCGGCCAAACCAGTTAAAAACCACCAACTGACACCAACAAGATTGGTTCCATAGACGTGCATGTCTTGATCCACGTTGATATTGGTAGTTTTAATAAATTAAAATGTAAAAAACACCCTTGAACGGTCCGTGGAATACCCGCAACCGCAGTTTGCATATCAGACTGCTTTTTTAGGCTGTACTTAAATGGCTCTTTGTTAGTTTGCCACCATGCTCCTCTCTCTTGTCACACAGTGAATTAGAAAAAAAGAGGTTCATCGTGACAGGCGAGCTGCCCTTGGGCTAAGAGACGACGAGCGAGCGGGCGAGAGAGAGAGAGAGAGAGAGCTGCATGGAGAGCTGTCTCCACAGTTCCACCCTTGACGAGTCCAACAATGATGAACTAACCACCATCATGCTTGTGTGCTTTACAGCTGCCATCCATGGCAGGGATTAATTGCCGTCACGTTTTGCAGACTATTCTCCTCTGGATGTTCCGTATTTTACACACTGGAACCGCTCACAAAGGTGCAAAAGTCAACATCTGGCATCAGTTTACCTCCGAGGCCTTTTGATGGCACATTTCTTCTGTGCTTTGCTTGCTCAGACTCCCATTGTTTCTGCTGATTTGTACGACACTTCATTTCAACTTTTTAATTGCGTCTAAATGCTGGTGATGGTGGCGGCAAACTGCAGTGCTGCAAATTATTGTTTTGCCTAACTTCAGCGTTTTATTGCATAAAAATGGCTCACTCACCCCAAAACAGCTGGGATAGGCTCCAGCACCCCCACGACCCTCCTGAGGATAAGCGGTAGAAAATGCATATATATGTATATTGGTATTATGAGTGTAAAGGCGACTATAGGGGTGCTATTTCATGTCTAGATGGCTCTAATGAAGACAGTGATCCGACCCAAGGCCATTTGAATCAGGTGATAAGCATGTGGAGGATTTGTTTTACAGACAAGATGACTCTAACCTCGACTAATAAAGTGTTTTTTTTAGGTTTTGGACCACCCACAGACTGGTACCGGGTTTGGCACAATGGTTGGGGGCACCTGCTACGGAGGACCTCTGGGCAGTGTTTTTGCGGTAAGTCTTTCCAAACCGCAATCGGAACAAGAGTTCTCATATGGTTTCAACTTGGGACACCCGTTTTTCTTATGGTCATTAAGTTGCGACCCACTTAAATGTTTAATGTTATTGTAAAGTTGGGTGAGACACACAAACACCAGACTTTTATTGCAGGTTTTGAGGATCACACAGGCACAATAATCCCTAAGACGGCTACTGTTATGATGTTATATTAGAATATTAAATGCATGTGTCCTTAGCTTTGTTGACAAAAAGCCAAAGAATATGAATGACGCTCAAGTGATTGTATTTATACATCGACATATATTGTTGTATTAAATATAGTGACATTGTTCACCAATGAATGTGTTGATACAAATCATCAAAAAAGTGGGAAAATGTCCAAACAAAAGTATGTGTAAGGGTGATAAGGTTGTATTTCCTGGGTATGGGCTCGACACAAACATTTGTAGGCGTTGTATATTCAGGGTCGTCTTATATTTACACCCTACTTTCCTTGACTTTTCCACATTATTTTCCCACATTTGACAGACTTTTTGTGCCTTCTTCAAACTTCCCCACACACCCCGGCTCCTTAAGATGCTGTATTTGATTTGGCTTTGCATATGGTACAGGCTGATATTGCAGGGAGGGGGGGGGGGGGAGTGTCACATATTCCTTGTTTTATCCAAACGTGTGACACGCCGATGCTGAGACATCTTTGATGAATAAAACAAGTGCAGTTCAAGGTGGTGGCTCCCAGCAGCTGCTGTCTGCAAAGAAATAAACTTGAGCTGTCAGAGGCTCACAATGTCTGTGCAGCCACTCTGCTCTCTCTCTCCTCCCCCCCCCCCCCAACCCCCCAACCCCCCCTCCTCACGCACTTGGACTCTTTGCATCTATCAGGCTGTGCGTTTTTGCAAACTTTTCAACAATTGCACAGCGTGTGGGACCCTGAAATATCTTTTATTTGCGTCCCGTGTGGCCGCCGCTTCTCCGTAGGTGACACCCACCGGTGGCACCGGGCTGAGATGTCCCGTCTTAGAGCGGATGGAGGAGGCTGCAACAGGCGACATGGCCGGCTCTCTCCGGGGCTCTGAGACCAAGGTGAGAGGCTTCGAGCTCATTCCCCCCCACCCAGTTATTCATCCGTTTGGTGGGTGCTGATCAACTTTGCAAGCGTTTTCTCTATAAGGGTGGAACAAAACAAGGAAAATACAAAAGAATTGCCTATAAAAACACATTATGGTGATATTTTTTCAAAATATTCTTGCATTATTTGCACGTTTCGGCACCTTTAAGACCCCTGGCATTGCACATGTAATGATAAATTAAATTAAAAAGATATTTAAATCAGATTTGAGCAATATTTTCTGGTGAAACTTTTTGAAGCAGCTTGAGAAAATAGTTTTGCATTATAATGCTGGAGTTATGCGTTAAAGTACGTTTAAAATGAACCCCACGAAACTCCTTTGTAGCCATTTGGAGCCGAGTAAATGAAGATATTTTGATTTGATTTGTGCAAGTATGCCATTTAAACGGTGAATTTCGCATCTTAAGTGTTAAATGGATTCATTCTTGGAGGTGATCATGTGACTTGGGCTTCTTCTTTTATTGCACGCCGGGTCCCAAAAGAGGATGCTGTGCGTGCGTGTGGGTGGATGCACGCCTGGGTGGGGAGGGACGGATGGCGAGGTGAAGAAGGGGGTGGCAGCAGAGTGAGGAGACCACCCATAGATAGGTGCGCAAAGCTGCGCGTCTCTGCGATCGCATCCTCCCAATCGGAGCTGCGCCTCTCACATGGGGACGCGCACACGACGGACGTAGTCTGCGAGTGGAGGGACTCCGGACGGATTCCAGTCTTTCTAGCGCGTTGTCCGAGTCCAGGAGGGAGGAGGGCGTCTTTGGGAATATCGGAAGTTTCTCCAGTGCCGCCCGAACGTGTTCCACCCCGACACTTGGACGAGGACTATGATGGACACTTTGGCGCCGGGGCTCCTGTCCAGAAAGGCTCCGGTGTGCGTGACGCACGGCGCTGCACCGGTCATGAGTTTTCCTGTGGCAGGACAATCCTCTTGATCCTCCAGGCAGAGCAATGGTGCGCGCTGCGAGTCCTCTGAGACTGACGTGCGCACTCATCACATTCCGGCTCTTGCAAGAGCGCGTCTTAAAACGCTTCATTCCCCATTCATGATCATTCTGCTGCTGCTCGGAACTTGTTGAGCGAGGGACTTGGACCTTGGAGCACATGTGCGTGAGTTGGACCTCCATATTTGTAAGTGCTTGAACTTTTTGCCTGCGTGCGTGTGTTTTTCTTTTCTTCATGCGTACTTTTCTTAATCTTCCTCATCCTGCTTCAGTTTTCTTATTCTCTTTCTTTCTGTGTCCAAGTGCTCGCTTCACTTTATTTAAAGGCGCCCCCTTGTGGAAGTCGAGGTGGTTTTTGTCATCTATCAAGCCTAATTGCGTTTGTCTCCTGCTGCAGGCCAATTGCTTTGACATTAATTTGTCATTAAATGAGCTGCCTATTACAGTTAGACCTCCCCTGGTGCACTTTTTAGCACATGCCTTGAAGTTCCCTTAAATGAGCCACAATGGGGTGGAAGACGTGTGAGCCTGATGGTATTACCGAAGTCAAACATGGCTTTGTGTTCTTGGATGCTCCAGTCATCTTTCAGGTGGATGGATGGACCCCGGCTCTTGGTCAGGGGTGTCGAAACCTTTTCGTGCGAAGGCTACGTTGGTAAAAATGAAGGAATGCAACTTGGCCATTGTTGATACTTGGGAAAGCAACACATGTTCAGTATGTGCGAAGAACTTATATTCATTTCAAGATAATCTTAGCGTTGTGATATCGGTGAAAAAGCTTCGTGCAGCTTTGGTCTTTTTCCCAGTTTTGCTGTTTCCCCCCCAAAATATATTTCAACATTTTAAATAATTCTCATAATATTTTTTACTTTGTTATAACTTGTTCATAAACTTAATTGTCCACAATTGACAACTTTATTTTGTTTTCTTTAGAAGAGTGATATATATATAATTTTTTTTAACATTTCATTTCTATTTTCTAATTGTGAATTTATTTCCATAATAATTTGAATTTATTCTAATAACATTGTCACTTTTTCCACCACCTAAATTTCCAACAAAAATTATTTTTGTTTTCTTATAAAATAGTCATTTTTTAATATTATGTCATGTTATGTCGCTAAAAATATATTTTTTTCATTATATTCTGTTGTAAAATTGCTGCTTTAGGTTAGATTACCAGTACCACTTTTTCCTCTTAATATTTTGACTTTCTTGCAAAATTGCTGCTATTTCTATTTTTACTGTTTGTTTTGTTAAATTATATTATTAGAATGTCCAGCGGGCCAATGAGGAAAAACAGCTCTGAGCTGTAAATGGCCCCTGAGCCACACCTTGGACACCCGTCATAAGCCATCACAAGCCATCACACCCCAGTGGCCAAAAGCTGACTATACTAAGTCTGGAAGTCATAACGGAATGCAGGACTATGGTGTCAGTGTGAAACAATGTATTCATATTCATATTCATATTCATACAATGCATGCCTGCCTCCGCCTCATTTCTGCCTTTTCCATGCAGTATTTCCTGCACAAGCGACCTCAGTGAGCATCTTCTTTGCAGCTAAAGTGGACATATTTGAGTATCCAGGCATGTCACTGCGGTTAGAGTAATGTGCATGCGGCCTTTTAGGAAAAAAAGTGCCTTTAATAATGCATTAGGTGTTCCAGTGTCGCAAAGAGAGCCATGCTTGGTGGCGAGGCGAGGCGAGGAGGGAGGGCGGCTGAGGCGTGATCTTGTTTCGCCCTTTTCATTGGGTGCCTCCACGCCGAAGTAACTGACGCCCGAGGGCTCTCGACTCAAAGTCGGGGGCCGCACGGCCGCACTCGGCCTGTCAAAAGTGCTGCTCCTGCACAAACAGGGTGCATGTGTCAGAGTTGCACGCTCAGGGGGGGGCCGGGGGGGGGGGAGTGTTTGGGATGAAAAAACACTGATAGAGTATTGTGGCAGATGGAGCGGGTGGGGGCAAGCTAAGCGCATCCTTAGAAGTCACGCATTGATTGCCTTCAAAGGCCGGCTCAGACCTGCCCCGCTAGCTGAGCCGCATCCTGGTACTGGACCTTGCAACCCAACACAGCACCGACTGACTTCATCAGAAGAGTTGTGGCTTTTAATTATTGGCTAATAAGCATCATAAAAATGTCAGGAAATTGTTAAAAAAAAAACTAAGATGTGAATTAAAGCCAATGAGGCAATATAGTAACTCATGGTTTTTTACATTAGAGCCTTCCAGACATGAAATAACACCCCTATAGTCACCTTTACACCGCTTTTACCCAATATGGTGGACATAATATATATTAGAACTAATAATAGGTCGTATTCAAGCACAAATCTTAGGTGAAAAATGGATTTTGGGTTTTTGTACTTTTCAGTTCTTGATGGTATCAAATTGAAGACTTGATGAATAGCAGGCAGGGGACTGCCCCCCCCCCCCAGTCTACCGGGTGGACTTCTCCGGCACTTAAACAGCCGTCAGCAGTCCGCCTATTCGCCATCGGCCGACACGATTAAAAGTTGATAAGCCGGCCGGTCGTAGGCGCCGACATTTTCAGAAGCGGAAAGGTGGGATGCGTTCCCGCCCGAGGCTGTCATGTTTGCAGGGCCCCACTTTGCATTTCTGAGGACGGCGCCCTTATTGGCAGCTTATTTACAGGCAGGATGAGTTATGTCGTCAGCATACAAAAGGGAAGCTTCCATCCTGATCTATCTTTTATCTACCTCCGACTGTCTGCCCTCGCTCCCTCTGCCCTTCCCTCTCCTGTCTTCTTGTTTCCCTCCTTTTTAACAAAGCACTGGTGGGGAATATGAAACAGGAAGAGGCAGGGAAGATGAAAGTAAAAGAGGCAGGACGGAAGCCGTGTCAGAAATCGCCCTTGAAAGTGCATAAAATGCGTGAAATTAAAAATAAAAAGGTGGGGAAACATCCCTGCTATCAGCGCTTACCTTCATCATTCCAGCTTAGTTTGCGCTGAGCTCGTCCTTATTGATTGCTTTGAAATTCTTGGGTGTGACTAATTGGTTTAATTGTAACTGTTAGCATGTCCGCCACATCCCAGCTCGCTACCTTTGGACCTTGGACCACAATTCACCTGACCAATGGAGAGCGTATTCTTCTCAAGTCCCGCCCCCAGGGACTCCTGGCATGACGGGCACCAGCGGATGCTTGCACAGATAAATACTGTACGCATGATCAGCTTCCTCTTGGGCATTCAATTACATTTAGTTCCTCAGTAACTACTCTAAATGTCTGTGCCTTAGTCATGAGGTCTTCCTTGGTTCCTCAGTAACTACTCTAAATGTCTTTGCCTTAGTCATGAGGTATTCCTTGGTTCCTCAGTAACTACTCTAAATGTCTGTGCCTTAGTCATCAGGTCTTCCTTGGTTCCTCAGTAACTACTCTAAATGTCTTTGCCTTAGTCATGAGGTCTTCCTTGGTTCCTCAGTAACTACTCTAAATGTCTTTGCCTTAGTCATGAGGTCTTCTTTAGTTCCTCAGTAACTACTCTAAATGTCTTTGCCTTAGTCATGAGGTATTCCTTGGTTCCTCAATAACTACTCTAAATTTATGGGCCTTAGTCATGAGGTCTTTCTTGGTTCCCCAGTAACTACTCTAAATGTCTTTGCCTTAGTCCTGAGGTCTTCATTGGTTCCTCAGTAACTACTCTAAATGTATTTGCCTTAGTCATGAGGTCTCCCTTAGTTCCTGAGTAACTACTCTAAATGCATGTGCCTTAGTCATGAGGTCTTCTTTAGTTCCTAAGTAACTACTCTAAATGTCTGTGCATTAGTCATCAGGTCTTCCTTGGCTCCTCAGTAACTACTCTAAATGTCTTTGCCTTAGTCATCAGGTCTTCCTTGGTTCCTCAATAACTACTCTAAATGAATGTGCCTTAGTCATGGGGTCTTTCTTGGTTCCTCAGTAACTCCTCTAAATGTCTTTGCCTTAGTCATGAGGTCTCCCTTAGTTCCTGAGTAACTACTCTAAATGCATGGGCCTTTGCCACGAGGTCTTCCTTAGTAACTACTCTAAATGCATGTGCCTGTGCCATAGTCAAGAGTTCTTCCTTGGTTCATCAGAAATGACTCTAAATGTATGCGCCTTAGTCATAAGGTCTCCCTTAGTTTCTCAGTAACCACTCTAAATGTCTGTGCCTTAGTCATGAGGTCTCCCTTGGTTCCTCAGTAACTACTCTAAATGTCTTTGCCTTAGTCATGAGGTCTTCTTTAGTTCCTCAGTAACTACTCTAAATGTCTTTGCCTTAGTCATGAGGTATTCCTTGGTTCCTCAGTAACTACTCTAAATGTCTTTGCCTTAGTCATGAGGTATTCCTTGGTTCCTCAATAACTACTCTAAATTTATGGGCCTTAGTCATGAGGTCTTCATTGGTTCCTCAGTAACTACTCTAAATGTATTTGCCTTAGTCATGAGGTCTCCCTTAGTTCCTGAGTAACTACTCTAAATGCATGTGCCTTAGTCATGAGGTCTTCTTTAGTTCCTAAGTAACTACTCTAAATGTCTGTGCATTAGTCATCAGGTCTTCCTTGGCTCCTCAGTAACTACTCTAAATGTCTTTGCCTTAGTCATCAGGTCTTCCTTGGTTCCTCAATAACTACTCTAAATGAATGTGCCTTAGTCATGGGGTCTTTCTTGGTTCCTCAGTAACTCCTCTAAATGTCTTTGCCTTAGTCATGAGGTCTCCCTTAGTTCCTGAGTAACTACTCTAAATGCATGTGCCTGTGCCATAGTCAAGAGTTCTTCCTTGGTTCATCAGAAATGACTCTAAATGTATGCGCCTTAGTCATAAGGTCTCCCTTAGTTTCTCAGTAACCACTCTAAATGTCTGTGCCTTAGTCATGAGGTCTCCCTTGGTTCCTCAGTAACTACTGTACTTTTGTGTACCTTGCTGTAAAGTGAGCCCATACTGTATGTACTCATCTACAATTGATCCAGGCGTACAGTATGTCATGAGGTCTCCCTTAGTTCCTCAGTAACTACTCTAAATGTATGTCCAGAAATGCCCATTCCCACATATGGATCCCCATGAAAACAAAGGTAGCAGGAGCGACATACAGATCTCCAGCTGTGCTTACTCATCCAAGCTCCTCTCCAGCAAGTGTTTGTACATGACTGTAACCTTTCTTCATCCAGAGGTGTCATACACACATTGTCACCCGTGGAGTCCCCTTCCCAGGCAGCTCTTTAGTGTGGGCCTGAACACGGAAACGCTGTGCTGCATCTCCTAATGGGAACATGGAGCTCAGTGCCAACACTTCCTGTCATAATTGGCTGCTTTCTAACCTGCTGACTTCTCGCCCGTGCACGTTTTCTTACGTTTTACATTTCAGGGGTTTCTTACTCTCTTCACTCCGCCTCTAAAGCATCTTGACAACTTGACCCTTTTTTCCTTTCCAATGATTAGCCTCTTTCACTTAGAAATATACAGCAAGCTAGCCTCGTCAGCGCTAACGGTAGATATGGCATATTGCTGCTAACTGTACTGTTTTTTTGGATGGAGGGATGGATGGATGGATGGATGGATGGATGGATGCGTTGTTAGTCAAGCTGACTGCGACCAGACCACGAGGATTCCGATTGATCGCTTCGCCAGCTGACTGGTGTGAACGATTAAACCAGGCTACGCCGTCTGACACTCAAGCTGTTAGCTCGCATCTCCATCAATCACCAGCAGTCAGGCTGCTGTTTGGAGGCGGGAAAAAACCTCCCTGTGGTAGTACAGTACCGTGGTTCCCATCCCATAAAGCCTATACATTATGTACTTATGTGTCATATTTATAAATTACATTTTGAAAAGGTGAATCCACCGTTGTCATTTCTTCAAACATGTCATCATTTCCTGGGACAAGACAGAAGAAAGACACTTTGACACCTTGTAAAGTAGTCAGTGTACAGCTTGAACAGTATCCATCCCATAGAACCCATGCTCTCCTTGTTGGAATTACACTTTATTCTCTTCATATTTTGATTTTATTCTTGGAACATTACTGCTCATTTTACTGCTCAGTAACTACTCTAAATGTCTGTGCCTTAGTCATGAGTTCTTCCTTGTTTCCTCAGTCACTACTCTAAATGTCTGTATCTTAGTCATGAGGTCTTCCTTAGTTCCTTAGCAACTACTCTAAATGCATGGGCCTTAGTCATGAGGTCTCCTTTAGTTCCTCAGTAACTACTCTAAATGGCTGTGCCTTAGTCATGAGGTCTTCCTTAGTTCCTCAGCAACTACTCTAAATGGCTGTGCCTTAGTCATGAGGTCTTCCTTAGTTCCTCAGTAACTACTCTAAATGGCTGTGCCTTAGTCATGAGGTCTTTCTTAGTTCCTCAGTAACTACTCTAAATGCATGTGCCTTAGTCATGAGGTATTCCTTAGTTCCTCAGTAACTACTCTAAATGCACGTGCCTTAGTCATGAGGTCTTCCTTAGTTCCTCAGTAACTACTCTAAATGTCTGTGCCTTAGTCACAAGGTTTTTTTAATTCCTCAGTAACTACACTAAATGCATGTGCCATAGTCACAAGGTCTTCCTTAGTTCCTCAGTAACTACTCTAAATGCATGTGCCATAGTCATGAGGTCTTCCTTAGTTCCTTAGTAACTACTCTAAATGCCTACATTTCCCCACTGCTGTTGTATTTATACTCTTCTTGTTATATAGAATGTGCCCTGGGCTTTAAAAAAACAGTCATGGGCCCCAAATGACCCCCGGGGTGCACTTTGGACACCCCCGTCCTGGCGCCGTATTCATCCGCCCTTCTGTGTTTATTTGTCCACAGATTGCCTCACAGGACGAGCACAATGACTGACAGCCAGACAAGCTGAGGAAACCTGTCACACCTTGTCTTATCAACACGTCAAAGGGCTATCTCCCATTTGCCCCCCCCCCCTTTTTTCCCACCATCCTCCCTCCATCTTGTCCTCTCCTCAATGGGCTGCTAACCTTAGAGAGACAGCAGTAGTAGACAAAGACACCTTTAAAGCAGCTTTCACATCACCTGGAAGGCATGTCTCCCTGCTTCCGTTGAATAAGTTGCTGTCAGTGGAAGAAGAGACGGCCGTTGTTCGTAAGTCTTGATAAGGAGATCCAGATCCCAGGGAGGAGATCCAGATCCCGGGAAGGCGCTAAGAGAGAGGAGCAGTCATGCATCTGTATTTGGCGTTGACGCTGCAGGCGTTGTGGACGGGGGTTTGCCAAGCGGCCATGCAGCACTACCCTGCGGCGTGGGGCCACTACGACGTGTGCAAGTCCCAGGTCTACTCGGATGAAGGCCTCACCTGGGACTACATGGCCTGCCAACCGGAGGCGGCTGACATGACCCAGTACCTGAAGGTGACGCTGGATCCGCCCAATATCACCTGCGGAGATCCGCCCGAGACGTACTGCGCCCTGGTGAGTACGCCCGTGCAATGCAATCATTTTAGTAGCATATTCTAAAAATAGCATTTAAAAAATAAACTAAACAACAAAGCAAAGTGGAAAGATCAGCAGTTTGCAAGAATGTCAAATTTAACCAAAAATTCACATGGGAAAAAATAATGTAGCCTTTAGTAGCATAGAGTAGTTGAAATATTAAAGAAAATATTTATTCTAATTTTATGAGAAACCAAATTAAGTTAGATTTGGAAAAATGTATAATTATGGGAATAACATCAAATATTATGGGAATAATTATGGGAATAATGTGATATTACCAAACAAAACTGAAGAAAGTTTAAATGATTGGGAAAAAACCCAAAAAAACAACATAAATAAAAAATAATAATAATAAAAAAAGAGCAAAGAGTGAAGTTTATGGTAATAAACGTTTTCACCGATACGACAAAGCCAATTTTATCTTTCTTGAAATATATATACAACTACTTAGCACATCAAAGTGGCAGAGTCGCTTCCCTCCATCTTTCACGATGTGGCCCTCGCTGGAAAAGGTTTGAACCCCCCCTGATGTACGTGTCGCACATGGTATCGATTTGTTCTGTCCTTCGTGAGAAGCGACAGACAATCCCAAAGCCTGTGTTGCATTAATGCGGCTGACGACGAGGAGGCCTGTGCCGATTGACGTCATGTTCTGCTGTCGGGAGAGCTGCTCCTCGCCGTGTTGTTGACACTGATTGCTCACACAAAACATAGCATAATGTGACTTTGCCAGGGAAAACAAACACCGCAGCCTCACAGACGATGCAAATGCCCAATTAAAGAAGATACAAACAAACCAAAAAGGGAAATAAAGCAGTGACAGTCAACAGTCACCATTTTTTTACCACGATTTTTTTTACCACGTTCTGTGGGCTGTAATGTATTATTAGTAGGCATATTTTTTGCTGAAATAAAGCGTTTCCAAGCATAAAAATGGCTCGATGAAGGGAATACAAATAGAAGCCATCCAAAAGACACATTCAGACGTTGTGATGTGTAGGTGTCAGTAATTTCAGTCAAATATTGGGTAAGACACACAAGCATCAGACTTGATTAGTGAAGGTTTGAATGATCTCACAACAGGAACACTAACCCTCAACGCGGGCTACCGTTGTGGCCCGTCCTATTCGCCCCCGACCTAGCACCGGAACACATTAACAGCAACCCACAACCACACGTCTTATTTTCTCTTATTATGTCTATTATATTAGGTAATTGGAGTGTAAAGATGACTATAGGGGTGCTATTTCATATCAAGAGAGCTCTAATCATTCTGAAAACCACATTGACAGCAACACACCCAAGCATGAATCGGAGCCTTTAATGACGTATGTCTACATCTATAATGTCAAAAGCTATATTTAGGTGGTATTTATAAATATATTTATATTACATTTATTTGTCAGAAATCTGGAGCGAATGAATAATTATAATAATAATAATAATGCAAAAGTAAGTTATCTGCAGCAGTAGTTGACAAGGAGTTCGCACTAAGTGTCCAATGAAAGCAACAATTGGTTGATTGGCTTTGAAGGCCTCAGTGGTGCTTCTGCAAATTATCTGGCAATCATGAAAATCACAAACTCCTCTGGAGCTGAAAATAAAAGGATCATATTAGGTCAAGCATTTAATTAGCAAAGCAGCCTGCTCCTTTTTTGGGGGGGGGTGGTCTTGGCTTTGAAGCTCACAGCTGGTCACCCCAGATTGCGAAACGATGAATCGGTTTTCCATCTGTAGTGGAAGTCATCAAACATCTCCAAGAACAGACACTTGCTACAAGAGCGCTTTTAGATGAATAGCGACACCTTCCAGGAAGAAAAGTGGTAACGTGAGAAGTATAAATAGACAGCAGGCATCGGCTGCAAGTCATCTGAGAGGAGAGACCAAGAGGATTAACATTACGGCGACGACGAAAGCAGCCTGAGAATGATGAGGAGAGATTGGAGGAGGAGTGGGCGTCGGGGAGCAAAAGGCTAAGCGTACGGCGACTGAGGAGCTGAGATCTTCTCTTGGACCACATCGGGGACTTGGAACAGTGAATAATGGAACATCTAGCTCGTGTCTTCTATTCATGCTACAAATTATTCAATTGGGCAGCTTAGCTTTTGTCCACACTGAAGTTTTATTGCTCTTTCCAAAGCAACAAAAACAACCTTGAAAAAACAATCGGTCTAAATAAAAACACAAACGTTTGTCTCAAGCAAGGCGGCACTGCAGCACAGTAGCACCTTGTTTATCACAGTTATTTCTTTGGTCGGGGAATATTTCTCTTTGTGCCATTTTTAACATTATTAGAGCCCTCTGGACACAAAATAACACCCCTATAGTCTCATCCTTGTGGAAATGAGTTGAAGTAGAATTTATAATGTGCTTTAAAAATGCTACAAATGTGGCTACATATTGATGCATGCTTTGGATGGCGGAACAATAAGAATAACAAACAAAATGGCAGTGAAATATTTGCGGACATTATTGCATTATTTCATGGAAAACTAAATGTGGTATAATCCCTTGATTATTGTGATTATTTGGTTGTCGGTTAGAGGATAAAAAAAACTGTTGATCGTTTTTTATATGCTATTAGAGCCCTCTATACCTAAATAGCCCCCCTATAGTCACATTTACACTACTATTGCCCAATATGGTGGATGTAATGTGAGAAAGTGTGCTTGTGTGTGTAAATATGTTACGTTGGCATTGACAGGAAGTGATGTCGGAAAAGTAGCTTGGGACGATTGTGCCTGTTGTGAGATCCTTGGGGATCACTCGGGATCCTCCGGGAGGAGTAGGGCCAAGTAGCTTCGGAGAAGGAAGTCTGGGCTTACTTGCTTCGGCGCCCCCCCAGCCAACCTTGGAAGAAGACGGATGGATTATGGGAATCGATACCAGTGTTGGCAATCCTGGTATTGATATTTTGGTATTGATCCTCTCGTGGTGTCCACATTCCAAAAATGATAGATCCAGATGTTGAGGTGGACCTGGATCACGGTCAGTTACTTAATGGCATATTTTTATACACAAAATCGGTGACAATTTAATGAGGGCCTTCCAAAATACTTCGTGTGTACTCGGAGCCTCCATCACATTCCCAAAGTATTGACTGATGCCATCCGTTTACTCCAAGGCTGCCCGAGTGCAGGGAGTTCAGGAGATGGGTGTCATATGGAGGAGTCCATTGTCAACACGGTTTGACCTTCCATCCTCCAAGCGCTCAGCCTCGTCACCTCTGATTGATCCGCGGTGAAACCTTGAGCGTGTCTCCTATTTGCTTGGCTGCAAGCGTGTGATGGGTAAACGAATCGCGGCTGAGCGCCAGTCATGCGCGACCAAAGGCTTCACCGGGGCGCTTCTATTTGTGGATACATAAATGAAAGCCAGATTATTATTATTATTATGATTATTATTATGATTATCGGCAGGCTGTCAGCCGTCAGATGAACGTTTGTTTATGGGAGTTGACGCCATGCTGTTGATAAGAGCGTCTCAATTAAAAAGAAAGTGGGCGGTTACTACATGTCCTCCAGAAATGACACAAGCGGCGGTCCAACTGTTACGACACAGTCCAATTCCCCTCAATCGGCTGTTCCAGTTACCCCAGGCAGACTCCAAATCAGCACCCGGACAATTACCTGTGATATTCCCGCTGCCGTGCCAGCGGTGCTTTGCATGGTGAGAAGGATCCTTGCAGATTCAGGGCAATTATCATTATGCTGTGTTATCAGAGAATTTCATCTCTGCGGTAATTGATTTTACACGCCAATCAGACGCAGTTGAAAGGATGGCGGGTCTGCGAGACGTCTAGTGAGAGGAGAGGGAGGCGGATGGAGCAGCTGGAGGGCGTGGCGCTTATACGAGTGTGTCTGCTAGAGGCCTTCATCCCTGGGTCATGGATAGATAACACACACACACACACACACACGGTGACCTTTCAATAGCAATAAGATGCCAATCATTGAACTCTGCCACACAAGTCTGCCATTATGACATCCTGCCCCCCGTCCCCCCCCTCCTGTGAGACGGCTGGCCTTTAATGGCGCTGACAGGTTGCACAAACCCAAACATTGTGTTGATTCAAACAGCAGAGCGTTCGGTCCAGGAGCCTTGAGCGACGTAACGAGGCTAATCGTTATGTCGGAGCTGAAACATTTGCCAAAAGAATATCTTTGTATAAAAACTTGCCGTGTGACAGCGTTTACTATAAAAGTACCCCACCTTTTATTTGGAGTTTTTTTTTTTTTGCTTTGCTCCAAGTTTGTTGGATCTGCACCATCTTCCATCAAGTACTGTCTTCCGGCTTCTGATTGGCTGTGAAGCCATCCTGTTAGAGTTGTTTTGGTGAGTGCAGAAAGTGTACGTGAGACAAACCGTGTACTACATGTCCCCCTGAAAGTATCGTAGTATGCTTCTATGTGATGCGTTCCTTTAGAGCGGGGTCGGAAGGACTGACGTTTGTAAAGGGGTCGTTTGCAATCGGGTTCCTGTGAGGCAGCTGACTTGCCGGAATGGGAAGTCTGCTGATTGGACCGTTTTGCCGGGTATTAGAGAGAGAGACGGGAATACTACAAAGTTCATGTACTTTGAGACCATTGAAACCGGACCTTACCAAAGGTGGTATCTGCTTTGTATACAAACTGTAAGAAGATTGACAGGTCCAGAATGTAGTCCACCGCTTCCTTTTTCTCCGCTTTCCTCGTCACCAAGTGCAAGTGAGACGTGCCCTTGTCATCCACGTACTCGCATGGGGTGAAGCAAACTCGACCTTTTCCAACGCTGATCCTGATTAAGGATTTGGGCTGTTTTAACTCCCCCACACCTCACCCCCCCCCCCTCACCCTCGCTAATGCAGTGCTCCGCACCGGGCTGACATTTCCTGGAGAAATAAGACTACTGCCTTATGGCGCAATATGTCTCATTTCATATCCTGAAACCCGTACTTGCTTTCCGAGGACGACGAGTGGGTGAGACGATCTTCACAGGGTGGCCGTGTTTTCATATGTGACATTACGCTTTTCTTCATTGGCAACATTGGTAACTACTCAGCCCCACCGCCCCCCACATACCCCCCTCCGACCGGCTGACGGACATCAAAAGGTTAGATTCCAGAACGGCGGCAGCAATTAAGCAGCCTGGATAAACTAATTACACATCCAATAGAAGTGTTACGCATCAGAGGAGGATGGCGGCTCGGTCCGTTTTATTTGCCTTCTTTCATCTTGGCCCGGCTAAATCAAATGAAACTGTTATTGTGACAGAAAGGGCGGCTTTGCATCAGAAGCGAATGAAAAATGTAAATGCATAGGCTCGGTGTGTACCAAATGTGGTTTGGGGGCCATTTGTGGCACGGGACCCGCGGCACAATTGGAAAATATAATTTAGAAAACAAGAAACAAGAAAAAAACAAGAAAACAAAAAATAATAATTAAAAAAACAGCAGTAATTTTTTTCAAGTGTTGAAATATTTGTAAAATTTTTTAAAAAGGTCAAAAATAAGAATAAAGCTGAGATGCGTTTTTTCTTGATGTACTGTATATATAACATAGCGTCTTAGCTTTAATATCTACATGTGTTGCTTTACAAAATATCAAAGTGGAAAAGGTGCATCCCTCGCTGGAAAAAGTTTGGACACAACTAGCGTAGGCGCTATTTCTGTCCACTTCAATCACCATGTGACAGACGATCACTAGGATGATAACTTGGTATGTTAATATATGTATTTAATATGACATATAACCATTTGGCTCATCAACCCTGATCATGTTTATGACCGTATTTTCCCTGGATTTATTTTTCCAGGTGGCTCATGATGCAGTTTGTGCATTCCACTAAACAAACTGCAAAAGCAGTATATTTATTTGTATTTTGGAAATGTCCAAAAGTTTTCAGGAGAAAAGTACGGCAAAGTTGTCGCAAAGTTAGCTGACAACATCAGGTGTTGTTTTGTGTTGCTGCGGGTTTGTGTGCGTGTCACTTGTCTGTCTGGGCGCCATCAATGCGCTCCATGTTGCTTCAACCCTTTTACATCGCCACGACGCCATAACAGGGGGCCTCCTTGACTCCAGCTTCCCACAGCCTGCGTCGACTTCTTTTTCAAAAGTTGGGAGGGGGAAAAAAAAAAAGCGTCTCATATTTTGACAAAAACAACGGCGAGGCGTGCTGAAGAATGGGGAAAAACTTTGTACGTGTTTAGATATGACAATATATTTTTCACTGTCAGCAGGCGACAAGGAATTCTGTGCAAGAAAGGCCAGCGTTTGGATTATCTCCCTTTGCTCAGATGTAGCCTCTGACTCTTTCTACTGCCACCATATTTCCATATACACGTATATATGCATATATATATATATACACGTACTGTATGCTCCATTGTCCTCCTTACATGTGGTCCATGAATCTATCTTACAGTTCTACACGTTTCACAGTTAATCCGCTTTCTGTTCTTCCTTTCCCGTGTGAAGCTGAGGGAATTGATGGAAATACTGCAATCTTACTTGTAAATCCTTGTAATTTGGGGATGGATTTCTGCCCCCCCTTTGAGCTGGAACGCTGATTTTTGCAATATTGTCCAGGATAAGAAATGCAAATCAGATTTTGGGGCACATGGAGGGGCAAATGGGATTTGTTAGTATTTGTTTTGGGCTGGTAAAATAATTTGTGGTGATACAGGAGTCGTTATTGGCGACTGTCTTTATTGTCGAGATGTCATTTCCAGTATTTGTCCAGCGCCTTGATGTCTTTGACAAATACTTTGGCTCCTCCATGAATGTGTTTAACATATTCATGAGATGTCTTATATGCAAATACACCACTCGACACATTAGGTGAATTTTTGTGTGTATGGGGTCGGTATCGCCCACAGCCTGAAACGTTCCCAGTATCGAAATCAGCGCCGTTGCACATGACCACCACAAAGTCAAGGATAAGAAGCAGAATCAAAGAAAGGCAGTCAGTTCTTGTGGAAATAGTTTTTGAGTTGTGGTAACACAGAAGAGTCTCTGTCGACCTCCGAATTGGTATGAGCGTGCGCCTTTTCGGAAGTCTCCAAAATAGAAGTGCGGCAGATGAGAGGCTCCAGATAGAAGAGTCAAAAAAGCACCGAGTCTGCACTTCTTTCAAAGCAATGCAGCCGTGTGCTGGAACGTTTTCATTTTCCTGTGCGCTCAGCTTGATCTGACAGTGAGACGTAATCTGACATTGGCCGCTCCGTGTGATTTGACTTGAAAACTCATTGACAGCTGCGGAAAAGCGCTTGTTCAAACACACGGCTAAGCAGGACAAATGAATCCAAAGCCATCACGGAAGTGTGCGTTTTCTAATTTCACAGAAAAGCACCAGGCTCGTCGTGCTTGGTTTTTAGCCACTGAAGCCTTTTGGGAACGGTCTTACATTGCTCTTCTCCGCACTGTCCGCATGGCTCAGTGGCTTCAGGAGCGAACGAGCGAACGAGCGAGCGAGCGAGCATACACCCTGCAAGGGAAACACGCTGAAGCCTGGAAAATGTGCTTTCTTAATTAAAGGAGGGGAATAGCCGCTGCAGCTATTTACACCTAATTCTGACATAAATCTGTAGTTATCGCACTTGCGAGACTGCGCTCCCCCCAATTTAGGAGGTACCCCAGAGCCTTTCCTTAATAAGCAATCTTCCTGATTGAGCCGAGGTGAGACTTATAGGCGAAAAGGAGGAGGGAAGCTGAATCTAACCAGAAGGGAAGTAGTTAGCAAAGTGCTGCCATGGCTATTCACATTGTTAGCATTCTATTAACCCCGTTTAGGACAGAGGGAGCAGTTGGTAAATTGTGGCCAGACGTGCAGTGTGGGCAGGAATGTGGCTTGAGGGTAAAGGATGGACGCTTGGCATTTCAACCTCTCGATACGCCGAGCCTGGACTCCTTCTCAGTCCATTTCTCCTAATTAGGAAGTGGTTTTATTTCTTAGGGCTATGGAACTCAACCGAGTTCCCCTTTTTCACCTTATTTTGCGGAATAGAAGCATCGTACTCGACCTTTGAATTGTTTTCGGAGTGGACTCTTGGTTAAGGTCTGACTTAAACTGAAAGGTGCTCTAAATTGAAACTCTTTTTTAAACAGTTCACAGTTAATCCCAGTTAATCCAGTTAATTCATTTATGTTTTGGAATGTTCCAGTCCGCTGATGATGCTAATCAAGGTTCCACTTTGCTTGGCATCAATGCTTCGATGGCGGCTGATGGCAGTTACCGCGTACAGCCATTTACATTCATCGACAACAATTAACCAGACTATTTGTGAGTGTGAAAGCAGCTCTGACAAGGTGGCATGCTTTGACAGGTGGGGGGTGGGGGTGCCAACCGATAATCTTTTCATTATGTTTGCGAGGCTGCTGAGCACGTGAGAGCCTTGGCGTGGAAACGCATTCTACATCCCGTCTGTCTGCACATCAGTCGCTCTAAATGGAATGATTTGGTTGGAAGTGCCAGGTATTAGCTGTTTGTTTGGTGCTGCGGGACTGCCATTGTTGTCACACCAAACAGGACTTCTTCAATGCTTATTCAGCGTCGCTTCAGTCAGTCTGTTCACCCCCCCGAAACCCCCCCACCCCCAGCGTAAACACAAGGGCCGTGCAGCGACAGCGGCAGACATTGTGGCAGGGAGCGTTGGCGTTTCAGATGAGTCGCTCCTCGCCTGGATTCCCTTGGATCCCATCAAGGGCTTCCGTGCTCTCGTGTTATTAGCTGGCTTGCTGCCTCGCATTAGCTTAGCTGGTGTAAAAAAAAAACAAAAAAAAAAAACAAAACACTAAACAGCAGATGATTATAGATCAGTAGTCAATTAAATGAACATCTGAGCTTCATTGTGATGATACATGCCTTACTGTTACTTACCCAGCATGCATCTCACGTGCAGAACTTGCAGTATGGATGTCTGGAAGCCTGCTCCTCTTCACCCTGCAATTAACCAGCAATTTGTTTTAGTCTCAGCTAAATAAATGACTAACCCTAATTAGCTCCTCTCCCTCCCCTAAATAGTCCCTCTGGTATGCAATTTAGACGGGAACCCATTCGTGTCTGGCAGCTCGTGTTAAGACCTGAAATCATTGATCATTCATTCATTCATTTTCTACCGCTTATTCTCATGCTTATTCTCCCAGCTGTCCAGGTACACCCAGGACTGGTGGCCAGCCAATCACAGGGCACATATAAACAAACAACCATTCACACTCACATTCATACCTATGGACAATTTGGAGTCGCTAATTAACCTAGCATGTTTTTGGAATGTGGGAGGAAACCGGAGTACCCGGAGAAAACCCACGCATGCACGGGGAGAACATGCAAACTCCACACAGGGATAGCCGAGGCTGGAATTGAACCCTGGTCTCCTAGCTGTGAGGTCTGCACGCTAACCACTCGTCCACCGTGCAGCCCTATGTCCTGATAATAATAAATCTATAATCCTTCCCCCGGTGTGTGGATGCCCCGGTTTCCATATGAGTCAGTTTTTTCACCCAAATTTTCCCCAATGAAATGAAAGCCTCCCGGGCCTGCATTGGTGTTTTTGCATCCCTATGCGTACTACCAACAGAACAGCTCCATACAACGTTCCATCTCCAACATGATGTCATCCTGCTAATACGCTCCTACAGCAGTGTTATGGTACTAAAGTTGGAATGATCCGGAATTATATTGGAAATACTCCAAAATGCGCTGAATATCCACCATGTTGTCTTATTTACCTGAATGCTACAGCAAGGTAATGGTGGGAATGGTAGGAAAAACTGGATATTCCAAAGTGGTTGAGACATTTCTGCTGCATCACATCAGTGGAAAATGGCCCCGACCGTGCGGGTTGTACCTGCAGAGCTATTTTTGGTATTTGGCCTAACCAAACGGTCAGACGTGTTTTTTGTGAAGCCGCGGTGGTGAACAATGACTCATGAAGCCAGCGTGTGACTGCGCCTCATTATGTATCTGGGTGCCATGTGGCAGCGAGCGCCTCGCCGTTCGTTGCTCTGCCAAGCGATAAGAACACAGAGTAAGCCACTCGCCGTTCCAGCATACTGGATTTCCACTCGGAATCATCTTTGCTGGGAGCTGCTCTATTTCTAAAGTAACAATTCCCGCGGAGCGCCGTGTTGACTTTAAATTCTCGACATGCTCAGTGCGGGTAGCTTTTTTAAACAGATTATCAACGGCAAAGCTCTCGACTGCGAAGCGGAAAAGTGAAATCCCAAAAGGGCGAGATGTTTGTAAGGCTGTTAAAGCATTGTTAATGAAGGACACTTTTGAGCGACGATTAAAGCTAATAGCTTGTAACGGGGTGCTCTAATTGTTGTTGATTATGTCAGGACTTTCATCTTCGAGCCCTTTATGTCGTAACGTAGCTTCGATTTAACGAGAGAAGCCTTCTAATTGAGCGTGTTATTGCGGATTAGCGTGATGCGAGCCGAGACCAGCTCCTGAAAGGAAAGGTGGGAGCCCGTTGTGCTGACTGGATGAACACCTTTTAGCAGAGCGGTGCCAGCTTAATATCGGCTGAAGTCAGCACGCGGGTTTGCAACGAGAGGGCACTGCCAACTGGGAAGTGTGGGCGGAGGCTGGCACGCTCGCCGGGCTTCCGCTTCATTGCTTCGCCGCTTGTTAGGCTGCGTTTTGAGCTGGAAGTTCATGAGAGAGGATGTTGTGTGTTGTATTACTGGACAAAGAGGTCAGCAACCTGGCGGTGTCATCGGCTTGGCAGCTTCTCCGCCTTTGGATGCCTCATTTGGCTCGACCCGAGGCACGGCGACGCCAGATTGTCACAATACAGTCAACTCTGATGTGGCCACTTTTGTCTCATGGCGGGGTGTGTCGGCTACGGAAATAGAGCACTGTCACCTGCTAATGACTTCAACGAAAACAAGGGATGTAACACCGTAAACATTGGCGGACTAAACGTCTACAGACCTTATCCCCCACAGGAAGTACTCACAGTCTTTAATATGTTCCTACTTTTCTCTTGCATCTACTATATTGGGCAATAGGAGTGGAAAGGTGACTATAGGGGTGCTATTTCATGCCCAGAGAGCTCTGATAATGTAAACTGTATTTAGAAGGTCGTAAACAGGTTTTCTACACTAACTCCACTGGTCAGTAATGTTTGGCGGCACGAAACCCACGCAAAACGAAACTCAAATCTGAACCCCCGATGACACTTCCTGTCCTCCACACACCGGAACACATTTACAGTAACACGAAAACATGAGTATTATATATGTCTTAAATGGCTTATTTTCTCTTATTTACAGATGACTATGACGATGACTATAGGGGTGTTATTCTGTTATGTTAAGTCTCTAATGTTAAACTGTATTTAGATGAAAATATTCCATTTATAAATAAGGAATCCTACTTTTAAAAAATTCACTGTCCAATCTAGAATTCCCATGACTTTAGTAGCATTATTCCGGAATGTCAACATTGCTGCAGCTTGAAGGAACATGAGAAGAAAGTCTAAACTTCCCCAATAACTGTTATATCATTTTTTTTCCTTTTCTGCTTTTTGCGGCGTCATTGCAAGTCACACGGCATGAATATTCAACACAGACCTGGAGGAAATACAATATATGCTTGAGTGACAGTACCTGAAACCCTCCCCAGCTTCTTCACAAACCTTGTCTCTCCAAATCCCTCCTGGACACCGCCTGGTTGCCTCCAGCATAACAATTGAAATCCCACCTGATAATAGCTCCTGTCGCACTGACAGCTGTCATCAAGTCAGCCGTGTACTCTCTTTTAGTTTGCTTCTCAAATTAGCAAGTGGATTTTCTCGCCGTGCTCTTTGTTCCTTTGTCTAAAAAAAAGGCCAAACGGACCCTCGGGGAAGGCAAACGGGCGCCGAGCAACTTTTGGTTCTTGTTGTTGCGAATGTAAGTTTGATTGAATTGAAACGACGACGAGTAAAACGCTGGAATTCTTAAGTATGGGTTCCCGTGAAAGACATTGGTGGGAATAAATCATGCATGTGTTGGATGTGCATGATTGCCGCTTCACTGAACTGTACCGTTTTCTTGCTTTTGACACAAAATCAAAGCTTTTGTCACATTTAGTCAGCTAAAAAAAAATATCAGAGGAAAAAAAGATTGTGGAAATTTTGAGAATAAGTCATCATATTACAAGCAGAGAAAACATTTAAATTTGCTAAATATTACAGAAAATGTATTTATTTTGCTAAACAAAACAACAAATTAAATAGGAAAAGTTGTGAGTTGGACGTTTATGAGAGATATATGCAGACCATAAGTTCCAAAACCAGTGAGCAGTGATGGAGGAAAACTGATGACCGTGTAGCTTGTATGCTCGCAATCTACAACATATAGCATTATTAATATCCTGTATGACATATTTAACATATTCTGTAGTTGTGTCCCTACCAGCCGGGAAATGCATATTGCATGCATATTGCAATCCCACTCCTGCATTCCAGTAAAACCAACACTTGAGCTACCTGGCTTCAGTCGTACCTGGAAGTCCTCGTGAGGAAAACGTGCAACCTTTTGCGGTTTGTCTCTTTGACCCGTTTCCGGGAAAGCGAACAGATGAGAAATGAAACGAGGGTGTTGCGGCTGTGAAATGTTTGCACATAATATCACACCACCGGAATCGAGGCTGAGATTCTTACAGCGTGGTTTCTAAAGGAAGCCGGCCTCTGTCGTTGATTCACAAAACACGATAAATCTTGTTCATCTTCAATTATTCCTGCTATTGAAGAATCTGGCAGATCGGCTGCAGTGGTCCCAGTAAGAAGTGGAAACGGGGTGAAGGTTTGGCGAGGCCGTTCCATCTCGCTGCCAACAGACACTCTCCAAGGGTTTGTGCAGGCAGATGCCCGCACCGAGCAGACAGCCAGTGAAAACAAGACTGCTTACGCCGCGCGTGTTGGGGAGCCTCCAGGGGTCAGCCATTATTTGGTGGATTAGCATAATACTACAAGCCAGCATTTTCAATGGATTATCAATGACCGTCCACGTAGATGGATGAAATCACTAATTAAGTGGTTCAGTCCACATTTGCTGCTCTCAACAACTGGGGAGCAGTTTGGCGCGGGTTTATGGTAGCTGATGGAAGATTAAAATTTGGATACAGATGCTCCAGTTTTTCCTGGGATATAAAGTATTGTTATTCCTTGTTTATTGGTTCCGGATCTTCAGATCGTCAATGAAGTTGAATTTGTCATTCATAAATGGAATATTTACCATCTAAATCATTATTGGAGCCCTGTAGACAGGAAATAACACCCCTACAGTCTCCTTTACATGCAAATGACTCAATATGGTGGACCACTGCGTGAATTTGCTTTTATTGGCGCTGAATTTAATGGAAAACCGTGACTTGCACGTCATACCCGAGAGCGTGAACGTAGCATGTCGCGTTAGCCGCATACATTGCTGTTGTGCTGGCGCCAATAAAAGGCTGATTTGTGCACAGCGATCCCGCCTTAACGTCATTTTCCCAAGCATTACGACATTTTATATGCGTATCCGCCGGCGCCGCTGCGGTAATTTTGCTGCTCGACTCGACTGAAATAACAATCAAGCTTTGTGTTTGTCCAGAGAGGTTTGGCTGTATTTCACATTAAAAGTGCGCCGCTGACTGCAGAAGTCCTCCCACTCACATTTTCCCAACTCCAAGCGCTGATCATTTCCAATAATGCGGCATTGATTACGTCTATATGAACGAGTAAATTACATCCAGCTCTGGTCTCCGTCCGAGAGGAGAAGTCGCTCCCCAGTGATAAGCGGTAATAAAGACCTCATCTTCGGCAGACTGTTGACTTTATGAATGCATCACTTGAACCCGCCGCGCTTCCCGTTTGGCATCCATTTCCTGTTCGGTGTCACCACCTCCACGCCACTAAAAGTAGGCCAGCAGAACAGTCGGCGTAATGTTTATCGTTAGCATAACGAGACATTATTCTTGCTAATCAGACAATATCATACACAGTATACGAGTACGCCGCAGTACTCGCCTCATCCTGAAGGAGCGTGCATGAGCTGAAAGGTCCATCCTAAAAAGGAAAAGTTAGCGTTTTTGTTTTGGCTTTATTGGCAGCAGTCGGAGAGCAGCAAGTCGAATGCATGAAATATTTTTTTATGTATATTATATTATTTATTATTTATTTTATTATATAAATAAATATAAATATATATATTTTACATATTATTATATTATATTATTTATTTATTTTATTTATATATTATAATTATTATTATATATATTTATATATTATATTAATATATATATATTTATTTTTTTGCTGAATTCATTGGACCACCAAGATGGGGGATTATATTATATTTATTTAAATTCATCAGGAGATAACTGTCGCCAATTTGCAGAACAATAGGTTGCATGTACTTAATTAAAAAATACATAGGACTGAAATATTTGTTATATATGTCCTCTTAATGAACATAATGGATCAAAATTAAAATAAAAAATAAAAAAAACAACCAGTGCCTCGGCAGCCATGCAGGCCACTGGAGCTTTTGGGAAGCCTTGCTTTAAGTCGTGTAGCTGTAATGGCACTCAACTATGTGTGCTAAACATCTAAATATAGAACTACGATGTGGTAAATAAATAACCAGGTGCGAATATGTGTACTTAAAATGAGAAGAGCACGTCCTTCCTTACCATCATTTGAGATACACAGCTCTTCCAAATCCAACAGCATTTGCCGATGGACTATCTTTATTTCTGCTATTTTAAGCCCACCCTGACTACTTAATGAGCACGAGTGTGTGTGTGTGTGTGTGTGTGTGTGTGTGTGCAGCGATCACAAGATCAACCGCTGCATCTAATCCCTCATTAAAGTGGATCGCAGCCTAAAACCGGTGTGCTTCTGCTGTGTTTGGCACCAGAGATGTACACAGGAAATTCTACAAACGGGCAACTCTTCATCACGCACATAAACACACACTCCGTGTGGGCTCCTTCATTTGGATCTCTTAGTTCAAGTCATCGCTAACAAAGTGCTAAATGTATTTCATTTTTAGCCCAGTGGAGCTGATTGCCGCACGCTGTCCTCACGGCGCGGGAAAACGTACTTTTAGCGGCTTCTTCCCGTCCTCTCGACTGTCGTATCTTTGCAATCATTCGTCACAATCAAGTGGTGCAGAACACTTGACTCCCTCGGGGGAATTGGGCTTACGGTAGCAGTGGGAATTTAAGGAGCAGCGTGTGTTTCATCAGTGAAGGCTGCACACAACAATAGCTTATCTGTACGACACCTCGGTTAGCATACGCCCCGGTTTGCATGTTTTTTGGTTATATTTTCCATTTAGTTCTTGTGCTCGGACGGGCCCTTTTTAGCAGGGCCGAAGTCCACTCCAGTACTTTTATTCCAGGATTTGGGATTGCAGGGTATGACAGGCAGTTGGCAGACGGGTCACTCGTTAGAGACTGCATAGTTGACTACATTTTCTTTAAGGGGAAATAATGCATTACAGTACGTTTTGGTTAAAGTCGGACCTTCTGGAACAAATTAACGACGCTAACCAAGGTTCCGCTGTACATTTCTGTTTCAGGTTTGGTTACTACTATCCGTTTATCACAGTGGGGCCCGGAACCAATAAACCAGGGATTATTGTGCTAAACTCTCAATGCCATAGGAATTGTGTAAAGTCTGTCTTCAGTGCTGAAACGTGCCTTTTTTTAAAGACGGGTTTGTGCGTCGATGTGAGTGTGCACGAGGACACTTTGCCTGTCAGTGTGTCCGAGTATCATGATCTTCCAAGCTGAGAAAGCCAGAGAAAGAGAGAGAGAGAGAGAAAAAAGGCCCAAGCTCCCTTTTCCCGGGAGTCATCTGTCAATCATCTTGGATTCCGAGGTAGGCAGGGAAAGCGACACATTGAGGGAAATAAGAACAAAAAAAGAAGAAGAAAGTCTCCCTGTAGAATGACTAAATAGACCTTCAGTGATCTGACATAGGAGCCTGGAGCTGAATCACAACGACGCTCTGCACAGTAAAATACCCACAGTGGGAATGCTGAGCCTAAGCACACTATTGATTTTAATCATCTCTTAAAAGCAAAGACTTAAATAAATAAAACAGGACCTGAGGGGCAGGGGGGGAAAATTGGAAAACGTGCGAATGTGGAAGATGACGACTGAATGGATTTTTTTTTTTTTTTTTTTGACACCTCACATCTTCATCCGCACCCTGGGTTGGTCCAACTGACCCTGCAGACCTTGTAGATTGAGATGGCGAGAAGGTGCGACATTCACACTCCACCCTGGACGCTGATGACATGCTTCTCTGTACCACCGCTAATGAGAGCTGGAGCTTGATGGCCTGATGGGAAGGGAGCGTCACATGACTGAAATGTGATTATTACGTATTCCAGGACTGCTTATTATTCCCTTTAAGGGAGTAGCTAAGTGACTTTTAACACACTTAAAAGTAGTAGTCCTCTTTTTGCGCCGCATATTTACAGTACTTTTGTGTTTAGCAAAGATGCCAACCTCCGCTCTGGCCCCGGATTGGGGTCGGACACAACATAGCATAAGAAACGGCCCATAGACTTTCCTCAGAAGGGTGGCAGGACTCCCTCCAGTAGAAGGTTTTGGATTATGTCTAGGAACGCCTCAATGTCACCTTTGGTGGAACTGGAAGTCGGCGTCTGTTCTGTTCCTCTAACTCAACCACCCAAGCTATGACCGTTTCATGTTGGAGGCTGACAAATCACTCCCGACGGTGGCTTTTACACAAATACCATGTTTCAGGTAGCGGCCATCATCCTGTCCTTCAAAGCACGCCACATAAAAGATAATGGAATGTAAAATGATGTTTTATATCCCGGAAACGTGGGGAGGAACGTGCTGAAGGGCCCACTCCACTATGATTTTAAGCTCGGTGAATCTCCCAAATTGACAGCTACTAAAAGGAGAGGGATGCATCATGGGAGCACATGTTCCTGCTTCATAAGCTCCCCTCTGTTTATGTGGCAGCCGCACACTGGTGCTTATGGTGGTTAACCAGAACAGCCCAGACTGGATTGGATCTCTCCCACTGGGGCCACAAAAGAGCCTCTCAACTGTTGTATGACACCAATTCTCGGCGTGCCTGTGAAGGGTCTGGAAACAATTACCGCCATTTTAAAAAGACAAAATCAACCTCGCCTCACTTGGGACGCATAAAAGCTACCGGAGCATCGCTACCGGACAGCAAGTCCAACTAGATATGCGTTTGGCTTGTAAGCGTGGTCCGCCATCACCTTGTTGACCACGGTCCAGCCTGGTCGACCTCCGGCCGACCCTGAGCCATTTGAAAATACGATTGTAATCCTTGTGAGGATTTGGCCCGGGTGTCTATTACCGCTGTAATCTGTCACACTGGCATCCAATATTCATTCCACGTCCAGGTTAAGCCCCTCTTTCTGTCTGCGCCACCTATCACCATGGAAGACGGAGCGAGGAAGACGGTCGGGGGGCGGGCGGGCGGGTTGCTGGCCCGTGGAGGGCAATCCAGTCAAAGCATGGAAAAGGGTTAGTTTTGAAATTGAGACATCACGGCTTCAATGAAGCCCCCCCTCGGGGTCATCGGCCATGGGTATGTTCTATTACTCGGTTACGTCACGTTGAGATCTGCAATAAGGGAGATCATATTTACAAATGAAATTGTTCATTCTGTCCAGTACTCTCCTCTAATTTGACCTTGGCCAGAAAAGATGAATAAATGAAGGGATGGTTTGGATTTGAGTATCAGTATCCGAGGATCGGTATTGGAATCAGCAGGCATCTTCGACGGATCCGTCTACGGTCGTCGTTCTTCCCCAGCTAACACGCTACAAATCTAAAAAATTAGCATTTTATAGTTTTACCATTATAATTTACATGGATAAACTATAGAATTGTGACATCACATGACTAAGAGGTTTGGTCGTTCTGTAACCATCCCCATACAGTGGCTTACTGGTTTGTATTAACTTTATTTATTATTATTATTATGTTGACTTTGTATCCCCCACTTAGAACTTAAAATGTATTCTCATGTTCTTATGCTTAATTTATTGGTCAATTCTCCTTACTGTCCATAACTCTCATAAATCAATCCAAGACCTTAATAACCAAAGCAAATATTTGAAAAAATATTTAAAAAATTTGGCAAATACTGCCTATGTTGTGTCAGATGTACCGACAAGGCTAAAATGAGGGAAAAGTGTATTTTAAAGACGGATCAAGGATGAAGAGCAACAACACAAAGGAAGAGTGGAAGAATGCGGTTCCAGGCTGGGTTTGAATTCGCTGTCTGGGCTCCGCGTCCGACACATCTGTCACATCTGTCACACGTGCAGATTGATTTGATTGGCGGGAGCTCATCCATCTTGATGTCTTATGTCTTATCAGCAGGCAGTAAATTTATATTCCCTCAAGTCCCGTCCTCCATCAACGGCTGCGTTGTCGACAGGCCAAGGTTGTCGGCGCCGCGTTCACATCTTCGTTTTAAAAGGTGTCCGTCCATATGGATCTTAATTGTATTGTTGGGGGGGGGGGGGGGGGGGTTCTCAAGTAATTTCAGTAGCCTCTAAGATCTTTGTTGTGATTTTGTGATCATAATGAACAAAGCAATTCTTCTAATTAGCATCCCACACCCCCACTCTTCTTCCCTGGAGTTCAACTCTAGCTGTGCTTTTTCTTTGGCTTTTTGGCAACACCAGGACATGGGAAAACCGAGCCGTAATTGAGAATTACAGTAGCATTAGCATACATAGCCGAATGTAAACAACAACTTGATGGCTCCTGACAAATCCCCAGGGATGACGAGCCTCACAAAGATACATTTTGACGTCTTCATGTGCACACGGAGCACGTGTTTATTGTTTCTTCGCCACTTCAACTCGCCAAAAAGCGCCGGCTCTGCGAAGCGCGGCGGAATGGAGTCTTCAGTCACATTCATGAGCTTCTGTGTTTACGACATTGTTGATTTTTATTCGTCTCATTGGCCGTTAAATTAGGTTAACAGTTTGACAGTAATGGGGACAATGCGAAAGGAATTTAGAGTAGATTCCTGCCAACAGCCACCGACGGAAACCTGCACGCAATCTCACACACACACACACACACACACCATTTCTATGTTAATCTGATTAAAATGTTTTTTTTTTGTGGGCTGATGACATTAGCCGCAATTAAGCACTCCAGCAACTTCTGCTCTGGCTTTGTTTTCTGCGGCGCTTAAACCCGCCCCCTCTTGACCCTCCTCCTCCCCCATCTTGACCACTCATCACCCCGCTGGGATTTATAGCAACATCTTTAGTAATTACAGCAATGCTGCGTTCAGGGTGCGGTCAATTATGCGCACATGTGCCAAAGCATTAATTGCTTAACAGGGCCCTCACAGGTTCCCCTCCAGTAAAACGCAGATGTCTGCCATCGATTTTCACGAGGCCGTATACACTCAGCATTTTATCTCTTTGCTCTTGTCGGGCTGGAGGTTATTGATCTACATAAAGGCTATATTTTGAAGTGTGGGAGACAAGTAGCGGAGGATGCATTGATAAAAGATATTTAACCTGCGGGTTCAGGGGAGTGCTGGATGGCGGACCAAGGATGGCAGGTGCTACACGCAGCACATTTCCAGGCCCCCGGGGATAACGTCTGCTTTGGGGATGTCTGATAATCGGCCATATTGGCATCCGTTCATATCCGTACACTAATGTCTTATTTATTGTGGCTTTTGTTCCCAGTGAATTTCCGTGAAGTAGGATTCCTAGCTAGAGCATGGAGAACGTGTTTACGACCTAAGTACGTCTTTTTTTGTATTATTGGTGAGATGAAATAAACCCCCTGTAGTCATCTTTACCCCCCTATTACCCAAAATAGTAGACATAGTACAATAAAATCGGGCACAAATAAGACTCATGTTTGTAGCTGTAAACATGTTCCAGTGCTTGGGGAGCTGATTGGGGTGCTGAAGTCTGGTGCTTGTGTGTCTCACCAAACATTTACAATAATATTGCTGACATCTGGTGACCGACTCAGAGCATAGAAAGCCTGTTTCTGACCCTCTACATAAAGATTTTAATATTATTAGAGTTCTCTAGACATAAAATAACACCCCTAAAGTCACCTTTACACTCATATTACCCAATATAGTAGACAATAAGTGAAAATAAGACATTGTAGACATGTTTACTTTCAGTTTCTGAAGAGTACTTCCTATGGGGTTGTTGTCTCATCAGTATATCATTACTGACACCTAGTGAGTAGTGTGGAATACTACATATCTCAATGTCTTTGAATGCGTCTTTTGAATGCCTTGTTTTTTTATGCTTGAATATACTTACTTTAGGAAAATACCTAAAATTTGCTTAAATAATTGGTAAACCACAAAACTGTAATTTCAACTCCCGGGTATCTCGTATCGTGTGGTCATTTTCAAACGACCAATAGACCAAAACGCCATCGCCGTTCCAGCATGGCCACGGGTGTTTTTCCCCCCTCTGAAGAGTGATTACGCATACGGGGCACCAGATGCTGCGGTTAATGTCACACCTAACCTGCCACCGTGAGACGGTGTTGTGAAACCACGGTGGAATTTTCCACTGCCAATCTGGTCGTCTTCCTCGCAGCCTTGACTTAGCGGAGCAGGAAGTTGCCTGTAGGGGATGGTCCGGGCAGGATATTAATGGAGCCCTCCAACAGTTAGAATGCCTGAGAGATTGCTGTTTCATTGTCACCTTGCTTTGGAGGACGAGTGACTAATAAGCGCTGCAAGTTTTTGCAAAGCTTGTTAGTGGAAAGGAGCGATTTCGCACTTGAGCTTTGTGTTGTTGAGGAAGTCAGAAAGACGAAACGTGCATACGTGCGGTTAAAAGATCAGGGGTCGTTCAACCTTTCTCCAATGGAGGCCACATCCTGATCAATGAAAGGATGCAACTTGATTTGATATTTGATAACTTAAAATAGAATATATAATATAATATATGATAATTTATTTGATATTTTTCCTTTAATATTTCAAAATTATGCCACTAAAATGACTAGTTTTTATTTAACATTTGTTTTAAGTATGTTTTACTTATATACTTAAAACTTAAGTATATAATTATATATATATATAATATAATATATAATATTATATATAATAATATAATATATAATATAATATAATATATAATATATGATAATTTATTTGATATTTTTTCCTTTAATATTTCAAAATTATGCCACTAAAATGACTAGTTTTTATTTTACATTTGTTTTAAGTATGTTTTACTTATATACTTAAAACGTAAGTATATAATTATATATATAATATAATATATAATATTATATATAATAATATAATATATAATATAATATAATATATGATAATTTATTTGATATTTTTTCCTTTAATATTTCAAAATTATGCCACTAAAATGACTAGTTTTTATTTAACATTTGTTTTAAGTATGTTTTACTTATATACTTAAAACTCAAGTATACGTATAATTATATACATATAATATAATATATAATATTATATATAATAATATAATATATAATATAATATAATATATAATATATGATAATTTATTTGATATTTTTTCCTTTAATATTTAAAAATTATGCCACTAAAATGACTAGTTTTCATTTTACATTTGTTTTAAGTATGTTTTACTTATATACTTAAGTTTTAAGTATATAATTACATATATATAATATAATATAATATAATATAATATAATATAATATAATATAATATAATATAATATAATATAATATAATATAATATTTAACTTATTTGAGATTTTTTCCTTTAATATTTCAAAATGATGCCACTAAAATGACTAGTTTTAATTTTACATTAGTTTTAAGTATTTAAGATTCTAAATGTAAATGCGCCATGGATAGTTCGTAGTGATAAAAGGTTTTTCACCGATTTGACAACGTTGAGATGCATTTTTCCTTGAAATGTACGTAACGTCTTCGCATATCAAAATGTGTCGTCAAAGTGGCAAAGTCGCATCCTTTCATCCTTCACGATGTGGCCCCCGCCGGAGAAGTGGTCTCGGCATTTGCCTCATTAGACGGTCTTCCACGCGAGGCCGGCTCCTCTCCTCCTCTTTCCGCCACATCAGAGTCATTTCCACACATGCGCCGGGTGCCATCTTCAACCTAATCAAGTAGTGGATTATCTTTTCCTGATAAATTGGAGCTTGTAGCACTTGAAAGGTCCTCTTAGCGGAGAGCCTCTGGCAGGCTGATATCGCTCCCAGGGAGCTTGGTAATCACGTGTGGTAAATGGGACAAATGTTTTTGAAAGACCTCTTCAGCAGGAGGCTCGGGGAGTTAATGCTTGTACTTGAAGCCCGCTGGTAAAATCCAAATATTCCCCAGAAGATTTCTTGGATTTTTTAAAATTGTCTTCACGCATGAAAGCAGAGAGACGGCCTGACATGAGCGCAGATGACTTAACAAATCATTTTTTTGTCCTTTTTGTAGGAAAACCCCTACATGTGTAATAACGAATGCGACGCCAGCACAGACGAGCTCGCCCACCCTCCAGAACTCATGTTTGACATCGAGGGCCGCAACCCGACCACGTTCTGGCAGTCCACGTCCTGGAAAAGGTACCCAAAGGCTCTCCTGGTCAACATCACGCTCTCGTGGAACAAGACCATCGAGCTGACCGACGACATCGTGCTCACCTTCGAGTCTGGCCGGCCGGAACAGATGGTTCTGGAAAAGTCACTGGACTACGGGCGGACCTGGCAGCCGTACCAGTTCTACGCCACCGACTGCCTGGATGCCTTCACCATGGAGCCCAAGACGGTGCAGGACTTGACCCAGCACACATTGCTGGACATCATCTGCACCGAGGAGTACTCGCGAGGTTACGTGTGGAAGTACGATAAAACGGTTCGCTTTGAGATCAAGGACCGCTTTGCGCTGTTCGCCGGGCCGCGGCTCCACAACATGGCGTCGCTTTACGGCCAGCTGGACACCACCAAGAACCTGAGGGACTTTTTCACCATCACAGACTTGAGGATCCGACTGCTGCGGCCTGCCACCGGAGCTACCATGGTGGACGAGAACAACCTCTCCAGATACTTCTACGCCATTTCTGATATCAAGGTCCAGGGCAGGTAAGACCTCCGCACGGTTCCTTATCGGCCAGGTATGTCCACATCCACTTGGATGTGTTGTAAAGTCGGAATGAAGCAAACCGCAGCATTCCTCGTTAGCGTTCATTTAACTGCCTGTACGTTTAATAGCCGCATCATCAGCTGTACACTTTCAGCTGTCAGCTCACAGCGGGTCGTAATCAGCGCCTGATTTACGGCTTCGGCGGTGGGTCACATGACGGGAAAACAAGATGCCATTATACAATTAACGGAACGCTCAACACATGCGTGCCTGCTTCTGGTACCCAGCTCCACGTGCCGCCGGGGACACCATCCTAACTGGGATGTCCTTCACTTCGCCGGAATGAAGATTTAATCGCTGCGGTTTGGCTTTTTGCACACGAGAGAGGCTGGCAGCCCCCGACGCAGCGCAACATCACGATAATCCGAGAGCACGGTAAGAAGTGTCAGAGTGGTGGTGCGGTTCACAACTTTGGTTGTGTCACAGTACGGCTGAATATAGACTTGGGAAGAGGAGGAGGAGGACAGCAAAGGGAAGGAAAACCGACAACGGAACAAGAACAGGATCTTTGAAAAACATTAATTTGGCCTCACTCTGATGAAATAGATTAAAATATTTGATAAACTCCCCGCTATTGTTTAGCACGAGTCAATAGGTACGTTTCCATGGACCCAAATATTCCAATTCCATTCAGGTTATTTGCTCAATCGGAAAGAATCTAAGCTTTGTATACACCTCATTCCCAAAGAAAAGTGCCAATCCGAATGAATATATAATCGGATTCCCAAGGGTGGAATATTCCTTTCCCCAATCCGATTGAGGTATTTTGTATCCGCTCAATCGGAAAGTTGTCAGACTGCGTTCTTCTTCATGGTGTTTTTCTTCTTCTGTTGTTTATTGGCGGTTAGCAAGCAGCTTTGGTGTGCATTAGCGCCATCTGTGGAACAGAATCTAAACCCTTCTATACGCCATTCACAAGTCCACTTTGATTAAAAAAAAGAAAATATATATCTATATAAAACATGTGCCGAGCTTAATTATAAAATATTAGCAAGATTGAACTTTATCTTTTCCTGTTCCCGGGTGCGTTCTTTCAGCCAATGCTGAGATATGACGTAACACGCAGCTCCAGACGTTCTTTGATTTAAAAAAAAAAAATGGAGGCGAGCAATCGGCACTTGATTCAAACTCAATTTCAAAACTGGACAAATGAAAAACTGGCAATACGGAGTTATTCCAAGAAGTGAAAGAAAACCTTGAGGAAGTGGTATCACGTGATGTTGGTGTTTACGTTTTACTGGGCATGCCTCATTGACTATTCAGGTTGATTATTGTGGCGCATGTAGACACGCGATTGGAATATTCCTTTCCATGTATATCATTACTTTCGGAAAGGTAATTCGGAAAGATTCCATTCGGAAAGAGAAAAACTCCTCATTGAGTTGCTCATCAACCAGTTTCCGAATGTGTTGAAGATGCAGGTTGGTGTTCCTCAGTCTTCTTTTCTCATTCAGCAAAAAACCGTTTTTCGCCAGAGATTTGAATGAGGTCCCCATTCATCGCCCGTAGAAATAAAATGTGGCTGACTAATCAAAACGAAAGCTAACCATCGCCGTGGGGCTGTATATGTGAGCAATGGCCGGCCACCGCCATCAGGCCCCGGTCATTTACCCGCCAACTGCTGCGAGAGGGATGGTTGCCGGAGAAACATGCGCGGCTGTTTACCGAAGGTAGCGCACAGTTCAGCCATAACGAGATCCACTTTTTACCACTCTTCTTTTTCCCCCCTCCCATGGCAAATCAGCGCTCAGCTCTTTTCTTCATGCGTCTTATACGAGACATAAGCTCCTTAACCCCTTGGAATTCAGCTCTGTGAGACTCGGCGGGAGCGGTTTTGTAGGGCCAGAGGTTGAATCTGGCACATTTCACTGTCTTGGAATCAGCTGCCATCCGCCCGGATCAGGAGCGGGAGGAAGAATCCCGTCGGAGAGCTCCTAGATTTTCCGGCCTTGCCACAAGAGTGTGGAAAAACAAAGACGGGATGGTAAGCTCTTTCCCCAAGTAGGTCAACCTCGTGGAAGATAGCGAGTGAAGGAACAAAGTGCAACTTCGCTGAAGACAGGGAGAAGTAATAGAAAGGTGTCATGCATGATGGGCATTCTAGCGCCTTTTAATACTTGACGGGCCCTTACCGGGGGGGCCCTTGGATTGAAAGAAATCAATGCGGAGAATTTGAAATCCATCCGAGCATGTAACCATATGATGGATGTGCACAATGCAAGCCAGCCGTGATTTAAACGAATTTGCCGCCCGTGTAATTTTATTGTATCAGCAGCGCTAAACGGGGGTGTGGAGAGAAAAAGCGTGACGGCTCGGAGGATTTTCTAATTATCTAGCGTGTGACTTTAACATAATTGCAAAGCTTCTCTTTGCCTACGTCTTTACAGTAACGGCGGCCTGCCATTTCGCTAACTGACCCCCTCCTTCCTCCGCCCCCGTCTCTGATCAATACGGTGTAATTAAAGCAGAGGAGCCGCCATGTCACTCCACCCCTCCACATGTTTCGCTCTATTTCTTCTCTGCAGAGGACGCAGCTCTTAGAGGACCGTCGGTCCTGGTCTTGAATTATACAAAAAGTTGCAGATGCCTCTCCAGGGATAAACCATGCTGGTGGATTGGATGTTTGAGGACCATCAGTCACCATAAGTCTGGCTTGCGCTGTCCCTTCAAAACATGTCTCCCTTATAGCGAGGCATGTGTCATGTTGGTTTCTCTGACCCCCCCCGGAATGCCTTTGGAGGTTTTGATTCAATTTCCAAAACATGTAGGAACCCGTCGAGAGAAACCTTCTTAGATTCAGGTCAGTCCATTGAACTTTTTGTTTGGACCTTCATGGTTCAAGTCAAAGTACATTTGATTAGGACCATAAAATGCTTTTTGACCTGGAGTCATGCATCAGGATACACAAGTGGAGATCGTCCATTCATTGACATTGTACCCTTAATTCTGATAAAAGAGCTCAAGGAAGAGTTCTCATTGTGTTTATTCTGTGCTCACTCCATTGGTTGGTTTTAATTGTGGTTCAGTGCATGTGAGTCCTGGTGGAAGTACAGATCAGCAGTTTTGGTGAGTGATGGCCCTCCCTTAAGGGAGGAACATACAAGGAGTCAATCTGCCTTTTTCCCCCCTCCCTCACCCGCTCCCTCCACGGTGCCTGGCTTGCTCTTAGGCGTGCCTGTAGTCGACAGATAATCTATTTGTGCTAATTTCATGTTTCTTCCTGTCCAGTTCCTGCTCGAATAAGTCATTCCACTTGTCTTCCCTGCTTAGTCCATCTCCTTCCCCACACACTCAATCCCCCCACCCCCACACACTCCTTGCCGCCATGAGCTTCCATTGATGTTATGCTACCCTTTGCGTTTTAGACTATTGGCAATCAGCAGTCCGCGCTGGACCTCGTGTTTGGCGAAACGTCCACCTAACTGGTTCAGCGAATGTGGACCATCTGCTTGCATCCAGACCATGAGCTAATTTCAGACGTGCAGCTGCAGTCTCGTGACCCATATCCCCCTTTTTTTTGGCAGTTTTACAGTCAGGACGGTGTGAGCTAATTTCCCACATCGTAATGACAAGACAACCTACAACCTACCCTACAACCTGGTAGTTGGCGATCGTGCTTCTCACCCGATCTCTAAGGGGGCGCCAAATTCAGTTTGGATGCTTGTACCCAAAGCTTCTACCCAACGCTCATGACCACCGGTGAAGGAAGGAACGTAGAACAACCGGTAAATGAGAACTTTGTGGCTTAGCTCCCTCTTCACCACGACGAACCCATGTTGATCTCACGTTTGGAACGATTGGCTATGGTACCTTTTTTCTCCATAAAGGGACGTATTGTCTGTAATGATAACGACATCGTACATCCATTGGTTCCTACTCCAAAGAAGCTTTGCAATCAAATAGCGGAAAAGACAAGTCCAAACTTGACATCATTGCTCGCTGGGGGGGTTACACTGCTATACTGTATCCGTCCTCACATTTGTCTTCAGACTTTGATGGAACCAAGTGAGTCATTCACCCGTCGCCTTCGATTGGATTGAACATTTGCATCCGTCTCACTTCTCCATCAGCATCTACAAAACCTTTCCCTTCTGTTCATGCTGTCTTTTCCACCTCCCTGCTTGTTTGCTTTCCAGAGCTCGGCTTTTGTTCTCAGCCATACCACGGATGTGGAGGTCACCGTGTTCTTACAGTATCTGCAGCTCATGTCTGGCTCTGCTGTTAAAAGTACTTGAATGTATTGTAGATCCCCACTGTGGGCAAGGAGTTTCTTTCCGAGACTGTACAAGAAGAGCAAATATGAGTTCTTGAAACCTCCATTAACAAAAAAAAAATCCTTGAACTTGCTGGTCCAGGAACGCTGAATCACAAATGTGAGGAGATCCGCCATATTGTTCTGTCAATCAAACCGTTGAGTGTTTCAATCTCATCCTCCATCGATGGAGCTAGTTCAGCACAAGTGAAGCAACGTATAGGAACATTGACTTCATTGTCCAAGGACACGCGTCAAGTGCCGTCTTTTGTCCTCATCTTGAGTTGGCTAAAGTGCTAAAGTGGACCTTTGTCACATGGTCTCCACATCTTCTCTCCATTTCCCCAAAGAATCATTTTCTTTCCTTCTTAAAGCTTCCTATTCGTCTATCCGCTGCTACCCTGCTTACCATTTTCACATGGAAAATGGCAGGATGAACAACGGATGGATTTGACTGCTTAGTCTCTGTTTGCTGACTTGCTCGTTTCCGCTCACAATCCAGCTTAGCGCTATTGTACTGCGCCCTATCACTTAAAAAAATGAAAATATTCAAAACACAGACAGAAGATGTTTGCTGCCTGCTTTGAAGGCTGACATGAAATTAGTATTGGAAAAGTCCATCAGTATTTGGTTTTGGGGTTCGGTGCTGCCATTGTTTTTATCAGCATGAAATCAAACTACCGACTGCGATATACTTATTCAAATGGTCAAAAAGCAGACCTTTTTAATAGTATAATATGTAATATTATATATTAAGTGTATAATATACTTTTTAAAAAGTATAATATGGGGAAGGGCTATTACCTGGAATTTAAATGTATGTCATTTTGAAAAAATGTCCATTATGTATAGCTGTGACTACTTTTGGATCATTTTCAATTAGGAACAGCAGAACGGAAAACAAGACCTCCTTTT
Source organism: Doryrhamphus excisus (assembly GCF_037039965.1). NCBI lineage: Eukaryota > Metazoa > Chordata > Actinopteri > Syngnathiformes > Syngnathidae > Doryrhamphus > Doryrhamphus excisus. Next base: position 1,932,059 of record NC_136361.1, read on the forward strand.
CAGCGATTGGGGATATTTAATATGATCTCACATAACCTGCTTCTGACCAAGGTAGCCCCACTGTGTAAGTTACCACGGCGACGTATGCTGCAAAGAAGTTATCTGGAGTTAATCTTCTAACTTATCCTGGATAAGAAGAAATTCTCCTGTTCTATCCACAAAGAAAACAAATCAAAACGTGTTTTATGTTTGTACAAGTCACGCATGTTAACATTTGTGTCGTTCTCTCCTCCCTCGCTGATGTTTTTCATCAGAAACCAGTGAAAAATGTTCCACACTTATCTCCGGAGCAAAGCCCACATCCTGTGAAAATAGCATCGAGCCGGTACACCCCGAGATCAAATCAAGTTCACTGAAAGGTTTATGTACAAATAAATTCATGCGATAAGCCTCCGTGTGGCTGACATTGAACCCGTAAAAAAGCCGGGCTCGCCATGCAGTCCCCCGCTATTCATCACAGACCGGCGGCGTCGAGACGGTTTACAGATATGCCGAGCGACGCTTCAAGTGACATGAAGATTTTATCAGCAAAAGTACATGACAGGACGCACTGCAACTCAACAAATCCCTTTTCTCTGCTCTCAGGCGGGAGATGAAGGAGATGGAATTTAGACTTTAATCTCATTCTGTGGATGAAGCTATTGTCATTCACTTCTCTTGGTACCATGTGTACTCAAAGTATATAAAGTAGTACTTCATTCATTGCGGTTAATTGGTTCCAGACCAGACCGTGACAAGTGAATTTCCGTGAAATTAATTCAAATATCTTCGTAGTTGGAGCACAGAAAATGTTTATGACCGTTTAACATGATTAGAGCCCTGTAGACATGAAATAACACCCCTATAGTCGCCGTGTTCAGCACCACTAAAATATCCAATTTGTCTCCAGTCCTGTTGAGTACCATGCTGGGGACCTGATACTATAATTATTGCGTCATATCTGTAATTCTGAAGAATCTGTGCCTCCAGTGCCAGAAAAAAAGGGGGAGTGGCAAAAGTCACTCGTCTGAGAGGCTTTCCCATTCCTCACTGCTGACAGACCACATTCAACATTCATGTGCTGACCCATTTCATTAATGGAGAGGCCTTTTTTCGGCGTGTCTTGTACCCGTCTTTGTCGGCTGCAGCCGTCCTCATAATGGTCCCCGCTGTCAGGGTTTCATGACTAATCCCCTCATTGACCTCACCTTCACTTGCAGCATCCGCCCCCCCCTCCCGCCCTTTTCTCCACCACACCATCCCACCACCACGCCGATGATTCAGTAACCAGCGGAGGTAGATGGCAACGCCACTGTTGTAAATTTCATGAGGAGCCGTACACAAGTACTCTCAGATGTAATATATCCTATCGAGTACTGCCTTATATCTTTATTTTCATTTCATCTTAATATTGTTTCACTGGGTTAAACAGACCACCACCATCCGTGCAATCGAACATGACTAAAAGGCTCAGTCAAAACGCCTTCATCAACTTTCAAAGTTTTGATTGACGGTGTCAGATGATATGGAAATGCGCCCCTCTCATGTTGGCTCAATAAGGTAACCAAAATAGTAGCTCTCATTGTGATGCAAAAGTAGTTTGACTACAAACACAATCAGGCTATTGTTAAATCAGAACCTGCTTTTTTTATTCTTGTTGTTATTCAAACTTATGTTGTGCCTGGTGAGCGTTAATCGATGAATTAGTCAAGGAAATGTTTAAAAAAGAGATCTTTAATGAGATTTGGGTAAGTAACCACTACGCTTGTTGACTAGCTGTTTAGGTCCCTGCATAGTGGCGGTGAACAACGCCTGTTTAAGCGGCATCCAGATGGTTGTTGTCGATATCAGAGCACAGGAACTCATCACATTCCTCTGACTAACCTTTGCTATCGTCATTCATGCGAACAACGTTTGGTCATCGCTGCGATACCGGACTGTGTGAAATGCAAAACATGGCTGTATCCTCACCTTTATACCGAGCACACCTGGAGAGATAAAAAGCATAAAGAGTACGAGCCAGCGTTGTGAATGAGAAAACCAGAGAGTGTCGGTTGCGTTATCATGCTGTTTGTGTTTGCATAATTCATACAAACGTGTGCACACAAACACCCTCGCACACAAGGCAACAGCGCGGGTGCGCTAACGTCCCCAACTTCCCCAAGCGAGATATTTGATTCGGATCGAGAGACGACACAGACGGATGCATTTTTATTTTTTTAAAGTGCTCGACAATGGGAGCGTCGAGTCATGAAAAGCGATCGGGAGTTATCTTTTTCGGCAAACGCAGACGCTCATTATGTACGGCCATCCGAGGGTGCATTAGCCTTCAAGCACAACAAAAGGCGCAACCGACAAAAGAGGAAACGGGATGACAATCGAACAAAGCAAAAATTTGACTGACGGATGTAAGTTATTGGAGCACGATGGCTTGGAGGCGGGGGGGGGGGGGGTCATAGTGTTTGTTTAACTCAAAACTAGCCCTCGGACGCATGTGCGGTGTTGCTGTTTGTTGCAGAAAGTGAAGCTTTGGTGGAAAACTGTACTGAGTTGTCTCGGAAATCCTTTCTCCGGTGTCGTCCTTTCCATTCCATCTCCATGCCGTGAGCTGCCATCCTATTATTTAAGCGAGTAGAGCTCTTACCGGCTGCTCTATCAGGACGGAAACAAGCTCCCAATGACCCTGGCGCTGGGATTAAGAGAGAAAAGAGATGTTAAGAGAGCCAAGAGTTCACCCCGCTGCTATCTGGGAAACTGCCAACATTTCCTGCAATTACTAACTGCTCTTTGGGTCCTGCGGCGGGCTCCGGTTATGGCCCCCAGTGGCGGTTGCCATGGGAGAAGTCTGGTCCAGACATCAGTATTAAGCAACCTGGGAGAGGCTTGCCAGAGGATAATGGCTTCACTGGAGCAGAGTGGCTACGTGATTCCTTTTTGGTTATGCTAGGCAATAACGCTAGGCCAAGAAGATCATATTGCCAAATCGATGAAACTTTTTTACATTATGACATTTGCAATATTTTTTCCAGATTTTTCTTAAAGGTGTCGTCTTATATTCGGGTCAATACCCTTGTGTTTAAACCTAAGAACAACAAAACACCTTAACATCCTGGCGTTTTGTTTCGTCTTCTCTTGACATCCCTGGAAAAGTCGTACCGCCGACTTTCTTAGTCCGTCCGCAGGGGATTCGCTCGTCACTGGATCCACATCCGATAGTCTTTTAGTGGAAAGCTGTATCAGTGTATGGATTGGATTGATCTTCTTTAGCGCGTCGCAGGCAGTCCACACCTCCTGATTGACTCCTGCTCGGTTAGCATGTCCAAGTCTTTACATTTAGGCGAGGCTGCAGGTTTGATTGATGAGTGGCTCACATCGATTGACGCATGCGAGAGCAGCACATTGACAGAAACGCAGGAAAGCGAGGATTAACTGGATTAGCTTGATCGTAGATACGGATAAACGTAGTTTTGTTTCGGAATGTTTACTCATGCGTTTCCTCATGGTTCCTCAAATTGAAATGGAAATACGATATAAGTGGAGGATAACACCTCCGTTTTGTCCAATTGTGTACTTGAGAAAAGGCTGGGGGAAGAAGGATATCATTACGGCAGCTTTGGGGGCTGAGGTCCATCCCAGGGAAGCTGGAGCTGGGATGACTTCCCACACCGTTGCCTGCTCGTCAGCGGTAGAGAAGGCAATTACCAGGTAACATGTGGAGCAGGACACAGAAAGCAGCTGGAAGCGACGCGTCACGGGGGGACCGGTCTTGTGGTGTGTATCCAAGAAGATCCAAGTGTGTGTGCGTGTGTGTGTGTGTGTTTGAGGAGATCAGCCGAGACAGAAATAGTGTGTTGTACATTTCCTTTGGTGCGGCGCAATTATCTCTTCGACTGTTGACAAATCACGTACGCACACACCTCAAGGTCATTCTGCCAGACGTTATCCTCCTCGTCCTACGCCACGGTCCACCTTGTGCGTTGCACACTCTCAGAAAATACCATGTGGTTGTACCATTAAAGTAAAAAACGGGTGGTACTCTCCAAGGTACTATTTCTGTACCCTTGACACTGTACTTTTGCAGCTTGGAAACATCGGGACCGTTTTGATTCTGGAAAAGGTACATTGGGACTCCAATAATTGCTCCCTTGGGTCAAATGGTGTAGCTAGATATTTTTGGTATTTTGATGGACATAAATTGAATCCTACTGTACCAAGATTGCTTGGGTGTCTGGGCATGTGAGTCTGCCCTTTATTGTCTCTTTGCATACATGGTTACTTTTATTAACTAGCATTTTAGCATGAATAGTCAGACATGTTTATGCATAAACCAATAATGCGGTGTGTTCAAGTACCGTATGTAGAGGAAAATCACAATCTCAGTTGTATTGCCAAGATTTGAATAAATGTTCTATGTGTTCTAGAAAATAACATCATAACATCACTGTGGTAAAAGCGACCAAAAGTACGTGTTATTACCTGAAGCCACGGGTCCGTGGCGGTGGCGACAGCTCTCTTGGTACTTCAGTATATTCAGAGTGGACTTTTGATTGGCAGCGTGCCACGTAGGAGACCCTGTGGGCTGCGCTGGCGGTCTCCATCATTATGCCGATGGCGCTATCATTTCTGAGCGCTGATTAAAATGTTGATGTCGAAAGCAGCTGAAGGTTTAAACCACCGAGGACCACACGGGAAGTCGTTTTCACGCCACACAGGGCAATCATGATAAACATTGACTCCGTGTTTGATATCTACCACAAATACAGCGTGTTGCCGGAATGCCAGACCGTCTTCAAATTAATTAATAGAAGGAAATAATAAATAGCACGTTCGTTGTCCGTGCTGCTGTGATGCGTCATCTCCAGCGACATCTCAACCATCAAAATCGTGTTGACGAGGGTTGCAAGGATGGAGGCAACCGAGCCCTGGGTCCACCCTGGACTGGTCCCCGGGCCACAAATGGCTCCCGGGCCGCACTTTGGACACCTCTGCTGATTGGACTGTACCAACTGACCTGGGTTGGACTCTCCAATGGAATATCTGTGTTGAATGTTCACATTCTCCCAGTGCTTCCTTTCAGTATACCAGGGGTGTCCAAAGTGCGGCCCAGGGGCCATTTGTGGCCTGGTGGCCAGTCCAGAGGGGACCCAGAGCTCCCACACGTCCTGGAAAATAATCAAGCAATTTTCCAGTCGGAAAAAATGGTGAAGCTATCCTGAAAAAGTCCTCTGAATGCATGCCTGTACCTAATCTTCTGGCCAACATGAAGGCACAGCACCCCACATGACGCTCCCAGCCAATCAATAAATCCGCTACTTCCGTCTGACTTTGTTGCGATCTGACTTTTCCGACCCTGTTAAGGACTTCTCACCTAAATGTGTCGCTAGCATTGATCCGTGTGATGCAACTTAACACGTTTCTGTAGTGGGTGAAAATGTCTTGGAAAGTATTTTAAAAGAAAGAGTAGAAACCCAGTGTGGGGAAATCCAAGTGGGCTGGGCTCCAGCTTGCCCATGACCCTACAAGAAGTTCTGAACGTCCCAAACTTTGGGCCAGATTGAGGCAAAACGAGCATCTGGACACAGTCGTGTTCAACTCCAGTGCAATGGACGTATTGTGATGCTTCCATGGTTTTATTAGCGACACTGACCTAGCACGGGCTAATCTCAGTCAGCACACATCCTGGTAATTGAGGACATGCATGGAATAGCAACGGCGTGAAGAAGTGAGAGGTTTAAGACCGGGCTTTTCCTCCAACTGTCATGTGTATTCTGGCTCGAGGCTAAGCTTTGGTAAATAAGGGTGAGCTTGCTGTCGCTGGAGTGTCTCAGCAAGGCGTCCGCATCCACTGTGTCATCTGGTCCTTCATCACCTTCACCATCTGGCAGCCTCAGGAGCCAACGAAGAGATACGGTGGATGCCATCCATCGCCATGGCTACTAAACAAAAGGCCGCTTTCAAAATTGAATGTTGCCGCTCAGTCAGCCGGGGGATTTTTGTGGTAGAATCAACAAAAAGAGACGGAGTATGGATGTGGAGTGAGTCATGCCGAATGGGTTGTGGTGCACTTAGTAGCGATCTTTACATAAGAAGCCTCCTTCTGCCCAAGTTTTGCACCTTACTTATCATTTCAGATGTGATGTTCGGATAGAAAACTCGCTGATGTTGAAATACAGATAAGTCACGTCAGGCAAAAGATGTAAACGAAAAAAACACGTACTACCAGGCAAGTTGAAGTTTTCGATACATCAGAGCAAGGTCATGGCGCAACACATGACACAGCAGATTTTTACACTAAGTGCCGCCTGCGGACCATTTTTAGCCTGCGGCATAAATAGCATAGATTTGAAATATGAAAAGAAAAAGAGAAACAAATAAAAAGAATAAAGTTGCAATGTTTGGTGTAGGGCTGCACGGTGGATGAGTGGTTAGCGCACATGCCCCACAGCGAGAATACCCGAGTTCAATTCCACTCTCTGCAATCTCTGTGTGGAGTTTGCATGTTCTCCCGGGTTTTCTCCGGATATTCCGGTTTCCTCCCCACATTCCAAAAACATGCTAGGTTAATTAGCGACTCCAAATTGTCCATAGGTATGAATGAGAGTGTGAATGGTTGTTTGTCTATATGTGCCCTGTGATTGGCTGGCCACCAGTCCAGGGTGGACCCCGCCTCTCGCCCGAAGACAGCTGGGATAGGCTCCAGCACCCTCGCGACTCTCGTGAGGATAAGCGGTAAAAATTGAATGAATGAATTCCAAAAACATGCTAGGTTAATTAGCGACTCCAAATTGTCCATAGGTATGAATGAGAGTGTGAATGGTTGTTTGTCTATATGTGCCCTGTGATTGGCTGGCCACCAGTCCAGGATGTACCCCGCCTCTCGCCTGAAGACAGCTGGGATAGGCTCCAGCACCCTCGCGACCCTCGTGAGGATAAGCGGTAGAAAATGAATGAATGAATTCCAAAAACATGCTAGGTTAATTAGCGACTCCAAATTGTCCATAGGTATGAATGAGAGTGTGAATGGTTGTTTGTCTATATGTGCCCTGTGATTGGCTGGTCCAGGGTGTACGCCGCATCTCGCCCGAAGACAGCTGGGATAGGCTCCAGCACCCCCAGCGACCCTGATGAATGAATGGATAAATGACGAACGTGTTTAATTGTCCCTTCTTAGTGTGTTTTCGTCTACTCTGTATTTTTTATTTCTGACATTTTTGTTGGTTCCATCCTCCCGTAACACGTAACACTAATGGAAAATATTTGTCCTACATATCGTGTACGTTCTTCCAAAAAGTTGTTCCATTGAACTCAAGCAGTATATATTTTCCAGGGGACTTCACAAGGCGAACAATGTGGATCATTAATTAATAAAATCAATGACACCCCCTCAATTCCATTCTCGGGACAGCAGAAAATGAATTTGCCAAGTTTCTAGTTAAATGAATATAGTGCGAGAGGATTTAGTGCACCTTAAGGGAGTCCCTCCTTCCATCCTGGAAATATGCTTGTGAGATCTCATCTCATATTAATCCTTCACAGAGAGCGTAGATGGCTCCGTGCTGCCCGCTGGCTAACTTTCAGCTATTCATTACCTTTTTAGAGTTACGAGCTCTCATGCCTTTCTTCTCCCCATGTCTGCTCCGTTGTTTCAGCCGGCTTGTTTTCCTCAGCCTTTTGTCCCCGTCTCGCTCCAAATCCCTCCGCCATCGACTGCGACCTTATAACCGCCACGCATTCTCCTGTGGGACAATTAAACCTGAGCGAGAGTGGCAAGAAAAGGGATATAAAAAAAGGCAGGTGTGTCCTTTTTCGACTCGGCTCCCCCCTTGAAGTTGTGACGGTTTCATCTGCTTGATCTCGCCTTCAGTGCAGGACGCGCCGTCCTTCACCTATATTGTCCAACTCCATCAAATCCTGAGTGGGAAAAATTCATCCATATTGACGCTTGTCCTTTTCAACCCTCATCCCACCCCCACCCCGTTCCCGCCCTCGACACCCTCTTTGACAGGTGCAAGTGCAACCTTCACGCCAACAGCTGCGTGTTCGACAAAGAGAAGCTGAGTTGCGAGTGTGAACACAACACCACCGGGCCCGACTGCGGCCGCTGCAAGCGGAACTACCAGGGCCGAGCCTGGAGCGCCGGCTCCTACCTGCCTATCCCCAAAGGCACCGCAAATATATGTAAGTCCGCACACACCACACACACATGTTGCGTAAGAATTACCCGCATCAGTTTGGCAGGCGCGGGAAACGTCATGAAAGTCAGAATACTTGAGTGCGAGAAAGAGTTGCTAACCAATTAGCAGCATCCTGCAGCATCATCTTTGACTTCTGATGATAACAGTTTGAAAAGCGATACAGTGGCTTGTCAGGCTGCTGCTTCAAGGCAATGGAAGCAATTAACAGGATTTCAAACACCGAGGCAGAGCAAAGGATCTTTTTCTCAAAGTTGTAATATTGCAATACAAAAGTCACATTATCAAGATAAAGTGAGAATATTGGGATTAAAATGTTACAGGGAGAATAACAATATTTGTCAAACTGGACTTGTAACGCCGAGGAAGACGTGCAATTCCGACCACATTTAACGCACTTTTGGCTTTTTTTTTTAACGGTGGGTGCATTTCCTGTACGTACGGACGTATGCTGGCAGATAGCCCGTTCATATCAGATTCAGAAGAGCCCTGATTTCCTGTGTCACTTAAATCATGCGGTGAAATTCCACCCTACGGCGCCGCTTGTGGGAGATGTTCTGGTTTTATTTGCTTTCCAGCTTTCACGCCTTTTACAGAATGTATTGCATTTGATGCTGAAGATATTTCCGTTAATGTTAGAATGAAATCTTTACTCCTACTCCTCAGGAAAGGAAAAACTAGGCCACCGCCTTCTCGCCTGATGTCTTTATTGCGGCGATCTGTGCGGAGCCATGAGCCCGGGGTAGATCTTGTCCATGACGACAAGGAGGAATGTAAAATGTTGTATAATTATGTGTAATAAGTTACTTTATAGTTAGTAGTAGATCTGTAACCGCCACTTGGCTAACGGGCTAATGACCAGTTCAGGACCACATGTACACAAGGCCTGCCTACTGCAACTTAGCTTTAAAAAATGTAAAATAAAAAAAAAACAATGTAAATTAAAGTAAATAAAAAAAATTAATTAAGGTAAAAATTTAATAAAAGTTGAAATATTAAAGGGAAAAAAATTAAATATATATTACAAGAAACAAAATTAACAAACTGTTGTTTTGTGAAAATTAGGTTGTGGAAAAGGTTATGTCACAATAATAAGGTCAAAATATTAAGGCAATAAAGTTATTATAGTCTAAGAAGAAAAAAAGTCACAATTTCATGAGAATAAATTAATAAAATAAATTTGTTATAGGAAAAAAATTAAAGAAAACAGCAGAAAACTCAGCTGTAATTTTACAAGAATAAAGTCAAAATATTACAAAAAAAAATTAGTCTTAGCTATGATCGACTTGTCCGTGCCTGAGTGGGCTGATGGAGGTTTTTTCCGATTCTTTACTTATTTCGTCCTCCATTTCTGTGATTTCTGCATTTGTTGCTTTTGCTCCAAGGCTCTTGGCCACGGGTTAATGACTTCTTCTCCCTCCCAAGGGATACTTGTTACGAGACTCGGGGGTGGGTGAGCGACAGGGCCGTTTCCTGAGTAAGATTGACAGCACATTATAAGAAAAAAGGTGTAACACATTGGCACACCCACATATTCCTAACCACACTTTCAATTTTTTAATATATTTATTTTCCTCTTGTGGCTGCAGTAAAGTATCTAGAAAATGAAATATTGTGTGATGAAACATTTTTTGTCCAATATCTCCGACACTCACGTAGCACAATCAGAGCTGTGCAAAACTTACATGTGATTGATGGACAAAACCACGACCGCTATATCGACTCGTGTGTCCGGCGCTGTCATATTGCTCTTATTATTAATACCGTTTGGAAAATCTTTGAAATTGTACTTTAAATCGCACGATCATTGCCCGCTAGAGAAAACGAGAGAAGAACAAGAAAGCTCTGTCATCGTTACCTCGTCGTCCTAGTGGATGGCACACACAAGCACGTGTCCACAGCATTTACCCCGCCAACTTAACACTCGGCATCACTCGGCCTCGCACCGTCCTGCCTGCCTGCCTCCCTCCACTGCGGGGAAAGAGGGAGAAGGATCAGTTTGACAATCAACCATGGCAGTTCATTTCACTGTCTGACTGCTGCAGAAGATGGAGGCCACTATCGGAGGAATGCGGATGCTAGACATACTTGGAGCCATTTCAAAGCAGGGACGGCGTGGGTATTTGAAGGTTCAAATAGGAGGAAAAAACACACTAAATTGGAATTGGAGACTTAAGACTGCTGTGCAAATCCATCCTTAGTGGTCTTGGGTCGGCGTTGTTCTGCTCAGGATTTAAACTGTGCTGCATATTCTTTAAAAGCAAAAGGTAACAATGAAACGAACAAGCATTATGCTGAACTTCATGCGGTCCTCATTTGTTTTGTTTGGTTTAATTTGGAGAAAATGTGCGGCTGCGTGCTGAACTTTGACCTATGCAATAATGGGCCATTCAGAAATGAAGGACGGCCATTTTAATGGCACAAATGATTGCGACTTTGTGCAGAACAGTATTTTTCTGACAAGAAACTAGACATGCGTTCAATAGAGTTCAATAAGAAAATGATCCTATTGGAGATTGGAAGAATACGCTATCTAAGGAGGGACGTCACTTTCGTTCTTTTTTCCCTAAGACTCCTGACGGCCATTTAAGAGCAAAATTAGACATTTTAAACCACACAAAAAAAATGGTATCCTTGAATATGTTCAAGGATCGGCTTCTACGAAATGTATTTGCACTAATTGCCATTGCTAATTGTAGTTAAAACGTGATCAAACACCGTGTCGCGCCCCACAAACATCAACACCCCGAGTTTGAATGTTATGATGAATCTCCCCGGCACAGCCTTTTCTATACATGTTTTGGCTGCATGAGCAAATCCCGCGGGGCCTTCCAACGCCAGCGCAGAATAAATCTCATTGTCAGTGAGCACAAACAACCATTATGCAAATATTCCTCCACGATCAGCTGTTCGTGTTTTGACTTACATTTGCATTTGACTGCGACATTTTTCGGATTTCCGCAAAAATATGGTAAACTCTTCATAAAGCTTTTACGTGTCACTGGTAATATCATCGTGTATACGACTTCCTGGAGAAATGCAGCCACAAAATAGACACATGTGATTATCCAACATGTTTAAATATGCATATTTTGGTCTAAGAGGGCGTATTCAACCACTAAACATTGAGTATGTATCATAAATATATCCATGATATGATCCAGCGTTACAACACATACAACAGGTCTAGCAGGTCCCTTGCATTTAAATTGTCCCCCCTCCGCAATCCGTCACCCGCCTCCCCACCCTCACCCCCCCCCCAGGCTGAGCTTGTTTACTCTGTCCCGCCTCTCCCATCTCGGCTCTGTGCAGCTGTGACGGTAATCTTCCTTTCTTCCAAATATTTGTTGTCGTTTTTTTTTTTTCATCTCTCGAGATTGTATTTCCGTTTTATTTTCCTTTCCCCCCGATTTTTGCCACCGCCAACATCTTTTAACGATGCCTCCTCCAAGTCGGGCTCTCGGAGAGAGCGGGGGAGGGGGGGAGAAAAAATAAGATGAAACTCGAGTTCAGACGGACACAATTAGATCAAACGAGCGAGACGGCCGCCTCCGTCGGGCAATGTGTAATTTTGCTGTCGAGAAATTCAATGGCGTTTGGTGCCGCGTACTCGTGTCAGCCTGTCTGCCGCTCGCCTGTTAGCGAGGCCCGTCCTCATCGCTGCACACCGCCTGCCAACAAGTCACAGATGACGGCGGACGGCGGAGACAAAAACTGATAGGGACCCGGGAAAAGTAATTACCAACTTTGCCTGCGGTGGAAATTCAGCAGATACGTAAGTCTCCTCCCGAGAAAAGACAATAAGACACGCAGGTGTCAGGCGCTGAAGGTCAACCCTGGAAGCTTAGTGACAGAAACAATAGCAATCACGTATGCAAACACCGTAACGCCCCGACAGGCTGGCAGCCTCGTGCCAATCGAAAGCTTGGAGAAAGTCATTTCTGGAGGGAAATTTCACTTGAATTAACTTTTCAGCAGACATTTCGTCAAGGTCATACAAGTACATAAAGGACATGTAGTCATCAAGCACAGAAAAAATACTAACATTAGTTATTATCTACTATGTATTTCTGCAAAACAAGTCCTCCACATGCTTATCACCTGATTCAAATAGCCTGAGTGTCTGGGCATGCGAGTCCGCCTAATATTACTTATGATATACATACTAACATACATACAGTACCTGCACGTATTCCTGCTAAGATACACATGAATGTCACACTGACTTGCTGTGATTATCTGCTACAGACTAGACGTCCAAAACAAGTCCTCCACATGCTAATCACCTGATTCAAATAGCCTGAGTGTCTCGGCATGCGAGTCCGCCTAATATTACTTATAATCATGCACTAACATACATACAGTACCTGTGTGTATTCCTGCTAAGATACACATGAATGTCACACTGACTTGCTGTGATTATCTGCTCCAGACTAGACGTCCAAAACAAGTCCTCCACATGATAATCACCTGATACAAATAAACTTGGGTGTCTGGGCATGTGAGTCTGCCTAATATTACTTATAATATACATACTATCATACATACAGTACCTGTGTGTATTCCTGCTAAGATACACATGAATGTCACACTGACTTGCTGTGATTATCTGCTCCAGACTAGATGTCCAAAACAAGTCCTCCACATGCTAATCACCTGATACAAATAAACTTGGGTGTCTGGGCATGTGAGTCTGCCCTGCACAATATGAATGCTTTCAACAAGCTCAGTCAGACGTTTTCTCCAGAAGACATCTGTTTTAACTTTGGCCTCCTGGTGGGCCGACAACATCAATAACAGCAACGTCGTACCATCTCAAGCAAAAGAAAAAACAAAAGGTCTGACAAAACGATAAGACGACACTTTAAGATAAAATACGGCACAAAGCCAAGCCTCGGCACTTAGGATGAAATATTGGACATGAGCACTGACACTGACTTTTTATGAGGCACTGAAGGGGTCTTATGACAGATTTAATTTTTTAGTGCGTATGGCAAAGATGAGTCGCCCAAAGGTTTGTCAAAGAACATGTTTATTATGCGCTTCTTATCATTTATTATTAAGGTCACGGCGATGATCTCAGATGGATGACTGCATAAATGTGCACTTTGTGAGGAATTAATGACGATAAGCACACATCTCCGGGAAGGCGGGATTTATTGCAGATTGGCTTGACGTCCCCACTCGTGACTCAGCCGTGTGTGCGTTGGGGGGCTACGGCACGCGCTGCTGACCCCGCGCGGTCATAGATCATTTTCAGTGAATCGCACGCCCTTCACAGATCATGTTCAGCGACTTGCAACCGTGATCCCTACACAGCTCGTAAAAATCAATGAAGCGCAGCATCAACACGAGCCCGCTAATGCTCTTCCTGTGTGATCGGATAAAATTAGATTGCCGCCATGCCCCCCCCCCTCTCCACCCCTCACCCCATAATAACAGGGGCCGGCCCCATGTGGACGGGATAGGAAATGACAGCGATTGAAAAATAATGGAATGAGTCCGACACGAGACTCTGGAAAAGTGTTTGAACCTCGCAGCTTGTTCATAAGAGCCGGATAATTGTGTCGACGCTCCATTGATACTGAAATAATTCCAGTTTATCATATTATTATTAATATTATTAGTATTATTAGAGCACATTTAACTATTCAATGTCTATTTTTAAAATCTACAAAACCTCCTGCTAGCTTGACGTTGACTCCTCCCATTTTGGATCAACTTTGGCAATCATGCAATTGCATTTTTACAATGATTTTCATTTCAAATAAAAAATAATAATTACATTAAAAATCCCACATTGTTGTCGGTTTTTGCGTGCAAAATGAATGAATTTATTTGGTTCGATCCCGAATCCTGCCGTCATCATTCAGCCAGGATGTGGGTATAAGTTATCTATTACAGCTTTGATCAAAAAGCCCACATTTTTCATAATTGAATATTTTGGCTGCCATTTTTCCCATTGGGAATGAATGGACTGTTTCAATGTCGCCCTCTACTGGTGGAAATGTATTTCACATTTAACATTTACATGTAACATTCTGCTTAATCTGCACACGGTGGCATCGCCCGGGTGGGGGAAATGCTTCACTCAACCTGATGGTAGCTGGTTCGATTCTCAGTTGAATACATTTCAACACATTTTTAGGATATTTAAATATTCAGCATTGGTGGTATTTGTTTTGTTCGACAAACAGAGAAATTGTATGTTTTTCTAATGTCAGGCAATTATTTAACAATGACTAATCTAAGCGGACTCCTTCTCGATTCATGGTGTTGTCCACGATTTGATGGAATGCGGCACTTGAGTGTGTATCACAAAGTCCATCCAAGCATTCTAATCAACAGTAGGCCAAGTGTTATAGAGCTTCGTCATATTTCTTTCCTGAAGGCACGGAGCGTCATATAGTGTTGGCAGAGGATATTTTATCAGTAGAAACCCAGTGATTTCTCCCCCCCCCACCACCCACCCCCCTCCCTCCCTGCTCAAGATGTGAACTTACAGCTTTGTGACACCCACTAACAACATCAAATCTCCGCCACTTCCTCTGCTTTTATTTTTATATCCATCTTGGAGTACATGGAGATTGTAGTGTGTGATGCAGGGGGGCAGTGTGCGGCGGAAGATGACGAAGCATATTTAGAACGATTGTGCTCTTACTAGTATTGTCTGGCTTAAATAGAACACAGAAATGTTCCAGATGACCTCATTTTGCAACACGTATATATATAAAAAATAAAGTAAAAATACACATTAAATAAAAAATGCACATTCATTCATTTTCTACCGCTTTTCCTCACGAGGGTCGCAGGGGGTGCTGGAGCCTATCCCAGCTGTCTTCGGACTGGTCTCCAGCCAATCACAGGGCACATATAGACAAACAACCATTCACACTCACATTCATACCTATGGACAATTTGGAGTGGCTAATTAACCTAGCATGTTTTTGGAATGTGGGAGGAAACCGGAGTACCCGGAGTGCCACCATCGCCAAGATGACGAAGCATATTTTGAGCTTGTGCTCTTACTAGTATTGTCTTTGTTAAATAGATTACCTAATTTTGCAACACTTATATACATAAAAAATCAAGTAAAAATACATAAATACACATTAAATAAAAATTGCACATAAATAATAAAAATATATTTTTTTTAAAGTACACACTTTTTTCTCTGCCATCACTAGCAAACGTCTACGGTGGCGTAAAAAAACAAAGTAAAAGCAAAATAGAACAGAAATGTCATCAGTTTCACAGTTTTTGGTGCATTTGGAAGAGAACTGTTGACCTGGTGGTGTTGAGCACTGGGTGAGAAAAGTGACACCCCCGGTTTGGGAGAGGTTGCTGGTTCCATCCTGTACACCATGCCAAGATTACTCCTGCTGCCGCGGCTACAAACAATCGCTACATTTAAAGGCACAGATATTGTCTTTGACTATTCGCTGCCAAATGAAACGTCCTCTTAAAAGTGATTACGATTCAGATCATCCTTGCCGTTGTCCTTCCCGTCTCCTCGGTCGCATCTGCCCACCCCCTGGAGGTGTGACATCCATTATGCTCTGCCCACATGTGTCAGCACGGCCTCCTGCCGTCCGTCGCTATCACACACACACACACACACGGCTCCTAATTTACGTCTGTCTGGCCGAGATCAGAGACAGTGATTGAGTGACAGCAGTTCCAGCGTCCCAATCTGCACGTGTGCGAACTAGCCGTGCACGTGCATATGCTCACGAGCCCCTCCTGCGTCCCCCGAGCATCTGGAGATATTTGGGAATGGCTTCACCAAATTCCTTCCTGCCATCCTGAGCTTTCACAGCCTGAGGTGGCCGACGTGCGAGATGAGAGCGATGTGAGCGAGACGCCTTGAAAGCAGCCTTTTTTTTTTCATTTCATCTTCTCTGGTTTACATTTCTCCTGTAAAAATGATTGCTCTTCCTATGCTGAGAGGTTTGTTTGATTTTTCAGGCCATGGACGGAGAGATTGTGTGGGTGGGAATCCGTTTAAACAGTTTTATCAGAAAATGGGGATGCTGCGTTCAATGTCCTGAAATAACAGCTTCCACTTTTCTGGAAAAAAAAAACTTTCTAAAAGAGTTCTACAAGTACGATATGTCTGGAGAATCTGCCGTGAGAGGTTCAAGGTATCTAGTTCTTCCCGGACATTTGACCATTTTTCATATTCGATTAGTAGTTTGTTAAAATCACAGTAAGCCCTCGTTTATCACGGTTTATTGGTTCGAGACCCGACTGTGATAAGTGAATTTCTGCCAGGCAGGATTCCTTATCAATATTTTCATACTTTGACCATTTAAAACGTCTGGATGTGCTTTTTAACACTACTAGAGACGTCTAGAGACTTCTAGATGTGAAATAGTACCCTCATCTTCAAACTCCTTTCCCCAAATATAATAGACATAACAGAAAATAGGACATACTGTAAATAAGACACAATATTGACTAACGTGTTTTTTCTGCAGCAATGTGTGATGTTGGACATCTTTAGGCATTAAACCCGCTAGCGCCTCTCCTGGTTGGAGTCGGGCAGTGCACTCCATGTTGCATGAATCGCTTCAAGATGTGATTACGATCAATTCCCCGCAAATTATTTAGTATTCTTATTCCGAGGACAGTAAAACCTCGGCTTTTCGCAGAGCGTTCCGAGACAAGCATTTGATACCCACTAAAAACGCTCTTGCTAACTTTAGCTTCATGTACTCCAAATTTTGGATCAGCATTTGCAGTAAAAGTTGAAAAACGTTTCAAAGTTTCAGCTTCTTTCAGCCTTCTCACCTTAGCTGCCATTGTTGACGAGCAGTGGAAGCTAACAGGCTAAATCCAGGCTAAATTCAGGCTAAAATCAGGCTAAATTCAGACTAAATTCAAGCTAAGTTCAGGCTAAATCCAGACTAAATCCAGGCTAAATTCAGGCTAAATTCAAGCAAAATTCAGGCTAAATCCAGGCTAAATTCAGGCTAAATTCAGGCTAAATTCAGGCTAAATTCAAGCTAAATTCAGGCTAAATTCAGGCTAAATTCAAGCTAAATTCAGGCTAAATCCAGACTAAATTCAAGCTAAATTCAGGCTAAATCCAGACTAAATCCAGACTAAATCCAGGCTAAAGTCAGGCTAAATCCAGGCTAAATTCAGGCTAAATATACCTCCCATATTTCTTAAAGACGCTGATGAACGCTAATTAATGAAGATGATTAATGAGCAGATGGAATCGGAGTAATGATGTCACCCCACGTCTTGCATTATGTATTTAGAAATGATCACTGACTTAGGTCGGATGAGATGTGTCCTCCATGGTCACCATGGCGAACTCCAAAGAACCATAAATAAATATTTTAAAAAGCCGCTCCAATATCTGCGTAGTTGCCGTCTGCAGGATGAGACGCGTCCTCGTTGGCTTCTCTATCTACCGACTTCTCTATTTGATACGTTGGCTGGGTGGTGACGTGCATGAGGATTCTGTCTCCTCTTCCTCTGACGGAGAGTATTTTTAAAGGGTGGGTGGCTGGGAGGCGTCTTCAAACGTCTTTTTTAACTCCCCAAAATAAAGGCTTGTATTGTCTGTGACCCTATTGTGTCCGCCGGGATTAGTTTTTCAACGATTTGGTTGATGCATCTCGCTGGCGGAGAGGATGGAGGTGAGAGTTGCGGCGTGTCGAGGGGAATCACGATAACTCAATCACCGCACGGAGAGTGGATGGTATCAATAATCATCCCGGGATGCTGCATGTGCACTTTTTTTTTTTTTTCTCCTGC